>NC_142133.1:10850000-11477282 GCF_024610735.1 Ursus americanus | reverse complement strand
TTCCAATGAAGATATACAAATGGCTAACAGACACATGAAAAAATGTTCAAAATCATTAGCCAACAGGGAAATTCAAATCAAAACCACATTGAGATACCACCTTACACCAGTTAGAATGGCAAAAATGGACAAGGCAAGAAACAACAAATGTTGGAGAGGATGTGGAGAAAGGGGATCCCTCTTACACCATTGGTGGGAATGCAAGTTGGTACAGCCACTTTGGGAAACAGTGTGGAGGTACCTCAAAAAGTTAAAAATAGGGGTGCCTGGGTGGCTTAGTTGTTAAGCATCTACCTTGGGCTTAGGTCATGATCTCAGGGTCCTGGGATAGAGCCCCACACTGGGCTCCCTGCTCAGTGGGGAGTCTGCTTCTCCCTCCCCCTCTACCCCTCCCCGTGCTTGTGCTCTCTCTCGTTCACTCTCTCTCCCTGTCAAATAAATAAATAAAATCTTAAAAAAAAAAAAGTTAAAAATAGAGCTACCCTATGATCCAGCAATTGCACTACTGGGTATTTACCCCAAAGATATCGATGTAGTGAAGAGAAGGGCCATATGCACCCCAATGTTCATAGCAGCATTGTCCACAATAGCTAAACTGTGGAAGGAGCCGAGATGCCCTTCAACAGATGAATGGATAAAGAAGATGTTGTCCATATATACAATGGAATATTACTCATCCATCAGAAAGAACGATTACTCAACATTTGCAGCAACATGGACGGGACTGGAGGAGATTATGCTAAATGAAATAAGTCAAGCAGAGAAAGAAAATTATCATATGGTTTCACTCATTTGTGGAACATTAAGGAATAGCAGGGAGATTGGTAGGAGAAGGAAGGGAAGAATGAAGGGACGGTAAACAGAAGGGGGAAGGAACCACGAGAGACTATGGACTCTGGGAAACAAACTGAAGGTTTCAGAGGGGAAGGAGTGGGGGTATGGGCTAGCCCGGTGATGGGTATTAAGGAGAGCAAGTATTGCATGGAGCACTGGATGTTATACGCAAACAATGAATCATGGAACACTACATCAAAAACTAATGATGTACTGTATAGTAACTAACATAACATAATAAAAAATTTATAAAAGAAACAAAAAAAAACCCCCAAAAACAGCAACTGTGGAGCCCATGCAACGCACAGACCTTGAGCTCATAAGGGGCAGGAGAGATGAGGGCAGTACCCTCATCTCCAAAGGGGAGGTGGAAGCCAGGGTAGGGAGTGGGTGGAACAGAGAAGAGAGATGGAGAGAGGAAGAAGAAAGAAAGGATAAAGATTGAGAGGGGATAAAAAGGAAAATGGAAGGAGGGAGGGAGAGGCAGAAGAAAAAGAGACAAATCCTCCATATATACATTTGTAAGAAATCAGAATTCAATAGAGAAGAAAAATTCAAAAGCCGCACTTCACAAAAAGTGACATGGAAATGTAAAATACACCTGTCTCCTCTAAAATAGATTATTCATTGCTCTGTGTCACCGCAGATGTGCATGTTGTGTCCACTCACAGAGAAGCAGGATACATTTGCATGATTTAAATGTCACCCAGACTATGAGAAACAAACTGAGGACTTCAGAGGGGAGGGGGGTGGGGGAATGGGATAGACTGGTGATGGGTAGTAAGGAGGGCACGTATTGCACGGTGCACTGGGTGTTATACACAACTAATGAATCATCGAGCCTTACATCGGAAACCGGGGATGTACTGTATGGTGACTAACATAATATAATAAAAAATCATAAAAAAATAAATAAATAAATAAATAAATAAATAAATAAATAAATAAATAAATAAATAAATAAATAAATGTCACCCAGATCCTGTGAATAATATACTGTGTGAATTCAGTCCAGAGGGCCTGAATCCCTTTCCCTGGGAACTCTTACTTCATCAGCTAAGTCTCCACTTGAGGGTTTGAAGTTCTAAGTGCCTGAAACTTCTTGTGCTGTTTCATTACTCCAAGAGAAATCAGAGTCAAAACAAACCATGTTCCCTTCATCAGCAACTTTCAAACACTCCCATACATAGAGCCACCTCGTCATCATATCCAATAAGTTAGATCTAGTCTCTGTCTCCCTGGGAATTTTAATGTCCAGCATTGAAAGAGGTAAGATAATATCTGCGAGATGAGAAACAAGTAAGGTGGTTATTGATGTGTAGGGGAAAACGATGACCTTCTTCCAGAATGGCGTTGATTGAAATTTGAGCATTATTTACTTTTCAAGGCACTTTGACATATATTAGCCCCATTATCTATATGATAGATATAGACAGATATAGTGCATTCCTGGAGCTTGGTACCCAAAGCTAGGATTCACATATTCAGCAAGCATTTATTGAGTTGCTACTATGTACCAGACTTTATTCTAGGCACTGAAAGGTATAATAATAAACAAAGGAGGGTGCCTGGGTGGCTCAGTCAGTTAAGCATCTGCCTTCAGCTCAGGTCATGATCCTGGGGTCCTGGGATGGAGTCCCACATCGGGCTCCTTGCTCAGCTGAGTAGGATTCCATGTTGGAACAAGTCTCAATCTGTTTATCCCTTCATCTACTGATGGACATTTGGGTTATTTCCAGTTTGAGGTCATTATAGATAAAGCTGCTACGAACATTGTTGTACAATCCATTCTGATGACTTATGTTTTAACTTGAGAAAACATCTAAGACTCGAAATGTGAGGGCATGAGCTAAGTGTACGTTAAACTTCACAAGAAAGTGCCGTATAGTTTTCCAGAGTAGAGGTCTCATTTTACATCCTCACCATCCATGTAATGTGTGTTCCACAACCTCCCAAATTTAGTGCTGTTGGTGTTTCTAATGTTTTTCATTCTAGTCAGTGTGTAGCAGTATTTCATTGTGGTTTTAATTTGCATTTCTAACTTGTAACTGGTAATTTGATTAATAATGATACTGAATACTTTTCGTGTGTGTATCTGCCATCCATATAGCTTCTTTAGTGAAATGTCTGTTCAGATTTTTCCCACTTGTTAATTGGGTTATCATTTTATTATTCATTTGTATAAATTGTTATATACTTTGGAAGTGAGTCATTTGTCAGATATATGTATTGTGACTATTTTCTGTCTATACAATTCCTTTTAAATATTTTTTGAAATAATTTGACTTATAGAAAAGTTGTAAAAATAGTCCAAAGAGTTTACATTTCGTTTTCATCCATAACCCACAGTTTAACAATTTTATTATTTACCATTTTTACTTTGTTTCTAACACACACGCACACACACACACACACACACACAATAATTTTTTTCTGAACCATTTGAAACTGAGTTACAGAAATGATGCTCATTTATCTCTAATACTTCAATGAGGCTTTTTTAAATAGAAAGATGCCCTCTTAACCACAGTACAATGATCAAAATCAATAAATTAACACTGATACACAATTATCTAATCTACAGATCTTGTTCAAAATTCATCATTTGTCTCACAATATCCATTATAGAAAAAGAAAAAGAATTGCTAGAGTCAAGGATCCAAACCAAGATCACATTGCATTTAGTTGTCATTAATCTTTCCTCTTCTTTAATCTGGAACAGTCCCTCGGTCTGCTTGTCTGTCAGTCTATTTATGTATTGTCTTTCGTGACCATGATGGTTTTGAAGAATATACACCATTTATTTTGTAGATTTTATATCTTCATCTTCTTGATGATATCTTTTGGTGAGGAGAAATTTTTATTTTGACAGAGTATAACTTATTGGAGTTTCTTTATGGTTAGGGCCTTTTAGTCCTAAGAAAATTTTGCCTACCCCCAAATCATAAAAATATTTCACCTTTTTGTTCCTATGCATTATGGTGGTAGTTTTGTATTTAGGTCTGTCTGTGGTTCATCTCAAATTAAATTGCTAGTGTGGACTGAGATAGGAGTTGAAATTTATACATACTCCTGTTGTTTCACCACCGTTTCCTAAAAATGAATTTTCTTTCTCGACTGAGTTGCCATGGCACCTTTATTAATCAATTGACTGTATATACGTGATTTTTTTCCCCTGGAATTTCTACTTTGTTCCACTAGCCTGTTCTTATGCCCGTACCACACTGTTTTAATTGTTGTAACTTTATCCTAAGTCTTGAGAGGTAGTATAAATCCTCCAACTTTATTCTTTTTCAAGATTATTATGTCTAATCTAGATTCTTCAGATTTCCATAAAATTTTAGACTCTAATTTCTTCAAAATAAATCCTGTTGGGATTTTGATTGGGATTTCAATTTTGTGGGAAAAAATCACAAAATTATTGAGATTTCAAAAGAGGATACCATTATATAGTGTATCTTTACATTTATTTAGGTCTTTAATTTTTCTTAGCAATGTTTTACAAGTCTTGCACATAGTGTTAGATTTATTCTTAAGTAATTAGGTCTATGATGCTACTGTAAATAGTATTTTTACAATTTCATTTTCTGTTTTTTGTTGCTAGACTATATGGAAATACAATTGAGTTTTTGTATATTAATTTTGCATCCTGCAATCTTATTAAATTCACTTATTCTAATATTTTTTGTAGATGAGATAGGGTTTTTCTATCATCATGCTGTCTTTGAATAATGACAGTTATCTTTTTCTCATCTTTCTGCCATTTGTTTCATTTCTTCTTTTCCTGTGTTGTACTGGCTAGGACTTGTATGCGATGTTGAATAGAAGTGCTAAAGCTGAACATCTCTGCGTTATTCCTGATCTCAGATTTAAAATTAAGCATGTTGTTAATTGTAAGCTTTTCTAACTGACTTTTATCAACTTGAGGAAGTTCCCTTCTATTTCTAATTTGCTAAGTCTTCCCTTCTCCCTCCCTCCCACTCTCTCTCTTGCCTTCCTTCTTTCCTTCCTTCCTTCCTTCCTTCCTTCCTTCCTTCCTTCCTTCCTTCCTTCCCTCTGTCCCTGTTTTCTTTCTTTCTCTCTTTCTTTCTTTCTTTCTTTCTTTCTTTCTTTCTTTCTTTCTTTCTTTCTTTCTTTCTTTCTTTCTTATCTCCCTCCCTCCCCCTCTCTCTCTTTCTTTCTTTTCTTTCTCTCCCTGCCTTGCTGCCTTCCTGCCTTCTTTCCTCCCTCCCTCCCACATGAATGAGTGTTGAATTTTGTGACATTTACCATATGTCCTGAGAGTCTAAAATACTACCCAGCCCTTTAAGAAAAATTTTCTGACCTCTTCTCTAGATAAAAATATAAAAGATACTCTGGTTCATAGTATGTATATCAGTGTGGATCTAATCAAGAGACAGAAGCCATGTAATAATTTAAACAGGAGATTAATATGTAGATTATTAAATGTAAGATGTATGAGAGTCTACGTGGCACTACAGGGCTGAAGGAGACTAACCAAGGAAGCACAAACTTGGAAGGGGGACCCACCTCCCCAAGGCTCACATTTAGACCTTGTTGGAGCTGGCATAATAGCAGCAAAAATGGATGGCAGGAAAGTTCACTGGTTTGCACAGGCCTGAACTGACCTGCTGTTCCTGGACCAGCGGGAAGCAATCCCCAGAATGCATGCAGGGTGAGCCAGGACCAGTGGCTGGCCACACAGGAGTGCAGAGAAAGTGGAAGCGCCAGTGTGAGTAGGAGCCTGGAGCTGTGGTGCTTGTGTCGGGAGGGTTGTGGCGCTAGAGGGCCCTAAAAGACAAACCTGGGGAGTGTGGGGCTAGGGAAGCAGAGGGAGTTGGAACACAGTGCAGACAAGAGGGCAACACCAGGTCGGGCTGGGGCTGGGACATCATCAAGGAGCTGTGTCTTCTAGGCATGTGGCTGAAGCAGAGCACCACTGGACATTCTCACGTGTTCACTCAGTAGTGCAGCCACCAGAAATGGCAGTATAGTCCCCTCCTGCTTCATTGTTCCTCCAGTATCCTCTCCTGAGAAAGCTTAACATCATGCTCACTGTAAAGAAATGCTTAAAGTAATTCTGTGGAGTAGGTACGAAAGGGTAGATTTGGAACTGAGAGGTGAATTGGTAGCTGCCATGGTGTTGTTGAAGAATGGAGTATCCTAGGTAGTCAAGTATTGGACCCACCCAATATTCTATTAGACATTCTTGGAATAAAAGTGGCAAGTAGGTACCTTTTTTGTATCAGATGAGGAACCCGAGTCCCACGTTAAATTAATTGCTCAAACTTAGAGATTTTAGGTAAAATTGTCTAGACTAATTGTATTAAAGAGTTAAGAATGAAAGCATAGGAAACCATAAAAAAAGAGTAGACATCATATGTGTAGAGGGATTATGCATTCTAGGCTTTCAATGAATTGAATGAATCTCAGTGGGAAATGTTTGCAAGTCTCTAGAATAAATATTATCATAACTCAAATAAAAAGGCAAGCAGACTAAGGGAAATATTTTCATCAAATAAATCAGGGGAAAGTCTGCATCAGTATTGCACAAAAAGCTCATGAAAATTGAAAGGAAAAATATCAACTTTAATGTAAATGGGCCAAGGACATGAATAGATGATTCACAAAGAGAAGACAAAAGTAGCAAACAGACATAAGAAAATGCTCAACTTTACTACCTGTTATTGAGATGCAAATTAAAACTATAATGGGGCACAATTTATGCATGAAATTTGAAAAATAAAATAGAATGTTGCTGAAAAAACTGGTGGAACTGGTAAATGATTGATAGCAATAGAAATTGCTAAATCTTTTTCTTGAATTTAGATGCCTATATCTCTGGAATATAGTCTGGGAATATAACCTAAGAAAAGTAGTTACAAAAAATAGGAAAAGGTGTTTCCTGGCAGTCAAAGGATATGAAAATGGGAAATAATTCAAATGTACATGAGAAGGTCAGTAACTGTGTAAATCATTCTATTAATTATGTAATTCATTTGGCCATGATCATGACCAGTGATAAATAATTTGGACATTGACCAAAAATCACTGGAAACACAGCAAGATAAGCTATTTCTGAAGATATGACACCTAATTAAAAATAGAACAACCAAATTGTATTTACATGTTAGCATCAGTATGAAAGAAAATGATGTGTCTGTGAAGAAAAACTAGAACATAACGTAAAATAGAAAATTAATTTATTGAATTGATTTTAAAGTTCTATTATTAATATAATTTTGCTGGGCAATGCTTTTTAAAATGTGGCAACCAAAGTGAAAATAATCCAGGTATGCTGAAAAGAGAACAGCTGAGCAAGACTCACCTCTTTTCTACATGATACACTTCTCTCAAGTCAGCATTAGTTGTCTTGAGCCTTTTGCCAGGTTTTGTGGACACATGTCATCTTGAGGCTTCGTATGATATTGAATGAGGTCTGCTAAGCAATGCGTCTTTCTCTCCATCCTGGAGTGTCTGATTATTTTGGACCCTTAAAAGGACCCTTTTTGGACCCTGGTACAGAATCTTACATTTGTTCCTGTTACATTTTTTCTTGGTCTGTATATTCAGCCCATCATTAAAAGGTCTCAGGATTTTTTTAGATTCTGATTTACATTCCTCATCTGCTGTATTTCCTGACTGCATGTTAGCTATACATCCTATCCATATTAAAATATACAGAAGACACCATCTGTTTACCCAAGGCCTTGATGAAAATATTGACCTGAGCAGCACTGAACCTCAGGGCACATCCCATCTACTAATGAGCTCCATGTTACAATTCACTGAAATAGCCTTGCTTCCAGTCCATGTTTGCCAGCTTTAACAATTAGAAAAGGTGATTGTCCTTTTGTAGGGAGAAAACGAAGGCTTTAGGCTTAGAGGAAAGTTCAGGTGATTTTCCTGGGCCAGGACCAGGCTTAGTTGTGATAGGGACCAAGTTTGCCCTGGGTATTCTGTGTCTGTCACCTGGACCTTTGCCCCTGTCAATTCTACATGCCCCTGCTGTGGCTTCTGTGCCATCGTACCCTTACTGGTCTCCAGGGTCATCAAATGCTTCCCTCAGTTTCCTGCTCCTGGAGTTATCTGCATTTTAAAAGGGATCGAAGTTTCTCCTGGCTGGCTTGTGGGTGGAGCATGGAACTCTTGATCTTGGGGCAGTGAGTTCAAACCCCACACTGGGCATAGAGATTACTTAAAAACAGCAGCAACAGCAACAAAGTGAAAGGGATCAACGTTTGAAAATAAAAGATGAAGTTCTGACGGTGGAATTCCAGGCACTGATGGTCAGATAGAGATTTGGCTGGTCAGAACGAGTGTCTTCTGCCTCTTCCGGGACCGCCTCTGCTGCTCCGGAGCCTCCCTGACTTTCCCAGAGAGAGGCAGCAGACTCTGCTGCCTACAAGGGACATCTTCAGGGGACAAAGTAGATTAGATCCCAGGGCACCACAGTCCTCCTTAGGGTCTTCATGATATTCGGATAGAACGTATAACTCTTCAAATCTCATTAATTCAACTTTATTTTCCTTCTATTTTGCCAGCTTCCAGGTAGGTGAGGGAAATAGACTCTCCTCTTCATTGCCTGAGAAGCAGGCAAAGCGGACCTTAAAAAGTGAAAACAACTGCTTCTCCCACCTTGGGGCCTTTTCCCTCTGACGACTTTGCACTGACTGAGAGAATTCCTGCTGGGGAAATTGACGCAGCATTGCTTCTCATACGAACCTCACCTGCCTCTGACTAAATATTTTATTTCCCAAAAGCCATTCCTACAAATTGCCTTATCACTTGCCAAGGATCTAAACCATCTGCCAGAGCAAGCCCACACTCTCCCCCTTGCTGATAACGGGGCTTATCTGTTTGCATTTCTACTTATCATCTGCTAGTCTGGTTTATCTCCTTATCAGCTTGTGTGTTCTTTAACACACTGGACACCATATGGCCCCCAGCAGAAGTGGCTGCCTTGTTGCCCACCTATGGGCACAATTTATGTGCCTTTCAACCCTAGTCTATATATATCAGGTCCCCAGTACTATCTGACATTTGTTTGGACTGGGCAGATTTTACATAATTAGCACAGGAAAAATTTAGTTCCTCTCCCAATTTTTTAAATCAAAATGTATAATAGGCACCCAGAATAAATAATGAATTGTATATTTACACAGCAAAACTGAAAGAACTATAGCTAGAAGTAACATCACTAAATCAATATTGGCGGGGGGAAGCAAATCCCAGACTACATAGACCATAATCACACTATTTCTAAAATTTAAAAACAATTAAAACCATCTTTTTGGGGAGTCCCCCAAGCCACACCTGCTCCTGCTCATGCTTGAATTCAATCCCTCTGGGCACAGGTGGTATTTATCCTTTTATTTCTCTGGCAATGAAATCACAGGCAGGTAGAACTGGTCTCACCAGGTTCCCAGAGTCCAGTCTTCCTCAGCTCCTGATGCCTATGCGCCACTCTTTCCCACAGAGACTCCTCTTCATTTCCTTAGTGAGTTCTGACTGAGGCTGAAGCAACCTAGGATTCACCTGATCCTCCCCCACCCCAATATCACCTGCCCAGTTGGAATTAAGAAATGGTGCCTTCTCCATAGCTCCCTCCTCCAGAGGTCTCCCTCTTCTGGCACAAGGCATTAGGTTTCTGAGGATCCCTCTCCTGGGTCTCTTGGAGCCACGGACCTCTTAGGACACCCACTGACTCATCTGGGATTGCTTGGTGCTGACTGTATCCTGCATCTTGATGAAGGATTGCTGTCCCTTCCATGCTGTGCCATACACACCTGGTTGTACCTCAGATGAAACCTGAGCAATGGGAGAGAACCCCAGAGGCCACCCCACTCAGTGAATCTTTGGCCAAATCTGGACTCTTTTTCCTGACAGCCTAGAATCTTGCTCCTGGATGCCTTTTGCAGGCAAATTCACAAATATATCCCCTCTGGGTTCGTTCTGCTCATTTCCTGTCTCAGTTTATCTGTACCTTTCAGGTATGGAAAGTTCTTCAGTAATTACTATTGTCACACTTATCATTTCCTAAGAGCGAAATGATGTGCCCCGTCCTGCCGTGGATGCTCTGCCTCATTTTGTCAAATTCAGTGCACTTCTTCACTTCATTTTATAAGTTAATTTTGTAAGGTTTTGTTTCCTCCCTCAGATCTTAGGAATGGTCTGCATTTCAAAAACAAAGTCCAAAGGGATTTTTCACTTTCAGGATTATGTGCTAGAATTGTCTCATAGTAACTACTACTTTCTCCAAATCAGTATTTAAGATTCTTTTGAAGCTCTGAAATGTTTCTGGACAACAAATGATAACCATCTGCTTCCAATCTTCCCTTCCTTTCCTACAAGAAACAGCTTTAACTTGTAGTGTACATTACTGGGATTAGAAAAAATAAAGTATTTCCTAACCATGAGGGTTATAAAAAAATTGCACAAGGTAACTGATGGATGCTGGAGAGTCTCTGGATTAAGGATGCTACAGGTCTTGATGAGGCATAGTCTCATGAATTATGTTTTCTTTTGTGTTAAATTCACTTCAGATTTCTTCCAGAAACCCAAATAGTAAAACTAGAACTCTCCTCTCCTCCAGCTTCTCTGGCTTCAACTTTTTTCTGTTGACTCACCACTTCCATTTGTTTGCTTTCCCCCTACCAGAATCCCTTGAATCTGAACAATTAAGCCTGACTTTTCCTTGGGGAGAATTTTTCTGGGTTTTGCTTTCCTTCTTTGAGGGGTGTGTGTGTGTGTGTGTGTGTGTGTGTGTGTGTGATTCTAATTCTTTATTTCTCCAGTGAATAATATACACTTGCTCAAGTGTTGCATGAACTCAAGAACTTAAGCCTTCCAAAGGCAATCTGTTCCATGAATAGACAATTTAATTGGTATGTTCAGGACATACCATGAGCTCCAAGTCCTCTCATTTTCTGGCTGCTGTGAGATCTGCTCCTGCAGCTTCTTCCCATAAGGGTGTCAGCCATGGGGACCTGGAACCCAAAAGGCTTCCAGACCTTGTCCCAGACAAGAAGGCTGGATTCCTCCCAGGACCTGCTCCTGCAATCCAGAACCAAAGAGGTAGGGGGAGGTGAGTTTACGTTTTCATCCTTGATGGAGAGGTGTGTTCTTAGATATACGGTTTCTGTGGGGAAAGTGAGTCTGGAGAAACGTGGAGTCTTTAAGTTATTTTCTCCAAAAGGAGTTGAAGTTCCTTTTGGCAGGATTGGTGGGTTTAATGTTTAGATCAGGGAATCTGGTGATGTCTGCTGTGGCAGAAAGAAACAAATCTCCACAAGGAGAAGACACACTATCCCTAAGAGAGATTTGTTTCCAAAACCCTCCCTAAGATGGTAAATCAGTTAAAAGGGATATATATTCCCACCTTTAAACTTCAGACTCCCAAATCTCCACTGTGTCCTCATCCAGTGTGGATTACATTCCTGGTAAAACACCCCAGCAAAGCGTCCAAGGTGGCTGCTTCCCGATTAGGAGAGGGTCCAGGGTTGAGAGGCAGACTTTCCTGTTATGTTGCTCCTGGCTCGCACCCTTTTCCCTTGGAAGGGATGCTGATACCATTGGGCGGCTTCTGCCTCTTCCAGGACCACCTTTGAGACTCCAGAGCCTCACCTGACTTTCCCAGAGAGCGAGAGAGCGGGAGGCACCAGACTCCTTCCGCGGTCAGCAGAGGAGGCTCCTGGGGCCGGAGCGTTGGGGAGGGAGGGAGTGAAACCAGAGCTGTTGCCCAGAACCCGGAGGGAGCGAGGAGGAGACGCTTTTTGTCAGAGGCTCATCGCAGAGAACTCAAACTTTAGCAGGTAAGGACTGTAGGGGCTCTTAAGCTGGGAGTTCCTGGGGCGCTGGGAGATGTACTGGGTCGCTGATTCCATTCAGCCAAGTGGTGGATTAAAGAAGTCAGCGCAGGGCAGTGGGGCTGCGAAGCACTAGTGCGGGCGTGGCGCTGTCCGCAGAAGAGAGAGGGGGAGAGAGAGAGAAAGGGGCAGAATCAAGGGCCCGCTCTGGCGTCTGTTCCCATCCCCGGCACACACACACCCCTCCAGCCGGGATCACAGGACAAAGCCGGCCCCTGTGCCCAAGTCCATCGCATCTCTTGTACTCACGTCTGGCAATCGCGCTGGGCAAGACGGGCTGAGCCGTCGGGGCAGGAGGCAGAAGGAGTTGGACTGGCTTCGACAAGGACAGGTAGGAGGTCTGGGCATGATACCACCTCAGGAACACCTCCCTAAGACACCCTGTAACCCAGAGGCCGGGCCCCACGCCTCCATGGCCGCCAGTCCTGGAAGAGCTCTTTGGCTGCCTCCTTTCTGTGGCTTCAGGTCAGGGACTAGCAGAGTGTCTCCGAGTCCATGCCGCACGTGGGGAAGTTGTATCCGTGGTCTGGAAGCAGCAGGAGCTAGGGAGATCAGCAGACCGGGGTCCAGGGACTGCCTCCGCTGGACCCTACTCTGCATTGGAGATCCAGAGACAGGTGGGCTGAGGAGGAGGTAAAGAGTTCAAATTATTTAGGGAAGTGAGCACAATTTCTCTTCTTTCTTCTTCTTTTTATTGATAAAATCATTATCCATGATCTTGGCCACTCTGGGCCTTGGGGCTTAGTGCTTAGGTATTGAGGAGAAGGGCAGCGGGCCCTCTGATCCCTTGCAATCCCCTAACCCGATAATCATACGGGCTTTCTGTCCTGGTCCTCAGGCTTTTCTCCCAGCTCAGCTCCCACCCCCCACTCACTATTCCCAAGGAGGCTGGGCTAGCCTTTCCTCACACTCTGTCTGTCCTGGCAATCCCCGACAATAGCTGGGGCTGGGTGACTGGGGAGATGGAGGATTGTTTCATTTTCCTCCCCTTGTACTTCCTCAATTCACAACTGCCCTACTTTATACTGTTGCTGAGATTTTAAGCTTTGTCATTCTAGAGTGGTTATCTCCGGCTAGACAAGAAATGTGGCTGAGGATGAAGGAGGGGAAGAGTAGAAAGGACCCGAAGCCCACCGCTGGGCCTCTGTCCGTGGGTCTGGTGCCTCCAACGGGCAATTTGCTTGCTCAGGACTCCCAGTGCGAGCTCTGCAACCTCTTGCCTGGAAACCAGAGAGCCCCACTGTGGACACTCCTCACCAAATCTTCCAGAGGGACAAACTGGGGTTGGCATGATCCTTGGTACCCCAAACTACTGGGCAGTGGTGCTCCCACCTGAGTTTGGGCTCTCTCCTGGACTGGGCTGTCTAGACCCTTAACTTTCTCTATGGACTGTCTGCCAGCACCATCCCCCACCCCCTGCCTCCCGCGGGACACACACACACACACACACACACACACACACAAACACACACACTTTCCTTCATAAAACCCAGTAATAATATAATTGTCTGGGAACAAAGTCACAAAATCCCTCAGTGAAAAATCATTGGAAGGGGCGGTGAAAAGTTGGGTCAAGAGAGGGGAGGTGACTACTATCACTGTTGCTCTCCATACAGGTCTTGTGTGCCAAAGTCTTGAAAATTCTACCAGGCCAGGGGACCCAGCTGGGATTTCACTGAGTTGGTGGGAGCTCCTTTGCTAGGAGTGGGGTCGTGGAAGACACAAACTGCCCTTACTGCACATGAATGCCCGAGCACATGCACTTTTCTTCTTCAGCCTCTGTTCAGCCATAAATGGGGTCCTTGCTGGGTGCGGGATGCCAGGAGAGGGTGAATGACTGGTCAGAGCAAGATCTCAATCACTTCAGCTGGGACTTTGGCCAGGACTGCATGTGCCCCTTGTCTTTGATGTATCCGTTTTTATGCCTTTTCTGTCCTCATTCACTATCTGCCAGCAGTTGCTGCGGCTGGTTAATAATGGAGTTGCCATGGTGACCAATCTCCCGTCGCCATGGTACCCAGGAGGTAAACAGTTGGAAGCTGCAGAGGCTCTTTGCTAGCTCCCCCAGATTGTGCACAGACTTCAGATTTCCTGGGGGAGTGTGGATGGCAATGACCAGGCTCTGTGAATAGCACCCCCCCACCCACACGCACACCCTGCCTATAGGCCTGTTCACCTGAAACCTTCTTTAATCCCTGCCAACCACTGTGCCCTCCAGGTTTAGATGGGTCAAGCTTTCACTTTCCATCCCCATTGCATTGAGGTCAAGGGGCAAATACTTTTCTCTCTGACCTAATTAATATTAGGTGCACACTACTCCAAAGTACAAATCACAAGGTTAAGTCCAGTGGGAGACAGAATTAATTAAACAAACACAGTCCATGCTCTCTGGACCTCACAGTGTTGTGTGATAGACAAGCCCTTATATTCACTGTCAGCTGGGCTCTGCTCTGGGCTGAAATAGAGGTAATGATAGTGCCCTGAAAGTAGAGAGAGGGGGAGTGACTGAGTCTCAGAGGAGGTCATACTCTAGTTGCAATTTGAAAGATGATAGGAATTTCAACTGGAGAAAAAGAGGAAAAACCTCTCTCTAGACAGACTAATGGGACCAGAGATGTGTGGACCAGTCAGAAGAGGATAGATCCTACTCTGGTAATGTACAGACTTGGAACCTCTCAGGGGCTAGCCCATCCATCACTTATGCAACATCTGAGGTTAGAGGGAATTGGGGGACCCTGCATCATGGGAGAGTCCACTGGCCAGAGCCTGTTATTCAGCCCTCACCTGGCCTGGAAGGGAGACTGAGAAATACAGGAAGTCCAAGGTGAGATTTGGGGAGCCTGTCAATAGGAGGGACAAGAAAATTTGCGGCACACTTAAGGAAAGCATGAGTAATTTGGTTTGAATGGAGCTTCCCTTTTAGGCTGATATGATCCAAGTTATGAAAAGTCTTGAATGTTAGTCTAAGTCTGCATGCTGGAGAAAATAGGAAACCTCTGGAAGTTTCTGAGTGACATGATTCAGACTACTTTTTAGAAAGATCCTGGTGTTAGTGCAGAAGATTCATTCATTCATTCATTCATTCATTCATTCATTCATTCCACACTCATTGAGCACCTCCTAAGTGCCACGCCTTGGATGCATTAAAGAGGTGAGGCCATTATTTCAAAAATACTGGGAAGGGAGGCCAGGACCCCCACCCTCACTCCATTTCTGAATTAATGAATGAATGATGGAAGGGAAAGAGGGGACAGATAGTTGGCAGTGCAACTAAGGGGACTTGGGGATTTGGGATCTGGGCAAGTGAGGGAGAAGTAGGAGTAGAGGCTCATCCTGGGTGAACAGCTGGCCTGGGTGTTCATGGTGTTAACAAAGACAGGGCTCCAGGGAGGAAGAGCATATCTGCGAGGAGTTGGGGTGCTGCCATTCTGGGTAGTTTAGTACCAGTGATGCTCTTCCCTGCCTGTACTGCATCCTCACGCATTGCACCCTGGACCTCATCTAGTCCCCACAGCACTTCGTTTGCTCTCCTTTGCAAGACTTCACACATTCCCTCTTGCATCATAACAATGCCATGTAGGGGCTAAACTCAAACAGGCTTTTGTTTTCTAGTTCTGCCACCGGGTGACTTTGAACAAGTTATTCAACCATTCTGAGTCTCAGTTTCTTCATGTGTAAATTGGAAGTAATAGTTATAATACCTCCTTCAGTGGGTTGTTGGGAGGAGTAAGTGAAGTAATTGGAGTGAATTCCTGAGCACAGCACCTGACGCACCAAGTGCTCAAAGTTAGATATGAACATCTTATTACTTTTCATAAGGACAGTGAATTACTTCTACAATCACATTCCCAAAATTAATTTTAAAAAAAGAACACTACCCCTGTGCCTGCACCTAGGCTAGGTAAAACATGCCCTTGGCTTGGGGAAGGAAGGGAGGTTCCTTGCCCATCCTTGTTGATCGTGTGTGTGTGTGTGTGTGTGTGTGTGTGTGTGTGTGTGTGTGTGCGCGTGTGTTGGGGGGGATGGAATTCTGAGGAGAGCATCTATAGGGCTGGCTTCAGAGATCTGGGTTCTCCAGCTCTAGCAACATCTGGAAAGCCATTTCAATCTCTTGGAATCTCAACCTGAGCAGCTGAATCTTATTGCAAAGCAGTCCCTTAGAAATCGAGTACACTTAGAGCAGAGGAAACCAGAGTCCCATTAATTCTGAGTCATCTCTGCAGAAGACTAAGACACTTTCTAGGCATGAGATAGGTCTCTGTCTGGTGGTTGAGTAACATAATTGATAATCTTGTTACAATTTCAGCGCTTTCTCTTTCACCCCAAATCTCTTCCTGTTCTTAGGAACAATGTTAATTTTTTTCTCAGACAGGAATTGAAAATCTGCAGCTGGCATATGCAAACTTTCCTCTGCTTGTGCTATAAAAATGCATAAAGTTCGGAAGAGAACTCTACCTCACAGCCATTCAGAGGTTTGCTTGGGAAAACAGACACAACAACCTTATCTTGGACTCCTCTCTATCTTGGTGTGGGGACATTCCTGGGTTTGCCTATCCTCCACTCCACAGAAAAGAGAGAACACAAATTCTGACCTCCATTTCCCCTCATTACCTGGAAACTCAGTCTGAGCACAACTGGACACACCCTCGTGGTCTAAGACCTGAGCTGCCCTTTTGGACTTTTACTGGACAGACGGAGGCAGCTTTGAATACCTACTGGTCCCAGAAATTGGCCTTGTTTCTTAAGTGGCGGGGTATTAACTTTGCAAGCCCTACAACGAAATTGCCTGCGATAGCACTGGCAGTGTGAAATGTGTGTCTTGAAACAGGGATAAGAACTTACCTCATAGGGTTATTGTGAGGATTAAATGAGTTCTGACTTGTGAAAAGCTGTAGAGCAGTGCCTGGCATAGTGCAAGCCCTCAAAAATGTGATCAAACTCATTATTAATGTGCTATTTTGATATTTCTCTCCTTTATTACACTTATATTTTGTGAGTTTCTTGTAGCAGATACTGTTAGTTTTGCATTTTAAAAGAAGTTTTGGTGGGAATGCAAGCTGGCACAGCCACTCTGGAAAACAGTATGGAGGTTCCTCAAGAAGGTAAAAATAGAGCTACCCTACGACCCAGTAATTGCACTTACTAGGTATTTACCCCAAAGATAAAGATGTTGTGATCTGAAGGGACACCTGCACCCCAATGTTTATAGCAGCAATGTTCACAATAGCCAAACTATGGAAAGAGCCCAGATGTCCATCGACATAGGAATGGATAAAGAAGATGTGGTTCATATATACAATGGAATATTACTCAGCCATTAGAAAGGATGAAATCTTACCATTTGCAAAAACATGGATGGAACTGGAGGGTATTATGTTGAGAGAAATAAGTCAATCAGAGAAAGCCAAAAATCATATAGTTTCACTCATATGTGGAATTAAAGAAAACAGAGGGTCAGAGGGGAAGGGAGGGAAAACTGGGAAGAAATCAGAGAGAGAAAAACACCATAACAGACTCTTAACTATAGGAAACAAACGGAGGGTTGCTGGAGGAAAGGGGGATGGGGGATGGGGTAACTGGGTGGTGGACATTAAGGGGAGCGTGTGATGTGATGAGCACCGGGTGTTATATGCAACTGATCAATTACTGAACTCTACATCTGAAACTAATGATGTACTATATGTTGGGTAATTGAATTTAAATTAAAAAAATAAAGAAGTTTTGATATTAGATTTAACTTGACTTCCTTAGACATAATTCACAGCCATAAAAGTCATCTATTATACATCTAGTATACAATTCAGCACTTTTTAGTAATATTCACAGTGGTGCAGTCATCACCACAACATAATTTTAAAACTTTCAGTACCACTGAAAGAAACCCTGTAGGTATTAGCAGTCATTTTTTTTTCTGGCCACCTCCCCCCACACGATCCCTTTCCCCCAGCAACCACTAATCCACTTTCTCTCTCAATGGATTTGCCTATTCCGGACATTTTATGTAAATGGAATCATACAACATGTGGCTTTTTGCATCCTGTGTCTTCTACTTAGCATGATGTTTTCAAGGTTCATCCATGCAGTAGCACGAGTCAGTATTTTACGCATTTCCATTGCCAAATCACATTCCACTATGTAGATACACCACATTTTGTTTATCCGGTTATCAGCTGATGGACATGTAGGTTGTTTCCACTTTTTGGCTATTAAAAATAATACTGCTATGCGTATTCATGTACAAGTTGTTACGTAGATGTATGTTTCCTTTTCTCTTATGTATATACTCAAGAGCAAAATTGCTGGGTCATATGACAACTACGTTTAGCATTTTGAGGAGCTGCCTGACTGTCTTCCAACATGGGAGCATCATGTACACTCCTACCAGTAGTGTGTGAGGTTTCCTGCTTCTCCATATCCTTGGCCAATGCTTGTTATTATCTGTATTTTTATTATAGCCATTGTAGTTGGTATGCAGTGGTATTTCATCAGGATTTTGATTTGCATTTCCCCATGACTAAATATGCTTATATTCACATGCTTGTTGACTATTTATGTATCTTCTTCAGAGACATGTCTACTCAAATCCTCTGCCCATTATTTAATTGGGCTGTCTTTTCATTATTGAGTTGTAATTTTATATATTCTGGGTACAAGACCTGTACCAATGTATGATTTAAAAATATTTTCTCCCATTCTGTGGGTTGACTTTTTACTTTCTTGGTGTTCTTTGATGCAGAGATTTTTTATTTTCATGAAGTAATCTATTTTTTTCTTTTTTAATTTGTTTTTGGTGTCATATCTAAGAAACCATTGCCTAACCTAAGGCCGTAAAGGTTTACTCCTGTGTTTTCTTCTAGGAATCCTATAATTTTAGCCCTTACTTGTAAGTCTGTGATCCATTTTGAGTTCCTGTTTGTATATGGTGTATAATATTTTGCCTGTGGATATTCAGTTTTCCTAGTAACATTTGTTGAGAAGACTGTTCTTTCTTCCATTAAATTATCTTGTTATCCTTGTCAAAAATTAATTGATCATAAAGGTGGGAGTTTATTTCTGGACTCTGAATTCTATTCCATTAATCTATATACCTATCCTTAAGTAGCACACCATCCTGATTACTGGAAATTTGTAATAAGATTTTGAAATCAGAAAGTGTGAGTTCTCCAACTTTGTCCTTGTTTTTCAAGATTTCAAGATTGTTTTGGCTATTTGGGGTTCCTTGAATTTCCATGTAAATTTAGTATCGTCTTGTCAATTTCTGCAAAAATTCCAGCAGGGATTTTGGTAAGGATTGCATTGAATCTGTAGATAATTTGAAGAGTATTGCCATATTAGTAATATTAATCCTCCCAATCTATGAGCAGTAAATATCTCTCCACTTGTTTGTATCTTCAATTTCTTTCAACAATGTCTTACAGTTTTCAGTGTACAAAACTTCAGTTTCCTTGGTTAAATTTCCTAGGTGTTTAATTCTCTTTTGCTGCTGTTAAAAATGGGATTGTTTTCTTAATTTCATTTTCCTATATTCACTGCTAGTGTATAGAAATATGATTGATTTCTGTAAGCTGATCTTGTATCCTACCATACCACTAAACTCATTTATTAATTCTAATAGTTTTTTAATGGATTCCTTAAGATTTCCTGTGTTCTAGATCATGTCATCTGCAAATAGAGATAGTTTTACTTTTTCTTTTCCAATCTGGATGCTTTTGTTTTTCTAATCTAATTGCCCTGGCTAGTAGTACAATGTTGCATGGTGGTGATAAGAGTGAATATCTTTGTCTTGTTCCTGATTTTAGGGGAAAGCGTTCAGTCTTTCACCATTAAGTATGATATTAGCTGTGGTTTTGTCATAGATGCCCTTTATCAGTTTAAGGAATTTCTGTTCTTATTTTGTTGATTGTTTTTATCCTGAAAATATGTTGGATTTTGTCATATGATTTTCTCAAGTCTATTGCATTCATCATATGGCTTTTGCCATTTAATTAATATGGTGTATTACATTGACTGATTTTGGATGTTAAATCAAGTTTGCATTCTTGGGAAGGATCTAGGTGTCATAATGTAATTTTCAAAGTGTCCTCTCATGTAAGTTCTGATACTCAAATTGTTTTTTTTTTAATTTTATTTATTTACTTGAGAGAGAGAGTGCAAGGGAGAGAGAACAAGTGGGGGAGAGGGGCAGAAGGAGAGGGAGAAGCAACCTGCACTGAGCAGGGAGACCAAGGTGCAGCTGAAGCCCAGTGTAGGGCTTGATCCCAGGACCCTGGGACCATGACACGAGCCAAAGGCAGATGCTTAACTGACTGAGCCACTCAGGCACCCCTCAAGTTGTTTTTATTTGTATTGTACCATGCCCAGAAAATTTTAACATTATATAGATTTTTCCTTTCTGTTTTTGAAGCTCTGGAATATTTTTATTTTATTTTATTTCTTCTAGTAAGATCACATTCACACACAAACTATGAGAGGACTGTCAGGCACAATATTTGCACTCTACGGTTTTTTCCATCATGAAACTCTTGGAATGGAAAGACCTTTAATAACCAACCGAGCCTTGGTTTTCAACTTTGTTCCACAGAGTTCCCTAAGGTGTTCTGTATACATTCTAAGGTTTTTTGATGTATTTTTCTCCAAATTTTAATATACTGGACACCATGGTCAAAATTAATTTCTATTCCACTGATTTTTTTAATTGAAGTATAGTTGATACACAATGTTACATTAGTTTCAGGTGTGCAACATAGTGATTTGATGACTTTATACATTGTGCTATACTCACCACAAATGTAATACCATCTGTCACCATACTATGCTATTACAGTACCATTGACTATATTCCCTATGCTTTACCTTTTATCCCCATGACTTATTCATTCCATTACTGGAAGCCTGTATCTCCCACTCCCCTTCACCCATTTTTGCCCCCCACCACAATCATCAGTTTTTCTCTGTATTTCTGGGTTTCTTTATGGGGTTTTTTTGTTTGTTTTTGATTCCACGTATAAGTTAAATCATATGATATTTGTCTCTGTCTTATTTAATTTAGCATAATACCCTCTAGGTCCATTCATGTTGTCACAAATGGCAAGATCTCTCCCTCTCTTTTTTAATTGTTGAGTATCTATTGGTGGACACTTAAGTTGTTTTTGTATCTTAGCTATTGTAAATAATGCTGCAGTGATCATAGAGGTGCACAGATCTTTTTGAATTAGTATTTCCACTTTAGGGAGGAGGTAAATACCCACTAACTGTCTTTATAAGTGTTTTCAAATACACTTAAATAAAATGCTACAAGTAAATGTTTTATTTGTTGAGTTTCTGTGAAAGATTTCATTTGCAATAAGTCCATGTCCACCATTGGATGAAGAAACCAAAATGCAAGGTTACTTGCCCAAATTGGAGGCTGAGCTAAGAGAATCCAGCTTTCCTTTCTCTCAGTACAGTGCCCTTGACCACCTATATTGTCTTTCCAATGCCATTTGCCTCAAACAAAAGGTATTTTACTAGTGTCTTCCCCCTATATAAACCTAGGAATGCTTGAAAACACAGCCTTCATCATCGCCTATAGTAATGTCTGTTCTGTTTCAAGTGTTTGTTCTGTGGGCTGGTTCACAGGTCTCAGAGTGATTAAGTGGCTTAGTATTGGATAGCTTCCTTTCATCCTGCAGTTTCCAGATGGGATAGGGGAAGAAGGGAGAGACAATTTGAAGTGTGCTTTAGAAAAAGTTCCAAGGCATGTAGGCCATAAGAGAGTTATTGGCTTATCTTTGGAGTTTAGTTTGACAAAGCAAGGCTGCCCAGCCTCACATTTACTGAGAATTTGCTGAGTACTTTTGCCCAGAGTGATGCTGAGAAAGTTGAGTTGTAGGGAACCGAAATGGATGAAACCCAGAGAGATATTACTTCTGAGAATATTGTAGATCCTAAATGGTAAAATTGATCTGTTTCAGCTGGAGAAAATAAAGGTCTGCACCCGGTGTGCCTGTCCGTCAGACTGTGGGGCTCTCTTCTGATTGGGGTTTCAGTCTTTTTGGCATGGTTTTGTATCTAGACTCTGTGCTTCACTAATGGGACCTGCCAGCCACTGGCTCCTAGGAATCATAACCAAAGACAATGATAATTCAGAAAATCCTCCAGTGGGTCAGAAGAGTACTCATCTTGGGCTCTTGACACCTCTTTATTGTCTCAGCTACATTTAGGGATTGGAAAATGATAATGTTTCAAATGACACAAATTGAACCAGGACTGGTTTTCACATTTAAGCCATAATAGAAAAAGACAGAGCATGGACAATATTTTTTTAGTATAAAGAGCTAGTCATCATAAGTAGGGACCAAGATTTTTTTCTTCAGAAGCACATTTTAGTTAAGAAGAAAGAGCTTTACATGTTTTGACCTCCTTTGTTGCCTGCTTGCTCTCTCCCTTATAAAGTTCCACCCATTTTTAAGTAAGATAGAAATGTTCAGTGTGACTCCTTCATGGAGCATTGTGAGAATCAAATGAGTTAATACACATTTAAAATGATTAGAACAGTACCAGGCAGAGAGTAAATGCTCAGTAAACATACAGTTGTTACTATTAGTGTCATTGTTGCAATTACTCACCTGTCCCTCCTCCATTTATGCCACCTGCTTTTTATTACCCACCATGTGTATATACACTGGTGTTTAGGAGGATAAGATATTTTTTAAGTAAAAGAAACAGTTCTTGCCTTCAAGTCTTTTGGAGTTAACAAAGGAATGAGAAAAGTATGAGAAACACTGGAGTGCAGATGAGCTGTATTAGATTCCTGGCCTCCTTAGGTGTCCAAGGCAAGAGTGATGGAGAAAGTTAAAATATGCACCAGAGCACAGAAATCACAATAAAATCCTTAAAGGTGCATAGCACAATGGCTAACACACAGTAAATGTTGAATAATGTCGAATAAATACTGTGATCACCACTCACCTGAGAAGCCTCCTCAGACCTCTGTGGTCCCTGAGGCAGAATTAGTGCCTCCCCCCTTCCACATTGCTCCCCACCATGCTTCGACCTCTATTTCTACACCTCTGTATCCTACCCACACCCCCCCCCCATTTCCATTCCTGTTTCCCCCAAGCACTTTTGTGCTTTCAAAGACAGAGAACTGTCTTCTTCATCTTCATAATCTTTGGAGCCAGGCACCATGTCTGGGATGTGGAAGGAGTCAATAAGTGTGTTTGGGGGTGGGGGGCAGGGGGAGAAAACATTCTGGATTTAGTACTGCCGTAAAGAAAACGGAAATTGTCTGAAACGATATGTTGTTAGTTCCCCAGTCAAGCCCTAGAAAACTCACATTCATTTGAGACATGCTCACAAACCATTCTTAGACTCACGCCTAGGATCCACTTCAAGGTCACCCTGGTAGTTGGCAGGATACATCTTCTTCCTGTGCTTGAAAATTAAAATTATATTTCTGCATTTCTAATCTTCTACAGTGGGTGTGATAAACAAAACAAACCACTACGTGGACTTCAGGGTCAGACAGACCCAAGCCTGCAAAACCAGCGTCACTATTACCTCTTGGGGCTCCTGAGGATTAATGAGTAGTGGATATGCAAGGGCCTCGCACTCAGGGGGCCCTGGCTGGATGGCAGGTTTCATTTTCAACAGCTGCCTCAGGATCATTGACTGTAATTTCATGATCTCATTTGTGAGTTCTCCCAGAATTTGTCTGGGCTAGGAAATGTGAAAATTCATAGGGCAGTTGGGGAATCACTTAGGATGTCAAGACTTAAAAACTGGTAAATAAGAGGAAAGAATTGTTTATCTTGCCTTTCCTGTATGAATAGTACCACTGAAGAGCCAAATAATAAGTAAAATTTTATTTAAGACTATATCAGCTAATTGGTAGAGAAGAAATGATAGAATATCACCAATTTGCAACTCGTAATGAAATGATAGGTCCAGGCAATGATCATCAGTGGGTGCTAAAATCACCCAAAGAAATATTCTTGAAAAAAAATTGAACCCCAGTTTGACCACACCTCTGAGTACAACAGCCAATTTACAGAAAACATTGTTGATTTGGAATTGGCAAAAATCCATACTATAGTAAACTCTGGAGTACAATTATGTTTCTTCCACAAAGAGAAAGAAGAGAAACGCAGCAAAAACCTTAGATTAGGGGCACCTGGGAGGCTCAGTCAGTTAAGTGTCTGACTCTTGGTTTTGGCTCAGGTCATGATCTCATGCGTTGTGAGATCAAGCCCCGCACCACTGGGCTGTATGCTCAGATTGGGATGGGGGGAACTGTTGAAGATTCTCTCCCTCTGCACCCTTCCCCCTTCCCCCTTCCCCCAAACCCGCACACATGAGCATCTCTCTCCCTCTAAAATAAATCAATCTTAAAAAAAAAAAAACACTTTAGATTAAAAAATGCCAGTCAGCCCATCAGAATATGTGGACCTGGTTTGGATCCTGATTTTTAATTTTTTAAAAAAGACAACTATTATGATGTTTATGAACAATTGGGAAAACAAGATCTTCTGACTTATCTTAAACTAACATTTCCCTTTAATCACACACATTTTCCCCTGTCCTACCTGTCAGGGGCCTAAGTCAGGAGTACACATAACCCACCTACCATTTGAAATAGCCTCTGTGCTCACATCAGCTTTCTTTCCTCATCAGTCTTGGGGGCACCTTCCAATGTTTGCTGAAGGGAGAGTATTCACTGTCTGATTTCTAGCCCTAGGATCATGCCATCAACAGGTTTTACCTATCTCTTTGCTTGAACAAGATACTTAACGTCTCTGAGTCTTAATTTAGTCATCTTTAAGTGGGGATAAAAATTGTAAATATCTGATGACATTATTATGAAAATTAAATGGGATGGCATGTGTTTTGAGTATAACAACACATTGGAAAGGTTTTTATGAATGTCAAGTATTGTTTTTTTTATGCTTTGTTTTAAAATGGGATTTGGGAGAGCTACTAAAACATGTGCAAAATTATAAAATAAAAATAAGTAAGTGAGAAAACCAGAGTCAAGAGGAACATCATATCATTCCACAGAATCATGAGGATTTTAGCTTTCTTATATCAAGTACCAACTTCGTTGGCTAGATCAGCATTTAACTTTGAGCAGCTCTTTGGCATGGCAGCATTCACAAAGCAGTGCAAGACCTTGCTTGTGCTTCAGGCTGGGAAGAAAAACCCAAAGATACCCAACTAAAACACAGCATAGCTGGAACTATGGGAGAAATGGAAGAGGATATGTGTGCCAGGGCTTGCCCAGGGAAAGAGCCCTTACCTACAACGAGTTGGGTGTGTAGCTGCTTCCCCGTCCTGATGTGATCTGCTTTGTGTTCACGTTTCAGCAAACACCTTGGGGCTGAACGTGACAAAGCAAGAAGATGGCCAAGATTAACACGCAATTCTCCCACCCTGCGGTAAGGACCACGGACAGAGATCTAGACCACGTTGAAAATGGCCTCAGCAGGTAAGATGGACTTTCCATTTTATGCCCATAAAATGAGTTGCTTCCATAGCTATCTAGGCTGTGGGGTAAACAGTGCCTTAGCCTGTGGCCAACCACAGGTTGGAGGGTGCTGGCTCTTCACAGTGCTCCTTCTGACTTCACTTATTTCATCTCACTTAAGCTTCACAACCCACTGAAGTAGATTTTTATTCTCATTTTAGAGAGGTGGAAAAGGAGGCTCAAAATGTTATGTAATTCCTAAAAGGTAACAAAATGAAGATTCAAATGCAGCAAATTAAATTTTACAGTAAAAACTTCTCCAAACTTCCTTACTTTCCCATGTACACCTCAGACATTTACTGGACTCTGTGCATCAGCCATTGTCCTGGGCGCTAGGAATGTAGTACAAATCAGATACCCTGTCTCTCGCTTCCAGTGGAAGGTCAGGATTCATGCTGTGCTCATGGTCTGCAGGGAGTGGGCTGTGCCTTGCCAGTGCCCCATCAATGACATCCCCGCACAGGCAGCCATAAGGAAATCTGGGCCTTGAGTCCTACTTCTAGCCCTGTTCGTAGTTTACTAGTAGACTGGGGAAAACCCACTTAATTTCTCCATGCCTCAATTTCTCCAACTGCAAAATGGAGCAGCTTCTTTTCCAAACTCCTGGCACAATGGTGAGGAAGTGGGAGTGTACCTGTTTGGTGCAAATGGACTTACATTTTTATGTTTCTTAAATTCTCAAACAGTTGATTGAGTTGAACCATGAGAAACTTTATTTCCTGTATTTATGTTATTGTTGTCCTATATATATAACACTGAAAACTTCCCCCTCCCATGAAAACTTCTCACTCCCATGGTAACTTCATATTATCCAATGATCATTAAGTGCAATGATAGTCCCTCAGTGCTCACATCCCTGGTACTGGGCCCTCATCCACCATTTCTCCTCAGTTACTAATGTAGATCACCTCTTCTTTCAGATGCACATTTGTTTGTTTGTTTTTTCTGTCTAGATTCTTGGTCCCACTCCTTAGCTAACCCTGCTCATGAGTGATGGACAACAATTTCCAAAGAGATTGTGTCTCTGTCACGACAAATTTATGTAGTCCTAGGACCCCACCTTTGGGGATTCAGGCAAAGGGAGGAATATCTCAAAGCATCCCAACAGATATTTATTGCCTCCAATCATTTTAACATGGTGCTAGAGCCCCAGGAATTTTTCATATGACTCAGGGCCATCAGAAATTCTCATTCTGCTCAAATTTCTCCCTCCTAACTGGACTACTGTCGATACCTGTGTCCCACCACTGGGGACTTATTCCTTTAAGTTAAGTCATTGCCCCTAATTTAAAAGAAAAAAAAAAGAACAATCTTAGGACAGAAATCTGCTATTAAGGCTTTGGTATGCATGAATAGCTTCTTTTTCACATCTGTGCTAATAAACCTCTTGGGGCAGGGTGTTCAAAGAAGATAGGGGTGGAGGGGAGAATAGGTCCACACATGGGGCACAGCAGTAAAATGAAGCTCCCTGGGCAGCACTGGGCTCCTGAGACCTTGGGCCCAATGGGAGAAGGACAGAAGCTGTTAGGATCAAGAAGAATTTGAAGCAAAATGGAACTTTCCCCCATTGCTTGTTTTTGTCTTGAGTGGGACAGCATCAGAGCATCTCATGGAACTTCCAGACTCCCTGGGGCTGAGAACAACAGGGACTTAGTCTGTCTCTTTATGGTTAGATACTCGAGAAAAGGCAGGCCCCATTGATGGGCTGGGGCTCCTGCCCAGAATGCCTGCTTGACCAGACACCACCATGGTCCAGCTCTGCCTGATTTGTCCTGACTCTACCTCAGCCAGTGGCCTACAATCCCAGCCTGAGGTGTGGGCTATTCAAGAGAGCTCACAGGGTCTCCTGGAAGATGACCCTTTGTGAAATAAATTGCTAGCTCAATTTATTTAAGTTGCTAGCTCAATTTAAGCCACATGGACCCCAGCGATGGGCCTCTGGCTCCCAAGAGACTCTCTGTGGGCTCACACTGGGTTTATGCACACTAGGAGGGTTGGACAGCCACATAGAGGCTCTGAATCGATGCCCTTCAACAATGCTATTTACCATCTTCATGGATAGGAAAAAGCCCTTCACTCTCCCTCCTATCCCCCATCCCTGGAGCAGCGTGATAACAAACAGGCTCAGGGTCAGGCTGGCTGAATTTGAGCATTGGCTCTGCAACTGACCAGCTCTGAAAAGTTGTGCAACTTCTCCAGGCTGCTCCTTCCTCATCTGCATAGTGGACTAGTACTGACCTCGGAGGGCCGTAGTGAGGTTAAAACAGGTGAAAGCTCTCAGCACAGTCCCAGCTGTGTAGAAAGTGTTCAGTCAGTGCCCACTGTCAGTCTTGGAAATGAGTCCCCCTCCTGTGGGCCTTCCCTCATGTTCCAGGCTGGAAGACTTCTCCTCCTCTGAACTCAGCTCCAGCTGTCCTGACATCTGGATTTGGCCATTTCCTGCCTGTGACCAAGTCATGCTTTCTCAGCCTGACCACTAGTCTGGTCTCACTGAGTCTCACTTGGGGTGTTGCCCAACCACTCCCGTGGTAAAAGCTTATTGACAGATTAATACAAAATCCCATGGAGACACTATGGAGGTTTTAAAAGGAGAGAGAAAAAGAATGCTTTCTTCATGAGACAGATGTTTGCTTTATCTTATGGAGGCAGGACTGAGTTAACAGATGGAAGTTTCTAGAATGGGTTCCTTGGCGATACCAAGGATTGAGCATGTGTGTTCAGGCTGGGGGATGGAAGAGCCTTGGGCCAGAGACCAGGTCCAGGCCCCTCCTCTGCTTCCCAGCACAGCCTAACATCTGTCTAAATATAAACTAGTTTTCCCTAGAAATTCATTTGAACAGGGACTTTGGCACGTACACATAAAAATTTTAAAGTTTCAAATCACTATTTTAGGGAAGGAAACAGTGTTTGAACAAATCATAGATCCTTGCTTTAAAACTCAAATCCAGGGGGGTGGGAGACTGGGGTAGGCCAGCGATGGGTATTAAGGAGGGCACGTATTGCATGGTGCACTGGGTGTTATACACAACTAATGAATCATGGAACATTGCATCAAAAACTAAGGATATACTGTATGGTGACTAACATAACATAGTAAAAGATTATTATAAAATAATAATAATAATAAAAATAATAATAAAACAAATTCTTTGGGGGGCACTTGGAAGTTCACTTGGTAGAGCATGCGACTCTTGATCTCAGGGTCATGAGTTCAAGCCCCATGTTGGGTGTAGAGATTACTTAAATAAACTTTTAAAAAATAATAAAAAACAAAATTCAAATTTTTTTAGAAAGCATGTGCGAGAAATAGTTGTGTTTGTCCTTAAATATTAATCATTCTTTGTCCTCAATGATATCAAGAAACTGTGCTGGAAACCTGTGTGTCACTGTGACCCTTTGCTGAATGCCCCTAGGAGGGAGGAGCTATCATGTCCCCATCCCCTGAGACATCCCTGTCCCCAAATCTTTCACCAAATTGGAGAGCCAGGTTTCTGTTTCTCCTTTTTTTTTTTTTAAGATTTTATTTATTTATTCAACAGAGATAGAGACAGCCAGTGAGAGAGGTAACACAAGCAGGGGGAGTGGGAGAGGAAGAAGCAGGCTCATAGCAGAGGAGCCTGATGTGGGGCTCGATCCCGTAACGCCGGGATCACGCCCTGAGCCGAAGGCAGACGCTTAACCGCTGTGCCACCCACATGCCCCTCTGTTTCTCCTTTTTTAAATTATTGGGATCACTTTCCTAGTGACAAACCATAAGGATGGATGAAAAGATTTCATTTGCACAAAAAAGTCAAAATGCTGGAAATACCAGAAATAAAAATGGCTTGAATTTTTCTTTGCTATTTAGATCTGTTTAGTTGACTTGATTATTTAAGAGCGGTCTGGCATATTTGAAAAGATAATGCAGTAGGGAAAGACTTCAGAATCTGCGACAGAGAATTACCATGAGGACTGAGTGCACCTCAAATCTCAGATCAATCTCCTGGTGTAGCTATTTTAGGCAAGCTTTGGGGCATAGGGGTTTGTGTCCTACCAAAGAGAAGCCTTCTTTGTGCTGCTCTCCGAGCAGAGCCCAAAGCAATTATCACCAAAGAACACCATTTTCAGCCTGCTTCCCCAGACTGAAGACAAGTTCCCTGGTCACCTGCGGCCAAAGACAGTGCGGGTGGGTCATTCAAGTTCCTCAGAGCTGGAGAGGAGGAAAAGAAAAACAAGGTATCATCTTCGCCACCCTTGCTCTCAAAGGTTTGTTTACTCTTTCATCTCCAAAGTCACCAGAGGAAGACACCAGGTGCTCTGCAAAGTGCAAAGCTGACGACAAGTTGCAGTTCTGATGAGCACCCCTGTCTTCTCCCAGTGGGAGGGGAAACCTTCACCTCACAGACACAAACTTCCTCTTTATAAGAAAACTTAGAAGATGTGCATCGCAAGTTGAAAATTACCTTCTCTTTCGAAAACAGTCACATCGTTGGGTTGTGATGGCTGCCCTTGTTCTTGCTAATTGCCAACTTCACAGAGCTCCTTCCTGCAAAGGCGTCATCACTGTCCTGCCACCTACAGTCGGAGCTGGCAAGCGGGGGGCAGCTTCCGGGTTGTCCTGGTCCTAGACCCCTCTGCCAGCTCCTGGCAGGACGAGGCCTGGCCCCCGGTCTCTCTTGCCTCTATATTCCTCTGGGAGGTTCTGGATCCCCATTCTTCCACTGGTTGCCAGAGTGGCTCCCCTTTTCTCAGTACCTGTGGGTCCTTGGGGACTCAAAGTGTTACCTCAGGCATCTGGCTCTTCTCTCTTCCCATCTCCTCTTCCATCTGCTTGGTAAAATCAGTTTCTCTGAGGAATAACTAACTGGGTTGACTATTTAAATACCCCCACATGTTGAACAAGACTCGGGAGCTAGAAGACATCAGAGAATTTCAAGCATCAAAAAAAAAAAAAAAAAAAAAACAAGTGGGGAGATGGGTCAAAAAGAATAGGCCCCCTTGGGTCCCTTGAACTTACTTCCTAGAAGACTTTCCCTATTCTTCATAGTGAAATGTGCATTTTCTGGACTTGGCTGTTTGAACAATACTTAAGTTGGTATAAAATCACCAGCTTTTCCTTTACTTCCTTTTTGAAGACTACGAAACTTCGGGTCACGTACCTAGCTAATAGATGTTAGGGTTAGGGATTCGAACCCATGCCTCCTGGCTCCCCACTCTGCCGCCTACCCTTCAAGCAAGTGTCCTAGGTCCAGCCCCCACATGGGAGCCCTCACCGCTGCCAGGAGCAGGCCTGCTTTGGAATCTGGGGGGCATTTTGTCCTCACATCCTCATCAGCTCTGATGGCATTGATTCCTTTGCTACTAATGCAGATAAATCTGTTCTCAGGATGTGCCCTCACGTAATTAACAGAAAGCAGACTGGGCAGAAATGCTGGGCCGACTTCTTGGTGCCCAGATCTCCCTAAGGAAGTGCTGGTGGGGACAGAACACCTTCACCCTTGGGATTGCCTCCGGATCTTCCGGGCACACATGCCGTGACGGAGCTGCAGCCCAGCTGTTGGTTGCTGCTCCCCTCACCCCACCACATGCCAGCTGCTAGGATCCAGGGACTAGAGATGTGGACTCACTCACTTGCCCCACTCTCCCTCCTCTGGGAACTGCCCCGGGGGCCTTGGAATGTGCATTCCACATTCTTAGTATGCTGATTATTAGAAAGGCAAGGGGATCAGAGCTTCCTAACTGCAGGGAGACTTCTGTCAGGGTTTTTCATGTGTCGCAGGATGAAACATCAGTGGTCTTTTAGGGGTAGAGAGGGAGAATTCAAGTAGATGGTTTGAAAATAAAGAACCATGCCCACACAGTATAGCCAGGTGGACCAGAGCCGTGTCTCTAGTGGCATGCCACAGGGCTCAGTCCTCAGCCATGTCCTAGTAAACTTTTGCTTTAATCAGTGCCATATATGAAAATACAGAGAGCAGACAGAGTGGATGATGAGAGTAGACTTTGACGTGGGATGGAATGACGTTCAAACCTCAGCTTTGCCACTCGGCCGGATGATCTTGGGGAAGTTATTCAACGTCTCTGAACCTCAGTTTTCTGTCTTATTGGATGGTTTTGTGGATTAAATGATAAGATCTATGTGCCTGGCATATAGTAAACTCTCGGTAAATGGCCTGTGGTTTGTGTATTGCATGTGAACAAGATGGAGTTGGGAGGAAAGGTTAGCATGGCACCACTGCATACCAAGGGTCCCAAAACATCAAGTGGCTCAGATAAATGGAAAGGTCCAGAACTTACTTCCAACAAATCAATTGTACATGCACAAGATAGGACCTTCTGGCTTAGCAGCAGCCTGTGTTACAGGACTTTGGGTTGAGCTGATGGTAGTTGGTGATGGTAACACCAAACGCACACAAGGTCACAAACCTACAGTGACCTCTGGCTTGGGGTCCAGTCACAGCAGAGTGGTCTCAGTCTCCTTGCCCAGCCAGGCAGGAATGCAGGAACCTGCTCACAGGAGCATGACCGTGACGGGGAAGAGCCTTGAACCTGGTCGGGCGTGGCTGGGTGAGCTGGGGGCTTCCAGCCTGCAGACACAGATGTGGCGCAGGTGTGAGAGCTGTCCCTTTGTGTCCCATCTACATGAAGAGAAGATGAAGTGGCCCGCCTCTGTGTAGTTCCAGCACAAAACGGAGCCTTGGCCTGAGGAAACTGAGGGAGGGAAGAACCCACTACAGAGATGGCCCGGCCGGGCCATGGGACGGTCGTGAGCGCCCTGCGGCTGGAGATGGCAAGGAGGTTGTGGAAAGAGGAGTCAGCAGATCTGCGGCTGGGATTCAGGACTCTGCCTTCTAATCCCTCACCAAGGAGAGAGAGAGCCTTCTCCTGACATTAATTATTGCTTACTTCCTCAACTGTGTTGCCACCTTGTTAAGAAGGCTGATTAGGTTGGAATAGGTCACGTGATGGAATTAATTTGTCCTGCCTGGGCTCTTCAAGACTCATAGAATGAAGTGCAAATCCCTAGAGGCCAATGCCTGGATGGCTTTTAATCAAGCTGATCAAATTTTCAGCCCTAGGAGATTTTAAAAGACAGGGAACGAAAGCAAAATATGCCCGAACACATTGGTCTGATTCCGGGCAGTTCCACAAACACCAAGGCTCTGCTGATGTGACTGGTGCTCGCATTGAGCTGTGGGCCCCTGTCCTATGTGTGCCCCTGCTTTTCACCGTGAACTAGACAGGTGAGGTCACTTGCCCAGTCTCCCACTGCAGGGGACAGAGGTTAGGGTTTGACAAAAGGGCCCAGGAGAAATGAATTGTCATGCGAAAGCACTGTACAAAAGCACGTGGAGGGCTAGGCCAACTCCCTCCGATATTCTAGGACACCCCTTTTAATCAAATACCGAATGGGCTCCTGGGAAGGCTGCTGGCCGAGCACAAAATACCTGCCCAGATAGTGTGACTGTGGCGTACACACGTCTGGCCTTAGCAGATAGGATTTCAGTATACAGAGATGTGTTTGAACCAAAATTCTTGTTCTGGAATCACTGCATAGAAGCAGCTGCGGCGGCTCCTGATGGCAGGTCCTGGGACACCCCCGCCAGGAGCTCAGATGAGGACCGTGTGCTGTGGGCCTGCCCCCCTTAACTCCACGGGCAGTGGCTGGACAGGCTACCTTCCGCAGTCAGGCTTGCTGTAAAGGAAAGGCCACGTCGAGCCTAAAAGCTGGGATCTGCTGGATCCTGCTGGAGCACGGACTGACAGAGTGAAGACCGGGGCCGGCGGCTTTCTTCATTAAGCAGGACATCTGGCCAGCTCATCCCTGAGTGTGTCCAGGAGGAGATGAGCTTGAAATCAATTTAGCCTGCTGCATATTTGATTTCCTAGGGTCCACTCGCCGAGCGAGGAGACGTCGTCAGAACTGCAGCAGGAGATCGCCATGGAGACCAGAGGACTGGCGGAGTCCAGGCAAAGCTCCTACACCAGCCAGGGGCCCGCCAGGTAACCGACCAGGCTCAGTGCTCACCTTGGGAAGAGGGAGACCGAGGCAGGAGGAAGGTAGATGAGTCTCAGGAAGAGATGGGGGCAGGGGGCGGTGGTGGAGGTGGAGTTGAAGATTTGGAGAAGAAAAGGGGCAGGAGAAGAGCAGTCAGAAATCTATCCCTGAGTAATACTGTCTCAGGTCAAGCGTTCCAAGCCGAGAAAAACCTAAGACAAACTGCTGTTATCTGAAATTGCTTTCATAGAAAATGATATTGAAGTACTTGCCCGAGTCTGGAAGAATTTAGGAAAAAGCCAACCAGGAAGGGTTCCCAAAAGAATTGAAAACAAGACCAGCCAGCCTCAGGAGAGCACTGGTGGACCTCGGTGGCACTCAGATGGCCCTAGGGGCAGTGTCGGCGACAGCCTCTGGCAGGTCCTCTTGGGTGCATGTCTAGACTTCATAGCTCCCGTCCTTGCAAAAGGATTTGCAAGATTATCCAGGCTCTGAGCCGGTATCTGCACTCGGGCTCCGAGAGCTGTGCCACCTTGAAGAAGTCATCTTACCTTTCCAGATCTCATCTGGAGACGCGTGGAACAACGTGAGGCCGGCATCAGAACCAAGTGCTGACTCACGACAGGTGCTCAGCAAACATGGGGCTTGTTATTTCCTTCCACCAATTTTTTTTTTCTTTTACCAATGCTGTAGTTTTATAGTCACGTGTTCTACAGTTTTTGCTTAAGATTATTGCAAAAATTAATTCCTCTAGTTATTCTTCGTATTTCTCATTGTGGAGGAATATTTCTTTCATTAGCCCCTCGTAGCTGGGCATTTCCATGATTTCCAGTGTTTTTGTCTTGCTAATAAAATGCTGTCTTGAGGCTCAGTGATTGCAAGGCAGAGGACACCGTCACACCAGCTCATATTGAAAGGCCTGGGGGAGGGCTGAGGCAGGAGGCCGGCACAAGCTCAGACAGAGCACCTCATGGGAAGGGAGCCAATGGGGCTCATGAGAGGGAAGTAGGGGAGGCACCTGCCCTCTTCCTCTCTTTTTCTCCTGGAGTGTCATGATCTTTCTGACTTTTGTTTTTTTCTGCATGTCTCCTCTGTTTCTGGCTTTCTCTGTTCACACATCGGCAGGCACAGCTGAAAATGGCCTTTGTTATATGATCTTGAGTTGAAACACCCAACCCCATCTTGGAGTGGTTTTTAGTTCAGAGGCTCGAGTGACTCTGTGGGTGTCTTGTCCATTCCCAGGCCTGTCGGCTGAAGCTGGAGTGGGGAGCGTGACCTGGGTTCCAGCCCCTCCACAGCGGGAGGATGGGGGCGGGAGGAATGTCCAGAGCAGAGAGGCTGGGCTGGGTGGGCACCTCCACGTCTGTCTGCCGCAGTGGCTGTCAACATCCCTGTGCGTGGAATGTCTTCTTGCTTTAACTTATTCTCTGAGGCAAAGTTCCCAAGTGTGTGATTAGGGTCAAGGCAGGTGACAGCTCAGGACCTTGTTCTAGGTTGCTCAGAATTTTTTTGATCGAGAACAGTGGCATGCGCTGTAGGTGCCAAGTCAGGACACCCAGAGGTCAGGCTCTCTTCTCATTCCCCTCTGGAAGAGATGGGGAAGGCTTCTCACGGAAAGCTGGAGCTGAGGCGGGCTCTGAGGATGTGGTGTGACTGGTCTCAGGTGCTCGCGGCCCTGGCTCCGGGAGACAGGCCAGAGCAACTTGCAAGGGAACTTACGCACCAGCCTGGGGAAGAAACAAGAGTTTGCATAACAAACAATAAGACAAGGGTTAGGGAAAAAAATCTAAGTTGTATCTGAGTATTTGCTCCTTTAAACCTTGTTCTAAATTTTATCACCATTTTCAAATTGGACTTTTTTCCTATTCCTATGCTTACCGGTCATAACAAAGAGCCCTACGAAAGGAATAATAGGCAGAAAAGCTGCTAATGCCCCCATTTGAACGATCATGCCTTTGGCAGAGTCCAAGTATTAAAAGGACAAAGTTAGAATGAAAACAATGTCCCTTATCTAGAAAGCTCTGCCTCAGACTGCAGGTGATGGAGGAGAAGGGAGTAAGACCCCGGCAGAGTGGAGAAGCACACCTGAACCCAGGATCTCCGGGACCCATGTCCTGCCACTCATCTCTGCTTCCGCCGCAGCCCTGGGAAAGAGGGCTTTCCATCTCCTTCGTCTCTGCACTGGCTCCCTGTCCATGTCCTTCTAGGATGTCTCGCCTGTTCATCTCACTGCGAGCATGGGCCACCAGGCACTTACACCATGAGGCCCAGAGAACAGACTCCTTCCTGGAGCGTTTCCGCGGAGGTGAGCTCAAGGAGGTGTGCAGCCGAGAAAGCAATGCCCAACCAAATGCGGGCAGCCAGGAGCCACCAGATGGAGGCAGAAGGTAAGGAAGGGATGAGCCGCCCGCACCAGGCGGGAGTGGAGCAGGACACACTGCTTTGTGCCTGCGGCTTAGATCCCCTGTGTGGGTGGCCTGGAGCACCAGCCTTGCGACCTGGACCTTGAAGGAGGTGTCTGGGGTGGGGAAGTACTGCATGCTCCAACAGTCACCACCCCCGAGTCCAAGAAGGACTGCAGGAGTGAACCCTCAACCAGAGTCCCCAGCCTCCTTTGACCATGCACAGAGTTCCCACCAGTGCCCCCTGGAATTGGTACTCTCAGATGCATCTGGGGATGCTGGCCTCACCCATCTGTCTCCATCAAAGGACCCTCATCCTAAATTGCACCGTGACCCACCTTACTAAAAACCAGGGGCTTTATTCCATAAGCCTTGGGAGTACCTAAATGGTACCCACAATTTTATGCATAGGTTTACATACAATAAAGTCTGAAGGTTGGTCAGAATGTTCGAGAGGAGCCATCCATATCCCAGATCAGGATAAGAACCATGGGGGGTGGGGAGCATAGGTGGGGGTAGGGTGGGGCATGGGGAGAGTGTTTGCTTTTTGGTAGGAGAAGGGTCGGCAGAATAAAGGCCCCGAGCATCTTCATGCATGGCCCACCACCTGACTGGGGGCCGTGGCTGGTGCAGACATTTGAGAGAAATCTGCAGGTGCTGACTTACACCCCCCACCCTCACACCCCACACACAGAGCTGCTGCCTCCCCTCCTCTCTTGTTCTTGGGAAGTCTCCCCAGCCTGTGCTCAGCAGGGAGACCACTGGGCCACCACAGATTGGATCCAGTGACACGGAGCAGCAGCAGGTCTCTTTAGGACACTCTGAGGAGTTGGAGAGGAGGAGAGGTGAGATACGGAGGGGGAGGCTGGTCGCCTCTAAGCCTCTCAAACAGGAGGCCTCTTGCTCAGAATCTGCATTCTGAAGAAGGGGGCTTAGACCTTTTGGCTGAATTCTCTAGGTAATGCCAAGATTTATAAGCTGTAAAGGTGAACACAAGCACTGTTGTTGCAGAACAGATGGTCCCTATATAATTGCTAGAGAAAGTCCTTTGAGTTTTTCTGTCAAATGAGCAGAAGAAGGGCTCAGGTGCGAGGGGCTCAAACAGGCATCCAAGGGCCCCTGGGGAGGGAAGGTCATGCAGCCTCAGAGGAAGCAGGACGGATCTTCCTGGTGCTTCCGCTTTGCCTCCCTGTGTGTATGTTCGTGTTAGAGGTTATTATAGATTCTGCAGTAGATTGCAAGCTGTACAAGCATATTTAAGATAAAATATGAGAGTTCAAGGAAATTTCTTGCTAGCAACCACTCTAGGAGAGCCACATTTAGTCTGCCTGCTGGGAAAGGCATGAGAATTGCTTGCTGAGATGCAAAGGCCTGGCATTCTCGGGCTCACTTTTTCACCAGGGCTTGGGAAGGGACTGCAGTGGGCCTGGGTGCTGGTGGGGACGTGTGCAGGGCCATCCCAAAGTCCCAGGGCCAGGCATCCTAGACAGAGAGGGAGCTCCGTGACTGTGAGGCCTGCGTGTTGTTGGCTACTGAGCCAGAAAGAAAGGAGGGATGGCAGATAAGGAAGAAGAGAACATAGAGGAGGAGGAGGAGGAGGAGGGGAGAGAGGTTTGCTACCAAGCCAGCCAGACTGGTTCAGTTCCTGGTGGGCACGCAGAGACTTCCTTTGCTAACACGATGAAGTTATCTTCTCTACAACCTTAGCCTAATGAAGATGAACACTGGCCTCCTTGTCCACTTCCCAATGTGACCAGATGAGCAGTGGGTTGATCTAGGACCCCATCAGGGCCAGGTCCCGACTGTACCTCGGATGCCTGGTCACTCACCAAGGTTCAGAGTGGGTAGGTGCATGCGATGGTTCAGGATGGTGGCTGATCAATCAGGGAGGCTTCCTGGGGGAGGAAGACTTTGGATTTTCCAGGCGAATCTCATTGGCAAAGCAGAATGTATGCAAAGACAGGTCTTGGTTATTCTGTTGGCTTGGCCTCTTATAAGAGACCCCAGACAAAGAGATGTAAATACAGGCCACTGCATCGCAGGGAGCTACACTTTCTCTCCCAATTTCACAGGGGTTGGGAAATTCCTTGGGGGACTTTCTGATGATCAGAACCTCTCCCCCAAACAAGCAGTTAGAGCCACATCCTGGATGGTGAGAGGGAGACTTGAGCAGGGGTGAACAGAAGTACCAGAATGACATTTGGCTCGATGTTCAGCCAAATCATAGAAGAGAAGAGGCGCCCTGAGAGCCAGGCAGGAGTATCACTGGCCACTGGCTTTGGTCCTGACCATCTTCTGGAATGGTCTATGGTGATGACAGACAGGCAGCTGTGAGGCCACGCCGGCATTCTTAAACTAGCTGTGTCAAAATAACGCGCGTAATAGCAATTGAGCACTAGGAGATAATGCCTTTCACACCAAGAAGGACTGTGCGATTCGGCTTTAAATAAACGTGCAGTTGGGTGCAAAACCAGCCTCCGCGCTCTACCCAATTCTCGCATAGACCAGGGATGGCAGGCCCGGAAGTGTTAAGATTAATGTGGGGACAAGGGCCCAAGGCAGGATAGACTCAAAACTGAGACAGTTCTGCCCACGGTCTATTTTTTGCCCGCAAGTCGGAAGCAGCTGCTGCGATTGCATTTTCAAGGTGGGGGGAGGGCGCCTTCTGAGAGCCGGGCCCCCGCGCAGAGGAGGGGAGTTGCTGCGGCTGCTGCGCATGTGCATTCGGAAGGCGCTCAACGCGCTTCACCCGCGTGCACCCGGAGGGCAGGTGCGCCTCGGCTTCCTGTCTGTGCCCCTGGTAGCTCCCGGCACACTGCCGGGCACATGGTTAAACGGAATGAAATTGAGTGGAACGTGAGGCCAGGATTGGGTGGCATTCACATAGCAACTCTCGTTTATTCAGAAGACTCAGTTTAGCCATATCTTCTTCCTCTCTTCAAACAAGGCTTTACTAGATCTAACCAGTCACAAGAAAATGTTTGTTCCGGATGCTTCGAGCTGTGTGGAAAGGCCCAGGGGACAGGGGAGGGGGGTACCGGAATAATCACTTCGGGGGAATGGTCCCCAGCAGTTGGAACTGAGCTCAAATTCCCATGCTGCATTCTCTTTACTTTCCTGCAGTGGCTGGCCGCTGGCCAGAAACAACACCAACACCTGCAACAACTCAGAGGAGTGAGTACCTCTGCTCCCCAGCAGAGCCCCCTCGTCTCCCCTCGTCCCACTGGCCACCTTCTTCCCCATAGATGCCCCAGTTCCTCCTTCCTGCTTAAACGCGGCTGCTTCCCACCGTCCCGGAACACAGCTAGACTAGAATCCTGTTCCTTTCATCCAAATTCCATCCCTGTGGACAAATGGGGAAGGAACCTGGTCCGTATGACTTCCTGGAGCAAGTCATGTTCTCTCTTTTCCCTCACGTTTCTCATCTATAATGCCAAGGGTTGAACTCCATAAATGTCTTAAGCTTTGACATCCTCTATCATTATGCATCTGAGGGTGCAAACTGGGAGCTCCTTTACAGAGCTGTGGATATTCTCCTTCATGATGAGAATGCATTTTCCATCCTACGACCTCAAGCTCCAGGGTGCCCCAGGGAAATGCCCTTGTCCTCAGGCTGATCCGGGCCAGTTTGGAGTGTGTGATCAGGACAGTGGGAAGAGGAAATTTAAATATTTCCAGAGAATAGCCTCTTGAAATGGTGACCTGCTGTAATTACTTTTTATCACCAGATACTGAGCTGGCAGGTGTGTTTGAGGTGTGATTCTGGCAAGTGCCCCTCAAGAGCCCAGGGAAGACGTGTGCATGTGTGATCATACACGTGTGTTAGCACGTGTGTGTACCATTCTCCAGCCTTCTTTATGGAGTACCATGGGCGTGGGCACAGGACTCTTAGTTGGAGCTTAGGGGAAAAAAACATCAATATCAGCAAGAAATCTGAATTTCTTGACTTCCATTTGAAAGAGAAGTGTGAAAGCTTTTTCCTATTTCCCTTTTTTCCTTGGGTAGAAGTTTTTCTCATTTCCTTTGATGAAACTTTGTTGCATTTTGTTGCATAAATGTGGATATCAAATCCAGAGATGCAAACGCCAGCAGTCAAGATAAATGAAGTTGTTTAATTTGCAAAATAGCAGCTATTGTGATATGTGCTTGATCTAAAGCCAAACTTTATATTAAACACCCTTGAAACCCCAGTGTTGAGTCCCACAGTCAGAAAAGGGCTCAAGGCCCTGGAAACCATGGACAGAGGTCCTGGGGGTCTCTAGCCTTCTCTGTTCTGGGGCTGGGTTATAGGCGAGGATGAGGGGGGAGGGGTGTTGGCTGCATCAGGCTCTTACAAATCTTTTCAGATGGGTTCAAATCCTGGATTCACACTGCAGGCCAAGGACAGAGGGACAAAATTGGGGACTGTCCCAAAATGTGACAATCTGGGCAGAGAGTTACAGAAATCATTCTTATGGACGTCCTTCCCCATTCCTCCACCATGTTTCCAGCATTTTCACTTAGTCTCATTGGTCCTGAATCATTTCACTCTCCCTGAGCAAACTGTTCCCAGCCCAAACTGGCGTTTTGCGGTTCTGTATAGGTCTTTCAGGGCCGTGCTGGGTGGATTCAGGGATGCAGTTGGATGGCGCTGGTGCTTTCATAGGCCCATAGCAGGTTGATAAAGGGGAAAGCCCAAGGCCTGTAACCCCCAGCCACACATTCTGGCCTGGTGTGATTAAACTCCCGGTGGGTCCAAGCATGCCTGATAAGTTTGTGGGCAGCGCCCTCTGCTGGTGCCTTGACATTAAGACTTCAGTGGCAGAAAACCCTTCAAGGGACACTTCATGGTAGATTCAAGAGGACAGATGACTGTCCTTGCTCTTCTCATTTAACAAGTTTAATATTTTTAAATTTGTATTCAATATATTCATGTACTCACTGTCAAAACTTGGAAAACATAGAAAAGCACCCATGAGTATATACCCTCAAAAAATATATTTCGTTTTAGTAGTGGAATCCCATTATCAGAGATAACCCCTCTTAACGTGTTGAGAAATATCCCTCCAAGTTTTTCTATATATACTGAATAGATAGATAGATAGATAGAAAGAAAGAAAGAAAGAAAGAAAGAAAGAATATACTACATATAAATATATAATGTATATACTGGCATATACTATAATTATTATATATTGTATATAATAACTATTATTTTTATTATTACAACTACACATAATTATATATATATATATATATATATATAGCGATCAATATATATCATTTCTCTATATATATATTACCAATATATACATATGCTGGTTAAGTGCATTTGTATCCCAATTCAGCCACAAAGAGCTTTGTGACCTTGGGCACGTTACCTGACCTCTCTGTGCATCAGTTTCCTGACTTGTAAAATAGGGTTTGTATTAATGTCTTACTTGCAGGGTTGTGTGAACACTAAATATGTGAATACATGTACAGGGCTCAGAACGGTGCCTGGTACATAGTAAGTGCCCAATAAATGCTGACTAGTGAGGTAAGCAGTACAGTCTCACCACCACCTCTCTAAGGATGGCTACATCCTAATCTCTGGAACCTGTGGAGAGATTGCCTTAGATGGCAAAGGGGACTTTGCAAGTGTGATTAAATTTGAAGACCTTGGAGATTATCCTGGATTATCAAGTGGGCCCAGTGTGATCACATGAGTCCTTAAAAGCAGAAAGGGGGGAAGAAGAGAGGGTCTGCGAGATGAGATGGAAGGAAGGAGGAGGAAGAGGGATTTTCAATGTGAGAAGGACCCAACCAGTAATTGCTGGCTTTGAAGAAGGAGAAAGGGGGACACCAGGCAAGGAATACAGCAGCCTCTCCAAGGTGGGAATAGCTGCCCATTTTCAGCAGCAAGAACGCAGGGACTTTGGTCCTACAGCTTCAAGGAGCGGAACGCTGCCAGCAACCCCAGTGAGCAGGAAACGGATTCTCCCCCACGGCCTCTGGAAAGAAACGCAGCTTGCCCGCACCTTGATTTTTGTCCAGTCTGATTGACACCAGACTTCTGATCTACAGAACTATGAGATAGCACAGTTGGGTTGTTTTAAGCCTCTACGTCCACGGTAATTTGTCATGGCAGTGACAGAAAAGTAGCAACGCAGGTTTGGACGCCAGGAGGGGGCTACTGCTGAAACAAATACCGAACGATGTGGGAGTGGCTTCGGAGCCGACTCCAGAAGAATTCTGCAGAGCATTCTTAAAAAAAACAAAAACAAAAAACAAACCAAAAAACCTAGATTGCTTTGAATAGGTTGGTAGTAGAAATATGGATATTAAAGACTCTGCCAGTGAGTGCTCAGAAGGAAATGAGGAGCATTATAGAGAAAACCTAAATTGCCCAAGCACCTTGTTGCTTGAATGGTTATCAACAGACTAGTAGTAAGGACCCGGGGCTTTAAGGATGCTGTGGTGAGGACTCGCAAAAAAAAAAAAAAAAAAAAAAAAAAGGAGCAGCCTGTTGGGAACTAGAGAAAGGGAGCAAGGGGACTCTTGCTTTACGGTGGCAGAAAGCAGTGCAGTTGCATCCCGCAGGCCGGGCGAAAGCAGAACCAGTAGGCCATGAGCTTGAGTACTTAGCTGAGGGTATTTCCAACCAAAGGTGTTGAGGTCCAGCCTGCTGTCGTCTTGCTGCTGACGGTGAAACCCAAGAGGAGAGAGATACATTGAGGGAAGAATTGTAAGCAAAAAGGAAGCAGGACTTTGCGATTTTGGAAATTCTCAGCCTACTCAAATGGAAAAGATAACTAAATTTTTAACTGTCAGGAAAGCGTGCTTTGAGAAAACGTCCAGGGTGTGGTTGAACAACCTTTTGCTAATACCTCAGAAAGATCAAAAGTTCTGAGTATTCAACAGAAGACTCCCTGAAGAGATTAAGGGTGTGACTCATAGCTCCCCTCTGTCATCCCAGCAGAAGCCAAAAATAGAGCAGGGATTTCTCAGACAGATCTGTGGATGAGCCACTTGTCTAGCACAGTGAATCCCTCTGATGTTCATGACCCGAAATGTTCTGGAAGATTTTCTACCAGCAGAAACACTGCCAGCTTGGACCTGAAGGGGCAGAAACAGCATGAAGTGGAGGGAGACTGTGGGACCCCTAAATTTTCGATGCAGGAAACAGGTTGATTAGAATATTCAGCTACAAACAGACAGGTGCTCCCTTTAAGGAGGAAGAAAGGATGGCTCCGAGGGCAGATCCTTGAGCCCAGAGGGCAGAGGCGTGAAAACCACAGAGGATTTACTCTCAGGCATTGAGACAGAATGGCTGTTGCCCCACTAGGTTTCAAAATCGCTTGGGACCAGTCACTCTCTTGTCCTTGGGTCTTCTCCCATTTTGACTGGAATACCTATAACTGATATCCTATACCTGCCCTCCCCTGGTATCTTTGGAGCAGATGATTTGTTTCAGTTGCACAGGTTTACAAGTAGAGCTACTCACACCCACAGTCTCACCCATACCTGGTTCAGATGATAAGACTTGGGACTTTTGAGCTGATGAGACTTCCATGATACTTTTGGACTCTGAGTTGATGCTATAATGGGATGAAACTTTGGGGGATCTTAGAATGAGGGTGAATGCATTTAGCCCATGGGATGGACATAAGTCTTTGAAGGCTGAGGGACAAACTATGGTAGGTGGCACAGTGGCTCCCCCAAATGTCCATGCCTTAATCCTCACCTCCTGTGACTACATTACCTCACACAACAAAAGGGACTTTGCAGATGTGATTAAATTTCAGGACCCTGAGATGGGGAGATTAACCTGGATTATCAAGGTGGGCCTGGTCTAATCACATGCATCCTTGAAAGTGGAGAAGCTTTCCAGCTACAGAGAACCGGAGAGGTGGCATCTCTAGAAGGACTCACCTGCTGTTGCTGGCTTTGACCATAGAAGAAGCACACCATGAACCAAGGTTGCAATCGCCGCTAAAAGCTGGGAATGCCCTCGGCTTACAGCCAGCAAGAGAATGAGGATGTTGGCCCTCTGCTGAAATTCCACCAACGATGCAAGTGAGCAGGAAACAGATTCTCTCCTGGAATCCTCAGAAAGGATCACAGTGCTGCCGACGCCTCAACTGCAGCACGGGGAGACCCATGCCAGACTTCTGACCTATAGACCTGCCGTTTGGGTTGTTTTAAGCCACTACATTGGTGCCGATTTGAAAACTCACACAGCTATTATTCTGAGCATTTTTTGCAGGCTGCTTTTAATTTGGCAAAATATTAGAAACGTTTTCCCGTGTCACCAAATACTCTCTCACAGCGTCCTTTCGGGGGGCCTCATAGAATTCCATTGTTGACGAATCTCCTCCTGCTGCAGGATTGGACTGCTTATGCTTTTGACGGTTAGAAGTCATGGTAGTGGTTATTTTTCCATACACACGTTTGCACCCATCTTTGATTATTTCCTTAGCAAGTGCTGTGTAAAGTATAATGGTCCTCTTCAGTGAGCGTTTAATGGACGGGTGCTTATTTCTCAACCCGGGCTTCCTTCCAGGTTGAGGACTAGGGGGATCAGAGAGATATGTGGATGATTCTGGAGGGTTCCCAGGGTTGTTTACCTTTCCGCTTGGTTTCCTCAACCATTCCATGGGCAATAATGCCTGCCTTGCAGAACTAGTATAACTATTAACTGACAATATATGTATATACACATATCAGTGCTAACCCATAAAGATATGCCATAAAGAAGAGGAAGCAGAGTAAAGCCATGTATTGAGGAGACAGCTGCACCCACAGGACCTCCCTGCAGATGTGGACGGAAGGGGGCTACCTAGCCCCCAGCCTCACAGTCCAGCAACGTCCGGATAAGTGTCTGAACATGGCTGCGTTTGCCTCAGACGACTCTAAGCTCTGCTGTTCGATGGCAAACCTGTTCCTGCCTGTGTGTATAATGCTTCCCTTCGCCTCCCGGCTTCCTCATCGAGGGCCAGGCTTTCACCTGATACACAGGTGGGTTTTGAGAACAGCCAGCAAGCCATACCCTTCCCTCCAGAACAAAGAGCTACATGTGACTTCCGAAACCCCGAGTGACTTTTCCGCCTTCTGTGTGTGGATGTGGGTTCACTTCCCATTACCTCAAAATGGCTCTGGTCTCAAGCTCTTTGTGACTTCCTAGGGGCTCATGAAAGTTGGCCAGAAATTGTAGAACGTTAGACGGGACCACTACGTATACTTGAATGAATACAGTGTTTGCTTTAATGGGGTGGTTTACCTCAAACCTCAGGAAGAGTTAATAGCAATAAAATCAGTAACCTCGTTTCATCCCCGTGTGCTAGAAATATCCATTTCCTACACCGTGCGCTCTCCTGGTGACCGTTATCCACCCTCTCCACTGTGGTAGTGTCCTTGGCCTATGAAAATTGTTAAATGTCCCCCTGTATCATCCAGTGACAAGGCGAAAAAGGAGGAGAAGGAGAAAAAGGAAGAGAAAGAGAAAAACTGCACAAAACAAGAGGAGTAAGTACTGAGGAGAGCTGCCTCCAACAAGGGGGTGCAGAGGTCACATCAGGCCTGGCCCCTCCCCTGGTCCTGGGAGTCTAGGAACTGTGTTGTCAGACCTTGGCATCGGCCCTGGAGAGGGGCTGCCTAGCACTGCGGGAGAGCAGTTGGCCCCAGGTGGGGATCAGGCTTCCTGGGATGGTGTGTGGGGCCCACACTGCAGGGAGAGTCCTGCCCCAGCCCTGAGCACCCAGAGGGGGCTTACAGCTAGAGAGGGCTGTCTGCAGCCTTGGGTGAGCGATTAGGGGCTGTCCTTGCGAGCCTGCTCCTGTGCACCCCCACCCCACATTCCCTTTGCCTGTCTGTACAGTCGGGGTAAGCTGAGGCCTACTCCTGGGCACTAGGAGATACTATTCTCAAACTTCACTCCAAACCCAGTGGTGATGTGCGTTGAGAACATTCCAAAGCCCTGTCAGTGAGCTGTTGATTTGCACCTGCTGAGTCAAGGCAAAGGTGAAAGGCATCCGGGGGTCTCCTCTGGGGCATGGGAGCAGCTCTGCAGGCCTGGGCTAGCTTGTGGGGCATACAGGGTGGGGGAGAAGACACATGGACCCCCAAAAAAGAAGAATCTCCAGCACCACTTCTAAACTCTAATCCTCAGAAAGTCCTGAAAATGAACACAGAAAGCACCCTAAGGTATTGCTTCCTTCGGTTTTGGCCCACACAACCTAGATGATTCCTAGCCTAGTTGGTTTTTGACGGAGAGGCAGGATCCAAGCGGTTGGACGCGAGTCTTCCGATCATCTGCACAAACGCAGTTAGCTCCCAAATGCACTGCTTCAGAACCACTGAAGTGCACATCTCCAGCCCCAGCCCTGGACGGGGTCTGGGTGGGCCCTGGAAATCAGCGTTTTCACAGAGCTCCCCCAGATGGTTCCAACATTACCACGCTGCATTTTTTCCCAACATGCTGAAGGACGTGGGTGATACCATGGGCACATGGGAATGTCCCCACCATGATCTTATCGTCAACTGTGGCTTCCTGGGGAGCTGACCTAGGAGGGAAGGACCTCCGCAGTCTGCCCTCTCCCAGCCTGTCCCCCCCAGGCAGGGACACCCGATGTGACCCCCTGAGACTGACAGGACGTGTCCCTCGAGTTTAGCCTGCAGTTGCCCTTGGGTCTCTAAGGTAAACCAGATCTCGAAGACTGTCCAATGCTGTGACCTTTCAACACACTGCATTGTTTGTGTGTCGGTGTTTCCAGAAACAAGAAGGACAGCGTGGTGGTGGATCCGTCCAGCAACATGTACTACCGCTGGCTGACTGTCATTGCCCTGCCTGTCTTCTATAACTGGTGTCTGCTGGTGTGCAGGTAGGGGCGGGGCAGGGTCTCCACACAAGGAGGGGGTGAGGGTGGAGGGGCCGGGAAGGGTGAGGGCAGTCCGGCCTCAAGACAGAGCTCTGGGTCCCACTCAGGGGGCTGGATTTCTGGGCCCTATGCGGCCACCAATCAATTGAGTGTCCCCACTTCTCCATCAATACGAAGGATATGAAAGAGGAGCAGCAGAGTTCCCCGAAGCGCTGGCGGGAACCTGTGCTTGCTATGACAGCAAGGGTCCTGTCACCTCGGAACATTCTTAATCCAGCTGTAGGAGGAAGATGCAGGAGCGAGTAGCTACTCTTCTGAGGGGAAGCAGGTGGGGACTGGACATTCCTGAGCAGCCGACCAGACAAGGATGCGGGGGCAGGGCACAGTTCTCTGATTGTAAGCTGTGTTGCGATGCTGGGGTGCAAGCTGCTGCTCTTGTGAGGGCACCCGGGGCCTTTGGGGTGCTCCTCAGGAGGCCTGCAGGACAGGGATGCGGGGCGAGGGTAGCTGTGGGCTTCGGGAAGTTCCCTGCAAATGTATTTCTGGGATGCAAAGCAAGCTGTTGCTCTTGGGGGAGAGCTGGAGGCTCTGGAACTTTCCTAAGCAAGCTGTAGGAGGCAGGTGCAGGGTGAGCTAACTCCTCTAATAAGGGATCGGGGGAGGGAGAGTTTAGGGTGTCCTAGGAAATCTGCTGCTTGGGAATACAGGGGCAGGATGCTGCTCTCTGACGGTAAGCTGGGGGCCTGGGCTTCTCTGAGCAAGCCTACAGAATGGGGGGAGGGTGCCGAGGGGCTCTGTTCTTCTGAGGGCAAACAGGACCTTTGAGCATCCCTCAGCCAGCCGCAGGACAGAGAGGCAGGGCAGGCTGCTGCTCTCTCAGGGGCTTTGGGGCATTTCTGAGAAAGTCTGTAGGAGAGAGATGTAGGGATACCTGTCTCTCCTCTGATGGGGTTGCTGGGAGTCTGGGTGGCGTATGAGTCAGGTGCGGGCCAAGGATGCAGGGACAAGAGGTCGTGTTTCCTGATGCTGCACTTTGGAGCCTTCCTGTGCAAGCCCACGAGGCAGGTGTGCGGGGGTGAGCCGCTGCCCTTCCTGTGGCAGGTGAGGCTTTGGGCGCTCTGGACGGGGAGGATGAGGCTGCTTTTCTGAGGGGGCAGGGTTTGGGGAAGTTCCTGAGCAAGGAGTTGGAGGCCTGAGGGGCAAGCCGCTGCTCTTCTGGGCCCAAGCAGGAGGCTTTGGGGCTTTTCCAAGCAAGCTTCAGGGCAGGATGAGAGGTGAGCTGCTACTCTCTGAGAATAAGTGGGGGCTTCAGGGCCCTTCCCAGCAGGCCTGCAGGACAAGGATGCGGGCTGAGCTGCTGCTCTTCTGAAGGTGGATGGGGGCGTGCAGGGAGAGCCGGGGGACACTGTGACAATCCTGAGCAAGCCTGCAAGATGGACAGTGGCTGCTTCTTGGGGATGGCGAGGAGACATACTACTGTCTGAGTGGAAGTGGGGGCTTTTGGGATTATCTGAGCAGGGCGGGGGGGGGGGGGGGAATCTCCTGCTCTTCTGAGCGGAAGTGTGGGAGTGAGAAGGGGAGAACTTGGGGCTGCTCTAGCCCACCTGCAGGATGGGGATATGTGGGCAAGCTGTTCCTGTGGCGGGGGGTTGCTGGGGCTGCAGGAACCTGCTATTCTGAGGAGGCAGCGGGGGGCTCAGGTTGCTGAGCCAGCTGCAGGGCGGGGACACAGCCAGGGGCTGCTCTTTTGAGGTGAAGAGGGGTATCTGAGAGGTACTGTCTGTATGAGTGATAGTGAGCAGAAGGATGTAGAAAGTAGAAAATATTTACTGGCTTGTTAGTTGTTAATTTCTGAGAAATTCCTCTAGTTTTGTTGGCATTTGACCCCAGAAAGGGCAAGCGCCACGTTTCGGCACATGACTCCACCCATGAGGCCTAGAAGAACGGCCCCTCCCGGGATCCCAGAGCTCACTGTTGAGAGGCCTGGGGCTCTGTCTTTGGGCCAGAAAAGCTTCCCAGAGCTGGGTCTCCTCATCAGAGCCTGGGGTGATATCGCTGGGGCACAAACCGTGCAGGCCGGCCTGAGACCAAGACGAAGGCCGCAGTGTTCAGCCCAGAGCTGGCGTCTGCTTCCAGCCAGGCCCCGGACATGCGCACTCCTTCCCTCGCTTGCTTAGGGCCTGTTTCGATGAGCTGCAGTCTGAACACGTGATACTGTGGCTGGTCCTGGACTACTCGGCAGATGTCCTCTATGGCTTGGATGTGCTGGTGCGAGCCCGGACAGGTGAGTGGGTCCAGGCCCAGGGACTTCTCTGCGCCAGGCCACAGACCCACCTCGTGCATCAGGAGGGGGACCACGGGGACCACAGGGCAGGTTCCGAGATCCAGAATGGTGGGCATTACCTCCCTCTGACCACGAGAGCCCAGGCGGGTCTGGGGAAGGCCCAACAGTGAGGGTGTCGTACTGCTGTAAGCTCCTTCTGCGGTGACCCTTTAGCCGAAGTCAGGATACCTGGGTTCTGGTCTCTGCTGTCCCAAAAAACTGTGTGACCTTGAGCAAGTCGAGTTGTCTCTCTGGACCTCATTTGTATCACCTGTGAAATAAGAAGGCCAAACTGTCATCTCTCAAAGAACCCCTCCAGCAGCGACAGTTCAATGTGGCGAGAAACAGGAGGGAGAGCTCCGTCCATCTTGGAGTTCCTTTCCCCAGAAAGTTGGAGGATCCAGGTCCTGTTACTCTCTGGTTTTAGATGGAGGAATAAAATCAGAAACAGGGCCCAGGTGAATGATGACTTCCTCAGATCGCCTCTGGTTGTGAGTGACTGCTAAAATCCCCCATGTCTGAGGGTCCAAACTGTGTATCCTTGGGGCACCTTTTTCTAATCTGCACAAAGACATCACATTAGCTGGCAGGGGCCTGGCTTGTCACTTTCAAGATTTTTGAGCTAAAAACCAGGCCATAGTTGTCATCATAAATACCACCACATTGCAGCAGCAAGCCTCCACGTGGCTTCATGGTATGCAAAGCATTTCAAGCACCTCTTGGTTTCTCATGAGAACTGCTGCATGAGTCAGGAAGTGCAGGCAGGACTATCTCCATCTTGCTGATTTAGAAACTGAGGCCCAGAGATGCTGGCCCAAAGTCCACAGTCTCTACCCGGCAGGGCCAGACCAGCGCCCCCTGCTTCTACACAGTGCCCAGCATCATAAGTTAGAAGACCTCTGGGGAGCCTGGATGGCTCAGTCTGTTAAGCATCTGATTCTTGATTTCAGCTCAAGTCATGATCTCAGGGTCCTGGGATCGGGCTCTGCCTTGCTCCCAGCTCAGCAGGGAGTCTGCTTGTCTCCCTCTCCCTCTGTCTCTCCCCCTGCTCGTGCACACTCTCTCTTAAATAAATAAATAAATCTTGAAGAAGAAGAAGAAGAAGAAGAAGAAGAAGAAGAAGAAGAAGAAGACCTCAAGTATGCAGCTGGAGGCTTGCAGGAGTAACTTAGTCAATCCTGGTGGTCTGCCACTTCGTGGTCACATAAGCCTACTGAGACATGAGAGCTCCCTGGGTGGCCAGACTCATCGAGCCAGCTATCCTTGTTTCAACAAAGCTTCAGTGAGACCAGTTACCCCGCTCAGACAGGGATCTCACCCCTTTCTGTGCTTGGGTACTATCGCTGACAATCTAAGATTCAGCAGGAAGCCTAGAGGGGAAGCCTGGTAGGCACAGAAACCAAGCGGCCATGGATCATACTCGAAAGGGAAAAAAATCTCCAGAATCAAGAGAGGACATTATTAAGGAAGTAGGGAGGAGCCCGGAGGTGCTAGGAGTGCTGTGGAATGAGCTAGGTACTCAACAAATACAATGCTAACCAAAAAATGAAATGGGGAATTGGGGCCTGGGAAGCGGGGTGTCCCTCCCATGTGACAAGAAACTTGATGCTTGCTTTTCACAAAGGGGGCAGTCCCGCCTCCACCAGCCCTCAAACGGTGGCCCTGGATCAGCAGCAGGATCACCCAGACCTCGTTAGACATAGACCCCAGACCTATGGAACCAACTGTGGGCATGGCCCAGACTCTGGGTTTCACAGAACCCTCAGTATGAGTCTGATGCTTAACCAAAATCTAAAAGACATTCATCATATCATTCCCTCTACTTTTGTGCATGTTTGAAAATGTTTAAAAAAAAAAAAAGAAGAAGAAGAATACAAGTCTCAGCCTAATTGACTGATTTTACCAGTAATAACGCCTCACGACTCTCTGATGTCCAGCTCAGCTCCAGGCCAGTCTCACGTTTTGGGGGCAGATCTCAGCTGCATATGTTTTCAGAGCTCTTGGGATGACAGAAATGTGCAGCCAGGAAGGAGAACTACTGCTTCCCTAGGCAATGTTTGTAAAAGGCAGGTCGTGCAGGCCCTATTAGTGGCTGGTGAAATCCGTTTGGTAGGCCAGGCACTTCTACAATGGTTATCATTAATATTTCCAAACAAACACAAAATCAGAGACAGTAGTATTATAAACCCCCATGTACCTTCACCCAGCTTCAGCAGTTACCAGCATTTGGCTAATGTTTCTTCTCTCCCCCCCCCACACCCTTTTCTTGGCTGGAGTATTTTAAAGCCAGTCTCAGACAGTAACCACTTTAACATGTATCTCTAACTTTAAAGGATGCATTTTAAAAATGTAATATCCAGGGACTCCTGGCTGGCTCAGTCAGAAGAGTATAAGGCTCTTGATCTTCGGGTGGTGGGTTCAAGCCCTGCACTGGGTGTAGAGCTTACTTAAATAAACTTTATATATATATATATTCATTATATAGTATATATATTAAATAATGTATATATACAACACATCCATTTATCTTTTAAAATTTAATAAACATTCCTTGCTATCATCTAACAGCAGTCTGCACTCAAATTTACCCAATTATTCTACATTTTAACTGAATAAAATAGGTCAGAACATTATAGACGAGAAAATATCAGAGTGCATTTTCGTAGTAATAGGTAAATGTGGTTTTTTGAAATTGTTTCTGTCACGTATGTATAACCACGTCTTTCTTAGTTACGGTGTAAAATGTTTTTCTGTAGGCCACGGTCAAAAAACAAAAAACCCAAAAAACAAAAAAGCAGCCTCTTTAATGCCCAAGTGACCTCCATCTTTTTCTTTAGGCTTCCTTGAGCAAGGCTTGATGGTCAAGGATGCCCAGAGGCTGTGGAAGCATTACACAAAGACCGTGCATTTCAAGCTGGACATATTGTCTCTGGTCCCTACAGACCTGGCTTATTTTAAGTTGGGTATAAATTACCCAGAACTGAGGTTCAATCGCCTGCTGAAGTTTGCCCGGCTCTTTGAGTTCTTCGACCGCACAGAGACGAGGACCAATTACCCCAATTTGTTCAGGATTGGGAACCTGGTCTTGTATATCCTCATCATCATCCACTGGAATGCCTGCATCTACTTTGCCATTTCCAAGTTCATTGGTTTTGGGACAGATTCCTGGGTCTATCCAAACATCTCAAACCCAGAGTATGGACGCCTCTCCAGGAAGTACATTTATAGTCTCTATTGGTCCACCTTGACCCTGACCACCATCGGGGAGACCCCACCCCCTGTGAAAGACGAGGAGTATCTGTTTGTGGTCATAGACTTCCTAGTGGGCGTCCTGATTTTTGCCACCATTGTTGGCAACGTGGGCTCCATGATCTCGAACATGAATGCTTCACGGGCCGAGTTCCAGGCCAAGATTGACTCTATCAAGCAGTACATGCAATTCCGCAAGGTGACCAAGGACTTGGAGACACGGGTGATCCGGTGGTTTGACTACCTATGGGCCAACAAGAAGACGGTGGATGAGAAAGAGGTGCTCAAGAGTCTCCCAGACAAACTGAAGGCCGAGATCGCCATCAACGTGCACCTGGACACTCTGAAGAAGGTCCGCATCTTCCAAGACTGCGAGGCAGGGCTGCTGGTAGAGCTGGTGCTCAAGCTGCGGCCCGCAGTGTTCAGCCCAGGGGACTACATCTGCAAGAAGGGGGACATCGGGAGGGAGATGTACATCATCAAGGAGGGCAAGCTGGCTGTGGTGGCGGATGACGGCATCACCCAGTTCGTGGTCCTCAGCGATGGGAGTTACTTTGGGGAGATCAGCATCTTAAACATCAAGGGGAGCAAGTCGGGGAACCGCAGGACAGCCAACATCAGGAGCATCGGCTACTCAGACCTGTTCTGCCTTTCCAAGGATGATCTGATGGAGGCTCTCACCGAATACCCGGAAGCCAAGAAGGCCCTGGAGGAGAAGGGACGGCAGATCCTGATGAAGGACAACCTGATTGACGAGGACGTGGCCAAGGCCGGGGCGGACCCCAAGGATATCGAGGAGAAGGTAGAGCACCTGGAGTCCTCCCTGGACACCCTGCAGACCAGGTTTGCTCGGCTCCTGGCCGAGTACAACGCCACCCAGATGAAGGTGAAGCAGCGTCTCAGTCACCTGGAAAACCAGGTGAAGATCTGTGGGAGCCACCCTCTGTCTGACGGGTGTGCTCCTGGGGAGGCTGAGAAAACAGAGACCAAACAATAGTGAAAGGCAGAGGTCCGTGTCCTGTTTCCCAGAGTCAGCCGTTGGTGTGATGCACTGTGGCCGCAGCTGAACGGCCCAGGACTCGGTGGGGTTGCATTCCCATTCTCCTTACCCTTTGCAAGCCATGTGGCCCCGGGAGAGAGCCTCAGTTTCCTCACTTAGCTTCATTCAGGGCTCATGATGTCAGTCCCAGTTAAGTGGCAGGCCACTGTGATGTCCGCATGGAACACGGCATGAGGCAGGGCTTTGTATGGGTGTCAGGTGTCTCTGGTCCACGCATACGAAAGTGTGGGCACAGAACACTTATTTTTTTAATCCATGGGGAATTTTTAGACTTTTGAACTTTATTTTCTTGTAAATGGAAGATTATTTAGTCATCCACCCCCCACACACACACCCCACGCCACCACCTTCTGATAAGGGAGATGTAATAGAAGCTAGAAGTGCGATGTGGGATCTGAAATTCAACCTTACACGAGACAGTTTGGGGCACATTTCTGAATCTGGTTTCTCCTTGTGTGCTCTTTGGGATTCTAGAAATTCTGGCCTTTGGTTGTGCTGTGATGAGCACAAGGGATGAAGCCAAGTCGCCCCATTTGAGGTCACTTCGAGCCTTTGATACAAATCCGACTCCCTGCCCTCCAGCCCCTGTGAAACAGGAATCTGTTTCACAGAAAAGAACATCTCGATGAGGACAAGAAACATCTCCTTCTAACTCACCAAAGGGGTTTAAAGACAGCCTCTCCCCTCAGTCCTGAGTCAGGAACAGAGGCAGCCTGTTCTGGCTTGAGGAGGAGAGTTGTGTTCAGGGGCGAGCCTTTCAGCCTTCTCAGTCAAGCAAAGCTGACAAGTAGAAGTTTTAGAAGATCAGACCTTTAGGCCATATCTTTGCAAACTGCCTCTCCGCTCAGAGAGGAAGCCTCACTCTCCCCTGGAATTGAATCCAGTGGCAAAGGTCTCACTAGGCTAAAGTGTGCCCAGTACAGGACCTAGCTTTTTTCTTTTTTTAATCCAGTAAATAGAATTCCATTACCATTGTATAAGGTATTTCTATATTTGGGTTCTATGATTGTGGATTATAACCTTAATGGTTCATCCTTCACTTAAATACACAATGTAAATTACCCAGAGTGAGTCATTGTTCTGATGCAGAGAAGCCATTGATGCAGGTTTCCTTCTCTTTTCTCTTTCTCCTTCTTTTCCCCTCCCTCTCTTCATTCCCCTTCCTTCCTTCTCTCTTTCTCTTTCTCTTCTCTTCTCTTCTCTTCTCTTCTCTTCTCTTCTCTTCTCTTCTCTTCTCTTCTGACTTCTCCTCTTCCTCCTCTTCCTCTTTCTTCTCAGAAAAAAATGCCCCATTTTGCTTCAGGAACTTTGAAGGCTCTGGTGGTCTGACTTTATAACCCATTTGCTACATAACAGGGCCCTAATACAAAAGGTGCTGCATTTTCAAGTACGTATTTTGGATTTATATGGGTCTCTTCTGGTTTTTATTACAGATCATTTAACCATTTTAACTTTCAAAAATGAATTTAAAAGGACTATGAAAGGAAGATGTGCTCCAAGCTCATATCATCAGCAAACTGTAACTAGCAATGTATTCTCAAAATGCATATATTTTAAAAGCCTTAACTCTTAATTATGCCTACGTTTATATTTGCACAGGAAAAATAGAAACCTGGATTAAGAAAATATAGAATGACTCCTGCTTCATATTTTGTCAAAGGGGAGATTCAGTTGTGGGATATGCGTCTAAGGCAGTGAGCCTGCCTTCCCAAGTCAAACAGGCGCTGGGGAGGAGGGGATGGCGCGGACTCCGTGGGAGGGGATGTGCCCGGCCAGAAGCAGATGAGAAAATGCAACCAAAGCTGCCACATCTGTCAGAGCAAATAAGTCAAACCATGCAAGTATATAAGAAGTGGGTCTCAGGCAGGATGCTAAGTGTCCTGGTATCGTCTGTCCCAGGTTGCCGTGGGGGGTATTCGGGCAGTTTGGGAAAGTATGAGTGGACAGGAAGCAGGAGGCTGACTAGTAAGCACGTCCCCAGATTCTTCCACTGCTTATGCCCAAGGAGTTCCGGTGGTAAGTTCGAATGCGGGCTTTGGGGAGTCAAGCCTGAGCTCATTCAAGTCCCACCACCGCCACTCAGGCAAGTTGCTTTCCTTTTCTGGGCCTCACTTTCCTCACCTGAGAAATGGAAACGATACTGCCCACCTCCCCTCGCAGGGAATGATACTGTGAATAAACTTCCAAATAGCACAGTGTAATGGGCATGGCCTGTGAAACCGCTTGGGTGCAGAAAACATAACATTGTTTTTCTGGAGGGATAAATGAGTATGGTTTCATCTAGTTAGTCTCCAGCTGCCAAGATTGTGGGGAGGTTGAGTCCCTGGCTGTTTTTAGGGCTCCTATTTACTGTCGTGGAATTTGAGACAAGGTTTGTGTTCTCCCAGCCATTGTGGCTGCCCAGTGGAGGCTGTCCCTCTCACTGCCCCAGGTTCAGCCACAGGCAGCCATGCTGGGAGATGGGGAGACAGCTTCTCTTTGTGCCTTTTGTGGGAGTCTAAGCTCACGGAAGGGTGTGTGTGTCTGCATGTGTGTGTGTCTGCATGTGTGTGTGTGTGTGTGTGTGTGTGTGTGTGTGTAAAGAGAGAAAGTCCCTGAGACAGGGAGGGAAGAAAATATTGGTGAGCACCCCTCCAGGTGTGGACGGATGCAGGCTCCCTGGCAGAACCCCAGGGAGGTGCGAGGTGGCAGGACCTGGAATGAGAGGACTGGACTTTGGCTCTGGAGAACCCAGCCTGGCCAAGATCTCAGCGCCTCAAGCTTAGAAAGTCCCGAAGCTGCTACACAGCAAGGAACGACACAGGAGCAGGACAAGGGTATCTTGTCAGTGACCAGTATAAAAAGTGTCTGAAAATATCTGTAACTCAATTGATTCATTAAGAGAGACATCTGCTCCATCCCTCCGAAGCATTGGCCCTCGGAGAACTGTTGCTACCAACTCTCAAAGTTAAACAGGGCCAGGGATCTGTTATAGCTTTATCAGCAAACTCTGGTCCGTCTCAGACCCTTCTTCCAGGATGTTCTGAAATAGAAGCCAAGGCAGTTCCCTCTCGGTCTCAGGGCCATTAGTAATACCCTGAGGAAGGGAAGGTGAAACAAAAACTGTAATGAACAAAATGGAAAATAAAAATGCTTCTTTGACATGCAGGGCGTGAATTTTGTCTAGTAAAGTTGAAGATTCTCATACATGTGACCTAGCAGGTCTTCTCCATATTATAGGAAAAATTATAGGCTCCATATTATAGGGAAAAATTTCAGATATGTGTACCCAGAGGCATGTACAAATGTTTATTACCACATTGCTTTTAATAGAAAAAAGGAAATAACCTACAGATCAGAATCTAAGAACAAATTAGGAAAATATATAATATGTTAGGTGTTTCACCAAAGACAATTTAATAGACGGAATTAATTGAACGGGCATCAGAGGGCTTAGAGAACAGAAAAGGAGCCGTAGGGTTCTCCAGAGAGAGTAACTACAGAAAGCAGCTGTTACCCTTGGGGCTGCGGGAGCAAAGGAGAGGGGGTGCTCAGAGGAGAGCCCCTCAGAGTTGCGACTCAGGCCTCTGAAGGTGGGGGAGGCTGCTGGCGGTTACTGGTAATATAGAAACTCAGAGAAATTTGGAAAAGGTAGGACTTTGGACATGATCTGAAAACGGGCATTGTGTGGTGGGACTGGTCCTGGAGAGTCCCAGAAGTTCCCAAAGGAGGCTGGATCCAGCTGCCACTGCCTGGGCAATCTGCTGCTGTTCTGGCTATATAACCAGGACGCCCAGCAAACAGGAAAAAGAAAGTCCCTCATCCCCTTCCCCCCTTCCTTCCAGTCGTCCTCAGCTGCTGCCCAGTAGAGGGTCCTAGGAAAGGGAAGACAGAGAGGAAGGAGGTCTTGGACTTCACTGACAGAATGTCTGCCGCTGACTGGAGGCCTTACCTCAGATGTACTTAGATGAGGTGGTGAAGACCCGCTCCCCACTGACTGATGGCTGAAAGCCTATTGTCAACATTTTTTCTTTGTCCTGAGGGCTTTTCCTTTGGAGAATGTGGAAATCCCTGAGAAAAAGCAGGATGGGAACAAGGGAAAAGATCATTGCTCAAGCATCTCCTGTGTGAGGGCATTGCTCTTCATGCTAAAGTATGAATTTCCTCAGTTAATAATCGCTCCTGTTGGGGGAAACTTCTTTCCTTAGGCATTTATTCTTTAAATATAATCACCATCAATCATGAACTGGTTTTTTAAATGCATGCCTACTCTGTGCAAAGCAGAGTTTAAGACTGGCTTTTCTGGGCGGCCTGGGTGGCTCAGTTGGTTAAGCCTCCGACTCTTGATTTCAACTCAGGTCGTGATCTTAGGGTCATGAGATCGAGCCCCGCGTGGGGCTCCCTGCTCAGCGCAGAGTCTGCTTGTCCCTCTCCCTCTGCTCCTCCTCCTGCTCTCTCTCTCTCTCTCAAATAAATAAATAAAATCTTTATTTAAAAAAAAAAACTGCTTTCCTTAAACTCATCTATTAGAATGGCTAAATACAAGGAACTGGCAATGCCAAATGTTGTCAAGGTGGTGAAGTGCCAAGAATTCTCATTCATTGTCTGGTAGGTATGCAAAATGGTCCAGCTACTTTGGACAACAACTTGGTATATTTAAACAGTTAAAAATACACGTAATATATGATTACGAAGGGGACACATAGGGGAAATGTTAGAGTGATGTGTGGTACTGAGGTGGTGACTGTATGATTCTACGCATCTGTCCAAACTCATAGAACCGCACATCACAAAGAGGGAACTTTAATGTATGCAAATTTTAAAATGTCAACCAGGATGTGGGACAATCCCAGGAGGGAATGACGATTGTGACAATGAATTTAACTGCATTAAAAAATATGACATAACCTCACTAAAGGATTTAGGGTAAAATGATGACTTAAGTAATTTTTGTTCAGGAAGTCCTCTGACTTTGTTAATCCTTTTCAAGATTGTTTTGGCTATTCTGGGTCCTTCCATTTTCATAAAAATTTTAGATCAGCTTGTCTATTTCTGCAAATGGGATTGATAGGGATTGCACTGGATTGTAGATCCATTTGGGGAGATATTGCCATTTTATAACTAACTATTGAGTCTTCTGATCCATAAATACCAGATGTCTTTCCATTTACTTGGGTTCTCTTTATCCCTTTGAACAGTGTTTTGGATTTTCAGCATAGAGGTCTTGGACTTCTTTTATTAAATATACTCCTACGTATTTTATTCCTTTTGATGCTATATTAAATGGAGTTGTTTTCTTAATTTCATGTTCAAATTGTTCATTGCTAGTTTATAAAAAAAATATTGATCTTGTACCCTGCATCCTTGCTGATCTGGTTTACTCTAATTCTTTTAAATGGATTCCTTAGGCTTTTCTATATACAAGATCATGTTATCCGCAAATAGAAATGGTTTTACCTTTCCTTTTCAGTGTGAATGTCTTTATTTTTTAGTAAATTTTAGTTTTAATATTTAAATATTTATAGTCAGCTAGAGCTTACTTGCTCTAGCTAGCATCTCCAATAAAATGTTGCACAGACGTGGTGGGAGATGTCTTTGTCTTCTTGTTCCTGGTCTTAGGAGTAAAGCACGCAGTCTTTCGTCAAGTATAATGTCAGCTGTGGGTTTTCAGAAGCGCTCTTTGTCAGCCTGAGGAAATTCTCTTTTATACCATGTTGGTTGAGTTTTGGGTGTTGAATTGGGTCAAATGATTTTTCTGCTTCTAATGAGATAATCATGTGTTTTTGTCTTTTATTAATATATTACCTTAATTGGTTTTTAGATATCAAACTAACCTTGTATTCCTGGGATAAGTCCCACTTGGTCACAGTGTATAACCTTTTCCATATGTTACTAGATTCAGTGTGCTAGCATATTTCTGGAGGATTTTTAAAACCTATATTCATAAGAGATATTGGGCTGTAGTTTTTATTATTATTCTCATGTCTATGTCTGGTTTTGGTTTTAGCGATACAGTCCTCATAGAAAGATTTTGGAAGTTTTTTCTCCTCCTTTAACTTCTGTAAGAGTTTGTAAAGGATTCTTTAGATATGTGTTCAGATTCATTAGTGGAGACATCTGGGCCTGAGGTTTTCTTAAAATTTAATTTAATTTTTTAAATTTAAATTCAATTAGCCAGGTATAGTACATCATTGGTTTTTGATATAATGTTCAATGATTCATTAGTTCAATATAACACTCAGGGCTCATCACATCATGTGCCCTCTTTAATGCCCATCACCCAGTTAACCCATCCCCCCATCCACCTCCCTTTCCGCAACCCTCAGTTTGTTTCCCAAAGTCAAGAGTCTCATATGGTTTGTCTCCCTCTCTGATTTCTTCCCATTCCGTTTTCCCCCACCCCTATTGTCCTCTGCGCTATTCCTTAAGTTCCATATATGAGTGAAACCATATGATAATTGTCTTTCTCTGATTGACTTATTTCATTTAGCATAATCCCCTCCGGTTCTGTCCATGTCAATGTAAATGGTAGATATTCAGCCTTATTACTCAGCCATCAGAAAGGGTTGTGGCTTTTTTTCCCCCATGGAATGTTTTAAAGGTACTAATAGTTCTTCCTCCTCCCCTTCTTCTCCTTCTTCTCTTTCTTCCCCCCCCCTCCTCCTCCTCCTCCTCCTCCTCCTTCTTCTTCTTCTTCTTCTTCTTCGTTATAGGTCTACACAGATTTTCTGTTCCTTTAGAGTTTGTTTCATGAGTTTGTTTCTTTCCAGGAATTTCTCCATATCGCCCAAGTTATGTAGTTTGTTGAAATAAAGTTGTTCAGAGCTTCCTCTGTAATCCTTATTATTTATGTGAGGTCAGAAGTGAGATCTCCTCTTTCATTCCTAATTTTATTTTAAGTTTTATTTATTTATTTATTTATTTGAGAGAGAGAGAGAGAGAAAGAGACAGAGACAGAGACAGAGACAGAGAGAGAGAGAGCAAGCAGCGGGGAACGGCAGAGGCAAAGGGAGAAGCAGACTTGATCCCAGGACCCTGAAATCATGACCTGAGCCAAAGGCAGATGCTTAACTGGCTGAGCCACCCAGGCGCTCCTCTCATTGCCAGTTTTAGTAATTTGAATCTTCTCTCTCCCTTTTGCTTGGTCACTCTAGCTAAAGGTCTGTCAAAATTGTTAATACTTTTAAAGGACCAACTTTTAGCTTTATTGATTTTTCCGTACTGTTTTTCTACTTGTATTTCGTTTGTTTCCATACTAATCTTTATTATTTCCTTCTGTTTCTTTTGGGTTTTTATTTCTCTAGTTTCTAAAGGACAAAGCTTAGGTTACTGATTTTAGTTCTATCTTCTTTTTTAATATAGGTGTTTCCAGCCATAAAATTTCCTCTAAGCACTGCTTTAGCTGCATCCCAAAAGTTTTGGTACGCTGAGTTTTTATTTTAATTTTTCTTCAAATATTTTCTCACTTTCCACATTGGGCTCCATGCTGAGCATGAAACCTACTTAAAATTAAATTAAATTAAATTAAATTAAATTAAATTAAATTAAATTAAATTAAATCACAGGGTCCTGGGTGGCTCAGTCAGTTAAGCATCTGACTCTTGATCTCAGCTCAGGTCTTGATCTCAGAGTTGTGAGTTCAAGCCCTGCTTTGGGCTCCATGGAGCCCACTTAAAAAAATAATAAAGTAAAATAAAATATTTTCTCACTTCCCTTTTGAGTTCTTTTTGATCCCTTAGTTACTGAGGGCATATTGTTTAATTTACCTGTACCTGTCATTTCCTTCTGCTGCTGATTTTTATTTTAGTACCATTGTTATCAAAGAACATACTTTGTATCTCTTCAATCCTTTTTAATTTACTGAGTTTTCTTAATGGCCTGCCACATACTCTATCCTGGAGAACGTTTCATGTATAATTGAGTAGTACGTTCGTGTGTTCTGATACTGTTTGGTAGATATCTGTTAAGGCTAGTTGACTTATAATGTCATTTGTGTCTTCTGTTTCCTTGTTGATCTGCCTCATGGTTTTATCCATCACAAAAAGTGGAGTATTGACATCTTCAATCAGTATTATTACACCGTCCACTTCTTAGTTAAATTCTGTCAGTTTTACCTCATGTGTTTGGATACATGATCCTTATAATTATTATATCTTCCTAATGGATTGACCCTCTTATAAAATGTTCCTCTTTGTTTATAGTGTTTTGTTTTGTTTTAAGGTTTATTTTTTCTGATATTAGTGTAATCACTGCAGCACTCTGTTGGTTCGTGTTTCCACTTTTGTCCATTATTTTACCTTCAACCTATTCGTACCTTTGAATTTTAAGTTTGTTTCTGTAGAAAGCACATGGTTGGATTTTTAAAAATTACATCCGCTAAGCTCTGCCTTTTGATTAGAATGTTTAGTTTATTTACATTTACTATGACTTGTGATAAGATAAGACTTATGTCTGCCATTCTTGCCATTTTTTTTTAAAGATTTTATTTATTTATTCGACAGAGACAGCCAGCGAGAGAGGGAACACAAGCAGGGGGAGTGGGCGGGGAAGAAGCAGGCTCATAGCGGAGGAGCCTGATGTGGGGCTCGATCCCAGAACGCCAGGATCACGCCCTGAGCCGAAGGCAGACGCTTAACCGCTGTGCCACCCAGGCGCCCCACTGTCTTCTTCTGTGGTGAATGGCTATGTTCTAATATACTATTTTAATTCCCTTCTTTCTTTTACTCTGTAGTTATATCTGTATCTATCTATATCTATGCCTAGTGTTTGTCCTGGGAATTACAATTATCATCTTTATTTAAAACGATCTAGTTTATATTAATACTAACCTAATTGTAGTGGTATACGCAAACTTTGCTCCAATCAAGCAGTTTTATCCCCGCTCCTTTATGTTATTATTGCCATACACGTTATATCTTTTTCATGTTATGATACCAGCAAATCAGATTATATCGTTGTTTCATGTAGTTGTCTTTTAAATCAGAGAGAAGTATCACAAACTGACTTTTACCTTGTATTTGCCTTTAGTTTTTATGCCTTTATGTGAATTTGAGTTATTTTCCAGTGTCCTTTCATTTCAGCCCAAAAGACTCCCTTTAGTATTTCCTATACGGTAGGTCTGCTGGCAATGAATTACCAGTTTTTTGCTTGTTTGGGAATATCTTAATTCCTCCCCCCCCCTTTTTTAATAATTTTTATTTTGTTATATTAGTCACCATACAGTACATCCCCAGTTTTTGATGCAATGTTCCATGATTCATTATTTGCATATAACACCCAGTGCACCATGCAATACGTGCCCTCCTTAATGCCCATCACCGGCCTATCCCAGTCCCCCACCCCCCTCCCCTCTGAAACCCTCAGTTTGTTTCCCAGACTCCATAGTCTCTCATGGTTCATTCCCCCTTCTGCTTACCCCCCCCTTCCTTCTTCTACCGATCTTCCTGCTATTTCTTATGTTCCATAAATGAGTGAAACCAGATGATAATTGTCTTTCACTGCTTGACTTATTTCACTTAGCATAATCTCCTCCAGTCCCGTCCATGTTGCTGCAAAGGTTGTGTAATTGTTCTTTCTGATGGCTGAGTAACATTCCGTTGTATATATGGACCACACCCTCTTAATCCAGTCATGAAGACACAGCTCTTAACTTTATTAAGGATCTCTTGTACATAATGAGTTACTTCTTTTTTTTTAAGATTCTCTCCATCTTTGGCTTTTGATAGTTTGATTATGATGTATCTAGGTGTGAATCTCTTTGAGTTTATCCTATTTGGAGTTTATTGAACTTATTGGATAAGCAGATTAGTGTTTTTCATCAAATTGGGACGTTTTTAGCCATTATTTCTTCAAATATTCTTTCTGTATCTTTCTGTTTCTTTCTGGGATTTCCAGTATGTCTATGTTGATATACTAGGTGGTGTCCCACAAACCTCTGAGGCTCTGTTCACATTTTTCATTCTTTTTTTTTATGTTCCTCAGGCTAGGCAATATCAGTTGACCTATCCTAAAGTGTGAATTCTTTCTTCTGCCAGCTCGGTCCTGCTGTTGTACTTCTCTGAGATAATTTTTACGTCAGTTGTTGCACCTTTTAACTTTAGGATTTCTGTTTGGTTCTTTTTTATAATTCCTATTTCTTTATTGATATTCTCTTTTTTTCCTCTTGTACTTTTCTTTAATTTTTTAGATATAGTTTCCTTTAATTCTTTGAATGTATTTTCTTTCTTTGGACATATTTATAATAAGTGATTTAAAGTCTTTGTCTAGTAAGTCTTATGGACATTCTATTCACTACCTTTTAGCTTGAGTCCTTTCCTGTTTCTTTATATGTCTCATAAATTTTTATTTAAAACTGGACACTTAAATATATAATATGGCAATTCTAGAAATCGTATTTCCTTCTACCCCAAAGTTTGTTATTTTTTGTTTCTTTAGTGACTCTCTTGGAATAATTCTGTAAAGTCTGTATTCTTTGTCATTTTTAGCCTCTGAAACCCTGGCTTGGTTAGCTTAATGATTCGCTAATGATTAGAGAAAGGTATTCTCAAATGCTGGAGCCAATAAGTCTTCCTGACCTCATGGAGGGGTTGTGTATGTATGTTGAGGCACGTCTTCAGTGCTTAAGCAGGCAGTTCACAGTTCTGCCTGAGTCTTCACTTCTTGTTTGCTCAAACCCTCAAAGTCAGCCAAAAGTGAGAGATTATGGTCTTCTCAAGTCTTTCCCGAGCATGTGTACAGTTGCACACATATGTGTGTTCTTTTATTTTTATTTTTAAAAAGATTTTATTTATTTGACAGAGAGAGACAGGCAGACAGACACAGAGAGAACACAGGCAGGGGAGCAGAAGAGGGAGAGGGAGAAGCAGGCTCTCTGCTGAGCGGAGTCTGATGCAGGGCTTGATCCCAGGACCCTGAGATCATGACCTAAGCTGAAGGCAGACGCTTAATGACTGAGCCATCCAGGCACTCCATGTGTGTGTCCTTTTGGATTCCCAGAATCTAAAGATTCTAGAATCTCCCCAGAAGTATGTTAACAAAAGTAAAAGTTAAGTAAAGTATGATCTTTCCAAAGTTCCCTAAGGGATAGCAATTCCTGATTATTTCCTAGTAAGTTATTTGGTCAGTCTCTTGTTGGCTCCAACTGGTGTCACTACCTTAGGCAGCTGCAGTGTTAGAAAATTGCCACTGATTTCTTTCACCAAATGCTCTATGGATAGGACCATTCAAAGAGTAAGCTCTGAGTCAAGTCAATTAAAATCAAGCCCCAAGAACAGAGCTTTTCCAGTGAGCTGCCATATGAGTCCAATAGTGACATGTCTCTGGGGATAGAGCTTTTTGAGGTGCTCCAAATCCCTTTGCCCCCTCTAGTAGCTGCTTGGCCACTGTTTTCACAGCTATTATGGCATCAGGGCTATTGGGTTTTCAAGGCTACATATATTCTCTAGTGAAAACACATATAAACATAAATATATCATATTTAATGACCCAAAAAGAAATTCTCAAGTTGGTTGGTTCTAGTCCCCAGAATAACACTGGTCAGCTCTCAATTTTTGTATGTAGATTTTCTAAATCAGCTTATTTATTATATATAGATTTTCTAGGTCCATATGTTTATCAAAATACAGTTTGCTTGGTCCCACTTTCAGAGATTCTGATTTAGCAGGTCTAGTGTGGAGCCTGGGAATTTGCATTTCTAGTAAGTACTGAAGAGGATGTTAACGCTGCTGGTTGAGGACCTCATGTTGAGAGCTTCTGTAGGATACCTTCCCCCCAGAACACTTCTAGGATACTTTCTTCTATTACGTTGTGATGCTTAGGGAATGTGTAGCACCATATATACTAACAAGCTTGGTTCCCTTTTCTCTTGATAATGTTCACTCTACAATGGAAATGGGGCCCCATTCCTTGTTATAATGAAACGCGATTATTCCTGAATTACATGACAGTCAATTGACAAATGTTTATTGGAAGACTGATCTTCATTCAGTGTTCATTACCATGCTAAATGAATGAATTTTTGAAATTGGTCTGATGTCTATTTTTAAATGTTTGTGAATTTATGTTTGTTTCTTTTTTTTTTTTTAAGATTTTATTTATTTATTTGACAGAGACAGCCAGCGAGAGAGGGAACACAAGCAGGGGGAGTGGGAGAGGAAGAAGCAGGCTCCCAGCAGAGGAGCCTGATGTGGGGCTCGATCCCAGGACTCTGGGATCATGCCCTGAGCTGAAGGCAGACACTTAACAACTGCACCACCCAGGCGCCCCAGTTTGTTTCTTTTTTTAAATCTTATGATTTAAAAACACTCTTAGCTTCATTAATGCTAGTATGGCCATAGTGTCATCTGAACACTTTTGAGATGTAAAGGGGGTCTTATTCATACTTTTGCTGTATAAAAGGTGTAAACTGGGGCTGTTCCAGGTAAAGCAAGTATATTGGTCACCCTAATTTTAGAAAATAAGATATAAAAACATTTTTGCATTTCCATAAATTTGATTTTCTTGGCTTTAATTTTATATTAGGGTTAAGTCAATCCTTTTTTCTATTTATCTGAATAAATAGTAAAGTGTTTTGTTAATAAATTCCCTTTCAGAGGAGAAATAAAATAAAAAGTTAGTAAGGAAATTGAACTTTAAACATAGTTTTATATTTATTTTTATTCCAAACTATTACCTGCATTTAGATTTTGGTAACATGGGGAGGCTTAGATCTAATTCTAAATGAGATTAGATAATTCTTGTTTAATTTTTATTTCTAACTAATTAATTTCTTTCTAAAGAAAATTATAAATGCTTGCTTTTACACCTGAGGAATATGAACTCTGATAAGTGTTCTGGCTTATTGAATTAAAATAGTTTTCATTTAAGAATTTTTAAGACTTTTTTTCTAATAAAAATTAAAGACTTCAAAATAAAATACATGCTTATAGTCAGTCCAGTATTTATCCTTGCTCAAGCAGAAATATTAAGGTTTAGAGTCATATTAAAATGAAAAATTTCTTCCAAAACTTTTATTATATATTTCTTTCCCATGAAAAAACGGGATTCGGGGGTAGAAGTGTAAGGAGCAGATATGTGGTGTGAGTCTGTAATTGCATATTTATACAGTTATGACAGAACAGGTCTGCAAGGGTGTTAGTAGTTTCTTCTCTTTGCCTAACTGTATTTTAATTTTTCCTTGTTTCTGGGTTGAATGTTCCGTTTCTAAAACGTCTGCTAGGGATTGCGTGCACCTGCATCATGGGAAAAGCGCTCAACATGGGGGCAAACGGCCGGAGCGTTTCACCGTGGCCGCTCTTCAACGGAACCTTCTTAGGGGACATGTTAGGGCCTCACAAGACCCAGTATATGTGAGGGTGAAAATGGCATCGTCCGATTAAGTGCAGAAGTTCAAGAACTCCTTGCAGGAGACTCAGTCCCGGATAAGAGTGGGGTCTTGCGGGAACCTAGGAGCAGAAGCCAACGCGAGAAACTGACCCGCCCGGCTTCGCCGCCTGGGAGACGGACCCAGAGGGGTGGGGCGGCCCGGCCGGGGCTTGCGGAGCGCGCATGCGCGGAGAGGGGGCGGGGCCGGGGCGGGGCTGCGCGCGACCTCCGGAGCAGCGGCGGCGGCGGCAGCGGAGTTCGGGTTGCTACCTGGGCGGCGGGTTCGCGGCCGGCCGGCGCTGGAGGACCAGCACCTAGAGTGGGTCACGGTCCGCGACTTGGTGACTAAGCGGCGGCGCTGCTGCTGCAGGGCTCGGGCGCGCGGCCCGGCGGGACCGAGGACGGCGGGGCAGCAGGGCGCGGGCGCCGCGGGCCGGGGCGCGCCAGGTAGGTGGGCCAGGCTGGGCGTGGGGGCGACGCGGCGGCGGCAAGCAGGCGGGCGCAGGGATGCACCCGGCGGGGCGGGGCGGGGCGCGGCGCGCATCTCTGTACCGGGTGAGCCGGACGGAGACGGCGCCCGCGGTTGTCATGGAAATCGTACAGCCTAGCGGTTTGCCGGCGGTTGCGTCTTCGGAGAACAATCCAAGCCTGGTCGACCCCTAAGCCAGAAGGAGACCCGGGCCGTCTCGCGCTGAGGGGAGTGCGGAGCTGGAGCGGGCGATGGGGAGCCAGGATGCAGGACGTGGCGACCCCGAGGCAACATCTTGGCTCTTGCTTGGATCTAGTGACTCCAGACCCTGAAGGCCTCGCGGTGTCTCGGGTGTAAACATAACCGGGTAAAAATAAGCATGCATTTCAGTGTAGGACATCTGGTCTCCACCCTCTCAACTCTTCCCTTTTCTGCCGGGCCTTAGCCCCCCGACATTTCTGGCATCTTGGCTTTTTGTATATTATTTTTTTCTGGCTGTGCTAGTCAATTAATTGAGGCCTGAGAAATTTGCAGGGATCTGTGACCATCTCTTGAAAAGCCGATCATGAATGTGTAGGCCGTGGAAGATTGAAACACTCAAAATGTCAAAGGTAAATTTATGTCTTTGTGGGCGAAGGGATCGGGAATGGGCTTGCTTTCCATCCCCCTTGTCGCCTGCCCTCTGACATTACATAATGTTGTGTTCCTCCCGCCCCGAGTTCATCCATAATGACAGATCATGAAAATATTCCTCTGGCTGAGAAAGAAGTATAAGCAGTTGTAAAGCCCGTTTTCTTGTCTTTTGCTTTACCACTGAAAGTGTTTGGTTGGGAGGCTGCTTAAGAGTAGAATGCCCACAGGGCTCTAAACCACGGGAATAGGGGGTGGGGTGGCAGTTCGAATGTTGCAGTGAAATTCTGCCTGATTCATCTTGGTTCACAGTGGATTGGGTGGACTGTGGGCAAGCCAGTGGGATTGGGGCCTGAATAGGCTGACTTGGGTGTGAATCCTGGATGTGCCACTTGCTAACTCTGGTTCTCAATGTTCTCAACTCTAAAAGGGGAGAACAGAATGTGCTTTGCCATTTGTTTTGGGGTGTAGATGCTGTTGGCATTGGTAAATGCACATAGAATAGGTTGTCCTAGAATTAAACTTAATTTTTCATTGGTTGAAAACAGGCTTTCTTTAAGAGGTATTTTGATTCTGGATCTAGGTAGGGCCTTTGTTTGGGGGATTTTTGTTAACATGTTTACTCCTGGAAGATTCAATTCATTGATTTCTCTGAAGAAAGATGAATGATGGTGCCCACATGGGGAGGCCAGTGTGGTGGTTCTGTTGGAGGGTTGCTGTCAGAAGACCATGATGCTGCCCCAGGGGTGGCTCTTGCTTGTGAATGGAAACCCACAAGGCCTCATTCCCTGTGGTGTCTTGTAAACACACCTCTGTAACAAACAGCCAAAGTTCCTGGCAGGGTGTGCCTGAAGACAGGGCTTAAAGGAAAGGAAGCCAGGCAGATGCAGAGAGAAAGGAGGGCTATATTTCTCTGGGGCTCAGCAATAGAATTGGCTCTGCTGAGTTTAGTGGCTGCTTTACTTCTCGGTTTTTCATTAGGCTTATGCCATTTCAGTGTTTATCTGCTTTAGACTTGAAGTCAAGGGGAGACATTATTGTTTATTCCGTTGTTTGGGAAACTGGATATTGTCTTGTATGCTGTTAAACTGAGTATTAGGGTTTTTTTTTTTTTAAGTTGCTTTAAGGAAAGGATGAAATAAAATAATATACACAAGAGCTTGTTGTGAACTGTAAAGCACCAGAGAGATGGGGTGTATATGACTGAGAGAACCACTGACCCTGTAAGTCCCTTTAGCCAGCGGCCTACCTGGGAATATTCTGCTCAGCCAGCAGATCTGTGAATGCACCCGAGGAATGGAACAGAAAGGTGGATGGGACCAGCTGACCCGTGACCCCCACCCCGAAGCATCTCAAGAATCCAGTAAGACGGGGGGGGGGGAGACTTTGGACTGAGGGTGGACCTGGTTACTTATGAAAAACTCCTTTATCGATTGCATATTCCAGCAAAGTTCTCAGCATCATCAGCTACTCATGGTGTCAGGATGCTTTGGTTTTCACTGAGGGAAAAAAGAGTACAAATCTGTAGGGATGAAGGCTTGATTATGTGGTTGCTTCTTTTGTAGAACTTGATTAATGATCTGGTCTTGAGAGATCCTTCAAAACATATTTTTCTAGAGTTCTGGAAGAGAAACTGTGAGGAGAGTGTATTCTGGGGAGACCAATATTAACACCATTTTGCTTAAAAGTAAAATGCCATCATGAACTGAATCCCCAGGAATTTACCTATATTTGTGTACACATGCATACCTTGCTCTTTTTAAAATTGTTAAAAAATATTCTTTCAGTTTTACTGAAAAGTTGCAAGAATAATCCAGAGAATTTCCGGTTATCCTTCACCCACATTCTCCAAATGTTCACATTTGCTACGTTTGCTTTATCCTTCTCTCGTATTTGTTCATGGGTCATTACTTTTTTCTGAATTGTTTAATGGTAACCTAGAGACATGATGCCCTTTTACCTCTAAATACTTTATTGTGTACATTTTAAAAACAAGGACATTCTCTTACATAACAACAATATAGTTATTAAAAATCAGGAAATCAAACATTGATAGAACACTATAATTTAATATACAGGTCTTTTTCAGATTTTGCCAGTAGCTGCAATAATGTCCTTTGGAGCAAAAGAAAATCCAAGATTATACATTGTATCAAATTGTCCTGTCTCTTTATTATCCTTTCATCTGGGATAGTTACTGAGTCTTTGTATTTCATGACATTGACATTTTTGAAGACTGCCACCTGTTTTTTTGGATGTCTCCCAATTTGGGTTTGCCTGCAGTTTCCGCATGATTAGATTAAGATTACGTGCTTTCGGCAAGAGGAGCACAGGGGTGAGCCTGCAGCCATCTCAGCGTGCACCAGCAGGAGGCATATGCTGTTGAGTCCCATTCACTGGTCAGGTTAACTTTGATCGCTTGATTAAGGTGATGTCTTCCAGGTTCCCTTACAGAAAAGTTACCATTTTCCCTTTGTAACTAATATGTATCTCTTAGTAAGATTAACCTCAGACTCTGTAAATACACTGTTACTCCCCATACTTTGACTCACTAGTTTTAGAATCCCTTGATGATTCTTAACCTGAACCAGTTATTATGCTGGCTGACAGATGGTGATTTTCTAATTCCATATTTCTTTCTATACTTACCAGTTGGAATTGTACTGAAAGGAAGATTCTTTCTGCCTTGTTTATTCTTTGATTTACACCTCTGCACTCATGAATTCCTGCTTTATGCAATAAATTATAGTTTCTTACTCTCGTTATTCATTTTGTTGCTAAAATTGTCCCAGACTTGGCCTGCAGGAGCCCCTTATGTCCTTTTGACATGTCCTCATCATTCTTGGAGGACTTCTTTACTCCCTGGCACAAAACCTTCAACACTCGGCTTATACTTTCCAGCCCTGGAATTAGCCATTTCTCCGGAGTCTGGTATTTAAAAACCAAGATCTGGATGCTAGGTGTGCTCATTGCTACTGAGGTGTTGCTGCCTCTAGGCCTTTTTAGTGGACATGAGCACTCATTCACACATTACACAAAATTTTCTCTGATTTGCATTTTAAATTTAGTGTTGTGTGCTGGAGATGTATCTGTACTGACATGAAAAGGGTTTTGCTTTTGTTTTGTTCTGTTTTTGCTCTGTATTACAGAGTATGGGTTTATCATTATTTAACTGTCCTTTATCAATGGACATTTAGGTTATTTGCAATTTCCTACTCTAAAAATAGTGGAGAATCTGTGAATCAAATAATTGTTAACACTCACAAATATCTCAGTCTAGATCCCTAGAAGTAGAATTTCTGGGTCAAAGAGTAATTTTAAATGGATAGCTCTGCCAAATTGCCCCCATTTCTAAGAGGCTTTCACTTTGTACTCCTTCCATTAGGATGTGAAACTGCCTGTTTCTTTTTAACTCTGCCAACACTGAGGAGTATAAATCTTGTCAATTTTTGCCAATCTAATGGATAAAGAAGGCATTATTATTTTAATTACGTTTCTCAAATTACAAAAATATTAAACACCTGTTCGTGCTCATGTCTACTTTTGCTTGTGTGAATTACCTGTGCATATCCTTTGTCCATTTTTTCTCATTAGGTTATTCTTTATATTACTGCATTGTGAAAGTTACTGGAACTTTAGACTTTATCCTTAGCAGCCTTGGAAGTCTCCTTTAAGCGTGATGCATTTTTCATCCTAGGGGAGAAGGAAACTACCATTTTCTGAGCACCCCTGACATCTCAGGCCCCGGGCCAAGCAAGTGTTCATATGTATCCCCCTGCAAGGTCTTGTGAGAAGGTGAGCTGTGGTATTGAGGAGGAAGCTGGGTGAGGCGTGGTATCCACCTAAGAATGGTTAGAAGAGCTTGAACTGGGATTCAGACCCAAGTCTGTCTGGATTTAGTACCATTTCCATTAAATTTCATATCTTCCTGCACAGGATTTAAAAATAAATACTTTATTATATCAATGTAGGGATGGGAATTAATTACCTGGCGCCCCCAATATCAATAATTTCTATTTCTAGTATTTTGATCTGTAAGTAAGGAACTTTGAGCATACACATCTTTCAAAACCATTTATTTTGTTTCTCTGTTATGGATTCTGGAGCCAAAGTCCCTGTGAGCCTCCAGCAGCTATGTGACCTTGGGCAAGTAGCTTAATCTTTCTGTATCTCGGTTTGCTCATCTGCAACCCCAGAGCCTTGTTGGGGGGGTAAATGAGTTAATACACATCAGGTGCTTGGAACGGCACCTGATTCCTGCCAGCTCAGTCTTGATGATGAGTTCATGTGTGCGGCATGTGCGGGCAGTGTGGAACTTGGAATGAGAGCAGCCTTTTCTCTTCAGGTTTCAACATCCCTTTTGTCATAAGCTGGTGGGAAATGGGGAGTCAGGGCCCCTAAGTGCTGTGTGCTTGTCTCCTCAATATGGTCTCTGCACGTACCTTACTCGTGCTCTATCATGTGCCTGCCAGCCAGCCCTGCCAGCCCCTAGTGTTGGCTCACAGTCGTTAACCTGGGGCAGGTGAGACGCTGCAGCCCTTTCAAAATGGAATCTGAAGGTTCACCCGGTGAAGGCCTTAGAAGCAGGAAGGCTCCAGCTGGGGAGGGTCTATGGTGATGTCCATTCTCTGGTATGGGGTCAGGAAGACAGAGGGGTGTCTTCTGGGAGGGGCTCTCTGGAGGAGGAAAGCATTCAGCTCTTTGCGGCTCCCATCCTGGGATGCTGTCAGAGCCTTTCCCTCCGACATCTGGTAATTCTCCTGGCCTGGGGTTTATGCAGTGCCCTTTCTTTTGCACTTACTAGGTAGAATTCTGAGGTCTCCTGAAATCTTCTGCCTCTCTTCCTGTTCCCCACGCCCCTACCATAGCTCTTGTACAGCTGATATCAGCTGCTGTTTGATAAAATTCATTCACTCCAGGAGGTAGAACTCCTTCCCTTGCCCTGGCTTCCATTTCAAATGGTTCATTCTCTAACCCACTATTTAGAAATTTCAAGAAGGATGACCTAGGTGTGCAAATTCTGGAAGTGTGAAGGAAATACACTTAGGCAAGTATATGTTTCTGGAGAACAGGATCCTTTTAGATAATAGGGATGCCTGGTTCAAGAGTCTCCCTGGATTGTGGGGTGTGTCTGTCGGGGTGCTTTTGGCTGCCAAGTAAACAATAAGGTCATTTATTATCTCACAGAACTGGAGTTCTACTCTATCAACAGTTTTGCAGTTTCATCAAGGACCTAGATTCTTCTCCTCTCTACAACCATCACTGCTAGTATCATCCCAGAATCAGCCCCCTCATGATGTTGAGATGGTCCTTATGGTCAGTGGGACTGCGTGTTTCCCCACTCCTGACACCAGCCAGTCCCTAACCACAGCCTCTACCAGCCCTCCCTCTGGTCTGTGGGAGCAGTGAGACCACGTGGTCTCCCCAGGACCCAGGTCAGGAGGCTGTGAGAATGCTGTGTGCTCATTGGCTTCGATGTGTTCCTTCATGTCTGGGCCCCAGACCAGCGGCATCAGCATCCCCTGAGACTTATCAGAGGTGCAGGCTTGGGCCCCACCCCAGCCTACTGAATTAGAAACCTTGGGATGGGGCCCACCACTCTGTGTTTTAGCAAGCCCTCCAGGTGATCTGATGCAAGCTCAAGTGTGAGACTTGCTCTTAGTCTAATCAAGACCACCCCCATTCCTCAGCTGAAGATGGGGCTGGCTTTTCCTGAATCCAGAAAGGACTGCTCCCAGAGTAGGAAGAAGGGGGAGTGAGTGTTGGGTGGTCAGCCCATAGTGTAAACACAGGAGTCTGTAGGTGTCTTTGCTCTCCATGCCCCACCTAGCATGTGCCCCAGTTTACTGGCCAGGCTATTTCCCAGCCCCTGTGCCTGCAGCCCCTCCAGCCCCTCTGAGAGTGGCCCACATCCTCCCTGTAGGACTAAAGGAAGCAACATGGTAACCTCCCAGCCCTAGGTTCTGTCTCTGGCCCAGCAGGGATGGGCGTCCAGCCGCTGAGGATCTAGACAGGCCCTTATGACTCACTTTCCAGAACCATTCTGGAAGTAGGTTCTGATGGGTAGGGTTTGCTTACTCTACCACTCTTCGCTCAGTTAGAAGAAACCAGCAGTACATTTAGTAGGGATTTGGGAATGCATAAGGAATTGGCCTGGAGACAGCCTAAGGGACTACTTTCAGTGGCAGTTTATAGCTCTCTCTGGCTCTGCCCAGTGTGACTTGCTTCATCGTTCCCTTTTGCAAGTACAGCTCCAACTTTAAGTGTAGGTGAAGTGAAATAGCCACCTTCATGGTGTAATCTGTGAGCTCAAAACAGCCTGCTGTTCCAGATTTTTCGAGAAACTAGTAAGCAGAGATATTTCTAGATTTTCTTGACTTTCCAAGGCTTTCCAAGGTATTACCAGAGTTTCTTGACTTTTCAGGATTCATCTTAATCCAGGCAGTCTCATACCCTGCTGTCCCACATCAGTACTAACTGCTGAGGAAGGAAGAGCACCCGAGGAGGAGACAGAGTGGGAAGGGTCCAGAACGGTGTTTTTCAAATGGCAGTGGTTCGTGAAATCAATTTGAGATTATAAGCAGCATTTAAACATTTTTTTAAAATAAAATAGAAAATATGCAAATACATGACTTATAGGAAGGGTAGGATTTTTTGGTTAAAACATGTAGTTATTTGCATGTGGTGTGTGTTTGGGTATTGTTACAATGTCAGTGTTTCCTGTTGTGGGTTTTGGCAAAAATGTGTCAAATCTGAAGATTGAGCACAGAGAGGAGGGGGCTACCCTGGCCATGTACACACACACACACACACACACACACGCTCGCGCGCGCGCACACACACACACACACACACAGGGCCTTTCCCTGGCTAGAGGGCCTCTGGCCTTCATCTGAACCTTAGGGGTCTGTGACTCGCTGTAGATGGAGAACCGCTGATCTGAAGTGCAAGCAGACTTTTAGCAGCGTGGGCCGGTGGGGATGGAGCTGGAGCCCAGGAAGGCAGCAGGACAAAAGATGTTAGATGTTGTGGTCTTGCTCTGGCTTCTCGCCTCTAGTGTTTGACCACCTGGGCCAGAGCCTCCTGATGATGCTGAGGATCCTTAGCAGGGCTCCTCTGAGCGACGGGGACGCGATGGCAGGGAGTATATGGATTTGTCCGAGGTTTAAAAGTTAACTCTGGATGCCTGACCCATCCTTCTCCTCACAGGGTGGCTCAGCCTGTCTACCTACAGAGAGAGGGTGAGAGAATGAGACAGAGAGATCGGTTGGTATCCAGACCCACCTTGTTTGGAGGCTGGCCCCATCGGATTCCCCTGCAATCCTTTGTGACTTAACAGGAACAGGACACCTTCCAAGTTACCTTTGGTTGCCTTTGGGATGCACGTGTTACACATTAATGCAGGTGTTAGTCTGGTTTGTGTCGCAAAGTAGTAATCTCTTTGGGGTGTCTGTGTCTGGCTTGGAGGGGGACAGATTGGATTATGGAAAGAAAAAGTGCTGGGTATGAACCTCAGTCAACTTTCTCATCTGGGAAATGGGGAAGTGCCTGGCCCACAGGGGGTCGTGAGAGTTAAATAACGTAAGCAGATTTGTGCGCTGCAGTGCTCTGGACCCGTGCCGTTGGGAAGTTATATCTTGCAGGAGACTCAGTATCTTTCCTCTCAATTTTATGGTCTTGATAACTCTGTTTCCCCCCCCCTTTTTTTTTTTGCCCCTATTTTAAAAAATGTGTTCTGTTTTGTCAATATCCTTGAAGTCATGTCCATGCTTTAGAAAGTTTCTCTGTGGAAGAAAAAGGGGATTTATAATGTTTGAAAATTCTCTAGGATGAGATATCTTAGCTGCTTTCCAGGCTTGCAAACTATTAAGCCACTCATTTTGCCTATATGTTATTGGAAATACATTTTAAAGATTTAAGAATTTTTAAATTGAAGTATAATTAACGAAGTGTTATATTAGTTTCAGGTGTACAACATAATGATTCAGCAGTTCTGTGCATTATTCACTGGTCACCATGTTAAGTGCCATCACCATCTGTTACCAAGCAGTGTTATAACAGTACTTTTAAAGTTTGTGATGTAGTTATATAAAACTTTCCTTTTGGGGAGAGTTCACTGCCCTACAGTCATTGCCATACCACATTATTAGAATTCTTGAATTACAGCAGAAAAGAGCCTCCTATTAGTTTTTCGTGCCCCCCCCCCTTTAGAACTTTAATAATAAAAGTGGCAGGTAAAAACATAAGAAGCTTTTTCCATTATCTTAGGTTGCAGGAAACTTTGTAGTTTTTGAAGTTTAACACACTGTGTATTCCTAAATTTACATTACTCACTACGCTAATGAGTATGTAAAACATTCTTTTGTACTGATGAATTTTCTGTCTCCCTCCATTAAAAGCCTAACCGCCATAAAAAAAAAAATGCATTCAAAAGGCTAGAGTACATCCATCTCTGACTCCTGCCCAGGGTATCTCTGAGAGGAAATGTTGCAGAAGAAGAAGGTTCTGTGAGGGGACTGCCAGCAAAGGTCAGAGAAGGATGTGGGCAGAGGGGGAACAGGGAAGTGGGAGGGGCCTGGGCTTATAAGTTTTGTGAGGTGGTCACTGACCCAGCTAAGCCTTCTACTGACACTTTTTTTTTTTTTGTAAAGCACATAAAAACTTGTGATTGTGTGAAACGGTTGTTGAGTATTTTCACATTTCTTACTCATTGCTTTGGCTGTGTTCTGCATATACAAATGTTAAAATGATTACATAATTGGGTGATAATCTAATGGCTGATAAAAAGCAATAATAGAGCCCAATTAAGATGAGGCTGTGTGCCAAGAAATGTCAAGACACCCCAGAATCTTCCAAACATTGTTATTCTGGTTCTGAAGAGGAGAGAGTGATGGGTGAGTGGATTGGCCTTAGGGAAACAGCCTGCTGGTAGACAGTGCCCACCCAAGGCAGAAGAGAAGCATACAGTTGGATGTTGCCCCTAACCTGCCAGTGAGTTGGTAAAAATCATGCCTGAATCCAGCCTCTTCCTTCCTCGTTCATCTAGCGAAGGCGAGTCCCTCATTTCTTTCTCCCTTGGCCCGCAATCCAACAATGAAGCGGAGTTGTGATGGTGCCTGAGGGCTGCATGGGTAAAGTTGGCATTGGGTGACACCCACACACATACACAGTATTTAGGGAAGTGACCTTGGAAATCAGGCTCCTGCCTCTCTCTCACTTTCTGGCTCCGTTCTGCAGTGATTCAGCAGCGGCTTCCTGGAGTCCACGCTCTTAGTGTCAGAGACCCTGCGGTACCCTGGATGTGTCCACGGAGGTCGAAGCTGACTGTGTATCATGCAGACCAAATTCCTCCTGGTCCCGTAGAGTGCCCGGTGCCTTTCTCTGGCTCTTCCACCCTGCACCCCTTCTGAGGCCCTTTGCATATAGTCCCCCTGTACAGCTACAGGTTTTATGTTGACACCCAAAGCCTTGCCATTTTCCATGGACCGATGGAGGCCACTTTACTTCATGATGTTTTCCCCTGATAATTTGTACACAGCTATTCGGATCTGGATTGTCTCTTTCTAGCAGTTGGATATCCTTCCCTGACTTCTCCACCTCCCTCTCTCTGGCCTCCTTTTCCTGTTTTTGATCTATTTTATTTCCTATTATCCACTCCTGACCTTTTACATAAAGGGTGTGTGGATTTAAAGTTATTAGTTAAAGCATAAAGTGATGAAAAAGAATTGACGACAGAGCGTCAAATGGATATGACTGCATGAATGCTGTCCCTCCAGGAAGAGCCCTGAACACATGTCAGGGCTGCTTCCATTGCTGAAAGCTGTCACATTCTTCATTTGTCCATCTTTCTCCTTGAAACACTGCAGAGCCCACAAGAACAGGAACCTGTCTTACTGGATAGCGCAAATTGTCTTGCACGGAGTCGGCAACGTATCAGTGATTGCCTAAGATACGTGGTTCGTGATGATCGTTGTAGGCGCCTTTGAACCGTATGGTATTTTGAATAACTTTACGGGAGGGAGACAGATGTTTGCATTTTGAGTCAACTCGATTATTTAATCATGCCTTAATTAGTCATATATCTCTACCAAGCTAGGAGTTAACCTCATTGGTCAAAGAGAGGAGAAAAGCCAGCAGACGGTTCGTGAAGCAGTGAGAAACCTTTTGCAGGTTGGTTTAGTGGCTCAGAGAGAAGGGGTGCTTCCTGAGACGGCAATGCCGATGTTACACCAAGTCGGTGGTTACGAAGCATCAGGACACCCTGTCAGCCAACACTGCCTCAGCCCCTTCCGTAGCAGAGAGGATTCTTTTTTTAAGATTTTATTTATTTATTCGACAGAGATAGAGACAGCCAGCGAGAGAGGGAACACAAGCAGGGGAAGTGGGAGAGGAAGAAGCAGGCTCCCAGCGGAGGAGCCTGACGTGGGGCTCGATCCCATAACGCCGGGATCACGCCCTGAGCCGAAGGCAGACGCTTAACCGCTGTGCCACCCAGGCGCCCCAGCAGAGAGGATTCTAAACCGTCGTGGAACAGACTCCTTCCCAACAGGGTGAGATGCGATATTAGATCCCAGGGCAGTGATCACCGTGTCATTCCTTGGAACTGGGAATCACAGAGTCTGACCAGTATCATAGACCCACAGGTTGGCTGCTTTGTAAATTGTTAAGGATTGTACCCATCTTTATAGTGGCTCCTAGCAGCCTGTGGCTTAGACTGTGAATTGCATTTAATGGACTAACTGTAATGAATAAAACCAGGGGCTGTTTTGCCTCCTAGCCTAGACTTGTCTGCACTAAATATGCAAGCCAAGCCGTTAAATGGTTGGGGCAGTAAACAGGAATTTGGTATATTAAAGCTTTTTGAGCTTGCAGCTCAGACAGGCCTAGAAATAGGATTGGTTGCCTTTTTTTTTTTAGGATTATAAATGTTGATTATATTGGAGAGAAACTGTTTTATAAAATAACCCTACAACAAAATGAATCTTATTATGCTTATAAGGTCTAGTGAGAATGTACTCACTCTAACCTGAGCCGAGGGTAAATATGACAATGCTTTATTCCTGACTCCTTCTGGAAAAAGGGGATTGCTAATGAACTTAAGTCTGAAATGGTATCCTTCTTTATCCCTGGCTCGCAGCATTCCAGGATGGTGACATTTTCCACCATTGGATGTAAGTAGGGAATGATAAAATTGTTAGGATTAACATTTGGCTGCACAGAATGGGAAACAATCTGAAGGAAAAGAGACTCAGGACAGGCATGTCTTTCTTGCAGTCGGAGGTTGCGTTCTGCCTTCCCTGCAGTGAGGCCCAGAGCCTCCTGTCTAGGGTGGCGGCTAGAGGTGCAGCCAGCTTACGGGCCTTCCAGACACCAGGCTGGAGGAAGGCAAACTTCCCAACAACTCCTCAGCAAATTTGTTTGTACACCTTGCTGGCAAGCACCAAGCCCCTGGCCACAGCTAGCTGCAAGGGAGGCAGACAGCCCCGTGCCAACTAAACGTCAGGGTCCTGGGCCCGTTGCAGAGGAGGAAGCAAAGAATAGACATTGGAGGCAACTAGCTGTGTCTTTTCTGCAAGTTGTCTTTTTTGGAAGGTGAGTTTTTATGCTTTTGGGGAAAATGTTGTCAGAATTTTGGGGAAACCTCTGGGGAGGCTATAGGCATGGACAGCTAACTAAAAAGTTGAGAGCTTGAGACCTTTCTGACTTCCACATTGCTTTCATACAAGAGCCTGAAAGAGGTCACTTGATCCCTTTGTTCCTTCATTTCCTCATTTAAAAGACAGAAATGGCAGACAGAGTTCTGCACTAAATTCTCAGGGCCAGTACCGAGGCTTATGTCCCAGAGCTGCTTCCCACCAGTCATCCCTCTGCTGCCTCTGGACCCATAGGTGTGTCCAGAGGAAGGGCTGCCTGGGTGGGGGATTTCAGGCAGCATGTGAGATCCAGGCGAGGGCCTCTGGACAAGATGCTCTGAATGGGAAGGGCGCCTAGAGTTGGGGGGGGGAGGAGGCCAGGAGGAGGCAGACGAGCTTCTCCCTGCCACAGTCTCCAGGACTGGTTCATCCTTTCCTGCCTTGAATCTGCCACAGACAGGTCCCCTCCCCAAGTGTGGGGAGGGCCAGCCTCACTAGCTGAATTGGGGATAGCCCCGGGTCTGTGTTTCTATCCTGTCTTTTTCTTTCCTTGTCCTGCTTTTCCTTTTAGAACGGTGATCCCAAGTGTCCACTCTCTGTTGGATGAAAGGGATCTAATCAATTTATTCTAGGTGTTAGCAAAATTGAATGTGTTCTTCTTTTTGAGGCATTTGGATTTTAAGAAGGATATATGTGCTGGCAGTTCCTAAACTCAAAAGAGGGCCTCTCCAATGGTCAGGTGTCAGACCAAGGAATAGGCATGGTAGGAAAGGTTTGGGCTCTCCTTGGCCTGCCAGCCTTTGGGTATAAGCATTTGTCTGCTGCACACCTGGGTAAAGCTGGCCAGGCCAGCTGTCCTCATCCTCTCCCTTCCACCCCAATCCAGCGCATGAGCTCCACACGTACACCTGTCATGAGTGCTCACACACCACACGTGCTCACATACACCGCTCATGCAGGTACTTAACACATCTTTCATGTACACACACACACCCACACACACCCTGGCAAGGCAGTGGCTACAGGAAGTTGAACTCCCCTGAGGAGCCATGCTTTGTTTTCTGTCTGACTAGAATTCCTGGGACTTAGGGGTGTAGACACGCATGTATTCAAGAATTTTTACAGAGGAGCACTCTTTGAATTCATGCCTCTGAAATAAGGAAATTTCTTTTTGTGTTTCCAAAACTAATGATGGAAATTTGCTAATCTGTAGTAATTTTTCCAAGCCTTTAAACAAATTTAACTTCTTATTTTAAAAAGGCAAGGATTATCAGATAGCCCTTTCTCATCTTCTCTAGGCCAGGAGTGGCTGCTGTAGGCAAGGCCTGAGCATAGCATCTTTCCTCAGATCCCAGCAGGAATCATGACTGCCTGAGCTGGTGCTTCTCTTCCAGATGGTTTTGCCATCCAGTTCTTTCTCAGTATGAACGTAGGTTTTTTTGTTTGTTTTCATGTTTGAGAGTGAAATATTTTACTTAAGGGGGTTGTCCATCAAACTCCCTAGAACTCTTCTTCCCCCTCCATGGTTGTGCTGGTCCATGTGTTATGTGGAACTTGCCTTTCCATTCCACAGGTGCCGATCGTGGGTGTCTGGCCTCAGTGAATTAGATGCTGCACTTTTTCAGGGGAAATGAAGACCGTTGGGACACCCTCAGCCTGCAGTATAAATGGAGAAAGTGAGGCCCCGGCCAGGAGGGAAGTGGTTCTGATTTCCAGGTTTCATCTCCCATTGTTAAAGGGGAAAGCACCTTCAAGGGACTATGGTGGGGGAGAAAAGTGCAGACAAGGCCGAAGTTTTTGAAAGCATTGCTGACCGTAGGAAGTGGCCGTCAGCACACGTCATGTGGCTGCTGGCCTGGGAACCCTTGCCAGGGACATAGCAGGCATTTGCGCAGCATCTGAGTTCAAGATGGTGACCGCCACAGGCCTACAGACACCCGAATAAAGTCCTAGGTCAGGATTGTGTAGTACTCAAGCAGTGCTTTGTCCAGTGGGAGTGACGCTCAGTGTGGACAAGACGGACGGTGCCGGTCTGGACTGTCCCAGGGAACGGGGTGACACTGAGTGGACGTGGGTCAGGTGCTCGCCCCTGATGCTGGGAAACTCAGTACTCCACTTGCCTGGCCTGGGTCTTTTGACCACATGCGCCCCCAAGTTGAGTGGTCTGAGAGAGGTGGGTGCGCAGTTCCACTAATGGAGTGTAATTAGGGGATGTGTGCCAGGCCGCCAAAAGGAAAACGGCATCCAAGTAAGCTAACCTACTCCAGGCACCCTGAAGGGCTGGCACGTGCAGGGCTGAGTGCCTGGCTCACCTGCAGCTCCCCCCCCCGCCCCCGGTTTGGGAGCCCCCTTACCTGTTCCTTCTGGGTGTGTAGCTCCTTGACAGTAAATCCTTAGGGATCCAGAGGAATCACTTAAAATGTTAAATTCTGCTTTACTGCTTTTATGGGGTGGGCATTGTGTCCCACAGTGGCATTCACGTTTGTGAAGATTGTTCTCTGGGGACATGCCCAGTGAACATAACGGATCTAGGGTGTCATAGGACATAAATGTCCTTCAGGGCAGAAACAGTAGCTCAGTTTTCTTTGTCTCTCCAGAGTACCCCACAGTGCCTGGTACAAAATAGGTGTATAGTCAATGTTCTTCGAGTAAATGAATGGACAAAGCTACCGTTTCATTGTCGAAAGTGCAAGAAAAACCTCAGCCTTCCCTGGGAGGACAGCCCATTTCCCAGAGGTCAGGTTGGGGTTCAGTCTCACTTAGGAGAGGGAAGTGAGACCAGAGCTCATAGCACAGCTATAGCACCAGTCGGTTCTCAGGGTGAAAGCAAAACTGACAACTTGTGCCCCTATGCTTGATATGTCCTCGCTGTGCCCTGGCATTTGTGTCCTCTGCACACATTTGTGCCCTCTGTAAGCTAGCTGGCTGGAACCTAGCCGGCATTTCTGCTGCTCTGGGAGGAAGGTGCCACACCTTGTTAGGGCTTGGTCATCTTGGATTTTTTTCTCTCTAAATGTAATCAGCCTTTTTCCATATGCACGGGGTTCTAAGTGTGATATCATAGGAACTAAAAGAGAAGCCCGGTAGGATGGGGTGCACAGGGAGGATGGCCTCCTCCTCTCTTGGGTCTTGGGGACATCATAGGACTTCATGGAGAGTTATGTGTCAGGGGTGGGGGTGATAGCTTGAGCTGGGGGTTTCAAAAGAGAAGTGTGGGGAGGACTGGGGTAACGCATCAGGAAGGGGGCTCAGGAGAGGTAGGGTCAGCTTGAGGGGCTCGAGGTCTGTCAGGCCCTTTTCAAGTTTGGGATTTCATCCCGCTCAGGAGCCTTTTCAGACTTTTTAAAAGCTTTTTAGTCCGTTTTGCCTATATCATTATTTTAAATGACAAAAGCGATTTTTAGGGGTTTGAGGAGACCCTTTCTTAAATGGTAATTGTTCTTGTAACCATACCTGTGCTCTGACCAGGTTTGTGGGCCAAGAGGGGCTCCCTCCTTCCCATTCCGTGGCGTGGGCATCACAGCTCACGGAACTCAGATGCAAGGCCCCAGAGTCCACCGTGGTGGCCGGGGAGCCATGGCTGTGAAATGATGGAAATGAAACAGGACCAGGGAAGGATATTCTAGGCCACCTGTGAAAACTGGGCTGGCTGTGAAGAAAAGAAAGTGTTGCAGTATGAAGAACCCCAGAAATATGGGTTTCTGGAAACAAATATTATGTGTCTCGGGGTCCTCTCCCTGCAGTGAAACAGCTTCGGTTGGCCCCACCTCCTCCAGATACGTGCTCTTCCTATGACCTTGTGGGGTCTCCACATGGGGTGCAGTGTAGACATAAAACATAGTCAAGCCTGTTGGCCAGCGGCTGAGGGAGGGGGTTGGTAGTGAGAGATGATGGGGACAGGGCTTGTGGTCGTGCTAAAACATGCCCCTCCTTTAAGAGTTTGTGATTCCGGGACTGCGAGCATAAGCGTCGCCACGCCATGTGATGTGGGTATAGTCAGGGAGAAAAACATGGCAGAAGAGCAAGGCTGGAGAAGAGGGAGATGGAGGCCAGAGTGCAAGGGACGCTGGCAGGGGCGAGGCGGTGGAGACCCTTGCCAGCAGCAAGTGCAGCCTTGTCGATTTCTGCACCTGCTGGGGTGACACTGACCCAGAGAAGCACCCCTTTGAATCCTCTCCCTTCTTATTAGTGGCTGTACACTAATGTGACGTGGTGGGAGTCCTCAAAACCTGCCTGTCCTCAGGTTCATTGGACATGTTTGATAACATTTTATGTTTTACAATAGGCATACCTGTTCATGGTTTAAAATTAGAAGCTATAGCAGGGATATATGGAAAAGTCTGCCTCCTACCACAGCTGCCCAGATTCCCTCCCTAGAGACACCAATGCCACGTGCTTTTGTGTATTCTTCCCAAGTTACTATGTATATGCCAGCAGATGTTATGTATGCACACATTAAACACTTTTTTCCTGCCCACGGTATCACGTTCCCTGTCGCTGTCCCCCTCCCCCTCTCCCCTTACTCTATCTTGGTACTGTGCTGTAGATTCTTCAACCAGCGCTCTCTTGAGCATGGTGGTCCCTTCCCAGCCTGCGCTGGGACTGACATGTTAGTTCTCTCAAAGAGGCTGCCCCTCTGCCCCCCACCCATCTAAGGTATGGATTGAATATCGTCCTGGCTGGAAGGCGAGCATGGGGTTAGGTGACATTTGGAAGTTCCTCCCCATTGACTGCAATTCTTATCTGGATTGTAACTTTTTCTTTGGGGGAGTGGAGGGCAGCTAATGGTTAGATGTTATTTCTAAGATACGCTTCTTTAAAATATTACCTTTAGTTACACACAGACCTTTTAAACCAACCCATAGCACCCTGAATGAGGTTGGTCAAGGCCACCTGTGACCCCAACTTTAAGAACGGTGGCTCCACGGGGCTTTGCAGGGCCCACCACAGGTCCGAGCTAGGTGCTGCCGATGGTTCCAGTCTCTGACAGCCAGGACCGGGAAAGCACAGTGCTTATGGAACAGAGCAGACTTGGAGATCTGACGGTCTGGCTGGGGCTGGTGCTGGCCGTTCCCACCCAGCATATCGGCTGCTCCCACCACCACGCATTGCACGCAGGAGGGAAGGGAGCAGCCTGGACATGGGCATTGTATATACGTCTTGGAGTCATGTTGGATGGGCCTTGTGAGCTTCCAAATCTGGGAGGCAGCTGGTACTTTACCACGGTGGAGCAGGCGTGCAGTTACTTCACATGGCCGCATTGTACAGGCAGAGGACGCCCTACCTTTGGGCCTGGGGGGCAGTGGTGGGCTCCTCCAGCAAGCCTGCCTGTTAGCATTCGCTTCTATAAGGGACTTCAGGCACTGGCGAAGTGACTGTTGCCACACTGGCCCTGGGAATGCTCCAGAGAACAGGACTTGAGGGTAGCCCACCTCCACAGGGTTCATAGGTATGTGTCTGTGAGGCTGCTTACCAGCCCCTGTGCAGGATTCAGCAGGACACATCCCAGCCGTGAGGCCTCTGTTGAGGGGAGCCAAGGGCTGGCAGATATTAGACCTTAGCCGCCGGGGTCTGCTGCGTGCAGTGCCCATGGCCAAGGAGCACAGAGGTGGCTCTTTCTTCTGGCCACGGCTCAGTCTTCTTTCTGCGCCGTTAGTGGCTGTCAGCTAACTCAGGGCACCAGTCTCTCTCTGCTGGGTAAACCCAGCTATTGCAAAAGGTCAGAGGAGAAAGGGAGCCAAGAAGGCAGCTCCGGGGCCAGCAGATGACTGCTTTCAGGAAGTGAACAGGCTTCTTCTTTTTGTTCATATTTTCTCTAAAATACTCGTGAGGTTTTGAAGCTCCGCCCTGAGCCCTTTGTAGCTAAGGGCTGCTTAGCCTGGTGGAAGGGATGGTCTTCAAATCTTGTGCAGGCCCGAGTCAAAGGGGCAGGGTCCTGGGGCAGCACAGTCCTGACTCTGAAACTGAAAGAGGGCAGAGGAGAGGCAGAAGAGCCATCAGAATCGTGCTGCCGCCTCCACACAGAGCCCAGGAGGAGGCCACTGACAGTGGAGGAAGTGGAATTATTGCACACTGTGCGTTTCGACATTGGGACTCAACCCTCAAGAAGGAAAACCAAGTGTGGGGGTGCATGGTGCCAGGGCTGAAGAGATGAAAAGGAGGGGTCAGAGGGCCAAACGGTAACCACCGCTTTGCTTGCCCGGCTGGCCCTTCTCCTGGGCTGGCCCTGGCAGGGTAGAGTTCGCTGTTCACACCATCAGGGCCTGTGGCTGGAACAAGTTCTCCTGCTGTGTTCATTCAAGGTAAGGGGGTCCTGATGACCGCTCCTGACACCTAAGGCCAGGAGGGTCTAGTCTGTGAGACATCAGCAAAGCTTGCCCTGTGAATATCTGAGTTAATTGTACTGGGTGTTTAGGACAAAGTGCCTGTGGCGATGTTGTACTTATATGGGAGGGGCAAAGAGTCCTTGCATAGCCTGGGAAACTCCGCTGGGGGGTTGTGGGGGTGCAATCGAGAAGCGAGAAGCGGTGACTATGAAGGACTTTTTAAAAATGTAAGCAGGATAATTGCAGCCTAGGGCTGTAGCTCTTCACAGCACTTGTGAAGACCAGCTGGTGGTCTGGGGAGGGTGGCAGGGACCATCCTTCACTGTTTGAGATTGCTTCCATTCCTACTGTGCCAGGCACCTTGCCGATTGCTTCACAGGCCCCTCATTTAATCCCCATATTAGTGTTCCCTAGGGCTGCTCTAGCAAGTTCTTACAGACTCAGTGGCTTAAACCAACCGAAGTGTATGCTCTCACAGTTCTGGAGGCTAGCAGTCTCAAATCAGTGTCCCAGGGTCCACGGCAGGGGTTCAGCAGTGGCCGCTGGCATTCCTTGGCTCATGTCCCTCTACCCCCGTCTTCAGTGCCAGCTGTATAGTATCTTCTCTGTGACTTCTTCTTTCTACTTCTGTCACATGGCCTTCTTCTGTCTGAAATCTCCCTTAGCCTCCTTCTGTAAGGGCATTTAGGATTGGAATTAGGGCCCACCCGTGTAATCCAGGATAGTCTGCCTATATCAAGATCTTTAGTTAATCACATCTGCGAAATCTGTGCCATATAGATAACATTCACAGGCTCCAGGGATTAGAAGGTGGACATCCGCATTACTTGCCCTCCTATGGGCTGTGCGGTGGTGTCCCGCAGTAGCCTTCAGAGGACATTCACGGATGTAGGAGCAAGCCAAGGCTTGGAGAGGCTGAGCAGCTCTTGGTGGCTGTGGTTCTTTCTTCTCTCTGACTCTGCAGTATGGTCCATTTTCTGATGTTGCTGGAGATGCACTTGATGAACAGATAAGGCCCTGTCACTTTCCTGTGTTGTTACGTTGGTTGTTTGAAAAAAATAAGAGCTTTGGGGTCACGTTCATGGCAAGTTACGTGGCTGTAACTTGTTAGCGACATGTTTGTTGAGTGGATGAATTTGTTTCACCGTGGCCGGATGGCTTTGGGCAGCCTCGTTCTCATCCGTACAACGATGGTAGAACAGCCTGGTGAAAATTACCCAGCATGGCCCAGCACGGATGGCCCAGCAAGAGCACGTGTGCTGAATCCTTACTCAGTGTGAGTTCCCAGTCCCAGCCAGGGAGAAGTCACGTGAAGAAGGCCAGGTGACGTCTAGGATGGACTGTGTTAATCCCTGAAAGAAGCAGTGCATTGGGAGATGTGCAAGTGGTTGACTCACTGACAGGACAAACATCAATCAAATCCCTACTGTGCTAGGCAGTCTAGAAGGCAGAGGGGAAAGAACAGCAAACAGAACAACCATTCCTGCCTGGGGTCCAGGGCCGGGAAGCCAGGGGACAGACATTTGAAAAGTCATTCCACTATTGTGGACTGAGGAAAGTTGTCTTTGATATGAATGGGAACAGATATGTGTATTATATATTTCTTTATATGTATGTTTTATAAATAATGTGAAAATTGACAGTAGTCCGTGTTCCTGAGTCTGTTCCATATCTTCAGCTCATTCTTCTTGCACCCACCTCAGCAGCTCTTCAGAGTCCCCGATAACTGACGGCTTATCTCCTTCCCCAGAGCGTGGAGCCTGCTTCCTCCCTGCTCGCCACACTGAGCCCCCAGCTCTGCCTGCAGTTTCTCCCGGGGTAGCCCTGGCTTCTGCCCAGCAGTCTGGCCTCTGGGGCTCCGACCTCCGCCTGATCATCTGGCCCCACGTCCAGGCCGGCTCTACCCACCTGCTCAGTCTGTACTCTGTCCCCACAAGTCTTGCTCCTGCCTCTCCCCAGATGTTCAGGAAGGCACCTTTCTTGTTGTGCTTTCTTAAGCTAACCTTGTTGAGCACTCATGGTGCACCAGGGCCCAATGGCTCCAGTGGGGCGACGCACATTCCCTGGCATGAATTAGAAGCCATCAGCATGAATGGAGCCTTGCTGAGCGCTCACTGCTGTGCTCCGTCTCCATGTGCGCCATTTTGTTTAATCTTTGTACACCCTCAGGGATGCGTGTCCGTCCTCCCATCTTACAGATGAGAGAATTGGGGTGCAGAAGAGTTAAGCTACCCAGCTGGTCAGTGGCAGAGCAGGCGTCACAGGTCTTTCCACAAAGCCCCTTACTCACCCTTCCTTACTTACGTCAGGTAGGCCTTGCCCAGCGAGAGACCAGCCACCAAACGCACAGCAGTGACGGGGGTGCCAACAGGTGACAGTGTCGTCTGCGTGCTTTCTGATGGGGCCCCACAGGTTTATTTCCATCTCTCTTTTACATGCTTGTCTCACACTTGCGCTGAGTGATCGTGGCAGGCTTTTACACCCTGAGCCTCTCTGAGTAGAGCGGGGGAGACAGAGTTGCTTCGTTTTCCCCTTGGATGCCTGGAGCCCATGCTGCACGTTCCCCACCTTCTCCTTCATCTGTTTATCGGTCACCACTCTGTTACCTCGATCTTCCCATGTGCTTATCTCCTTTCTCCTTTCCGTGTCTGTTGTACCAGTTAAGACTGAGAACCCGTAGGCAGTGCTAGTGACCGGCCCCCACCAGGTGGTGATGTCAGGTACAGTGGGGACACAGCGTCATCGGTGTCCTCGACCCTTGGATGTGAGCAGTCTCTTCCCAGCCTCCGTGGATTAGCATCGGAGTGTTTGATGTAAAGCTTTCTTTTCCTTGAGTAATATGTTTTTGCATATACCTGGCACACATCCACTCACATTTGATGTTCTCCTATATAGGCACATGGAAACACCTACTTGATTTTCTTGTATTATAATAGCATTTCCCTTATTTTAAAATAGCAGAAGAACAAATGAGTTAAATAGGCATTTGTCGGGGCGCTCGGTGGCTCAGTGCTTAAGTGTCTGCTTTTGGCTCAGGTCATGATCCCAGGGTCCTGGGATCGAGCCCGCGTCGGGCTTCCTGCTCAGCAGGGAGTCTGCTTCTCCCTCTGCCCTTCTCCCCCCTTGTGCTCTCTCTCTCTCTCTCTTTCATGCTCTCTCAAATAAATACATAATCTTTAAAAAAGACAACAACAACAAAAAACAGGCATTTGCCTATTAGCTTAGAAACTTAAAGTGCCATCTTAAAGGTAATTTTATATGAAAAGAAATACTTTCTAGTTTCCAAATAACTTATAAATGGGCTTTTGGAATGCAGCCTGTTGATTGAACTGCCCAGAAGTTCAACCTTATCTTTGTGGAATTCCAAAACTAAGCTTTAAAGTATTTATCGATGATAGCGCTTTGTTCACTTTCCAATGCAACGAGACCATGAACTAATGTAGCATGCGATAGCCCTAAATAAGTGGAATAATAGCAAATAGTAGTAATAGTAAATAGAAATAGAAAATAGTAATTAGAAAATAGTAAAATATTGAGGTTTTATGGTAAGGAGGTGAGACACCCCAATTTTGACATCTGAGTAAAGAGAACAGAAAATCTGAAGGTGCCATCAGGGAGGTATGATAAAGTAAGGGAGGGGACTAAAACCCAAACCAGCATTGTACCGTGTTGGGTAAGGCTGGTGGGTCACATTTTTGGGCCTGAGACCTGTGGTATTTCTCCTTCATAAACTGAAGCCTCACTGGGTTCAGGATCAAGACCACACTCTTTTTTTTTTTTTTAAGATTTATTTATTTTTATTTGAGAGAGAGGCGGAGGGAGAGGGAGGGAAGAGAATCGCAAGGAGAGTCCCCGCTGAGCATGGAGGCCAATGTGAGGTTCGATCTATGACTCCAAGATCGTGACTGGAGCCAAAACCAAGAGTTGAGCCACCCAGGTGCCCCGAAACAACACAGTCTTGAATGCTGAAGGATGAAGTCTGTGACCCTTCATGAATTCACAAGGGGACCGTACCAGATGCAGGACTCATGGCTGGACATGGAGGGCAGCAGGGACCTCATGTCACCAGGGACCCCTTTCACTGGGAACTCCGGCTTGCAGGATGCCTCTGGGAGTCGTGGCTGAGATGGCAGACACGGAGCCAGCCCTGCAGAACTCCTGTGAACAGCCTGGAGCAAGGAGGTGTGCTGGGGGTTCGGGAGGGACAGAGACCGTGCTGCAACTTTCTCCACCATGGCTGCACCTTACACTCGGCTGGGGGCTTTCGAGAAGCAGGGAAGCGTGCTTTCCACCCCCTGCCCCCCAGTAAAGTCATGTGGAGGCGGGACCAGCATTGACCTTTGTTCCCTTTGCGTTAGGTGCGGTTGGGGTGGAGCAGCTGGGCCCTGGGGCTTCGGAACCTGGGCTTCCACACCGGGCCAGCCGGTTTTGAATCCCCATGGCTGCGCTGGGCCAGTCTCTTGACGTGCGGAGCCTCAGCCCCCAGCGTCTCAGGCTGGAAGGTGAAACGAGGCCACGTGCACTCATGCAGTGTACTCTGTCTCGCGCCGGGGACGTCTTGTGGCCGTAGTGGCTGACGGTGACTGACAGAACAGGCCCCTGGCCTCTCTCCCTTCCACGGCTCACTTGGCAAAACCACACCCTGGTGGTAGGGCGTCTCAACACAGTGGCCTGTGGCTGGAGAGGACACAGCCACATTGACGGGTCTCTGACTTCACAACCACAGGGCGTGGGTGGGACCACTTGGCACCCAGGGCCTATTGCCCCACTGTCCTTGCCCAGGGGTTGGCCAGCTTTTCCGGGGAAGGGCCACATAGTTAATATTTTAGGCTTTGTGGGCCATCCAGGCTCCGTGGCAGCACCACCCAGCTCTGCTCTGGTGGTGTGAAAACCACCCCAGACGGGAGGGAAACAATTGGATGCAGCTGTGTGGGATTAAACTCTCCAGAAACAAACGGTGAGCAGGATTTGGCTGAGCCCTGTCCTGGGCGGTCATTTCATACCTTCTCCTCAAACCTGTACTACCGCTCGTCTCTTCTCACCTCACCCCTCCCTGCTGCTGGCCTTGCTTCCAGCAGCCTGCATGGCACCTGTGCCGACCACCCACCAGCACAGGGACCACTTGCATGCTCTGAGGCCATCCTGCCTCCCAGCAGTGGCCAGTCATCCTTCTATGGCTCCTCGATCCCTCCCACATCCTCAGAACGTTCTCCCCACAGCTCCCAGAGCCCCTCACTTTGGATTGCCCTCCTGCTTCACTCAGTCTGCTGGGCTAGTTTCTCCTCTATTCCCTGATACCTCCGGGGCCCAGTCCTGGGACCTCTGCTTTGCTCGCTTCTTTGGTGGCTCCCTTACCTCCCACAGGTGGACAGTTCCTCGGTGCGCTGCTCCAGTCTAGACGTCTCCACTGCCTTTCTGAAAGTCTAAGCATTGCACGCGTGACGTGTCCCAGACCAGAGTCATTCTTGTACTCACCCGCTCTTCCTCAACTCAGCAAATGACCACACACTCCTTCTGCTACTTAGGTGTTCAGGGAAGCCTCAGAAGTGTGCTTGACAGCCCTTCACTTTCTCTATCATCTGTCAGGAAGTCCTGCTGGCTCCATCTTCCAAATACACACACATCTCCTCTCCCTGTGCCTTCACTTTGCCTTCAGTACTGTGCCGTCTGCAGGGCATCTGCCCTCCCTGCATCACCCCCTCCCTGCCCTCGCCTCTGCTCGTGCCCTTTCTAGCAGAGCAGCCAGAGGACTTTGCAGAGCAAAATCAGAACCCTCCAGAGGCTCCTCATGGATGTGAGGCCCCACAGGGCATTCCCCTGCCCTCATACCTGTCGCCAAACTCATCTCCTCCTACTGTCCCTACTCCGGCTTCAGGCAGGTTGTCCTGGCTTGCCTTCTGCCTGGCATCTCTTCCCCCAAATACCCACATGGCTTTCTTGCTCTCATAGCTTCCTTGGGTCTCTGCTCAATTGTCCCCTTCTTAGTAAGGCCCATCCTGACAACTCTATTTAGAATTGCGATGCCCCTGTCCCCTGCTTTCCCTAGCAGTCTCTGCCATGTTGGCTTGGGCACTCTCCTGGGTGCTTTAGAACTGCAGCATTGGCTCAGGATGGGACCCGCACGAGGCCGACGCCCAGGCAGCTGTTTCCAGATCCCCCGCAACAGGGTGTGGCCATGTGTGCAGCAGGCATCCTGTGAGTGGCCAGGGGTGTAGCGCTGCCAGGTGCCTGGTGTGGTGATGGGGGCGAGGGGGACAGCTACAGGGAAGCCCCGCTTGCTTCCTGATTACAAAGGCTACTTTATTTTTCATTAAGAGCTTAGGAATTACAACCACAAAGCTCCTTAATGACATTGATTATTCAGATCATGTTCCTCTTGAACATAAAAAGGAGTCACATGTGGCTGAGTCTGTGGGGAATAACCCAACTGGCAGGTCAAACTGATTACCACACATAGGGTTTGTGGCTGCCACGAAGACTTTCCTCAGTCTTTTCTTTTTCCCCCTTTTCCTCTTCTTTTCACTTCTTGAGATTTTAGAGTCCTACTTTTTGCCTTGACACGTCCCTGGATTTTAAGGAGCCCAGATCTGGACTTGGGGATGTGGGGGTGGGGAGAGTTGGGAGCTGATCAGGCACAGGTGGGCCCCACTCTGGGTGTCTCCTGCACTCATGACCCCCATCTGGATGCCTCCTAACTGGAGCCCATCGTGCCTGTAAGCACCCACTGTGCAAAGGGGAGGGGGAAGCCCACCTGCCTCGAGTTCTGAGCTCTAAGGGAGCGGAGGGCCTGCCTGGTGGGCTGAGTGGACAGCCCCTCCCATCCGCTCCATTGGGAGGCACGGCCGGAGCTAGAGCCCAGATCCTTAGCCTGCCACAGCACCTCGGGCCCATGCAGGGAGGGTTGTTGGGGTGTTTCTCCCTTCTTGCCCAGGAACTTAAGGAGCAGAAGGGAAAGAAGTGTGACTTCAGGACTGTGGAAGAAGTGGTGGTAAGTTGGGTGGTCACTTCTTTGGAGGTCACCTCTGGTCAGGTGTGGTGCAGGGCCAGGCTGTAGGAGGAGCTGAAAGACATTTCCAGGGAAACCTTCACTGGCCTTCTTTGAATAGGTTTCAACATGCGTTTCATTTTTGCTATAACCAGCTCGATCTGTAGTCTCGGAAACCAGAATGATTTGGGCAAACTTTTGATTTGCGGTCACATTAAAACAGTTTTAGCCACGGGTGTTAGCTGTGTGCATACATGTGTCCGTGGCTCTGCAGCAGATGGCCAGCGCGAGCGATGTCCTGACCTAAGCCCTGTGAGGGACACTGTTTCATGATTTTACAGCCATTCTGTGTAGGAGGAAAGGAGGAATGACCCTGTGGGGTTAAAACAATACTTGTTTTGAAAAGCTTTTCATCTTTCCTTTAACTTGGCAATCTCACTAAGCTATCAGGGGAAAATGTAGAATTAAAATATCTAACAGGTGGGAGTTGTTTTTTTTTTAATTTAAGATTTCTGTCAGCATCTTGTCACGTTTGGAATATTCCCGGTAGGCCGTCTGAGAGGTTTAAACTCTTGCGGATGAAGGTGTGGGTGATGGTGAGGTGCTTTTGGACATTAGGCCTATGACTCTGCTGCTTCTCAGAGGCTAAAACTCCAGACTGAGCTTTCGGGAACCAGGGACGAGCTCGGCCTTTGCTAAGTGGACTGACTGTTTAGTCTGTTTCTGTCCACCTCTCCCCCACCCCGCCCCTGGACATCAGCAGAGAGCTGTGGGGTGTTGGCGGTAGTGAGTTGGAGCCACGGGTGGGGTCCTTGGTGAGGGGAGGAGGGTGCAACGTACGCAGCTGTACTTGAACCCAGCACCCCCTGACAGTTCCTTCAAAACCTGCCCAGAGCAGAAAGGTCAGTGGTGTGAACATACACAGCGGCACCCAGAGCCTTGATGCCTACAGCAGGCGCTCGCTACCAGCCCCCGTGCAGGGCCCTGCCCCCAGCACCTCTGGGTGTGGTGGGGAGGATGGGGTTAGAATAAACTCCTTGGGGGAGCTCAAAGCCCAGCGGGGAAGCTGACCCAAAATGGGAGAGACAAGCACTGTGGCAAGTGCCCAAGGGACCAGGTGGTTCTTGCAAAGGGACCTGGTGCAAACGCCTGCCCCTTCTCCAGCTGCTTCTGCCGAGGCATTCTCTTCCTTGTTTAGCCATTTTGCATGTGTCACCTTGCCCTGCGGATGGTGACTTTGTGAGGGGGAGGCTGTGGTGGAGTCCTGCGTCTCCTCCCCCAGCCCTGGCCCAAGCTTCGCTGACAGTTTGTGGTGGGCCTCGATCCCTCAGCATAAGGCATCTGTAGAAACAGGCAAGTGACGAGGGATCTGAGGTACCTCTGCCACAGAAGAGGCATCTGAGGGCCAGCGAGGGCGAGTGGCTTGCCCGAAGATGTGCAGCTTAGCCGGGGCTGGATCTTGAGCCCAGGCTCCCGGCCTTCCTCACGGAGAGGAGGAAGGGAGGGCATCATAGGTGCCGTGCCGAGAGGTGACAGCCTAGTTGTCAGCTCCTGCCTCCGCTCCCCCGTATGCTGTGGGCACTGGCCATGGTGGGCTGCTTTAGGGACCCTGCGTTGTGGTCAGCAGCCTCACCCAGGCCAGGCCCTGGCCACAAGGCTGGTTGCTGCCTCTTGAGCTTTAGTGACTCAGTGGGTGCCTGTGACACCTTGCAGCCGGGAGCGTCCTCACTCCTGGCCCACTGACTGTCCCACCTCCCCGTGTTCGTCCACTCGTTCTTCCTTCATCTGTCCAGCTCAGGTCCAGGAGGTGCACCAGCTCCCGTTTGCACAGTGCATGGGGTGCTTTATGTCTGTCCTTCAGTCTGTCTATTCTCCCTTGGAAACAGAGGGGCTTAGCATACTTGTTTCTCAGAAGCTGGAAGTGACACTTCTGTTAAATGACCACCCAAGCTCACATGGCATTAAAAAGGTGATCTGTGTTTTAAACTATCTTGACTTCCCTCTTCACCAGGGAGTTGAGTGAAACGTTTGAGAGTAAAGACATGTTATTGGGAAAGATACAGTTTACTCACTGGGGGGCAGTTTCCAAACTTGTTTGAGGCTGTTATAGGTCTGATACAGTTACACGCTATGAGGGTGTACCTTAACCTGTGGCATCACTCAAAAATGACAAGTGGGTATAGAGAGAAAAATCCTGGCTTCTGTCTTGTCTTCCTGTTCAGCTCTCCAGAAGCAACCAGGGGGCCCAGCATTTTTGTGCATCCTCCTGGGGGTGGTCTGTCTGTCCGTCGTATACAGACATGTATGTTTCTGTGTCCCCTTTCTTCTAAAGCATGCATTAGTTTCACTAGGCCGGTATGGAAGGCCACACACACGGGTTCTGAAATCACTTGTGGTTTTATTTTAGTCTCCCATTACTTCTCTTTGTGTATTTATAATCCCTAATATTACCTTGTTAGCCTCAAGATCACCCTGTTACCGAGTGGATTTTGGTGTCCATGCCGGGTGAGGGTAATTTCCCATCCTTCTGGATGCTTGGTGGGTCCGTGGCAGGTTTTTTGTTTTTTGCTTTTTTGTTTGTTTTGTTTTTTTTAAGCAGGACTCCTACACACAAGGAGGTCCTCCAAGGTAGTTGGAGTTGGAGGTGTGTGGAGATCTCCATGCTCTGAAGAGCCTGCAGTGAGATGAGCCCTGACCGGTGCTGTGTCACCCTTCATTCCACGGATGTCATTGAGGGCTGGAGCGGGTAACTGGCCCTCCCAGCATCTCCTGGCTGCTGAGTGACGGAGAGATTCAGACGAGGCTCCTAGCCTTCTTGTATTCCGTGAGGGACTGGGAGGCTGCAGACCCATTTCAACCAGGCAGTTCGCCACGTCTCTGGCAGTTCATATGTTCTCTTTGCACACTGCCATTGGCGTCAGCCTAAGTGAGGAGCAGGAAAATTGGTTTCATTATTTTGGAGTCATGGCTTCTAAGAAACATCTATTTTATTGATAAAAAGCATTTCCAAATAATTTTTCTTATGTACTGAACCCGTCTGGGGCACTGGAGATGCAAAATTTATGTTTCTCAGTCATTTAATCATTTAATAAAAGCTTATTTTGGGGCTGCTTCCTTGGGTCAGCCCTGTGCTGAGCACTGAAGGGTTAAAGATGGAGATGACTCAGTCCCTTCCCTTGAGGAGCTTGTGGGAGATGGGGATTTAGAGTGTATTAAAGATGTTTTTCTTTACGGCGATAGAGAGGGCTGTGTCATGAAGAGCAGAGGGTATATATTTCTGCCTGGGTGTGGGAGAGGCTTCACAGAGGAACTGCTATTTAAACTGGACACGAAGCAGGAGTAGGAATTGTCAAGCCCAAGCCCACAAGAACATGAACAGGCAGGGTCTTCTAGACAGAGGGACCTTGGAGCAGAGGCATGGAGATGCGTATTTGAAAGCTGGAGAGACACTGCCGGCCGCGTGGCATTTAGTAAGCTTGGGAGAGGTGGATGGGCCACTGGTCCACGCCGGGTGAAGGGCTTTGGACTGCATCCGCTGTGTGTTGAGAGCCGTGGAAGGGATTTCATGTAAGTCAGAGACTTAGCCCGTCAGATTTCCAGGTTACAGAAAGCCTTCTAAAACCCCGTGGGCTGTACTTCAAGTACCAAAGTCATCTCTCTCCCCCTAGCTGTTGCAACTCAACTCTTGATCATCCAGGAAGGCGGATGAGGTCGGAGACGGAGGCTAGGCCTTGGATAAAGCAAAACCACAGGTACCACAAAAGGAGCCAAAATGTAATACAGAATGAGTTTAATCTGGTAAAAGTTACATGTAAAATTTAGAAGCACATTGAACTTTTACAGATATATTGTTTTTATACTTTAAAGTGTCAGTGTTTCATTGCATGACCAAAAATAGTTATGGCTGTGGCAGACAGGGCTGTGTGGGGCAGAGGTGAGCTCAGCAGCCCACTCCCAGCTCCCTGTTTTCTTTACTTGGAGTGGGGTACTTGGGGAGCAAGGAAGCAGCATTCTTCCTGGAGGGGAAGGACCTGCTTCGTAGGGGGCCCTGTGTGTCCCGCTTTATTGCCAGGAATTCCAAGTAACTGTGGAGTGCAATTATAATGGTTTCAGTTTTTTCCCACAAATACACTACCTTCTCATGGTTTACCAAGGCGAGTCCACAAATGTTTAATCCACCCACGGGTAGTCAAGATTTGATGGCAGAATCTTAACTAAAATCAACTCCAAATTGCTTTGTGGTAACGAGCCTTCCTTGCCATGAGATCTTGCCCACGTTTTTCTCCTTAATAACATGAGTCAGACTTACCACCTGAAAAATTTTTTTTAAATCTCAAAACTTTTTAAAGAATTTAATTAGAATGGGCACATAGGGTAATGAAGATTCACACTGTAAGAAACTTGATTTATTTTTTTAAATCAAGGTTGCAGAAGCCTTGCAAAAATTTGAGTCTTGATAGTTCCTAGAATTTGAATTTTGCTTATTCAGAGCTAGGTAACCCCAGGTTTCTGGTCAGGCGTTGCTAGGCCACATGTACCAGGGCTAACTGCGCAGGGCCCTAAGGTTCTGTATATACTCACACTCGACTGGCTTCTCAGTCCAAACACAGCCCCAAGCTGAGTGAAGGTTGCCCTGCTTGTCTGCCCTCAGGAGGGTTCAAGCCCAGGAGCATTTCAGTGCAGGAAGTCGCTCCAGCTGGGTCACACCCTTTATGGTGGGGATGAGCAGCAGCTCCCTCCCCCTGCCCCAGGGTTTCGAGTCTGCAACGGTGGTGGAGTCAGGGAGGCCTTCACCACAGCGCTTTGGCCCAGCCGTGGGTGTGCTCAGGGAGGAAATGTCTGGAGGCTGAATTCTGCTGAGGGTGAAGTCCTGGGGTGGGGTTCCAGGACACCTGTCCAGCTCCAGAGGGGAGTGAGGCCTGCCTCCCTCTGAGTTCCTAGTTGCCAGTGTAGAAATTCTCATAGGGCCCTCTGGACTATTCTTTCCTGGCCAGGTTTTTAATGGGTGCTTTTAATAGATTTATTGACCTTCATCAAGGCCTTACTTCCTGTTGTAAGTTTTCTGTTTTCTCTGGGTACTTCCAGCCCCTTCCCTGCTGTCCTTGAGCCAGTGGCTTGGCACAGGCGCTTCCAGAACCCTTATTTCTGAATGGATGGAAGAGTCTCGGGGGGCTTGGGAGTGTCGCATGGCCTTGGTAGTAGTGATTATAATAATAATAAGCAGCAAACACTTGAGTAGCTTTTCTGCATGCCGTGTACAGTTTACGGGGATGAAATTATGTCATCCAAGCAACAACTGGACAAGGTGGCTGCTGCTTAGGGCGGTTTCCGAGGGGGAAACTGAGGAGTGGGAGGTTGAGCTAGTCAGCGCAGGTTACGTGTAGCCTGGTGAGTGGCAGAGCTGGGATTGGAACACAGACGGTCTGGCTCCAGGCTGTGCTCCTGACTGTGGGGCGGGCCCCCTCCAGGGAGAGGAGGCATGCTGTGCCCCTCCACCTGCCAGCCCAACTCCCTGAGGTGCCCACATCAGCACACTCTTGGCCTTTTGTCACGAGCAGGTGTGGTGGCACATTCGGTCATCCTGCCTGAATTAGGGAAACCATGGTCTCAGCAACTGACTGCTCCAGGCCCTGTTCTCCAAATCTAGGGGCATCTTTGCTTGCAGCCTTTCTCTGTCTGAGGTCCTCAACCCCGTGTGCGCAGACCACAGCCTAACAAGAAAGGATTAACCAAAGCCTCCATTCCTGCAAATCTTGGCTGGCCGTCACCCAGGACACAATGTTGGTGTTGGGGCAACTTCCCTCCCTTTGTGAGAGAATAAGACCATGGTAGTCACAGTCCCTCCATGAGTGACTGACCTTCTTCAGCCCAAAGTTTGCCTGGTGAGGAGGGGCTTTCTCCCTCCACCACACCTGCTCCCACCCCTCCCTGCCTGTGTCCATTCATTGAGGAGGGCTCTCCTGCCCTGGAAACCACAGTGGGTGAAGGAGGACAGGCTGCACACTCCTCTGACTCCCACGGCCTCAGTCCCCGTATGGGAGGAGAGATCAGAGGTGGAGGATGGAATTTGAGTCAGGAGGACTGGAGCAGCAGTTTAGCTCTTGGGGTCCCAGTGTCTTGGGCCTTAAATAGGCTGGAGTGGGAGATGTTTAAGCACCATCTGCAGCCTCTAACCTTAGGTTATTATGCAGTCCTGATCTTCCAGACTCTGGGTCTGCTTTGTAGCCCATTTAGAAACTGCCTTTGATCTCCTTAAAATAGGATGGGCTATTTTGGACATTGCTCTCTGTGAGAGGGATATGTGTTTAGAGCTAAAATAGGGTGTACTTTTTAATTTGTGGGTATTTCCTTTTCCTGTTTCACACACACTGTGTTCAAGTCCTTGTGTCCTCCCACCCACCCAAGAGGACAGCCTCCAGCAAGCTGAACACACAGATGAGGCTTGGTGAAGGCCTCCTTCCTCGTGGCGTGACCTGCTTGGTCAGGACCCAGGACCCTCCATGTCCGGGGGAGCTTTTACAACATTCTGTCTCTTGTCTGCTGATCCGACGACCAGGTCATTTGCCCAAGAGCCCGAGGGATTCCAGAGCAGAGGTGGCTGAGAGCCTTCCTTACAGGCTAGCTGCTGAGTGGCTTGCCACCCGGCTGTGCTGCAGTTATGCTCAGAGTGGGGATGGGGCAGCCGTCAGCCTGGATTCTGAGTTAACTGTGGGCAGGTGTTGAGTTACACACACACACACACACACACACACACACACACACACACGCACCTCTTGCGCCAAACGGTGGTCATCTCTCTTCTGGCCTGTATGTTGGTCACCGATGTGGCTGTGAAGAGGGTGCCCCAGTAGAGGGGAGGGAGGGAGGTTGGGGCGGGACAGCTGAGGAGGGTGCAGCTCTCTGTCCCACTCTGTCCTAGCTTACTCTGCCTTCCATTCTTCTGTCACTGACTGTGCACATAGCCCACACCCTTGTCTTTCTCTTGCGGGGCTTTTCCAGTTTATTGAAAAGAGGTTAAGTCTTATTTTTCGTAGAGTATGAGGACTTAATTGGAAACAGTTGTGTCAAGCTTCAGGCCTCTTTCTAGGACAGGAAACTGGTCATAGCTTCTCCGGCTTCAGTGCCATAGAATCAGTCACCTGGAGGACTTGTCCCAGGCACAATGCTGGGCTCCACCCCCAGGGAGTCAGGGACTTCGTACAGGCTCCCGGGTGATGCTCACGCGGCTGGTCCACAGGCCGCACTTGGAGTTGCCTTGGACACTTGTCCCTCATCAACCCCCCACTAGAGATACTTCCTTATTTTTATTACCTTTCAAAAACAGGGCTACTGCTTTCAGTGCTAATCGATAACACTGCTGATGCTAGGAGCGAGGGGTAGGGTTCCTAGCCCTGCTCTACTTGGCAGTGGTTCCGATGGGGGACTCAGAATCTGCTCCGGCAGGAGCTCCTCCTGGTTGTGCCCGTGAGCTGTCCCGAGGCTACCCTGTCACGATGGGTTTGGCAAGGTGACTTTAAGCCTGGAGCCCAGCCGTTTCACTGTAATAAGGACATGCCAGTTCTAGATCGCAGAGGCCTCAGAGGCAGATGAAGAGTTTGGTTGCTGGCATCTCTACCTGGGGATAACTGGTGTGAACCAGCTTGTCCCAGCCACGCGGGCCAGAGTTGTGACCCTGTTGTTTATAAATTGAAAAGGTATGTTATGCTAGGATCTTCTCAGGTGTGCCAGGAGGCACAGAACCCCCTCGTAGCCTGTAATCCATATTGTCTGTGACACAGGCAGGTGGTGGGGATGAGGTCCCACTTGGTTTACTTTGTCATAAGACATCTGTCATGTGCCAGCTTCTCTGAAACTAATAGCTGTCCCAAATAGAGTTTGGGGCACAGAGGATACCAACAAACTTGTTTCCCCTCTGCTCTTTCCCAAGGGATGGTCGCTTACAAGGAAAACCGAGCCCTGCCCGGTCTCCTCGGTTCCCGGTTGGCCACATGGGGTGAGCCATCATCATGTGATCTTCGGCGCTCTTTAGAGCCCTTTGTGGCCCTGAGCTGGGCTCCTTCCTCAGGGTCTTCCTCGGGCTGTACCAGGTTTTCACATTGCCCATTCCAGCAAGCTGGAAGGCCTTTCGCAGAGATGCTTATGTCCTCTCATGGCCTTGGAAATCACCTCCAAATACCTGCTGGGGCAGCGAGCTGCTTCCCGGGGGTCTGTGCCCAAGATCATTCTCCTCTGAAGGGTGCTCCAGGGCTTTCTTATCCAGCGGTGCGAACGTCCTTCCCTCTGGGCTTGCCTCTCAGCCTCTGGAAAGCAGAAAGCCTTTTTTCCTGATTTGTGAGGGTACCTGGTGGGGTCCCCGGAGGGTCCTGCTCTCCCACTGTGATGGATAGCTGGAGGACTCACTCCCGAGAGGGTGGCTCACAGGCTTGGCCTCGTGCCAGGCATATTTCAAGGATTTTGATTCCCCAGCTACCCGAGGAAATAGTTATTACTCACTTCCAATTGCAGAGGAGGGAAGGGAGGCTCAGAGACAGGTTAGATGACTTGCTCAGCTTTTACCCAGTGTCCTGTCATGGTTTCTGTTGGTTCAGCATAGTTTTTACTGTAGAAGGATTGTCACCGTAACTTTACCTGTTGGGGACGTTATCGCCGACTGTGCTCCCTTGCACTGTAGTTCTGGAGAATACGGCCCCAGTCTGGGCTCCCTCTCCTTTAGCTCTCTACCCTCTCATGATGTCTTAGACCTCCGTAGGCTCTCGTTATGCTGGAGAGCAAATGACCAAGGTGGCCAGCCAGCCACTGTGCATTTGCAGACTTGGTCCCTTGCTTCTGGCCAGCAGCCTTATCAGGCAGAACGTGCCCTGTCTCAGACCCCCTGAGTGGCCAGTGCAGCCTCGGGCCCTCCAAGGCACTGAATCTTCAACCAGCCTGCCTTGGTGCCACGCATGGGCCCTGATGCCCGTGTGTCTGTCTCTTCCGCCAAACTCCCCTGTGCCGGCCCATGGAGGGTGAGCAGGCCTGGCCACCACATGTCTCGGCCCTTCCAGCCGTAAGGATGAGGAGTGGTGTGATGTGTGCCCCATCCTCACATGCCGGTCGGCCCACAGCTGTGTAGGAGTCCCGGCCCGAACCTTTTACACACCAGCTGTGCTGCTAGTTCAATTGCTAGTTCCCTTTCAACTCCAGACTCTCTGGAGGTGGGGATCCTAACGAAACGGAATTTAACTAGAGCACCTGTGAAATATTCCTGCGTCTGGTGCTTCTATCCCGAGGTCTTGGGTGTCACTCAGTGTCAACCCTCACTGTACGGAGAGGCCCGGGGTTTGTGCCTAGGAGGGGCTGGAAGAGCGTTGGTGGACATGGTATGACCCTCTGAGTGGGGTCGGGACATCTTCCTCTGAAAATGCTCTGGGGGAAAGAAACGCGTGTCTTTCCCAAAAGCCTCGAGGCATTTTATGTGCCCGTGCTAGCATGGTCACTGGGCATGTTTCAAATGCACCGCTGTTGGCAGCTGGGATCCTCGCTTGTGTGCAGTCGCTTACCTGGTTGCCGTTGCCCCTGGGTAATCCCGTGGCCGGGCGAGGGTGCTGGTTTGTTTATGGAGCTGCATTTGGCTTCGGTTGGCATGTTTTACGTGTCTGAGTGGTTTTAGGTATAAAGACTCAGTGACCCCGTTCCCCACGTAATTTAATGCCACACTTCTCCGTATGAAATGATCTTACTACCTTTAGCCTCAGTGGCAGATTTATGAGGAGGCTTTATTATATCTCCAGGTGAGCCAGTGTAAGCAAGCAGCCTTGTGTTTGGAGAGAATCCTGGCATTTGGCTGTCCTTTCTGATAAACTCTGCCTCACGGAACCCCAGGAAGGGGAGGAAAGCAGCCTCAGCCTGTAATGCGATGCTTGCTGGACCCCACCCCCCACCTCCAGGCCAGGCTTTCTGTTTTTGTTTTTTGTTTGTTTGTTTGTTTGTTTGTTTGTTTTAAGGAAGGCTCCACACCCAGCTCAGAGCCCAGTGCAGGGCCGGACCGCAACCCTGAGATCATGACCAGAGTTGAGATTAAGAGTCGGACTGAGAGCCACCTATGCGCCCCCAGACTTTCTGTTCTTTAGTGAGAGGTTGCAGCAGCAGCACTTTTGCCTTTCTTTTCAACCCTTTATTTTGAGTCTACCACATCGGAGGTGGGCTGTGTGATCTCTTTTGCTGGCTTATTAGCTCAACCCTGTGTGCTTTAAACGCTGGAAAAGTTTCAATAAAGCGGACGCTGCGGTAAAGAAAGAGGCACAGCAGGCAATGTGAGGACCTGTATTCTGGTCCCCTTTTCCCTGGCTTTGTGCCTGCAACGCCTACAGTATCACGTTCTGGGGGCTAAGACCTTGAAGGTCTGGGTAAAATCACCACCCACCAGAGGAATGGCAGGTTAACGTGCCACTTAGGACCATCTTGGCCAGGCGTGGTTCACCTTATTGGTGCAAGTCACAGATGGGCGCCGATGGACATCAAGGGTCAGTCCTGCCTGGTCCAGGCTGTGAGGGCCCCCCAAGGAGGGCAGGCTGGAGAGGGTTAAAAATGAAAGGTGGGCACTTCTAGACAGGTGTAGCTGGCTCTCCTGCAAGGTGGAAAGGGCAGGCTGTGGGCTGCTGTGAGGTGGCCCCTCCACTTGTCCTTTCTGCCTGAATGGAGTTGTTTCCCAGCGGGCCTGTCATGGGGGATGGATGCCAGCCTCCAGCAAGTCCACACTGACGGTGGGCAAGTGTGGTTGACATCCAGGGGCCTGATCTAGAGTGATAGGTGCATAGCCTCTCATTTAAAAGAAGTGCATGGCTTCTGGTCTCATCTTTAAAAATTTTAGTAACACCTACCTTGCTTTTTTGAAAAGAAAAGTAAAAAGGTATGTGAAAATATAATACAGGTAGGGATTTTTGGACCTACTTCATTTTCATAAAAAATTTTGTTAGGTGATATTTTACATGAAAAACCATAGGAAGAATAACACAAGGAATGTCTTCAGCCTAATCTTTTAATTCCCAGTACAACTGAAACTACGTGTGTCTACACCGTCTCTCTGAGGTTCCCACCAGCCTCAGTTTGCATTATATTTTATTGACCCACTCAAACCTTCATATTTGTGAGTCCGTCCTCACAGATTTTTGTTGCTGGGGGATGGGAAGCAAGCACTGCTTATTCATTCTCAGTTTCAGTCTTGAGACTCCTGTGGTCAGAAACAACTGTTTCTTGAGTTGGGGCTTGTGGCCGCCTGGCTGCCCCAAGTGGTAAGGGAATGGTCAAGTTCAGGGTGAGGCCAGGTGCTGATGGACTGTGCTCCCTCCTCTTTCTCTTCCCGCCTGCCCTGCTGTTAGGGGAGCCTGCTGGGGCAGGTGTAGGCCTGTCCTGGTTCCCGTTGCAGAGCACAGGCTGGGCAAACCACCTTTGCTGTAGAGTTGGCTTCATTCGGGCAGGTTCTATGTGCCACTGAGCATCCCTGTGGTCTCTGCTTTAAACACCGCATCACTAACATGGCTCATGAGCCCTGCCCTAAACATAGAAGCCCAGACCGGCTCCCTGCTCCCCCTCTTCCCCGGCGTGTGGGAAGCTTCCTGTCGGCTGCTCTGTTCCCGTGAAGGGTGGGACAGGGACATACTAAGCTGTGCAGCCATCCAGGGTTTGGTGAACAAATGACCTGTTCCGTCAGATGGACTGTGTCTATAGTCAGTGAAGTCCTCCTCTCCAGTCTCTGCTGGGAGTATTTTCTTTTGCATAAAGAAGCTCTTGCTCCCCACCCCACTTGCTGCTTCATAGATGCCCCTTTGCCTCCTCCCAAAACTGAAATATGGCTGGTTCTCCCTAGAGAGCCAGAGGCCTTAAAATGGCGGGGGGGTTCTTCCTCTGCTTATCCTCCATCTCCTTCCAGAAATGGATTTCTCCCATGACTATGCTGTCCTCTCCACCTCTGATCACTGCCCTCTGTCACTGTAGGTTACCCTGGTCTCCAGAAAGGACTCAGCACCTGCCTTGGAATTCCTGTTGCCTCCTTATAGCCCTCATGTCTGCAGGGATGTCTAGTGTCACCAAACTCTTGGCCTTCTGCTTCCTGCCCTGCGGTTATTCCGGAAACTGCCCCCAGGGTGCCCATCCCTGGATCCCAGCCTTCTGAATCTCCGCCTCCCCTTCTGCTGTGTAGCCTGTTCTTGGCTCCCTCTTATTCCCTGTCTGCCAGGCCCACTGGAGCTTTATGTCCATTGGTCCTGTGGTATAGGGATGGCTAAGCCCCAGTCCCTGTCCTGTGAGCTGAGAGTCTGAGGTGTGACACATTTCATGTGACCAGGGTGAAGGAGGGGATGTGTGTAGAGCACTGTGTGAGGTTGGGGGAAGGTGAGCTATTGCTCTTCCAGCAGAGTCTGGAGAGAGGAGGAGAGAAGAATTAGCCCCAGGAGCAGGGTAGGAAGGGTACTGCAAGAAGGCCCAAAACACAGCGTGTATGTATATGCATGTGTATGTATATAAATATAAATATAAATATAAATATATATATGTATGTATTTAGGATTTATTTATTTTAGTGAGAGAGAGAAAACGCGCAGGGGAAGAGAGAGAGAGAAACTCAAGCAGACTCCACATTGAGCTCAGAGCCTGATGAGGGGCTCGATCTCACGACCCTGAGATCAGACCCGAGCCGAAACTGAGAGTCGGACGCTCAAGGGACCAGGCGCCCCCGCAGTGTGGTGATATGAAACACCCTCATGTGGGTACAGTTAATAAAATTTTGCATGCTTATTGTGAAGAGTTTTAGAAAAACAAGTAAATAATAAGTAAATAAACAAGAAAATCATGGTGCAAAACACTACCAATGTTAACATTTTAATATATTTTCTTCTCACGTCTTCCACTTGGTGTGTGTGTACTTCTGTGTATTTATATCGGTAGATCTTAGAATTTTACTTTTTCACTTGTCAGTTGTTGTAAACTCCATGATTTCCATTTCAAATTCTGCCTAGTATTTCACCGTATAACTGAACTGTCATCTACTGTGTCCCTGACAGGCGTTTAGGCTGCTATTAAATCTTGCGATTTATGGTGTAAAATACGTTACTGGCAGAAGTCGCGCTGCAGCGAACGTGTGGTCTGAGATTCTGCCAGATAGCAAGGACATCAGTCTTCTGGTCTTCCTGTGGCTGGGCTCCACCCGCAAACGTCCCCCCACCCCTCCAGCACACACACCCAGTGGCCCACAACCCTCACGCTCAGCTGTGCGTCTGCTTCGGGCAGGGATGGCCCGGCCCGAAGGGCTGTGACCGCGTTCCACAAACACGCCTAGCCTTTGCACCAGGGAAGGCTATCCTGACCACTGCCACAACCACACAGGGTCTTTGCAGCCTTGCCAGCTCCGTCTGCCCGTGGCTGCCCGAGAGCTGGAGAAATAGCCACATGGTTATCTCCTTTGTAAGAAGTATTTCAGATTAAGTTAGAAACTATGTGTCCAGGAAGGTGTTGATGCAGTCTTTAAAATATGGTCATCATGCAGCCTGGCAAAAGCATGAAATACGTTTACAATCTAACATGCAGATGAAAAAGGATACGGTATCTTTTGTACACACTGGTCTTCTCTATAAAAATAAAAAGCTAACTTCAGTAAAGGTGTGATTATGAGTGGGGATTTCCTACTTTATTTTCCAAACTTGCAGTTAGGGTACTATGGCGATTCTTTTTAAAGTTCCTGTGCTTACTGTCTTTGGCTGACTGCAGGGTCAGATTCCTTGAAAGCCCCCAGGGTGGGTCTTGGCACGACCCAGCTGCCAGGCAACTGGTGCGGGTGTGGTGGTGCCCCTACTTGTAGGGCCTGCTGTCACTTAGGGGGCACTGCTGCTGCTCTTCTGATGAGGGGAACCCAGCTGCGGGTTCCTTTATTTTGTTGATTTCAGAGTATAAGCATCTTACTAATTTGGAAGTAGGTTGATTTTCAAATGAGGCTTTTGAGAACTTTCTTCATTCATCATCCTTCATTCATAACCCATCTTTGAATGGGTTAATTCAGAGTTTTGTTGTCCTTGTGGATTATTCTTTCCTTGAGGTAAGTCTGTAACTGAGAAAATAGAAATGTATCAGGAACACCTTTTCTAAAGTTCTAAAACAGGCCATTTGCTAACTGCCTAAATTTGGTCTTCATAAAAATTTTTTAAGTTTCATTGAAAGAGTCAATCCTCACTAAAATAAGGGGAGGGACGCCTCCTAATGAGAAAGCGAAATTAGAAACAGGACCGTGTCAAAGTTTTGAATCACCACCTGCCGTGGGACATTGGCTGCAGCCCCATGCAGTGCACCACACTGCTTTCCGGGGCCGCTGGGAGCCGGTTTCTGTTCCCTGATTCCTCCCTCCAGCAGAAGGCTCAGTTTCTAGCTTTCTCTGGGTATTTTCATGGGGAACCATAATGACGTTGACTGACTGATGTCGTTTCCTGGAATCGTATTAATGAATTAGGCCAAGTTTATGGACATGCACATACATTGTTGGTGCTCTTACGAGATGATCTACGAATCCCAAGGTGCTCCAGCAACAGAGGTGCTGTGAACTCTCCTGGGGTGCTGAAAGTCTGGCAGGTTTGAAAAATATTCCTCCTTGTCCAGCACGGTGCTTCCCTGACCTCTCATCTTCTCTCCTCGCATTTTTTCCTGTCCTGTGCCTTTCCTTGCTCTTAATTGCCTTTGGAAAGAGGAACCCCTTCCGCTTTTTCATCAGCCTGTGGACCCCTTTCCCCCAAGCAGTGGTGCATCTTGATGGCCTAAAAAGGTGGAAACCGGTGGATTATTAGGGGAGCCAGAAGAAGGGAGACCTGGGTCAGGCCAGGCAGGAACGCCCCAGCATTGCCCAGAGGCCCTGCAGCTTGGAGTGGGTGAATCAGGCCCAGACCACAGAGCTTTTAGAGCATGGGCTCGATTCCTGCAGACAAGTTATGTCAGAGGAGTCTAGGAATAGAAGTCAATTCTTAGAAGGCTGGGTTACGCGAAGGGCAAGGCAGCGGCTTCTCAAATGTCTGATGGCTCTACTTATGATGTCCTTGGCCCGGTGGGAACTGTCACGCGAGCAGAATGCGTTCCTTGACCGGGATCTGTGGCACCAGGGACCTCACCAAACGGCAGGAGGTGGGCGTGGGGGAGGCTGGAAGATTGGCTCCTAAGGAGGCCAGAGGTAGTTAAGTGCTGTGGGGAGATAAAGTATAGGTTACTATTACTGTTTAAGAGAAAAGGGTGGGGGAGGAGGAGGGTGGTTGATTCAGAGCTCAGATCATTTTTTAAGTAAACTTTTAAATTTTAGAATAGTTTTAGATTTACAGAAAGGTTGCAGAAATAGTACAGGAATTCCTCTAAGTCTGCCCCCCACCCCTTTTTTCCCCAATATGGCAAAAATATAGTTTCCCATATTGTTTACATCTTACATTATTGTGGTACATTAGTCACAACTAATGAACCAATACTGATGCTTTATTATTAACTAAACTCCATGCTTTCTTTAGATTTCCTTAGTTTTTTAACCTAATGTCCTTTTCCTGTCCCCAGATCCTATCTGGGACACCACAGATTTCCTGAGGACCCTCTTTGTTGTGAGAATTTCTGACTTCCCTTGTTTTTGATGACCTCGATAGTCTTGAGGAGTACTGTCCAGGTATTTAGAACCCACCCTCATTTTGGTTTTGTCTGATGCTTTTCTCATGTTTTACTGGGGATATGGGTTTTGGAGGGGAAGAGCACAGAGATGAAATGCCCTTCTGGTCACATCACAGCAGGGCACACACTGTCACCCTGACATTGCTGTGGACGCTGACCTTGAGCAGCTGCCTGAGGTCAGATTTATCAGGTTTCTCCCCTGTAAAGGTACCCTCCCCCACTCCCCTATGATGTTCTCTGCGGAGGGCAGTTGCCCTGTGCAGCCCACAGGTGAGGGCTGAGAGGCTTTGCCTCTTCGAAGGGACAGGGGCATTTCCATGAATTATTTGGAATTCTTCAGTGTATGAGATTTGTCTCTTCTCCACTTATGTATTTATCCAGTCATTCATTTATATTAGTGTGGACTTATGGATATATATTTTTTATTTATTTTATACTTTGGGTTATAATTCAGGATTAGGTTATTTATGTTGTTGCTCACATTGTTCCAGCTTTGGTCACTGGAAGCTCTTTTGTTCACTCCCGGGACCCTTCGACATACTCCCACTGTCATGCGGCTTTGTACTGGTTTGTTCGTTGTTTGTTCGTCGTTGTTTTAGCACACCTTTCCTTTTCAGTACTGCAGGGTGCTCCGGACTCATCTTGTACACTCCCTGCCCCAGCCCTAGAGTCTGCCTTTCTCCAAAGAGCCCTCATCCCTTTTATTGGAGAATAGTATTAGAAACTAAGATCTGAGCACTGAGCGGCTGAAAGTATTGTAATTTCAGTTCCTATGTACTCAACTGAGAAACTAAAGGAAAACCTGTTAGTAGCAGTACTAGCAAGGAGTAACTGAGACTCTTTCTCCCGTTGGCCAGCTCTGCCTCCTCCTTGGGCTCTCTAGACACCGTCTTATGATAGTAAACTGACACGCACCTCATTCCGAGTTCTCCCTCTGAAGTTGTCTCTGTAGTGGTGATATCTCTATGCCAAGGCTCTCACTCTGCCTCTGAAGTCACACACTCTCTTGCTGGCTCGTGCTGTGTCCTGATTGGATGATTTCTGCTCCCTGAGTCTTGGAGTGGCTCTTGATCGAGAGCAGTGAAGTCTAACCTGAGGAAAGAAACTAGTGGAAGAGAAGCTTTAGACACACAGTGAGCTGTGTAAACGGGAAGCAGAGCCAGAGCTCCTTAGAGGGAGGGTTGCTTGAGGCTGGGGTTCAGGGAGAGGCCTAGGAGATGGGGTTGGAGCCAGCTCCTGCCTCTGGCTGTGGTGGGAGTGCCGTGGGATCTTGATGTGAGAGCTACAAGCGCAGGGGACTAGAAAGAAGCCTTGCACCCCAACCTGAAGACTCCAGGCCCTTGCCTTTGAGTGCACGCGTGTGCATGCGTGTGAGTGTGTTCATGTAGTTTGGCTCTCAGCCCCACTAGGAAGCCAGTTCTGAGCCTGTTGCCTTAGCCCTGTGTGGGTGCCAGTGATACAAGAGAAGAGGGTGATGAGGACGGAGAAACCTCAAAGGAAGAGGGGACAGAACCGAGTGACTGACCAGTTTGGTTGATGGTTGGAAAGCGGTGTCAGATCCATCTGAGCTCCTGAGCACGGTGGGGCCCCTGAAGGGAGAGAATCCAGGAGAAGCCAGTTCTGAGGAGAATGTGTCCTCCTGCTTCAGTAGGTGCCACGAGTCCACGGCTGGTGGCTAGTTGACTTGAAAATGCTGCGCTGGGCCTCAAGAGAGTCCTTAGGGCCAAGGGAGAGATTTAGGCATCATCTGTTGGATGGCTTAGTGGACAACATTGGCATGGGGCAGGAGAGTGGGGGCACACGCTGAGCACCTGGCCTGGCCTGCAACCCGCCCCTGTCTTTGGGTTGTCCTTGGTGCTGGCAAAGGGTCCTGTCATGCTGATGACTCCGATGGGCACTGGCTCATGGAAGCACCAAATGGGAGCTGTCATTTACACACCATCTGTTGGCACCATCAGTACCAAGGGGCTCAGTGTCTTTTATCTTGGTGTTTCTGGACCACTGCGCTGCAATCCTGAGGTGCCCGACTCCTTTCTCATTCTGAGGGAAATTTGCCGTAAGATTTTCTTCTTGGCAGAGAAAGAAAGGAGAGGGGGGCCCCCCTCCCTTTCTGAGGATGAGAGGATGCACAGGAATGTGCTTCCCCTTCCTATAACCTTGGGCATGTAACTTGTTTCCAGAAGGGATATGGTGGGGGCATCTTTAACTATTTGTCTGAGTTTTTGTCCTTGGATGACATGGTATTTTGTGTAGGGTTTTTATATCCTCTCCTTATGCAGCTGCCAAGTTCAGACTGCCTTTTCCACTCCTTCCATTTGGAATTCATATCTTCGTAGAATCCATGTGCATGTGGAGTGACGTGGACCATCCAGAAAGGCCCAGGGCGTTGGAGTTTACCCAGAACTCCTTGTGACCTCTGGAGGTGTGGTGGCTGGGCCTGAGGTGGGCGCTTGGGGGACAGCGAGCAGGACTGCGTCACCAGGACTTGTTGACGGGTTGAATGTGGAGGAGGGAGGGGCTCAGAGAGGAGACAAGGAAGACTCCATATTTTTGGCATGGTGATGCTATCTGCTAAGGTGGAGGGAGACTAGAGGTGGAGTGGGAGCAACAAGGAGCAGCACTGACAGCCCCAGAAGGTCAAGAGTGTCCTCTTGAGGGCTGGGGTTTTCTTCTGGTTTCCTTTTTCTGACTGCTGCTCATCACATGGGAATCTCTAAAAAGAGAGAAGATGGTTCGAGAGACAGTGTCTGGCTCTGGAGAATGGAGCCCCATGTGAAGATGAAGACACCCATGTGAGAGGGGCTGTGTCCATCCTACAGTGGTCTTCTCCGTTGGGCCTCATAGAGGTACCCCAAGTCCCTGCACCCGTGATATTATGGTTAGACATGGAGAGAGTGCTTGGGGTTTCAGGCAAGGGAGTCTGACACTCATTGGTTAAATATGAGGTATTTCCAGAGGTATTTGTGGTCTGGTTTGGTCCTGACCCTTTGTTGTCCTTGTGGGGATGCCTGTCTTCTTCCCATTCTGTTTGAAACCAGGACTGTGCTTCTCCTCGCCCTAGAATTGCCACTAGCTGTGACACTAGGGCCTCCCAGCAGACGAAGTGGGAATCTAGGAGGCCCCTGTCAGTGGGGACAGTGAGGGGAGGGGTGGACAGGTTGTGCCTGCCACAGGTCTGGCTGGATAACACTTTGAGGTGAAATATTTGGTCCTTTGGGTTTCACAACAGATCATGAAGGGTTTGTTTGTTTTACAAAATTATTATTTTACAATTATTTTACAACATAAAATAAAACACTTTCCAAAGAAAAGAATATAATGCTAACTTCATAATTAAAGAAAATTACAGTGGAGAAAAATAAAATGAAGTTGCATTTCTTTACAGTGATGGAGGAAAAAATCAAAACCCGAACTGTGTCAGACAGACAAGAGGAGGAACAATAGGTTCCATCTCTCTCTAACTGCAGCTGAGACTCAGTTAATCAGAAACAAATTGTATTTCCAAAGGGAGTGGGAGCTGCGCTTGGTGCACTTCCAGAAGATTTTCATGTTATGGGTAGTAACACAGTCAGATGGTGGCTTTTTTTTTTTTTTTTTTCCCCAGTTTGGGGTAAAGTCTCTGTTTTCAGCAGCTACCTTCCTGAGAGTGTCCTGCTTTCTGACCTGGTAGCCCCAGTAACACGTAAGGCAAGAGGGTTTCATGAGCAACCACCATGGACGCCGTGCAGGGCGGGGTCTGGGGAGCAGAAGGTAAACCAGTGCCTTTGAGCTCCTGTGGCCCTCGTCCATTGGATGTTCTCTTTAAAGCATTCACACATGCTCCCATTGGGATGGCTTGTTTTCCAAGCCCCCAGAGGGGGGCCAGGGAGAGGCAGCATACTTTAGTTGACAAGAACATTGAAAGCTGGTAACCTGATTGCAGGTAAAGAGAGGAAAGCTATCATAATGGGTCGATGTAACAACAGAAAAAGAGCAGCAAGCCACGAGCATCTAATGTAGAGATAAACCCTGCACTCTGATAGAAGGCACCTTGTGGACAGTCACCTACTGACTTGCGTTCCTCTTTGTCCCCATGCTGTAGATGGGGAAGGGGGCTTCCAGGGAAGGGACTGTCAGGGCATGCAAGTCGGGACAGGATTGGATCTGTGTTGTGGATCTCTTTTTCAGAACAGCCCTTACAGTCAGGGAAGAGTATAATGTATTTTATAACATTTTCTTCCAATGTGGTTTGCTTTTTAAAAATTGTCACCCAGCTGATATCTCACTGTCCAGAAGCAGCTGCTAGAGATTTCCCTACTGGAACATCTCTCTTATTGTCTGAAGGGGTAGGCCCTGTTGATATGCTGTCTTTGGGGGCCAGTACGTCATGTCCTTTATCACTGATTCCCATCTGATGCCTAGAATCTGTCCTGCCTCAGCTGGCTGGGAAGAAATCTCAGAGAGGTGTGAGGGCAGGGATCTGGATTCCTGTGATATCGGGGGACCCTTCAGGGATGACTCCTTAGGTAGCTTCATGAAGGTGAGCACAGTTAGGTCCTGGGGAGAGGTCGAGGCATGGGCTGACTCTGGAAAGGGTGCCTTTGGGGCTTGTACAGAAGCAAGCCCTTGGACCTTCTGGCATCAGTTTGCTATCTGGAGGGACCCATAGGGGAAGCAGAGCCTTTGAGGAACCCTGTCCAAAGTAACGGGTTTGCTAAGTTCTGACTTCGGGCTTCGTAGGTGATCGAGGACTTCCAATTTATAGATGAAGAGTCTGGGGCTGGAGGGTTCCAGGGTCCAGTCCAGTTCTCGGCTCCTGCATGGCAGAGCCAGGATTGGAGCCATCCTACCCACTACCCCCTGCCTACAAGGTGGAGAGGGTTGGCTGGCGTTGTCACATTCCTAGCCCTCTCCTCAGGTTGGATTCTGAGAATCAACTCTGCTTGGGGACTGGGCAACACTTGGTGACTTCCAAGAACGTGCTGGCAACGTTCTTTTCTCCTATGCCTGGTTACCCCAAGCCAGTTGTTTTTTGGGAGGGATGAGTACCACATTTCTCTCAGATGTTGATTGGAACCCTTTTGGCCTACTCAGCTGAGTGGCCCGGAATGAAATGAGCCTCTTGTGTGTAGAGGGGTTACTTGAGGGGTATTTATTTTTGAGGGGTGTACGTGGCTCATTTGCTTGCTCTGGCCTCCTGATGGTCTGACTTGTGATCACACAGCTGCCACACACGGTAACATTTCCTCACATTTTACAAGTTACTTCCTAGTCAGGATATACATCTGGGTGACTGTTGTTATTAACAAAAACAATGTATGTTTAAGGGATGGTTCCAGTTCCTCCCGGGGGGAGTTTCCTCTTAGTGTGTAAAATTCATATTCTGCTGGTCGATGCCGGCTTCCCTAACATGGAGTATTCGACTAAAAGGAACTCGCACATAGTGTTTTGTTCTTTGATAGAAGTTAAGTATAAATTTTACCCACTTGTGGAATGGTAGTATTAGGGGTTCTACAGACCTGCTCCCCAGCAAAACAGCAATCATTGATGAAAATTCTTAGGAAAATGATCAATTAAAATATCTGGAAATTGCCCTAAAGGCATATAGCAAATGAAGAAATATTTATTCAGGAAAACCTACTAAATCTCAGTAACAACAGCAGGAGTTTGTAGCACTTGAGCCATGGCCCACTTTTTCCTGCCCAGCTCAGCGTGGCAGAAGCTATACTCTTGGCTGGATGTGGCCAAGAAGATGTGTGGCTTCCTCTCCCCTGGGTTTCCATCAAGGGCTACAGTATCTCCTGGGAGGAGCAAGCTGCCAGCATTTCTCATTTCCCTCGGGCTCTATGGTGCAGAGGCTAAATTTTGGGAAATTCCTAGGGTGGTGGATGCTCTTTACCAAGCTGAGAATCCTTAGACCCCACTTGCCCTCTGTCGTCCCAGCTTGCTTGTAGGGCGGAGGCTGAATTCTGGAAGAGTCAAGCCTGGAAGATCAAAGGCTCCTGTCCCCACCCAGCACTCTGTTCATAAAATGGGTGTGTCACTCTGAGAGAAGTGGGCCACTATCCTTGACCCCAGCTCCAGGGCAGTGACTCAGAAAGGAGGAAAGAGGTAGGCCATAAGAACAGAAAGCTCTGAGGCTCTCCCCAAAGGTACTGAATTTATTTATAACAAAGTGTGGGGAGGTTCAGACCTAACTACTGTCAAAAACAAGGAGATTTGGGTGGTAAGCGAGTAATAAGAAGCTGGGGGCTTCCTGAGAGCAAGTGTTGAAACTCTGGGCTAGAGACAACCAGGGGAAGAGACAGCTAGGAAGAACCTTCCTGGGCTCAGAACAGACCTAACACTGATATCAAAAGTTACCCCTTCAAAAAGGCCTACATTTAATTGGATCAGGCTGTGCAGCAATTGATGCCCCAGAACATTGTTGAAAGCAGTAGAACAACCAACCAGCAATTCATGGAGCCTAACCGCTGGGTGTGATAACATCAGAGGCAGGCAACCTAAAAAGCAGGCCACCAGGAAAGAGAAGAAGAGAGCCCTGATAAAACCATTGTCCTCCCAGGGAGGCTATCCCCCCCCCCCCCCCAAGAAACCACTGTAGGCTGCACTCTGCCAGGGAGTGCGAGGCAGGGACAGACTTCGCTAAACTAGTCCAGCCTACTCACTGGAAGAATAAACAAATGAAAACAAGCCTCTGGGGAGGAGAAGATCAGCATTGAGAGCTGCTGCAATATATTTAAAAGGTGGAGCTTTCAAGAAAAAAGGATAAGACATGCAAAGAAATAGGAACGTGTGAGATGGGATTTTAGTAAAGTGACAGAAACTTTGTGGGAGAGGGCTGAGATGTTGGGTTTAACAGACCAAGACTTCAAAGCAGCCATGATAAATAATGATAAATATATTCAGAGAACTAAAGGAACATGCCTAATGAAGTAAAGACTGATATGATGACAACATCTGACCAATAAGAATAAATCAGTAAAGAGCTAGAAAGTATAAAAATGAACCAAATGGTTGGGGTGCCTGGCTGGCTCAGTCAATAGAGCATCTGACTCTTGACCTCAGGGTGGTGAGTTCAAGCCCCATGTTGGGCATGAAGCCTACTTAAAAACAACAACAGAACCAAATGGAAATTCTGGAGCTGAACAGTAAAGTAACTGGTATGAAGAATTCACTAGAGGGCCACAGCACTAGATGTTTACCAACAGAAGATAGAATTAATAAACCTGAAGATAGAGTGGTAGAGATTATGCATTTCATTTTTTAAAAAATTTACTTGAGTTTAATAGAGAGCAAGTGAGCATGAGTGGGGGGAGGGGCAGGGAGAGAGAATCTTCAAGCCGACTCCCTGCTGAGTACGAAGGCCAACATGGGGCTCGATCCCACGACCCTGAGATCACAATCTGAGCCGAAACCAAGAGTCCGATGCTTAGCTGACTGAGCCACCCAGGCAGGCACCTTGAGATTATGCATTTCAAATGATGGTCATGGGGGGAGTGAAGAAAACAAACAGAGCTTCAGAGAAATTTGGGATATCATTAAACACACCAACGTACATACAAGTGCCAGCAGGCGAGGAGAACGGAACAGAAAAAAAATATGAGAAGAAAAAATGTCTGAAAACTTCCCAAATTTGATGAAAAACAATCTACACATTTAAGAAACATAGAAAACTCCAGGAGCATAAATACAAAGAAGTTCACATCCAAGCACATGGTAGTAAAAGGTGGCGAGAGAGGAAATCTTGAAAGCAGCAAGGGAAAAATGACTGAGATTGTAGCAGAGAATCCCAGTAAGCCGAACAGTGGACCTCTCCTAGAAACAATGGGGCGAGGTGGAGATGGAGAGGACAGTGGGGTGGCATAGTCAATGTCCTGAAAGGAAAAACCCCGCCAACCAAGGACCTTATATCCTGCAAAACTCCCTCTCAGTGGAGAAGGTGAAAGATGTTCTAAAATTAAAACAAAAACAAAAAAGAATTTGTTGTCAGCAGGCCTGCCTTACAGGACGTTTAGAGGAAGTTCTTGCTGACAGCAAATGACCACAGATGATTATTCAGACCATATGAGAAGACGGAGAGTGCCAGTATTGGTTATTATATGATTCTAAAAGACAGTATAAATATGTATTTCCCTCCCCCTTTCTTCTTTTAACTGATTTAAAAAGCAATTTTATTAAATGATATGTGTATAATTGTATTGTTGGGAATCTAACATTTAGAGAAGTAATGTATTTGGCAATAATAGCATAAAGGAGGCAAATGGGAGCAAAGCTTTCTTGGAGTAAGGAAATTACACTCGTTAGGGAACTTGAATCCACAGGATAAATGAAAGAGAACCAGAAATAGTAAATAAGAAGGTTAATATAACAGACTGTGTAAATATATACTTGCTTCCCTTCTCTCAGCATCTTTAAAGACTTTTTATCTTATTTTATTTTTGAAAGAGAGAGAGCCTGCACATGTGAGTAGGGGTGGGGAAGGGGCAGAGAGAGAAGTAGAGAGAATCCCAAGCAGGTTCCACACTCAGCACAGAGCCTGACATCAGGCAAAATCCCACGACCCTGAGATCATGACCTGAGCCGAAATCAAGAGTTAAATGCCTAACTGACTGAGCCACCCCGGTGCCCCTCAGTTTCTTTAAAAACATGAAGTTATATAAAGAATTAAAGACAATATATTTTTGGGTTTCTAATATATATAGATAATGATATGTGTAACAACAATTGAATAAAAAGGAAAAGGGGCTGGAACTACATAGGAGGAATGTTTCCATGTCTCACTGGAATTGCATGGATAAAGTAATTAAAGGTTCCACTAGAAAATATTATCACTTAATGCAAAGGAAAGCAATAAAAGAGGAAGAGAGGAACAAAAAAGACAGAGGTCTATGCTCTTGCCACCTTCAGATGGTTTTTATTATACAGGTATAAACTATATATTTGAGTTTGACTTTCGTTAATTCTGAGTGAAAAGAAACTTTATCATCTTCTCTGGATAGAGCCCTCACGTGGCTTTGGTTTATTCTGGGTCTTTTTGTCCAAGATATATTTTAAATGTTGCATTCAGGGTACGTACAGGCCTGAGCTGGAGGCTGTAAAGATAAGGGGAGCAGCTGTGGAGTGAGGGAGAAGGTTGGGGCCCGGAGTTTACAGTCTGGGGTTGGGGTGTCCTGGCTCTGGTGGTGTCTGGTGTTGTGACCTTGAACTGGTTGCTTTTCCATCTGGTATGTGCTCGACCGCCCATCTGCATCCCAGCAGGTCAGTGGTGGGGAGGGGAGCCAGGGAATGCGGGTTCTCTGCTTCCGTGTGAGGGCACTGTGCCTCCTGCAAGCAGAAAGGCGGGGTTGTTTTATGACCTCTGGTCCTTGACCTCTTACTGGCAGCGGCCACCAACTCAGATGCTGGACGTGGGCGTGGCATTAGATGAGAGGATGCCAGGTACAATCTGTAAGGTGTGCTCTTATGGACTAAATTGTCCCCCCGCCCCCATCATCTGTTGAAGTCCTGACCCCCCACGTGACTCTATTTGGACATAGCCTCGCAAAAGAGGTAGTTAAGGTTAAATGAGGTCCCAGGGGCAGGGCCCTCATCCAATACAACTGGTGTCCTTCGAAGAAGAAGAGACGCCAGGGAGGGGCACACAAATGAAAGGCCACGAGAGGACCCAGCCAGAAGACAGCCATCTGCACGCTCTGGAGAGAGAGGCCTCAGGAGACACCAGCCTGCTGGCACCCTAGTTTTGGACCTCCAGTCCTCAGGACCGTGAGAACTTACGATTTCTGTTGTGTAAGCTCCCCCCCCCCCCGTGTGTGCTGTTTTGTTACGGCAGCTGAAACAGGCTAACACCTGTCTCCTGTGTTCTTTCTCGATACCCACCAGCACTGCTGCCGAGTTCTGCCCCACTGAGGAACTGGGAAAGCAGTCCCTCTCAGAGTCATAAACACGTAAGCAGGAAAGATAATTACAAACGAGAAGGCTGTTCTGGACGTTGTTTTCTCTCTGTCCTCCTTCTGTTTAATGATCAGCTGGGTGACAGAAGCCATCTAAGCGGGGCTGGCCGCCCGCCAGAGGGAGCGGTGGGTCTGGCTGGTGAGCACCGTGATCAGCGTGAGCCCGGCAAGGCCGGGTTGGCATTGGAGTTTGATCCTTCCCTGTTTTCCCCCTAAAACAGTGGTGGTGGATAATCGCAGGGTATTTTTAGAACTGCTTTGCAGCTTCTCTGTGCAAACGTTTCCCTGGGTACATGATTTAATCCTCTCATCCAGCCTTGTTTAAGATCTACAGAGTGCTATATTTATTTGACTTTATTTGAAATTTCCGAGCTTTTCAGAATGTTGCTCCAAGAAGTCTGATGCCTACAGAACTCTAGAACTTATGCCTTAAAAGGCTTCTCTACTGATATGTTTGTAGGCATTCTTATGACTTCTCTCTCCCCTTTTTTTCTAGACCATCTAGGGCAGGGCAGCTAAAAACCCCCTTGGAATTAGTGCCAGGAAGTCAGTCAGACTTTCTTTTCTTTCTTTTCTTTCCTTTCTTTTCTTTTCTTTTTTCTTTTCTTTCTTTCTTTCTTCCTTTCTTTCTTTCTTTCTTTCTTTCTTTCTTTCTTTCTTTCTTTCTTTTTCTTTCTTTCTTTCCCTCTCTCTCTCTCTCTTTCTTTCTTTCTTTCAATAAGCTTTGTTTTTTAGAGCAGTTTTAGATTCATAGCACAGTTGAACACTAAGTACAGAGAGTCCTCATACACCTCCATCTCCATACAGTCTTTTGATGGTGCCCTTGGGATCTTCCAAGGACAGTAGGGGAAGAGTGTCCTTTCTAGAGAAGCAGTATGTTTCTCGGCTACATCAATGACTTTTGCGATCAGGTGGAGGGGAAGGGTGACAGTCTGCCCTCCTCAGTCTTTCACTTGAATGGGACTTGGGCCTGGCACCCAGCAGAGTGTCACCGTGTCTACTGCAGGCCCAGTGGAGCCACAAGGAGATGCCCTTGGCAGGCCCAGATCTAATTCTTGGGGAAGCCTTCCTGCTCTTCAGCACCTCAGGCTGTCTCGTTCTCCAGAGAGAATGTGCCATTTAAAGATTTAAATCCTGACTGCTATCTTTTCAAAGCATTTTTTGCCTTTGTATCTCATCTGACCCTTAGCAAGGCTTTGTGTCACTTCAGTTTGACTTAGTAACTTCTGGTCTACAAAGCCTTCACACACACGCTTTCTCAGTCGAGACTGGCAACAAACCTCTACGGTGGGACTGTCTCCTCAGCCTAATGACAGGGGACACGGGCTTAGAGTCAAGCCTTCCCACTGTGAAGTAGCTGGATGGAGATGGGATGCTGTGTTCCATTCAGTCTGCTCTAGGCCCCGTGCCCTGACGGGGGCACGTCTGTCCCTGGAGGGGGGGATGGATGCAAGCCTTATGTCTGAATAATTAAATCTGGTGTGTGTGTGTGTGTGTGTGTGTGTGTGTGTGTGTATTCAAATATTCAAATATCACATGTCATAAATTTAAAGAAATTAAAGAAAATTTCTTTCTTATTCAAAGAAAAATCTGTGACCACCAGTACAAGGTCACAGAAGTCATGACCCCCGTGTGCCTGCCGTTGGGAAATACCACAGTATCTGTGCTAACTCCGCCAGATGACCACAGTGGAAACCAGAGTCCTGCTGTCCGCCCCGGGCTTGCTGGTTAAACTCAGAATGTCCACACCGAGACAGGGAGTAATGCTTCCCCGTGGCCGAGACAGGCTTCGTTGTGAGGAGCAAATGACAGAGCAGAATAAACACAATTCAGACCATTTTGGGCACTCTAGAAGTGTCGGATAGTAAATGGGGGATAAGGGGTAGGAAGGAGGGGCCGCATCTGGCAGAGGGGACACCAAAGTGCCCACAGTTTGTGATCCAGAGATCCGATAGCCGCATGGTATTCTGAAAAGATGTGAGTGTTGTGAGTGTGTTCACACCTGCCCGTTGGGTGTGCCTCTGGCCCCTTTATGAGCCCAGTCCTCATTGACCCCTAGTGATGGGCTGGATGAGCATTCTGGGAGTGTTAGGTGATGCCTGTCTGGGCCTGGCTGAGTTCTCCAGACGAGAACATTGCATCTGGTGGAGGCGAACCACCCTGGCTCTCCTGTCAGCTCCCTGGCCTGCACCAAGAGAGGCAGGGCCCGAAGCTGGCTGGCAAGAGGGTTTGAGGTGGCTTGGAAGATGTATGTGCTATGTGCTAGCTTCCAGTTTTTAGTTTTTCTACAGATCTCTTCTAGTGCTAGATGGGAGCAATTCTAGAAAGTAAATTTTGAAGGCACATTTTCCCCTGATCTCTCTATTACCTGACTGCCAAGAATGTTTAAAAAAAAATGTGAAAGCACAAGTAGAGATTTTAATTAGTTTTTGCTATCACTGCTCTTGGTGATGGCAATTTTACGTATGCTATATGACAGGGAGCCATTTTATGAGGGCCTTTGTTCTGAATGTGTTCTCCATATTTCAGGACTCAGCTGCGGATTTTGGAGAAAAAGAAAATAATGGCAAAAGGACCTTGCTCTTGCAGATGGCCCAACTGGTTAGCATCCTCTTTCTAAAGAAAAGCACAACCAGCTTGGGAATCTCTCTGGAACCAGCTGTCTCACCACCGTGCAGCTTAGAGTGAGGTCATCTGGGCGATCCCCCTTCAAGGCGAAAGATGGCCCTGGTGTAAGATCTTTGCGATGGACCTGAATTGCTTGGCCTCTTCAGTTACCAAGTGGTGTTAGCTCCTTTTGTGGTTGTTGGTGTCCCTTGGGTTTTCTTTTATTTACAGAATTGAACAGTGCTTCCTTCCAGCTAGTGGCCTGTCCTGGCTTTAGGTTTAATTGTTATGATGGCTGAGTGACCTGTGGAACCCCTGGAGACCTGCCAAGACAGGAGAGTTGTTTCTCAAGTGTCGATTGTAGGTGTCGCCCATCCATTCTATGCAGGTGCCATCTCGGCCCCGCCTTACCTGGTAAACTAGAGGTTTGTTTTCAAAAGCCCAGTAGGAGAGTTTAAGAAAGTACCAAGATTTCTCCAGTTTATTTGAACAATTAGAATTCTAGAAAGTTCTTCATGCCTACTAGCTGAAGCCCAGCTCTGTGGTCTAGTATTACTGGCTCCCTGCAGTTGACCCTGCCTGGCTCACCAGTCTGTTCTCTCTGTCCATTAGAATGCTGGGCTTCCCTGTTCCCTGAATTAATTGTCCTTGAGCATGCCTGTGCCTTTTAAAGTCAGATATGTCCACACTGTGTCTGGATCATCTTTGGCCAGACTTGCCTCCCTCACAGCCTAGGGCGTGCATTTTATTTTGTCTTGTCTGAATGCCTTACTCCTTTGTTACACGGTTGGGTCACTTCTGACTCACCTGTGTGTCCCCTCTAAGCGTCTGGCTTGGCACCTCTTGAATGAATGAATGAACAACTGCAGTTCCAGGCTGCAGGCTCCCACGAACTCTCCTGTCAGCGTGTTGTGGGCCATTGGCGGGCCAGGCATGCCAGCTGAGCACAGCAGCCTGCCCAGAGCTGCTCTGTCCTCTGCCCCCTGGTCCCTCCTCTGTTGGTCTGATCGTCACTGGTGGTTGGGAAGATGTGCCATGGCAGGTGCTATTGAGCTACTGAGCACAAGGACACCAGGTGTCAGTAGGCGTGTCTTCCTGCCCAGCTGAGCTCACTTACCCGCTTTGAGCACTGCCTGAGAAATGCCTGGGTCTCAGAGTCACTGCTTGTGGCTCTCTCTTTAAAATTGCTTTTCTTGGGTTTTCATCATTCCTGCCACCCTCAGCTTTGCAATAAGAGCTGTGACCAGGCTGCCATGGGAGAGGGTGTAGAAGGCCTCCTGTGAGGGCCCTCTTTACCCTGATCAGGCACGCTCCAGGCCACACTTTGAGGAGCTACCTGTGAAGGGGAAGAACTGATTAGTGAGGGAACTCTCCCCACCTCCGCTGACTGGGAGGCAGTCTTGGGGAGGGATCCTGACTTCTCCAGCTTTGGCCCTGCGCTCTCGTCCTTGCACAGATGCATGGGAGAAATACGCGAAAGAAAGGACTCTTTTTGGTGCCAGATTAGCTTCCAGCTGGTCCACCAAAGAGCTGGTTTCCCTGTCTCAATCCTACCATGTCACATCCTCAGGGAAAACACACACACACGCACACACACACACACACACACACAAAATCCCACAACCACCAAGAAACCCAAACCAACCAAATAACACGACTGTGTAGCGGAAGCTATAAAAAGTGTGTGCCACTTGTTTCCAAGGTATGTAGAAGACTGAGACTTCCTCCCTAATTTTGGTTTGTTGGTGCAGAAGCTAAAATCAGCCTGGTTGGGTGCTGCCCACTTGGAGGCCCTGGGCAAGTCATCCTCAGTCTCCTGGCTTATTGCCTTGTTCCAGAAATAACTTTGTCTTCCCGGCATTTCATTGATTGTGGTTGTTGCTTCACATTTATAGCCCTTTATGGAATTTGTGGCTACTCAGAAAGTTTTCTATTCTCTCTTGAAGCCAACCTTGACACGTCTGAATTAGAAAACAAGCTTTCCTAGTGGTTATAGCAATAAACTGAATCCATTCAACTCCAGTCATCTGAAACACATTGGAACTTTGAAATTACTGTCCATCCTGCTCTGTCAACGGTCTAGAAGGAAATAATGTTTTTGGAGTGAGCCTGTAAGTAAGTGCCTCTTCGGGCCCATGTACCAGCCTGCTAAAGGTGCTGGAGTGAGGGTGGTGAAGGGTTCAGCAGGACCCAGGGGGCGGCACTGGGGCGGCGTGGGTGTGGCTGGATTGGAAGCTCTGCATGGGGATGCGGGCGTAGATGCCTGAATTTGAAATAAACTGTAGCTATCATATTAGATAAGCCCTAGGAACTAAATCTTCCTTTGTTTTCCCAAAGCTCCACTAGCATTGGCATGGAGTTTTGAAAGTTGCCTGGGTATTTGGTTCTAGTAAACAGAACCAAAGCCTGGTTTCATGGTTGCTCACTGACCTGGCATAATCGCAGAGCTTCCCATTCTGAAAAGGCTCAGGCAGCATCAGGCCTGGACCTCACTAACCTCTCTGGGAGCTGGTGTGGGTGCCAGCCTTCCCTTCCAAGAGTGCATTTTGCTGTTAGGTTAACAAAAAGTACCAGCAAAGGGGCGCCTCGGTGGCTCAGTCAGTTGAGTGTCCGACTCTTAATTTTGGCTCAGGTCATGATCTCAGGGTCCTGAGATCGAGCCCCATGTCAGGCTTTGCTCTCAGCAGGGAGTCTGCTTGAGATTGTGTCTCCCTCTGCCCCGCCCCCCCCCCCCCCCCGCGTCCTCTCTCTCTCTGTCTCTCTCAAATTAATACATCTTTAAAGAAAAAAAAAGTATGAGCGGGTGTTTGGGACTGTAGGCTCTCCCAAGTAGGCTCACCTTGGTCAGGGCCTGTGTCTCCCCACATGGGGCCTGCCATTTTTATGTGTCCAGCCACTGTCTGAGTGGTGAACTGGTTCACTTTCCCTGCACTGCTTCCGTTGACAAACCTCAAAGAGGACGTGGGAGTTTTTGTAAGGAGAGGGAGGATGCATGTTTTATTTTTGAATTGTGGAGTGTGTGTCAGCAGTGTGAGCCGGGGGCAGTGCGTTAACTATTTCCCAAAGCCCCTTGACATATTCTTCACTTACTAAACCAGGATATTCTACAGGGAAAGAAGAAAACCTGTTGGGAACAGTAAAGAGACAGAAATTACAGAAAACCACAGTAGTTGTACGAAACGAGCAGAGGAACCCCTGCTAATCGGGTTAACATGTCTACCAGAGAAACTAGGTCTTGAGTCATGACTTGCTGGTTCAGGGGTTCCCATTCTACTTTTCTGTTGAAACATACCACAGTATTTACGCAAGTCCTGTCTCCACCATCAGAAATACAGGACATTGCATACGTATATTTTTTTTACTTTAGTATTAGTGTTGTTGGCCAGATTTTGTCTTTTTACCCCTTTCATAAAGTTTTATGTTTTTTAATTTTAATTTGCTCCTCCCCCCCAGTTTTGTGGCTTTTAAAATTTATTTTGAAATATTTTAACAAAATATTGGTAATATTTTTTTCGAAGTACTTAATTTCAGCTTATGAAAAGGAAATCAAACATGAATGATGCAAGACAAGGAGTCACCCCCATCCTGAAGTTCTCTCTTGTGCCTTCTCTAGAAAGGTCCATTTCCTCTCCAGCCCGTAGTGGGTTTTTTTGTTTTGTTTTGTTTTTTGTGGTTTTTTTTTTTGGGGGGGGGAGCAAGTGCGTTGATTTTATTTTATTTGTTTTTTTTAATAATAATTTTTTATTATGTTAGTCACCATACAGTACATCCTTAGTTTTTGATGTAGTGTTCCATGATTCATTATTTGCGTATAACACCCAGTGCACCATGCAATATGTGCCCTCCTTAATACCCATCACCGGCCTATCCCAGTCCCCCACCCCCCTCCCCTCTGAAACCCTCAGTTTGTTTCCCAGACTCCATAGTCTCTCATGGTTCATTCCCCCTTCTGTTTACCCCCCCTTCCTTCTTCTACCGATCTTCCTGCTATTTCTTATGTTCCATAAATGAGTGAAACCATATGATAATTGTCTTTCTCTGCTTGACTTATTTCACTTAACATAATCTCCTCTAGTCCCGTCCATGTTGCTGCAAATGTTGGGTAATCGTTCTTTCTGATGGCTGAGTAATATTCCATTGTATATATGGACCACGTCTTCTTAATATTGCTCAACATGAAGGCTGGAAGTCGGGTCAGAGACTGTGACCAGAGGGGCCTTGGAAAGACTGCGGGTGGGGACGGAAAGGGAAAGATTGGTTCTTGTGTCTTGGATCTGGACTGTTTTCTTCCAGGGGGGTCCCGATAAAGGGTGAGGGAAGAAAGTAATATTCTAATAAACATTGTGGAATGAAAATAATATATGTAAAAGTGCTTAAAAATGAGGAACTAGCCAAGGCAAAAGATTATGCCTTTACCTGCCTCTGGTCTGTAGATTGCATTAATGTGCTCTGCAGGCTGTTGTGCCTTGTCAGGAAGAGTGCAGGACAGCTAAGGGTTGATTCTGGTCCTGTCCAGTCCTGACCTCGCTCCGGAGCTTGTGACCTTGAAGAAGCCTGGCTTCCACCCCACACCTCCCCCCCGCCCCGCCCCGTGGGCCTGGCGTTGGTCTGTCCAGCAGCAAACTTGGCAGGGAGGCATGAGGAGGACTGCGGGAACCAGGGGGCACGAGAGGCACCTGCCAGTGGAGTTGCTGCTCGTGCTCACACATCTGCCCGTGACGTCTTCTACCTGAGGAATCTCTGGGCAAGGTGAGGCAGGTGAATGGCCAGATGGCATCTCAGGCTGGGCAGTTCTCCGTCTCCTTTCTTGACCTTCTCCTGCTAGCTGGAAACGTGATGAGAAACTCCAGTGGGCAGCAGACACTGATCACGTCCCCGGAGGAGCAGAAGGCTTCGAACAGACTGAAGGGAGGGAAGACAGACGGGGCTCAGATGGTGCTCTTCACACAGGGAAGTGTCACAGCCACCATCTTGTTTTCCACCTTCCGTGGCCCCATAGTGGGAGCCCTCCACCGTGGAGACTCGAGGAAGGTGACCAGCGGCCTCGGTCTTGCATTTTTCCACAGTGAACCGTAGAACTGCGACTTGCACTTTTTTCCTGTAACTCTCTTGATGTCATGCGAAAGAGCAAAACAACATGTCCTGCCGTCTGGGACCCTGAGACTCCTTGTTCCCAGTCCAGGGAGGTGTCACCCCATCTTGCCTCCCCTGCCGTGCTCGACAGCTCATTTCTGGGGAATGGTGGCTGCTGGCCACTGTTATTTTGACCACATGGCTGCTGGGGGGACATAGTGGCCTTTGTGGGCATTTCTGGCTCAGGTCAGGCAGGAGTAAGGTGGAAGGGGTGGCAGGAGAGGCCTTCTGGATTCCTTCAGCGTTATATTTGTGTGATGGTTTCTGTGCCATGGCCCCACCTGCCACCTATATTATGAGAAACATGAGTTCATTTATGTACAGGTCTTGTAGTTAATTTAAGATATCTTTTAGTTTTATAGTAGTTGAAGAGCTCCAAGAGGAAAGAGTTAATACCTAATTTTATGTTTATGTTCTCTATTTTAAACAGTATGAAAAACATTTACTTAACAGTGGGAGTTCTTTGACTTTTTTAAGTTTGAGGAACTTGCTACAGGGTCTCTGCATTTGGATCGTGAAAGTTGTGGTGAGTTGTGAGGATTCTCTCCAGCCTCCCCTCTCCCCTACTTTGTGGGGGTTCTCCCACCGAACTCATGGGTCTCATGGGAGCACTGATGCTACAGTGTGACCCCAGCCCTCTGGCCTGGGGGCACCTGGCCCAAGCTATACCCTTGGATTGCCTTCCCCAGAATGAGCTGCACTGGAGATCGGGAGAGAGTCTGTGTATTCAGCCTCTTCAACAGCCAGACCTGGAGAGTAAAGTTGGGGGCTGTTGGCTGCCTTGACATCACCATGAGCACAGGTTCATTTTCCGAGAAGCAGAGAATGACAGGAGTCAACAGAGGAGAGCCCAGAAGAATTGTCTCTGCTGCTGACATTGGGGTCCTTGGGCCAGCTCAGCCACATTCCTGTTCAAGTTTCATAAGTCAGCCCCAAAGCTTTATGACAAATGTGCCTTTCTGCTGAAACTCATCTGAATTGGGTTCTTCGGGCTGCAGCCCAGGTGTCCTGGCTGTTTTGGCCACTACCAGAACCTGCCCTCACCATGATGGCGTCTTCACCGAATCCCCAGGGACTGGGGGGGATGGGCTGAATGGACATACTGTCAGGGCGAGGCAGAGGGAGTGCTCCAGCTGGGGTGTAAGCCACCGCCCCAGGAGGGCACACCCTCTTTGCGCTATGATACCGAAAAACCTTGAGCAGCTGTGGCCACGCCCCCCAGTACTCCCTTGGCTAAAAGGACAGACCCCTCCCAAAGGGGAGGGAGGAGAGAAGCAGAGTGTGGGGTGGCATCTGCCCTGGTGGCTGACGAAAGTCAGGGCCCAGCTTCCAGGTGGTCAGCTCTAGTGGGCGGAGAGGTAGAAGCAGGCGCCAGGCCAGACCTTACAGCCTCGAGTTTGGATGGAAAAAGAAAAGGGAAGAGAAAGAACTGTCTCAGGCGGTGAATGGGCCACACCCAGCCGAACGCTGGGGCTCAGGGCCCCTACCCAGCCCTAGAGGATCCAGAGAGTTCTGTTCTAGCTGCATCTCCTGGAAGCGAGCTTTGAGTAAGTGCCCTGGGTGAGGGGGGGCATCTGGGTCTGAGATGATACCTTCCTTCCTCAGCCGGTAGGTCTGTTGCAGACCTCCAGTCAGAGTGACGCTGACCCCCAGGGAAGCTGTTGTCCTCATCTCTTTGGCCCTTGGTCCTCTGGGAACTGCATGTCTTCTTTGACAGTGGGAGCTGATAGATACTGGATACAGTCCTTTTACTCACCTGTTTGGAAATTTCTCTGGCACTCCCGAGAGGCCTTCCTGGCCGACATACTGGCGAACTTTCAGAGGGCTTTTTGTGGGCTTTTTAAGGGCTTTTTAAGGGCTAATTATGTGAGGGCTTCGAGTGGCCATGTTGACAATGGAGCAAGACGTGAGACTTGTCAAAGTCCTGGACATTTCTAGGAGAGAGAAGAATACATTGACACTGGCGGGCATTGTCTCCAGTTCTAGACAGGCGGCTCTTACAATAGACTGCAGTGCTCAGTGCAGTGCTTTCATTATCTTTGCTTGTGCTGCTCTGGGAAACTTGTGTGACAATCCAATGACAGTCGAAGCCCGGCGCGTGGGAGTGAGAGGACTGAGTCAACACTGGGTCGATTCTCACCGAGAAAGAGCCTCCAGAATCCCTGGTTCTGGCACCTGGGGCACCCCTGCCAGTAAAGAAGCGGGGGTGGGGAACAGCAGGCCAGCCCTTCACACAGGGAGGGTTGGGGAAGATGTTTCACCAGCACCAGTGTGGCCCTCAGATTGTCTCCCATTCAGGTTTTTGTTGCAATTCTGGTCATGTATTTCCTGACCAAGTCCCCTTGTTCATCTTTGTATCCCTAAGGCCTGGTCCATGAGAGACCCTCACTGTTGTTGAAGAGATTGTCCGTTTAGAGAGGAGAAGCAGCATGAGGTGTAGAAGGACAAAAAGTAGGTGCTTAACCAAAGTGGCTTAAGTGTGTGGTGTGGGAGGGCTCAGAACAGCAGAGGCCGCCAGAGGATCCCCTCCCTTTCTGCAGCTGCTGCCTGCACGTCCCCCCACGTAGCACTGGCTTATTGGTAGCACGTCTCTCGTCTCTCTCATCTCCTGGATGTGAGCCCTCAGACCCAGGGTTTGCACCCATGTTGCGCAGCACCAACACTCCTAAGCACATTTTCAGGGTGACTTATTTTCAGCTAGTTGCTACAGAAAATCCCCCAAAGGTCATGGCTTACACATGAGCCACAAGTCTGTTTTAAACCGATCTGTCCCAGAGACCTCCTGGAGAGGCTGGTTTTTAGGAAGGACATACAGAAGGTGAGGGACTTGCCCTCTGATGGCTTCTAAGGAAGAGGGGTCTCTAAGAGGGTGGCTGGCCCAGGAGGTCTAAACAAGGAAGCCAAGGGGAGCCAGATGAAGACACTGGCAGAAGGATTCATGGCCTGGGCAGTGCCAGGTAGGGACAGAGTGGGGGCTGCAGGGGGACTGTCAGAAGCCGGGCCGTGGGGCAGGGGTGCTGAGGGCTGCGGTCTGGATCTGTGGGGAAGGTAGTGGGTGTGGGGTGTGAGAAGCAGAGTAGTTCAGGAGCCTGCACTGATTCTGTTTCTCAGCAGGAACAGTGGAAGGATGGTGCTGCCGTTGACTGAGATGGGAAGGCTGGGGGGCTGAAGGGGAGCTGGGACAGTCTGGCTTGTCCTGCTCCTGGACACTAGCCCCTGCTGCCATGGTTGAGGGGAGTATGTGTGCACCCATCCAGGGTGCCTGACTCCTCCTGTTGGAGTCGGAGAGGTGCTTTTGAATCTGGGTTAAGGCATTGTGTTGTATCAGCTACCATATTCGTTAAACGGAGGAGGCAGGCTAGTTAATTATCTCGGGCGAACCCATTACCACTGCTGCCTGTTCTGTGTCACCAGCCGAGAACAGGGCTTGGGGCCATGGGAAGCTGGAGAGAAAAGGTGGGAGCGGGCGCTGGGTAGGGTAGGTTGTGCCTGCAGGTGAGAAGATAACAGCAGTGGCGCTCGGTCTTCTCTGGCCTGACTCTGAGGCGTCGGTGTCCTGCCCTTGGCCGCCGGCTGCACTGGGGAGGTGTCCCAGCACGCTCACTGATGAGGTGGTGTTCTTCAAGTTGGAGACTTACACACACTGGACCTCTCTCCTGGGTCCAAGGCTCTGTGCTTGGCCCAGGGAGTGAGAAGTAGGAGAGGGTTGGGTCCCGGACTCAGAAGGGGAAGGAGGAAGCAGGTCTCCACAGAAGGAGGACTGTGGTGGTTGCTGCCCCTCAGCACAGGAGCCTAATGGGTGTCCAGCCCCGATGCACAGAGCAGCCACTCCTCTTCCCTGGGGGCTGGGGGGGGGGCCCTGGAACCCTTCCATCAGCCACCTCCTCATTTACAGATGAGGAACCTGAGGTCCAGAGAGGGTGCTTTGTGAAGGTGATGAGGCTCCCAGCGGCTGACCTGGTCTGACACCGGCCACACTGCCTCCAGGAACGGTGCTCCATTCGCCCGTCCCTTCCCAACAGCAACCTTTGGGCCTAAGTGGTTTAGAAAACAAGGTGACTATAAACCGAAGCACCAGCCAAGTGCCGTGGGCCTGGGTGAAGAGTTCTGGACAGCTGGAACGTTGGGTAAAAGCGTTGGAGGGAAAGAAAGGACTTCGGGGCTCATTGGTGGCCTGTAAAAGTGCAGCGCGGGACTAGACGTGGGGGAGGGGAGGCAGAGCCCAGAAGAGAGGCTTGCATGTGTGACGCGGGTCCCTGCGTCAGGCTCCGTGTGGGCGTTTTACGTGTCTCTCTACATCTGTGCTTGCTCCTCCGGGCATCCCGGCGAGGTGGGTGTTGTTACTCCTGTGTTACAGATTGTGAAACTGAGGCTGAGGGAAGCTCGCTAGTCCTTGTCCAGTCCCCGGAGAGGAACAACACTCACTGAGCAAGTGTGCGGCCTCTTGCGCCCAGCTCTGGGCCTCTGCAGGGTTATCCAAGGGTCTAGGTTGCACAGGGCAGGTGTTGAGAGTCCTCTGTGGACCAGTGTGTCTGGGGCCTGCTGGGCTTGGGGCCAGAGCGCAGGAGGGAAGAGACAATCGCCTCCCTGTCCTCTACCCTTGTCTTCGTTCCTGGGGCATCTGGTCTTTCCTGCCCAATTAATACCTGAGCCTTGGAGGCAGGCAGCATTCCTTGCTTTTTATGGTCAGGAGGCATATTTGACTTTGTTTAGAAGATTAAGATCTTTTCTAGGCAGTTGCCTTGTTTGAAAGAGAAAAAGATGAAAGATCTGTTTGCTTCCACTATCCTCATGCATTTTAGGGTGGGGAGGGGCACCGAGGGGTGGAGCATCCAACGGGTGAAAGTCCCCAAAATGGGCAAATTAAGATCAAGGAACCCTTACTGCCGTTCCAGCTTGGCTTAACTCCTCCTGCCCCTGCCTGCCAGTGCCTGTCCCTCTGCTGTACTGACAGTGGCTCATCCCACCTGTCACCCCTACCTGCTCTACGCCAGCTGGCCGTCTTCTCCATGGTTCAGCACCCTCTTCCTCAGCCTTTCTCAGCAGCCTGCTCAAGTTTGTGGTATTTCGGGAAGAATGCCTTTCAGTGTGTCTCCCCACCCCAGGAGCGCGCTCCTCTGTTCACAACCATTCTGTCATTTCCTGTGCACCAAAACTTGACTCATTGCACTTAAATTTCTGGGATGTCATGTAGATGCACACATCATTCATTCATTCCAAATAGAAGCCGGAGGAGTTTTCTACTGCCATTGGCTGCTGTTGTGGAATGTTCAGAAGCCAGACCTTCCTGGTCCTTGCCCATCTGCTGAATCTTCCTTTACTGGTGACTGACCTGGTCAGATGCCTGGGAGCAGAATGTGAACTGTTTTGGTGTTGGGTTGACTCAGCCTGCCACACCAGTGCTGCCTTTCCCTAGAGGGGAGCCTCCAGCTTGCTGGTCATCCTTGCCCCTGGCCGTTCTGGAGACACTACTCCTATTCCTCTGTGCTGGCCTGGCCCGTGCCTGTTACCATAGCCACCATAACTCTGGCCCATTCAGTTTTTGTCATGGGCAGCTGCACCCCACCCACCCTGTGCCCACCTGAGATTTGTGCCCGTGTTGTGGTGTTTGCACCCGTGCTGTTGCTGTTCTCTGATTTGCTGGGATTCAAGGAATTGGTGGCCCTGAAGCCCCAAGAGTCCCAAGGCCCCTGTTGGGTGTAGACCAGGTCTGGGTGGAGCCCTGCGTGGCCTTGATTCCCAACTGGCTCCTGTCGGAATGAGGCTGATCTTGGGTGCCCAGTGGGAGAGATGGGTCTCTTCTGTCCTGGTTTGATTAGCAGCTCTGGAGCCATCTCAGAGAACTTGCTTTCTCAACATAACTCCAGCTTCCATCATAGCATGTGTCTGGGGTGGTGAGATCCAGGGCTAACTGGGCGATATTGGGGTGGCGGAGGGGCTGGAGAGCTATCAGGGGACCCTGAGCCTGATGTGGAATTAGAGATGGACAAAACACTTGCCTGGCTGTGAGTTTTATTTTCATCACGACCATTTATTGGGTGCCTGGAATGTGCCAGACTTTAGTCAAGGTGATTAATGTTAGCTGCTACAACAGCCACCTTCCGAATCTCAGTGGCTTCACACAACACAGGTTATTTCTTACTCAAGTTAAACTCAGTGTAGGTCGTCTGTGGGGAAGGGATTGGGAACAGGGGCTCTGTTCTACCCAGTCTCAGGGACCTACTCTCTTTCCGCGGAGTCACCTTGGGCCTTGGAATTATTCACTCAGTCCCCTGCATCCAGCCAGGAATCCGGGGGGAGCAGCTTTCCCATCTTTATCTCAGGTGGTGTGTATCCCTGCGCTCTCTGGCACACAGCTGCACCAACCTGGAAGGGGGCTGGAGAGGGTGACCTGTCAGCGTACCTGGGACGAAGGAGATGGCCAGACCCCGGTCAGCAAGGCCAGTCTGCCACAGAAGCTGACAGTTTGTGACTCAGTAGGTGTTTGCTAGACCCCTGGTGTATGTGTAGACTTGAATGAGGCACCCAGGAGGATATGGAAGAAGCAGGGAGTTTAAGTCTGGCATTCATAAGTCACAAGGTGCTCCACTGCTCATCCCATGGTCACACCAGGAAGTGCGTTATTGTGAGGTATAGACTGGCCTGCCATGTTAGGGAGACTGAGGCACAGCCATTGGCTGCTGGACACTGTCTGCAGGAGGAGCTTCATATGGAAGGCGGCAGCCGTCTCTCTCAGGTTATCGCTAGTAGTGATTTGCCAGTGAGCAGTGTGACGCCTCATCGATCAGTGATTGTGGCTATCCTGGGATGGGGGTTTTTGAGAGAAAACTCTTCCTCTTTCTGACTCCTGTAGTAACCTCCTCCTCGGGGCTGCTGATTCATGCTCTGACGCACTCAAGCCTTTGACTTTCTCTCTTGTGCTGCCTGCGTTTGGAGGGCAGAGGCCTGGGGAAGGCTTGCTGGGAGCCCGTTTCCTGTCCCTGGTGACTGTGGTAGGGTGGGCTGGGCAGGGAGAGCACCCCAGTTGTATTTGGGCTTTTTGCTTTGGGTTGATTCTGGTAGTTCATCCTTTACCTCCATGTGACCTTGAGAAAGTCACCTTGTGTGGACTTGCGTGGTACCATCCGTGCAACTCCATTTTAAGATTATCCTCTGAAGAACCACCATTGTATAAGACAGATGAAAATGCAAAATTCTGTGGCTAGTCTTCCCCACTCAGCTCCAGCTCAGCAGCCCTAAGAGGTTTTTGAGCCAGAGGGGCCTCCAGAACCCCTTCCAGGCCCGGGAGCCCTTGTACTGTGGGGGAAGAGGGCAGGCAGACCTTTTCCAAGACTGGCTTCCTGAGAAGCTTCTGACAGTCAGCTGTCACCCGTCACGAATCCCGTAGACCCATGTGAACCACCCCATCCCTCCTGTCTCGCTTATGCTCCTCTACCATCATCCCCCACCCCCAACCAGGTGGAAGGGACATGACTGGGTTTGCTACCGAGTTGATGATCTGTGTCAGAAAAGGTCACACGTCTCTCACAGAGGGAGGAGAAGAGGCGGTTAATTTCATGGGCTATTGCTCCTTTCCTTCTTGCCCCAAGAAAAAAATTCCAGTCCCCTGAACAACTCCCACACGCTATCTGTCCTCTTTGATGTAAGTGCAGTTTTTCTTCCTAATGAGCTCTGGTCTTCAAATGGGGCCAGGAGGAAAACCAGGGACCTTGGGAATATAAGAATCCTTGGTGAATTACTTTAAATTAATGAGACTAATAAGGAAAATCAAGTTCAGTGGTACAGATCAGATCCATGTTCTGGGTCTTGATGATTTAAATTGCAGATCCTAATTAAATGCCCCAGATAACCATGTAGTGCCTTCTGAGGTCCTCTTGACCCAAAAGCTTCTCCGGTCTGTGAACTCTATCAAATGTAAAATTAGTCTGTAGATGTTCCCCTGTAAGCATTTCTATCCCCAGGGTCCCATCATGGCTGTAATACCCTCTGCCCTCCCATGGGCAGGGGCCCTGCAGGGGGAGGAGGTAGGGGGTGAAAGAGGGGAGGGCGTTTGGGGGCCTCCCTTGAACTGGCAGGTGGTCGGGGGTACCGTTGTCTTCTGTCAGGTGGCATGTCTGCACTGGCCCAGGTGCAGGGGAGTGACCACAGCCTCACTACAGGCTGAGCAGGGTGGCCAGGTGGGGCAGTAGAATGCTGGAGACACATTGGGAGGACGTTCAAGAAAGAAGAGCTCCTTCCTCGAGCTGATTCACGCCCAGGGTGCCGCCTCTGCCTCTGGCCAGCATGGGGTGCAACTTGCAGTCCTGCAAGAGGATGACCCGAAGCTAAGAAAGGGACCAGTTCCCCGTGGTCACACCCCCAAATAGGGCCTTCTTCTCCATGTGGTCTCCTGCTGGCTCTTTCCCTCTGTGTCCTATCTTTTTTTTTTTTCTTTATAAGATTTACTTATTTATTTGAGGGAGAGAGAGAAAGGGGGAGGAGCCGAGGGGGAGAGAGAGAGAGAGAGAATCTCAAGCAGACTTCCTGCTGAGCACGAAGCCTGACGCAGGGCTCAATCTCAGGACCCTGAGATCATGATCTGAGCTGAAGTCAAGAGTCAAGCACTTAACTGACTAAGCCACCCAGGTGCCTCAATCTGTGTCCTATCTTTTTATTTTTTATTTATTTTTTTATTTTTTTTAAAGATTTTATTTATTCGACAGAGACAGAGACAGCCAGCGAGAGAGGGAACACAAGGAGGGGGAGTGGGAGAGGAAGAAGCAGGCTCATAGAGGAGGAGCCCGATGTGGGGCTGGATCCTATAACGCCGGGATCACGCCCTGAGCCGAAGGCAGACACTTAACCGCTGTGCCACCCAGGTGCCCCATGTGTCCTATCTTTTTAAATGACTGTGACCAGAACACAGGTAGAATATTTCATTAAAAACATGATGCAGAGCTGACAGAAACATTTTTTCATGCTGTTGTCTTTATTATAGTCAGTAAAATAATTAAGTTTTCTATTGAAGTATAAAAAATCATTCATGTACAGCTCAAAAAATTTTTACACAGTAAATTTAGTCTTGAAACCAGCACCCCAAACAGGAGACAGGGCATTACCAGAGCCCACAAGCCTCCACATGCCCCGCGTGGCCTCCGCAGTCGGTACTCACCCCTCAAAGATACCGCCGTCCTGACTTCTAACACCATGGACTCATTTGGCCTGTGTGTGAACTTTATAGAAATAGAGTTGCCTAGATATGCTCTCGTGTGACTGGCTTTCTCCCTTGACATCGTTCCTAAAAGCCATCTGTGTTGTTTCGTTTACAGTTGATGGACATTTGGATTGTTGCCAGTGTTTGGCTGTTACGAACGTTATGCTCTGAATGTTCTTTATACCTTTGTGAACGTAAATCTGCGTTTCTGTCAGCAGTGCCACTCTGAGCTGTGTACTAGGTGCCTGTGGACGTGGACGTTCAACTTGAGTCGATACTGCCAGTTTCCCCGCGTGGCTGCGCCATTTTACCCTCCGCTAGTAGTGTCTCGGGGTTCTGTTTATTCCACATCCTCACCAAGGCTTGGTATTGTCTTTTCCCCCCCGTTTTTAGCTGTTGTATATCATGAGTGTGCAGCGGTGTCTCATGGTTGTAATTTGTGGTTTCCTGATCCCTGATGAGGTTGCAGAAATTGTCATGTGTTCACGAACTTTGTCATGATCATTTCAGCAGCCATGTAGTCGTGCATGTAATGGATGTCCCAGAGTGTGCTTACTTCCAGCCGGGCATTTACATTGGTTCCAGTGCTGCTCATTATAAGTAATGCTGCAATAAGCATCTTTGGCCTGTTGGCAAGAATTTTGTTTTTGTTTATACATTTTGATAAATAATGTGATAAATAATTTGATAAATAAATAAGTTCTGAAACTCATGTTCCACTTTAAAATGTTATCAGCAGTATAAGAGAACCCGATAGAGTTTCCCCTAGGTCTGCCAACAAAGCATATTCTCATGAGAAGAAACCTCTTTTGAAAGACTACTTTAGGTGGATATAGGAATATTTGACATTCTTTTAACTATGATGAATGAGTTTGGTCACTTTTCCAAAATGTTTACCACATGTATTCCTCTTTTATGAATTCATCCCTTTGCCACTTGCATTTTTAGGGAGTTTTTTTTTGGTTAATTTGTACAAGCATTACTATAAATTAGAGATATTAGTACTGCAAGTACTTTCCCTGTCTTTACCATTTTCATTGCATATTTTGACTTTGTGTGCCTTTTGGTGTCAGCAAACTGGTGAGTCTTCCCCTTGGAGACTTTGCGACTCCCTAGCCGGGCCACTGCCCTCTCCCTTGAGGTGTCTGGGCTAAAGGTCCCTAGGTGCTCCAGTGGAAGTGGTAGGAGCTCAGCCTGCAAGAGAAACTTGAGTTTGCCTGAGGGCCAAGCACGCCCCTGTGCCCGTTGTCTATACCCCAGACTCCAGCAGTTTCAGATAGCTCACGCTCTGGGTCCTGAGGTCTGCTCTGACAGTCCCCCGGGACTGAGTGAGAGCCTGGGTGTTCTGCTCCGCAGGAAGGCACCCAAGGGCCAGACAGCCCCAGCAGGGCAGAGCCCTCTTCCATTTTTGCACATTTGGTTCTCACTGCAGCCCTGTGAGATGGGTGCAACTAGCCTCATGTTAGAAAGCGGAGCCTCAGAGGGGCCCAGCAGCTTCTTCCAGAGCCTGACGTTTGTGAGCGAGGACGCCTCGGGCTCAGATTCTTAGCTCCTCCGTTTCCCTCAGCCACATCCCAGCCACACAGTGGGTGCTTTAGGGCTCGTCCCTGCGCCCCAGATCACCCCTGGGAGTGGGGGATGGGAATGTGCACTTTCTGTTTCTCATTCTTTGGGGCTTCAGCAAAACCTTTGCTTTTGAGCCAAAAGGTTAGATTGTTGTGTGGAGCTCAAAGGAACTTATGGTAGCTCTTGACTTCCCCATATCTTTAGGCATTAAAATTATAACATAAGCATTATAATATGCATTCTCAAGAACTTCGTGTTTGACCAGCTTGTTAAGTTTATAATTTTCTATTTTTAGATGATGGATTTGGACGTGCTTCTATGAAGAAATGCTATGTATCTCAACTGGTCCAAGAACAAACATGTCCAGTAAGTTGCTGGGTGAATATTAACTCAAGAGCGGGAACACAGGCCCTTCGGGGGCACAGGTGTTGACACACTTTGAGAAGACAAGAGTGTCTGGATACATGGAAACCGTTGAAAGGAGTGTTTGAATTTTGTACAATCTAGTTATCTTCACTTCTAAAGGTTGGTTCCTTCTAGAGACAGCAGGACTTGTAGCATAGAGGGCTAGAAAAACATGAAACTCGCTTCTTGCTGCTTAACCCACTTCTTCGAGCACAGTGTGTGTTCTGTGCCATGCCAGAGCATCTGTCGATTCAGCCTATGGTGGCACTTTGCCCAGAGACTTCTGTATCCATAGCACACAGCGCTATCCACTTTAGTCAGGCATAGATTACACGCACTTGTAGGGAAGCAAGCCCAAGACACATGGGAGGTTTCTGTAGCTCTGGGGAGAAAGAGAGCAGGTTGGATACATGCGTCTTTGTCTCTCCAACGTTCCACCATGCCGTCATAGCCAGTGGGCGGCAGACCCCTTCATGCATCTCATATCCTTCTGACAGAGGTGAATTGATTTAATTTTACAGATTCTATGAGACTTGTCAACAGAAGAGCCTAATAAAACACAGGAGAAAATTTCAAGAGCCATCTTTTATGGTTATATCTAAACCATCATTTAATGTGGCGTATCTTTTTTGAAAAGAACAGGATTTCCTTACGTGATGCCATGGGCATATGTGTTGGTGGTGTGTGTGTGTGTGTGTGTGTGTGTGTGTGTGTGTGAGTGTTGGAGACCGTAGAGGAAGAGGTCACTAGAAGGGGCCTAGACCATCAGACTCTCCACCCCTGGCTCCTCACTTGCCCATGTTAGGCACATCCGCTCTCCATGAGAGCATGGTCTCTCAGTCACTGTCCCTGTGTTTCTTACCAGTGTTTATTCCTCTTTCTCAGGACTACTGCCACCTTAGGGGACTAGGGCTTGGTGACTGCGCTTCCCGGGGAATCAGGCGTGGTCTGACCCAGGAACAGGAAGCACATCGTCACCAATGACATCATGACGGCAAGAGAGCACAGCCCTCGCCATGGCGCCAGGGCCCGTGCAATGCAGCGGGCTTCCACCATTGACGTGGCAGCCGACATGCTGGGCCTCTCTCTGGCAGGTGAGCCTCATGGGCCCTGCTCCAGGTTCCTGGGGCAAGGTCACCACACACAGGTCCCATGCTGTATCAGTGCTGGGAGGGCTGTGCCTGCCTCCTGGAGTCCCCTGCGGACAGCCAGAACGAGCCCCCGGTGACTGCCCCAGGCTGGGGGGCACCCTGCCATGACGTTCTTCCGGTTGGATCAGGGAATGGAGGGGGAGGGGAGGTCAGCCCTGTTCCTGGGAACTGCTTGCAGTGCAGTCTGATGGCCGGCAGTTTTCCAGCTTGGGTGGGCACCCCCAGGGCTCATTTGCCAGTAGATGATATGGGAATGTCCACAGTGCCCGTCTGGCAAGTGCCTGTCTGGCAAGTGCCCAGGCCATGATCAAAGCCCTCCTTGTTGTGGGTGTGCAGAGCTGAGGAAGGGAGGGGGTTTGGTCTTGGAGCCCGAGACTTCTTAGGAATCTCAGAAGCAAAATGTTTAGAAAATGAAGAAATTATCTCAGATAACTGTTTCTGAGGTGGGTAAAAAGTAGAATGTTGGGTCTTTTGAATAAAATCTAAATGCAAGGAAGAGTTTATTAAGGGTGATTTTTTTTCCCCGTCATTTCTTTTTTATTCAGGAAATATACAAGATCCAGATGAGCCCATTTTAGAATTCAGCTTAGGTAGGTATCTTTTTGAATTTTTTGTTCTTTTGTTTTCAAATGTATGTTGCTCAAAAACAAAAACCGGACTCTGACATGAATTTGTGTCCGAGAACTTGCTGCTGCTGAAGTGTTTCTGAGATGAAGCCACGAGACGGGTGTGAATGTCCCGTGTGTGGGAGGGAACCTGGAGCCCACAGGCCATGGGTCTCCTCAGCATACGTTCCCTCCAGGCTGGCCGTGGTGGGGGTGGGGCTGGGAGGTAAGCACCCAAGAGCTGCAAGGACAGCCTCCCTCTTCCTAGGGGAGGGTCAGAAGGGTGGGAAAACTGGCTCAGGGCCAGCATTGTCGGCCCCAGCCATAAGGCCCCGTGCAGTTGAGTTTAGCTGTCTAGACCTCGTTCCCTACTCTGTGAGTGGAGGCAATCACACTTACTGCTTTCCCTCTTGGGCAGTGTCAGCATGTCCTAAATACTGGCCTGAATCCCTAAAATTGTCCTAAAAAACAGTAGTAGAATGTGCTGGCTCCGGGATGAGGGAAGCACGGCATTACTGTGGCTTACCCAGAAGGTTGGACCGCCTGGTGGGGTCAGCCACAGATGGTTCTCCTCCAGAGCCTGATGCTATCCTGTGTTCATCTCCCCTTCCCTTGTCCCTGGGCAGTGGTCAGCGTTGACCCGTGGCCTGGCGGTGGTGTCCAGAAGGTGGTATGACATAAGAGAAGCACTTCCTCAAGAGTCAGATGACCCGTGATTCTAGTCCAGACCATGCCACAGACTAACTGCATGCCCTTGAGCCGACTGCTTGCCCTTGCTGGGCCAGTTTCCGCATGTGCTGTAAGGGGTGTTACCATCTGAGGGACAAAGAAGATTATGGTGCTTAAAGCAAAATCAGACAAACAACTTGGACTAATGACAAAATCCTTAAAAATGTAAGGGCATTATTATCAAATTTATATTAAATGTTGAAAACATCCCCATTTCAGACTGAATGCCCCTAAACAAGTTCAGAGGGTTTCCCAACCCTGACTTGCTGGCTAGTTCTGCAGTGGGAGGGAGTCCTGCGTTGTGAACTAGGAACAGGGGGCTGGGGGAAGCAGCCTGTAACCCTGCTGGGATTCCCACAGCTGCCCACTCCCAACCTAGAGCTTTCTTGCTCTTCACAAATTGTAATACTAACCCAAGGACTTCCAGTTTCACAAGAGAAGAGTGAACTTATTTCCACTCCCTTGTCTTAAATCATTCAGACGCCAGGAAGAATAAGAAACTGAAATACATATTCTGTGCAGTGAGACATTTTTGGAAGCCCCAGAATGTAACCCATGAGGAGGAGGGAGCAGATGGAGAGGAGTGTGGTCACACCTGCTTGTCTGTGAGGCTGTAGATTTGTCCCAAAGATACTGGGGGAGCTCAGAGACTAAAGCAGGGGCTTATCAGAAAGTTTGTGTAAGGAAGAGTTTGGGGTTCAGGTTCCCACCACACTCTCTCAGTCCTGCAGGGACTGGTGGTTATTCTAAGAAACTTGGGAGGCAGAGAAGCTCTGGGCTGAGGTCCATCAGCACGGAGGAGAGCATGGTGAAGGGCCAGAAGTCTACTGAATAACAGCCCCCCACCCTGCCCTCCCCAGCCTTCTTCCTTTTATCCTAATTCGGCCAGGCTTGCTCTTCCAGGCAGGGGGCTCTCACTGTGGAGCCAGTAAACCACCCACTCCCACTCCCCACAAAGAGTCAGGTGCTGGCTTTCTGGACCCCAGCCAAAAGTAGGCCAGCTAGCCACCCAGGCACCGTTGTGGAGCCCATCTGGCTCACCCTCACACTCAGCCTTCTGATACCTCATTCTTAAAAACGAATGGACATTCTTTTGTGCATGCAAAGATTGGTAGGTGCATGCTGGTTGCAGCTTGATTCATAATAGCCAACGCTGGAAACAACCCACAAACCCATCAGCAGGAGAGTTCACTAGGCTACACGCGCACGATGGAATACCACTCAGCGACGAAAAGGAATGAGGTACTGATATGTACGTGAATGAGTCTCGAAAGCATTGTGCAGAGGGGAAGAAACCATATTCAAATGTATATTTATGATCTGTTTACGTGAAACTCAGGAAGACTAATCCACAGTGACAGAAGACCCGTCAGTGCTTGTCTAGGAGTGCTGGTGAGGACTGACTGGGAAGAAGAACACAGGGGGCCCTTTGGGCAATGGAAATGTTCTGTATCTTGACTGTGGTGGTTATGTGGGTGTATATGCTTATCAAAGCTCATTGAGCTCTACACTTAAAATGGGCACATTTTATATATAAATACTTCAAAGTTGATTTAAGACAGAATGTAAGAATGGTTAAAGATTGAAGGCCTTTGTGGAAGGCCCACACATGAAAGAAGCAGCAGGAGAAAACAGAACTTGGAGGACACGCAGACATTGAAGAAAGTAGAAGGAAACGTCAGAAAATTATAATTTAAATCCTCAAGAGAAGATGGCATACCCATAACATAAGAGCAGGACACTGTAAAAAAAAAAAAAATTGAAGAACAAGGGCAGTCTTAGAAACAAAATATGATTTAAAAATACCTTAAAAAGTCAATAAACGTTGGAAGATATTTCAAGGAATTATTCCCCAAAGTAAAAATTTCAAAGCAAAATAGAAAATGGGAGAGAAATTGAAATGGAAAATTAGGAAATTCAGAGGCCCACCATTTACAGGAGGAAACGGAAAAGGGTGGAAGGGAGGGAATTACCAAGAAAAAAGACAAGAAGTCTGTCAGACCTGGGGAGTGTGTTCCTAGGTGAAGAGCGCCTGCCAAGGCCCCGCATAATGATTGAAAAGCCCCATAACAAGGCACATCCTGGTGAAATTTCAGAGCATTGGGAATAAAATGAAAATCCTAAAACTTCCAGAGAGGTGGAAAGGAACACAACAGGTCATATGCAAGGATCGGGGTCAGACTAGTGCAGAGGAGATTCTCAGTGACACTGGGAGTCGGAAATGTGAGTGGGAACATATTTCTCATCTGGGCTTCTATCCTCAACCAGACACTCAGTCAAATGTGAGGGGAGAAAGAAACCTATTTCAGCTTTGCAGACTCTCAAACTTAGGTCTCCCACATCCTTTTTCTGGAAGTGAGTGGAGGATATGTTCCACCGAAAAGAGGGAGTAAATTGAGAAAAAGGAAGACAGGGGACCCAGGAAACAGGGCCCAACACAGGAGAGAAGTGAAGGAAATCCCACTTGGCTCGTAATAATATTCACTTAGCTTTACTAATGCAGAACACGGATTTAACAAAAAAACTCACACTAAACTGATTGAGTATAGAGACAGGATGAGGGTTGATGTAACATAGGTAAAAATCTTCACCCCTTCGACAGAAACCAGGATGTTTCTGATTCTAGTAAATCAAGGATAGTACAATAGCCATTTGAAGGAAGTACATGGGGAAGAAACAGCTTGAAAAGGTGAGGATGAGTTTTATTTTAAGCGATTTTTACCACAGTGGGAAAAAAGAGGAGCAGGAGCCCGTCGAAGAGTCAACTGTTTTATCTTAAGTTTAAAATTAAAAAGTGCTCATTTTAAAACCTGTAATAGAGAAAATGTTAGAGGAAAAGAATACCCTATCAGAGAGAGATAATCATAGTTGGCATTTTGGTGTGGATCCTTCCAGAAATATTTTTTTACACCCACACAGTGCTATACAGAATTTTTAATGGTTTTTTGCCTGTGGAGGTGATGGGATTATCTACAAAAATATCATGCTAGTATTTTTTTTTTTAAGGTTTTATTTATTCGAGAGAGAGCATGAGCAGGGTGAAGGGCAGAGGGAGAAGCAGGCTCCCCACTGAGCAGGGAGCCCGATGCAGGACACAATCCTGGGACTCCAGGATCATGACCTGAGCCGGAGGCAGACGCTTAACCAGCTGAGCCACACAGGCGCCCTTTGTCATGCTACTGTTCTTAACATGTTTTTTTCACGTGGCAACATGTCATTGGCATCTTTTCATTGTAATAAACACGGGATCTGACCCATCACTTCGGATGCCTGCGTAGAACGTGGCTGTGCCGTATTTATTGTAAGCAGTTTCCTGGTGTCAGACATTTTGGGTTCTTTCCGATTTGCCGCTATAACCACCACCACAGTGAACATACTTGTACGTAGATCATTCACGCGTTTGTTTTGCTGATCATTTCTTCGGGATAAACGCTTGGATACAGAATTGCTGAGTCAAAGGATATGTACTTGGAATACATTTTACTGCTTTGCCTCAACAGCACTTATCCAGCTGGGATTACAGATGATCTGGTTGCAGAGACAAGGCATACATACCAGAGACTCATGGCTTCTCTGGAAGTAGGCCAAAGCGATGTAAGTGACAGATAAGAGATGTGACTTTGGGCTGCTGAGGGAACGCGTCTTGGAAGCCCTGGCCCTTGGGCTAGGAATAAACACCGAGTGAGACGTAGCTGAGCCGGCTGGGGGTCAGGGCTGGAGGGCGGTTACCTACAGGAGGGTGTGTTCTGAAGGTGGCACTTGGCCCATCAGCCCTTAACCTGACACCAGTCTTCCTGGCTTTGGACACCTGTTACACCTCAGTCTATCTGCTGTCACTTGTGCTTGAAAGACCCAAATGTTCCCGCTTCGCGTGGGTGTTAAGAACCCACACGTGATGAAGGGACGAGCTGAGACAAACCAGGCCCCCGGTCGTTTAAACACATAGCTTAAAGGAGGGCAAGCAAGTGAAATGGCCAAATCCCTGACTCCTACTGAGGCAGACCCAGCAAAAGAAATAGAAGAGAACCTTAAAAATGAACAAAGTGTTAAAGCTTCTAGAAGAAAACAGAGGGTCACTCCCAACCTCAGGGTAGGCAACAATTTCTTGGACAGAGTGCAAAAAGTATTAACTCTGTGCTTTAGTTTGCTATCACTGCCGTAACAGTTTACCACAGACTGAACACCTTGAAACAACACAAAGTTATTATCTTACAGTTTGCTTAGGTCAGAAATCCAGTGGGCTCAGTGAGGTCTGCTTGGAGTCTTACTGTACCAAAATCAAAGTGTCAGCAAGGCTGCATTCTTTTCTGGGGGCACCAGGGGGGAATCTGTTTCTTTGTTCTTCATATTATTGGCAGAATTCAGGGTGTGTGTGTGGTTTTAGGACTGAGGTCCCCATTTCTTTGCTAGCAGCCAGGTGAGGCTGGTTCTCGTTTCTTAAAGCTGCTCACATTCCTTGGTTTGTGGCCCTCTTCCTCCATATTCAAAGCCAGCAGTGACAGGTGGAATGCCTTTCATGGTCTCTCCTGCCTTTTCTCCCCATAGTCACATTTTCTGACTCACCCTTCCACCTTCCCCTATATGCAGAATAATGCCAAGATGCAGAATAATCTCCCCATGTCAAGGTTCCATGACCTTAATCACATCCACTAGGCTTGTAATGTAATATATTCACAGGTTCCAGGGATTAGGATGTGGATACTTTTTTGGAGGGAGGGACAGTTTTCCTGTCTATCACTCCCCAAGACTAAAAGCCTAACGAACAAACAAACCTAAACATCTGTAAGAAAATAAATTTGACAAACCACAGACTGGGAAAAAATATCCACAACACATCTACCTGAGAAAGAACAGGTCCAGAATAAAACACTCATAAATCAACAATAAAAAAAGTCAACAATTCAATTTAAAAATGAGCAAGAAACTCAAGCAGACTCTTGACACAAGAAATTATAAAAGGAGCAACAAGCATGTGATGAAAAAATGCTTTACATCATTAATCACCATGGAAGTGCAAATTCAAACACATCTATTAGAACAACTGTGAAAGAAAGACTAACCCTACCAAATGTTGGTGGGGATACAGAAAAACTGGAACGCATATACACGGCTGATGGGATTGTAAAATGGTGCAACTGCCTTAGGAAACCGTAGCATCTCACAGTTAAACATATCTTCTGCTGTAACCTAGAAATGTCACTGTTAGGTACTTATGCAAAAGAAATGAAAGCCTATGTCCACAAAAAGACACAAACAGGAATATTTTTAGCACCTTTATTCACAGTGGTTCACCACCAGAAACAACCCAACATCCATTAGCAGAATGGATAAATAAATTTTGATACCTTCATACAATGGACTCTTAACTCATCAATTTTTTTAAAAAAGTGATTATCAGTACATACAGCAATGTAGATGAATCTCAAGTTCAAGAACGGGCAAAAGTGATGAAAATCAGAAATTGGTTGCAGAGGCAGGGGAATTGACTGGGAAGTACGAGGGGGAAATTTCTGGTCTGGTGTTTTGACGATGTTCTCCAACTTGTGTTGGTGGTGGTTGCTCAGATGCATGTGATTGTCCAAAACTAACTGAATAGAAAACCTAAGCTCTTTGTATCTTATCCAGTTAATAGTGAAAATTCATAAAGACACATGAAAAGATAATACAAATGGAGAGAGAACTAAAATTATTTTTCATAAGCGAAAATCAGTTTCTATATTGTAAATCACCAGCGAGCATTAAAAAAATCAGGAATGATGAGGGCAGGAGTGGCAAGAGCAAGGACCTCCAAGAACCCTGTCCTCCATGAAGGTGCTGAGAACACTGGCAGAAATGGTCACATTTTGTTTCTACCAGTGTTGAACTTTGACTTAACCGTGTATTTCATCAGTTCTAAGACATATATTTTTCTCATGTTTTACTCTCTATTTAATCAGAAAGTGTCTTACAATCAATAGCGTATCATAGTCTAATGGCAGCGGGTCCTCTTGCTTTCTTAGTGCATTTCACAACAGATAGTGTGTTAGATTCAGCGAAATGTGATTTTTTTCCTGTGGGTCACTCCTATGTTAGAATGATCTGAGTCTTACCTATTTCAGAATGCTTATTAGTACAATAAACTTTCCAACTGAAACCGTTCTACAGGGTTCCCTTAGTTCCAAAAAGGAACATTTTTACAAATCTTGCATTTGATATGAGTCTTATAAGGAGAAAAAATGAGCAATGACGTCTTTAAAAAGAAAAAAAACACCACCACACCTTTGTTTATATTACGATGGATTTTTAAATTTGCTTCCGATGGACATTCACAGAGGCCTGTGGGGCACCACGGCTCGGTGCTGGCCGCCACAGCCATAGGATGCAGGCATGAGTAGCTGTGTCCTGATTTTATAGACTGAGTGGCTGCTTAGCTCACTGCATATGAAGGTCAGACATGATGGGTCAGACCCTGTGTGAGGTTGTCGGCTTTGTGGACACAGAAAGTGCCCGTCAGCTCAGCCTCCCACTGGCAGTTAGGGCCTTGCCGTCCTGAGGGTGGGGGATGGGGGAGGGGAGCATGAGAAGAGCTTGTTTCCAGTGTAAAAGATCACCTCCATGTGACAGCTGACAGTGGAATCATCTCATCCCTTTAGTGTCACTGACTTTCTTTGCTTTCTCTGGGCATGTTTGGAACTGAGAATTAACGGGAGCCTGATTTTTAAGGATTCGTTTCTTTCCTGTCTTGGTTCCATAGCCTGCAGTGAGTTGCATACTCCATCGCTAGACCGAAAACCAAATAGCTTTGTAGCAGTGAGCGCCACCACCCCTCCTCAGGCCTTCTGGACGAAACACGCACAGACGGAGATCATCGAGGTGCGTGCTGCCAGCTTCGACCTGAAGCTCTGCGACGGGCTCCTGCGGCGTTGATAGCCTCCACGGGGGGGGCTGCGGGTGACCTGAGCCCCTGCAGCTGGCACTCCGTGGGTTCTCAGTACACTGAGGTTTCTCTTCACGTTCATCTCAGTGGCATTCATATTTGCCACATCCTTTACAATTATCGATGAGCTATTGGCCGGTTGTCTTTGAACAATGATCCTATAAGGTTATTGCCTTTTAAGAGGTAAAGAGCTCATTCTTCCTTGTCATTTTCATTTGGCTGCTGCTTTCGGAGAATTGTGTTCATTAATCACAGTGTGGAGAATGTTACTTATTAACCAGCCTTCTTACTGGACATACCCCTCTTTTTATTGGCTTTCTTTGTATATCCTTTTGCATTGTGTGTTTTATATTTACGTTTTACAAACTCCTTTTAGATAATTGAGCACCGTATGTAAGTTACGAAATGAAGTATAGGCTCTGTCTTAGACTGTGCAGGATTTTGTTTGTGATGTGAGCGTCTGTATGAATTAACCCCTCCCTAGCAGTCTCAAACAGACTTAAACTGCACTTCTCCCCTTCCCTCATTTACATTTTGGAACCTAGACCACCGTTTTTCATTCTCTTGGAAACTTATTTCTGAGTTCAAATCAACGGTTTTGTTTTCTAAGCATCTGGTGAGTGCTGCCTGCGTGTGGAGCGCGGTGCTGGGCGCCTTGGTTGATACAAAGACCTCGGAGGCCCAGTCCCTGCCCTTGAGGACCGTCCCATCCTGTGGGTGGGGAGGCAGTGAGCGTGGTCCAACTCTACACAGCTGTGTGGGAAGGGGTGGAGTAGAGAGAGGAGGGCAGCACCCGGGGGGTAGGGCCCATCCAGCTCTGAGGATTGGAGAGGCTGCCTCGGGTGATGCTTAGCGGAATTCTGACTTAAGAGACCTGGGCAGGGCCAAGACTCTGCAGTTCTCACAAGCCCCCGGGTGATGCCCTTGCTGCTGGTCTGGGGACCACGTGTTGAAGAGCACGCCCGAGTTCGGTGGTAGTTATGCAAAGGCGTGCAATAGGAAAGTGTCATGTGGGTTCTGAGAATACCCTTACCCTGTTCTGGGTGTGCAAAAGGCCCACGTGGAGGAGCAAGGGAGAGCAGCCTTGAACGGCAGGCCAGGAGTGTGTAGCAGGCCAATCAGGCTTTTCGGAGGGGAGTCACCTGACTAGATGTGTTCCAGGGAGGTCCTAAGCTGACAGGCATCTGGGGGAGCATGTAGGACCTGACTGGCAGTGGGAAGGAATGGGAAGGGGTGCGTGTGACAGGCCCTGGAGGCGGGTTTGTGGGAGTGGTTCCCTGTCCCAAGGTGGTTGAGAATGCTGGAGAAAGAGGCAGCAAAGCAGATGTATATAGCCTCCTTGGGAGGAGAGACAGAGAATGGCCTTAACCAAGGGCAGGTGCAGGGTGAGGTAGGGTGGGCTGCGGTCCCAGCAGGCTGCCCAGCCGGGGCCGTCCAGCATACCCCGAGAGCCCGAACCTGGAGCCGCAGAAGGAGCACTGCTAGAGGCATGGGACCCACAGCAGGCACAAACAGGAACTAGGAACCATTTGGCTGAGATAGGTAACCGCTGCCTGAGAAAGACAATATGTTACGGGGCTCTGGGGGGCAGGGCTAGGCTGCCAAGAAATGGCCCCCTATGAGCTAGAAACTCACAGCTCGTCTTTTGAAAAGGATAACCTTAAAAAGGTCAGTTCTTAATTATTCCAACTATTGGATTCTGGAAATAAGAAACAACTTAAGTCATTCATTTCTTCTCACATCTGACGTTGTATATCTTCAAGGAACAACCCGAAGTAGGAGATCCAAATAGATCACTCATTTAAAGTGGTCATACCGAGAATACATGCGGACATCCAGGTCCTTTCACTTTTAGAGGATCCCCTCTAGTGAGCGAGAAGCCTTAGAGTGAGCCCTCGGGCACGGCCGTGCGGTGGGCCTGCCTGCGGTGGCTGCTTCTGGAGATGCCTGTCACACTCCTTTGTCCTTTTTCTAAGCAGCGTTTGGGCTTGTTTTAGACATCCATTTAGGCTGCCATCAGTGTTTGTGTCGATCCAAGTCAGTAAGAAGGTTAGCGTCTCGTTCTGAAAATGTTGGTGTGTTTCCAAAGCAATTACGTGGAAAAACCCAACTCCGCATTCTGATTTTGCTCTTTTTTCTATTCTAGGGAACCAACAATCCTATATTCCTAAGCAGTATTGCCTTCTTTCAAGACTCTCTTATCAGTCAGATGACACAGATCAAACTCTCCGTGTATGATGTCAAAGATCGATCTCAGGGAACAGTTAAGTAACACACTGTGGTTCGTGGCATTTTGTTCCCTTTTTTTAAGTTCTGTAATCATCTGAGTGAGAGGTGAACACAGATTAACTTCACTACTTTGCTCACAAATTAACTGGCGTCCAAATGTATTCATCTTCAGGAATTTCCTCCTGAGCATCCGTGTTAGGCTCCTGAGAGAGGGTCAGATGTGTTGTGGGAGCCAGCCTGCTGGACTCTGGGGCCTGGCATTTGGACCAGAGGCAAAGCAAGCGTACTAATGCCTTCTCTCCCCCGCTCTTCCTCAGATGTATTTACTGGGCTCTGGAACATTCATTGTCAAAGATCTGCTCCAGGACAGGCATCATAGGTTGCATTTAACACTAAGGTTGGTATTTAATTTTATTCCCTTGAAAGGACCTGGAATTATGAAGTCCAGGGACAGATGAGCGGAAGGCCCCATTTCCTGCACTCAGAGAGGGCCCGGCCCCCTCCCAAAGGCTGGTGTCAGTGAGGAGTGGTTGCTTACTGAAGTGAGATTAAAACAGCCCATCAGAGGACCCGTTAGGGAATGGAAATGTGCAGTATCTATAGGAAATATGAGCCCTGTTGTACGCAGACCTAAGGAAAACCTCCATATATATCTGATAATACTCAATATTTTTATCTGTCATCTCTTCCTCCCCAGTAGAATATGATCTCCCGGGCAGCAGGGTTTTTGTCCGCTTTGCTTCATTGCCGTATCCTAAGCACCTAGAACAGAGCCTGGTGCTCAATAAATATTTATGGAAGGAAGGAAGTGGAACCCCCACTGTATCCCTGAAAGGAAGGTGAAAGAGGTCAAGATGTCAGCCCTTCCCAAATTCATTTCGGGGACAGTGCTCACCGAAACCCTAACATGGTGTTCTTTTTTTCAAAATAATGTAAAAGTTGGGAAGATAGTTCAAAAGAGCAAAAGCAATCTGACAAGGGTTAATCATCTGCTGGACAGTGCACCATTCTAAAGCTATGGTGAGAGCAGTGTTGCAGGCATCGGGCAGAGCGAGAGCCTGGTTCGGCCCTCGGTGTGCAGAGGGAACCTGCCTCAGCATGAAGGACGCATCTTACAGAAAGACAAGGGGTTGTGTGGGGCAAAGGGCTGCTAGAGAAAAATATTCAGGTACGTCATGTGCCAGAACTAATTCTAGTTGGATCATCACTAAACGTAAGAAATGGACATCTTCTGTTGAAAAGGGTGTACGTAGGACTCTAGCAGAGAGCATGGGGAAGCACTTTTCCAGGCATTAGAACAATGAGAAAAAGTCACAAAGGAAATTGTCAGTATATGTGACCACATAAAAGTTTAGAACCTGGCTAAATCAGACACCTTAAATAAAAAGCCTGAGGCGTTAGGGTGTCCCTGGGGCCTCCCTGGATGAATCAGATGGGCCTACGCAGCTGGCAGCCACCCTGCGGGAACTCAGGCGAAGCTGACCAGGGCTAGAGTGGCATTAACTGTATCATACCAGGATTCAGAGTCTTTGGGAAACCCTCTGCTTACTTGGGGTCCAGGCCTAGGTCTTGGGTCTAATCAGATCTTAAGGGTGGGTGGGAAGGAACAGAATGGGGTTCAGTGTTAGAAGAAGGTGCTTTCCAGTCCTGGTTCCAAGATGTGTCTTCATCTCTCTCGAGGGCAGAGGTCAGCCCAGGGGCTGATGGGTACCTCCCAAGCAAGCATTGGCTCTTCCCCTCCAACTGTACCCCAGGCACATCCACACTTCTCTGTGGTGCTGTGTCCCCTCTCAGCTGCAGCCCTCCTCTCTGCTCTTACGGTTTCCTTGTCTGCCTCCCCCGGAGCCTGTGCATGTAGTGAATGCTGGCTGACTGACCAGTGCACCAGATCCTGGCACTCTCAGGACCCCTTGATGACCCAGGATGGCTGAGCTTTGCATTTAAGCAGAAAATGAAGTGCAGGTAAATGCCTCTTATCAGAGCACTTTGCTCATTGCAGATCTGCGGAGAGTGACCGTGTGGGTAACATCACCGTGATTGGCTGGCAGATGGAGGAGAAGTCAGACCAGCGGCCCCCTGTGACCCGGTCTCTGGACACCGTCAATGGGAGGGTGAGCACGCCGCCTTGCTCCTCTCTGTTGGAAGGAGTCAGAGGGTCTGTCCAGATGCACTTTGCCTTTGTGTCCCAGGAAGGGAAAGACGGGGCCCCCAAGGCAGAACGTGCCCATCCCCCCAGGCACTTCTCAAAGTAGTGAGGGGGGTCCCTTCAGGGAGCGTGCCATGCAAGACTCTGCTGAGTGGGAGCCAGGCTGGAGGAGCTGCATTCAGGCGGCGAAGGGGGGCTGATGGGGTGTGCAAGGAGGCTTGGATTACCTCTGCTGTTTCGTTAGAGCTTCCCTCCCAGGCACACATGTGCCCCGCAGCCACCTTCTGTGCGCCTCCCATCCACACACTCGCTGAGCCTCTCCTAGACCTCTCCCCCTCTGCATCTGCTCCACTCCCTCTCTGTCACCCTGCCTCCCTCACCGTCGCTCGCACGGGCCCCTCATGCTCTCAGACTACAGTACCGGTGTACCAGACACTGCTAAGTGGTCATTGCTGTAAAATACGGAGCTAGCTCATTTCACCCAAAATAAGCCCAGGAAGTCAGCTGTGCAAACGTTTCTGAGCATCGTCTGTTCCCCCCTCATTCTGTCCGTCACAACACCGCAGTACCAGGTGAAGTGACCGAGTCACTAGAAGATCCTGTGTGCGTGGCCTGAGGGCAGTGTACTGGCAGGTGGATTAATTTTGGCTGGGGCAGTGTATTTACTGTAGAGTGAATGGGGGATACTAATTCTTAGAGTTCTGTGATGATGCACGTGGGCCCCGTTTCTGCGGAGTGTTCTGGAATTGTCTGGGTCTCACCGTTTCTGCTTTTCTGTCCGCGTCACTAGATGGTTCTCCCCGTTGATGAGAGCTTGACAGAGGCACTGGGAATCCGATCCAAGTATGCTTCGTTGCGAAAAGACACCTTACTGAAATCGGGTAAACAGCTTCCTCCGTTGGTACTCTTGCCACTCTTGTGAGTGTCCACTCAGGCCCATGCCCACCCTTTCCTCCCCACCTACTCGGATTGTCACAGCCAGGCACCCCGATTGTCACCTCCCTGCCATGTGTCTGAGTGCCATGCTTTGTGCCAGCATGTGGAGTTAGTTATACTCCAAGCAAAGGGGTAGGGGGGCATCTCTCCTTCATTCCACTCTTTGTCGTGTTGCCTTGGGTTTGGGGACTGACACCCTCCCCGCCCCCGCCCCTGCACTCCAGAGTTCATTCCACACCCTGGGATGAGAAGATTGCATGTCGCAGGGGAGGAGCAGCCAGACTCAGTCCCTCCGGTGGGCCTTGGTTTAAATGCTCTCATTCTCTTGAGAGGAACAGTAAGGAGCGCTGTTGAGGGCCCACACAGCGGGTGTGTCGCCGGCTCACACGCAGCCTCTGTCCCCTCCGCGTCCCCCACCTCAGTGTTCGGCGGTGCCATCTGCCGCATGTACCGGTTCCCGACCACGGACGGCAACCACCTGCGGATCCTGGAGCAGATGGCGGAGAGCGTGCTCTCCTTGCATGTGCCCCGGCAGTTCGTGAAGCTCCTGCTGGAAGAAGACGCGGCCAGGTGAGGCCCCGTGGAGAGGCCGACCGCCCATCAGGCCTGGGTCATCCACCCCTTCCTTTCCGGAAAGTTCTTAGATGTGGTGGGTAGAGCACTGGCAGCAGAGAGGCTAGCTTCAGACCCAGCCGCCGCCACTTGCTTGCTCGGTGGCCTCGGCTTGCCAAAGCCTGCGTTTGCTCACCTGTCCCCTGAGTTCCTGTGCGAGGCCATCACCAGACAAGTTATAGGAAGCCCCAGACATGTGCCCAGCACGCATGCCTGCTCCCTTCTCTTCCCCTCTCCTTTCCCCTCTCAGTTGGCCTGTAGAAAGTTAGGAAGGGCTGGTCGTTCTTTGGTCACTGGTTCCGTAGGGCAGGGCCACAGTGATAGAGGCTATAGAGAGCTAAGTGTGACTCGTTGGGGCCCTCTGGTCCTCCATATCTCTTAGCCTGGGGCATTTTCCCTCGATCCCATGGCAGGGAGAAGGGGTTCAGCCCCGCAGATTGCAGAGTGTGTCACCTGTCTTCCTCAGATGTCGTTTCTCCTCGCTGTCAAAAGACAGTGTTAATTATGAACACAAAATAAGAGCATGAGAGGATACAATGCAGTCAGGATCTCACTGTTCGGATACAGCTATTTTTAAACATTTTTTATCTTGAAAAAAAAACTCAACCTAAGAATGACAAGAATAATGCAATGAGCTGCTTTATCTCTCTATGTGTACTATTTTATAGTTCTTTTTTTTTTTTTTTTTAAAGATTTTATTTATTTATTTGACAGAGATAGAGACAGCCAGCGAGAGAGGGAACACAGGCAGGGGGAGTGGGAGAGGAAGAAGCAGGCTCATAGCGGAGGAGCCTGATGTGGGGCTCGATCCCAGAACGCCGGGATCACGCCCTGAGCTGAAGGCAGACGCTTAACCGCTGTGCCACCCAGGCGCCCCTATTTTATAGTTCTTTTAACTTTAAACTTTTTCCTTTCAGCTTTTCTGTATTTGTACAGATTTTCTTACCTACCATCTACATTTGCACAGGTCTTGAGTTTTCATGTTATAATTTTAATTATGGCATAAATTCTCATTATTTGGTTTACTAGATTATAACTTTGAAGAGTTTACTCATTTCACGAGAACTTGGGTTTTGAGGGTTTTGTTGTTATCGTGTTTCACACCAGTTTCACGCACGTGGCTGGTGTTGCGTGTGGTGTGGGAGGGTTCTTGATGAGCGAGACAGACTGTGGAAGGCAGTCCCTCTGGAGAAGTGGGGGCCGCACCCCGAGCCCCAGCTGCTTGAGCTGTGTGCAGAAATTAGAAGGGCTGGTGAGAAGGAGGGCGGTCCGGCCAGGCTTCTGTGAGACGGTAACATTAAACTGACACCGAAGCACAGGAAGGAGCAGAAAGGGGGCAGAGACACCGGGGAGGCTCCAGCAGCAGCCGTGGCAGGTGGGGCTCGTGTGGTCACGAGCGGACCCACGGCCGCAGGACCAGCTGGCCAGCAGTGAGCGAGGACAGGGGTCTCACCACAGCCTCGCCTACTTGTGTACTCTTTTACTTTGATCTTGCTAATTTCCTAATAAAATGCTACAACTTTCTTTTTAATTTCAGACAATCTAGCAGATTGCATAAAATTAGCTTTTTTTTCCCCCAAAGGAAAATATGCATAGTATAAAAAAACAAATAGTGCCCAAAGGCTTTTAACAATGACATAAGTCCTGGGGCCCTCTACTCTCTGATCTGCTTCCTAGAAACAACCACTTTTAGCCATTTTAGAGTTTACCGCTATGTTACTAAATAAACGAATAGCATACTCTCTTAACTGGTTTGGGGCTTAGCTACTGATTCCCTGTGATGAGGATTTTAGGTCTTTTGTACTTTCCCGTTCCCCAGCTTCCTAATGTGGTTATCCTTTTTTTTTTTTTTGTCTATCTTGTGTTTTCATTATTCCAATTATGTAGCTATTATTTATTGCTGAGCTAAGACAGTTATATTTCAGTTCTTACATAGCTTTTATTTTTCTGAAGGTGACAGATCCTCTTTTTTTCTTCTCTTCTCCCTTTTCCCTTTCCCTGCCTTCCTGCTGCTTTTAGATTTAGACAGCTCATTACTCCCATAGAGAAAGAAAGCATAGCCAAAGTTGCCAGCCCGCTATGGCCCTTGTCCCCCGAGGGACAGCGCTGAAACAGAGGGGGCTGGGCAAGCGCAGCAGAGCAGGGCCGCCCCGTGCCAGCTAGCTATGGACCACCGCTTGGCAGCTGTATGTCTTGCAACAATGTTCTTAGGGGCAGGGCAGGAAGGCCCACACACCCCCAGAACATGGGGGCAGTGAGAAGCTGTCTCACAACCCCCCCGTCTCAGCATCCAGGAGGGTCCCACGTGGCCTGTGGGGGTACGGGCAAGGAGCCACTCCCCTAGAGCCCCTCCCCTCCACTTAGTTTTCCCTAGGCATTTGACAGAGTTTCTGTGAAAAGCATCTCTGTGCTTTTCCACATGGTGAGTGGTCTGCCCATCATACAGCCATTCCTTCTAGGGTGTTGTGTCATGTGCCCCCCTGCCCCCCGGCTTGCTCTGGAGACCTGCAGTGTAGCTGTTGTCCGACGCCTTCCCTGGCATTGACTGCACTTCCATGTCCGCTTTGTTCTCCTGCTTGGTTGGGACACCTGTGCCTCTCCCAGGGAAGTGAGCCGGCTCCACACCTGATGTGTGTGTGTGTGTGTGTGTCTTCCTTGCAGAGTGTGTGAACTGGAGGAGTTGGGGGATCTGTCCCCTTGCTGGGAGAGCCTCCGGCGCCAGATTGTCACTCAGTACCAGACCATCATCCTCACGTACCAGGAGAACCTGACTGACCTCCATCAGTACAAAGGTGGGTGCTGGGTCTCCCTTTTCCCAGCTAGAAAACGAGAACCTGGCTCAAATACTCTCCCTGACAGACACTCTAATGGATTTTTAAAAATAGGTTCTCGTGTAGGTGTGAATTCTTTCAAACATGGATTTCTCAGATCTTAATTAAGAAGACAAGTATGTGAATTGCATTGAAAATTCCTTCTATGGTGTCTTCTGCCAGAACAACTAATGCAGGATGAAATTTAGGAGAGACGAAAGCACAGGCTATTGGTTCATGTTATTTTTTTGTCTTGGTCTAAAATGCTCAAGGGACGTGCCCCAAAGATGTAAACCGTTTGCTTTGAGACAAAGTGGTTTCCTAGATTTCCCAGTTTAAATCGTCAACAATCCTTGTATTGAACACTGAATTGTCTGAGTGGAGCGCTCCGTTTTCAGCCTCAAAAAAGAAAGTAAAGTATAGACACTTCACATTTCTTCTTGAAAGATCCTGCTCGGTTTTCAAAATACTCTAAGGGTAGATTTGGAAGAATTTTCTTAACTAATCCCTTTTTATTCCAAAATAGAATGAATTTTTTGGTTTTTTGTTATTTTATTGTCTATCTTCAGATTCTTTCCTCCCCCTACTACTACATAATGGAATTTCAGGATTAAAAGAAAATCTTACGTCCTTAATATTAAGGTTTTGACACAGAACATACGAACCCGCCCATGAACTTGGCTGAGGAGAAGCCACATACGGTTATGAGGACAAGGTGATGGTGCCCTTGGATCTGGTTTGAATCTGAAGGGCAGGTCTAAGTGTATTGGCAGCATAGAGCTGAAGAAATTGAGGGACCTACCCCTGCCAGATACCTATTACCTGGGAAAGCAGGAAACCCCCATGAGCTTGAGTTTTCCAGAGCAGAGCATCTCAAGTGTCAGTGTGCAGCCTGGTCCCTGAAGATCTTGCTGCAGTGCAGATCTCGGATTCTGCGTTTCTAACAGGCTCCCACGATACCACTGCTGCTGGTCTCTGGGCCCCGTAAGTATCAGGCCCCAGAGGGCAGTGTCCTAGCACAGAATGCAAAGCAGACAGTGGCTGGTCTGCATTTTGTATACTGGTACGATTTACCTTTAATCTCTAGAGAGAAAGTTTATTTCTTCTCTCCTTCTGATTGTCGCTAATTCGTAACCCCTTTCTTTTCTAACCATGTATTTCTTGATTAGTGTTGGATTCTGATCACAGAAACGAGATAGATGTTAGTTCCATCATCCAACCTCCTTAACCAGCCCCGAGCATAATCAAGGGAACACGTTCAGGTTTGTGTTTCAGAGGGCCAGGATCCATGCTTTGTAGCATTCGTTCATCTTGCTGGGTCTGAGGTGATGAGCAGACCCTTTCATCTCTTTGTGGGAATTGAGATGTGTTGCTCTAGCTGAGCCGATTTCTTAGATCTCGCCTGATGGCGTTCTCCAGGGTTGGAACAGGCAGTCCCTGGCATGGGCCCATTTGCTTTTTATAGCGGTGCTGACATCGTGGTGCACAAAATCCGTCTCTATGTCCGACTTCTCAGCTGAGAGCTGAGTCATGGGAGGGCAGGGCACGGGTAACCATAGCCTTTTGAAGCTACTCCTGCCTGGCTCTGCTCCCCACCTGAGCACCCAGAACCAGCCTTCAGGCCCGTGAGCTGCCCTCCCTCCAGTGTTTCACCCAACCTGCTCTCTGGATGTGAAATGTGCTCACGGGCCCCTCAGAATTTCCTCGGCCGCTACCAGCACGTACTGCTCACGCGTAGCTGCTTCCTCGGAATATCACTGTCCTACTAGCCATTCCTGAATGCAGCGTACATGTCAACCGTCCTTGTTTTCTCATATTCCTTTTCTTAGGTCCCTCATTTAAAGCGAGCAGTTTGAAAGCAGATAAAAAGTTAGAATTTGTTCCCACAAACTTGCACATACAGAGGATGAGAGTTCAAGACGATGGGGGGTCAGGTAACTATTTTTCTGTTCCTCTCACTAAATCACACTTGACTTCTTTTCTCCCTGTGTGCTTGGTCCCCAGGCTGCCCCACACATGCGCAGCCTTCCCTATGTGTTCTCCTGCCTGGCAACTCAGATAAGAGACATGGCACAGGACCTTCGTAAGGTCTTTGTTCCCTATGCTTTTCCCTCCCTTTGTCCCTTCCCCTCGTCCACCCTCCCTCCAGCTTCCCTTTGTGTTTCTGTGGCAGAAAGTCACCTGTCAGTTATCCTTCCCAAGGAGGGATGCAAGCTGAGTGTTGTCAGTGTTGCCTCTGGCTCTTTGTGGCCCCATCTGGAGATGTGTAGGAACCCCCTCTCTGCTGAAATGATGGTGCTGGGCTCCAGGGGCCCTCAGACAATCAAGGCTGTGGGACCGAGGGAGCAGACTGCTTGGAAACGGGCTGGGGTGGGCAGGGTCCCAGAGTTGCGTGCATATCCCTGTAGCTGGCTTGTCCACAGGCCTGAGCCCAGAGTAACGGAGGAGAGCTTTCTGTCATTCAGATCAGAACTACGACATCGTCACCATCGGAGCGCCAGCAGCACACTGCCAAGGTTTTAAGTCAGGAGGTCTCCGCAAAAAGCTGCACAAATTTGAAGAGACCAAGAAGCAGTAAGTACTTGGAGAGTGTTCGTGGTCCTTGTACAGCTGTCTGGTACTTCCTAGGTTAAAAAAAATCAAAACGTGACCGCAAAAACATCTAGCCATCCGATGTGCTTTCGTGTGGTGGGAGGAGCTGCCGCGTGGCCCCTGTGCTTCTGTGTGTGCGACTGAGCTGGGGGGTGACGAGGGCACCTGATCAGTGGTCCTGGCCCTGCAAATGAACAGCAAATTGAACTCCCCCTGGAAGGCGGCTCCCCGGTGTGGACTGTCTACTGGCTCAGCTGTCTCTTAGAGCCCCTGGTCTGTCACACCAGGTGTGTATGTTGAACGCCACAAACTGTGAAGCCTGCAAGAGATTGATTGTTTCCTTTCCTGAAAGGACTGCAGTGGTAAACATTCCCTGTTTGAAGAAGCCTAGAATGGGGCGGGGGGTGGAAGGGGAGCCGCACGCAGCTGCAGTCCAAACAGGAAATGGCCAGGTAGGCAGTTGGGGAAGGGCATCATGGAGCATGCAGGGAGGTGTGGCTGAGGTGTGATGTTTTGAGGACAGGAGCTGAGCGAGAGGGCTGGCCTTGCTGGCAGCCTGCTCAGTGCGGGGCCACACGCTGGTGACCATGGATGCAGGGGTAACAGAGGTAGGCCTGGCCCCGAGGGGCTCCCGGCCTTGCCTGGGAGCAGACAAGTCAACACCACCATTTGGAGCAAGCAGTGCCATGCCACCCCAGGAGCAGGGATGATGGGGAGAGAGCCATAAACCCCAGCTGTTGCATTGGATATGTGGGAGGCATTGGTGATCTTCCAGAACGTCACCTGTCAAGATTTAAATAGATGAGGGAGGCAAGTGTAAGAAGTCAGGGCAATGAGTATAGATGGTCCTGTGAGATCAGTGGACCATGGAGTAGAGGAAATAGCATGCAGGTGTCTGCCTGGGGACAATGGTTATTACTTGATTATGCATTCAAGCTGATGGGGATTGAGAGTGAAGAATTGTTGATAAGAGAAGGTCGACGGAGCAAGGCTCTGGAAATGCAAAGGCCAGACCAGGCAGGGAGTCCTAGAAGGGACAAGAGAAGGTGTGCTGCAGAGAGATCCCTGAGGAGTGAAGAAACAAGCTGAAAATACCACGGGCCAGCGTCTGCAGAGTGTGGAGTTGAAAGGGTGGGACTCACCAATGGAGAACAGAACAGTTGGAGGGAAGGTGAAGCCAAGGCGCAGGGGGCATCAGGAGAATGGACAAGGTGGCCGTGTGGAGAGCGTTGGCACCTGCCAGGGAATCAGAGGCTTTGTGCTGCCATGGGCAGGAGTCAGGGGTCAGCTCGAGAAAACTGACTGCAGACTAGATCAAGGAGGGGGTGAAAGGTCAGGTCCAGTGGCCGGTCACTGGGCCAAGGGGATCAGGGATGCAGCTAGGAGCTTCTCTGCCCATGGGGCAAGGCTGGAGGGGTGAGCTGGCAGGTGGAAGAGAGCGCACCATGAGAAATCATTGCTCAGATGTGTGCACAGGTGGCCTGGAGCTAAGTGAGCCGTGGAGGCAGCAGGAGGAAGGGCAAGAAAGGGCCAGTGGTTAGGAAGGGGAATTTCAGCCTTAAGGGTGGGACGGCATCCTTGGGAGGCCCCCAGACAGCCCTCTTGACCTTGATTGATCCCACCAAGGGGTCTTCCGTGCCCAGACAAGCCAGAGCCAGCTGAGGAGTCACTGACTGTGCTGTTCCCTGGGAATTATGATGAAGAGGAAGCTTCTGTGCTCACCGCAGCTCTGCACAGCCAGCCGAGAGAGCGTGTGTCTGTCACTCCATTGCATGTGGCTGTGTGGGGCTGTGAGTGGGAGATTCGAGGATGCCATGGGGGCCCCGGAGGGGAGAGCCCATCAAGAGGGGGCGCCACTGGCCGTCCCTGTCACATAAAGGTCCAGATGTTGATACCTGATTATTCTGTGTATTAAGTTCAGAACTTCTTACTTCCAAAATGCCTCTGGAGTATTTTTCAAATAAATAATATAAATTTTCATTCAATTTCCTACTAATGTTATAAAACCACCTGTAGAAATGATTTTCATTATTTTAACTGTACCTTAAATGTAGACATAACTTGGCCCGCAGGCGGGATGTCTCCCCGGGGCTTGTGCACAGACATTGACGTTGCTCTGATGAATAAGCACATTGGGCTCATAATTTTTATTGTCCCTGTAGTGGGTACTTCAACACATAATTTCAAGGGTTTTGACAAAAGATAACTTGGCTTTTTAACTTTTTATTTTGCATTTGGTGTTTGCTAACTGCTAATACTTCGTTTTGGTTCTTTTCTTTAGCAGTTTTGAGGAGTGTTGGTGAGTTTTCTGTCTGTGGAGAGAGTGTCTGTTTGGGTCTTGCTCTCCTGTAGAGAAAGCCTGTGCTGTCCCCTCCTCTGTGAGGTGCTTCAGCCCTCGGTGCCACCGGGGGCCCCTGGTTATACCCTCGTAGACAGAATTCTCTCTTCCAACTGCAATGTTCTTTGATAATGAATAGCCCGTCTCCAGTCTACCATTTTGCCTTCAAAACCCAGCAGCATTTTGTTGCTATGTGTGCTCTGAGAGGGGGCCCCATTTCTCCCAGGCCAGGCAAGGCCCCGGGTGCTGGGATTTTAGCTCCTCCCACTAGTGTGGTTGGGAATCCCTTGCTGGCTTCTCTTACAAGAATCTTAGGGCTTCAGTTTTCACTTTACCCTCACCTCTTATGGGAATGAAGCCAGCTTCCATTTTCATGAATGTAATTTATGCAGATTTTTAAAACAGTGTTACTTGGGCCAATTTTCCCCCCTGAAGGCAAACCAAGAATTAATATAACCCAGTGACTTTTCCTACCAAAGAATTAGATGGCGGCCAGAAAGCACTGTGTCTGCTGCCTGGGGTCTCCATGGCTGCCCCAGGCCCTCCCCAGTCATGCCCAGCATGCTTGCTCAGGCAGCAGCCAGGGCTCTGCAGTGGCGCTTTGTGTGGGGACAGGCCCCAGGAGCACCTGCAGCCCTCTGGAACTGTGCCATCTCAGAGGTGGGGAGGCTCGGGGGCCATGGCTGGGCCCTGCCTAAGATGGGACAGGAGGACGTGCTGAGGAGCCTGCTACCCAGACTGAGGCCTCTTGGGCTCTCCCCATTTTTAGGACTAGGTAGTTGAGCACATGTGCTTGTATGTTCACCGTCATCCCCTAACAGCAGCTCTTTGAAATTTACTCTTCCACACCCCCCACCATATGCTTCCTGTGTGTAAGTCCCAGATTACTGTTATTAGAACGTGACCTGTAAGAACACAAGGTGAGTAGGGGCGGTGCTTTCCTTCCGGCTTGGGGGACCGGATGTACTGGTCGGAGTGTACATAGCCGTCAGCATACACAGGCGTGTATCTACGTGACGCACACATGGCATGTGCGCTCTAAATATTGAGGCTAGGGAAGAGCAGATTTATAAAAATCCTATTTGAGATTGTGTTTTTAAGATTAAATTGTCAAATGGCAGCTATTCATTTGGAAGAGTGATTGCAGATTGGAAAGTAGTCGTGTGCACATCGTGCTGTGAAATTACTTCTCAGATCATGCAGGCTTCGTTGCGGCCTGCTGCATGGGCTTCTGGCAAATCCATCGTGTTTTATCGTGGTGTGTGGGCTTGGGGTGTTGTTTCTTTCTGGGGTGCTCTGGTTTGGGGGTTTTGCATGTTTACACTGGAGTCTGTCAAGGGAGGTTTATTGGGGACCTGCCTCCGGGGTCCAAAGAGCCCAGTGGGAGGAGGGAGCAAGTCCTCATATCCCAGGGAAGCGATGGAGGTTGTGCTCCTCCACCTTCTCCCTCTTCCCCAAAACCCAAAGGCAGCTTTTTGAGGGGACCCATGAAGGCTGAGAAGGATGGGGACCAGTGAAGGCTGGGACTCCCATTCCAGCTGGAGCTCACAAGTTCAGATCACAGGAGACATCTTCACTGGGGCCTTATACTCCCTGCTTTCCTTGGCTTCCTCAGATGGTCTAAAAACTAAATTGATACTACTAGATTGCTTGAGGGTCCTGGAGGAGAGACTTGGATTTATCATCTCCCTCTAGAATGGCCAAACACGTTAGCCAGGCCCCACACAGCTGGGACGTGGTCAGTTCTCCGGAGGCTGGTGTTTGTGCTGCGCAGGGGCTGGGCTGTAGCTTTGACAATCAATCCTGAGATCACACATTACTTGGTGATGAGGGAAGGAGGAAGAGCCAGGTTTTCAAAGCTGTTGAGGTGCCCAGGCCTGGCCTCTGGCTTGGCGTGTTCTTCACCTCCTCTTCATCTGATGGAACGTGATTTTTCAATGTAGGCAAGTGCTGGAGAAGGAAGTCTAATTGTCAGGGTCAGAAGTATGAGGGCGGAGAGCTATGGGTGTGTGCACAGAAAGTCTGAAGATTGGCCACATGGAGAAACAGGTTTCTTGTGGAAAGTCTCACACCCACGGCAGTCTCCCTTCACTGTGATAGACTGACCCCTTCTGAGATTAGCAGACCCCGTGCCTCCACTTCAGTACTGCTGATACGTTGACAGGCAAGGTTCTTAGGTGGAAGGCTATGCGCATTTGGGTAATTATTGGATTCAATATCTGTATACGCATTTACGTAAGAATATAGACCCATACAGATCAGAGACAAAAGACTTCATTGTGTTTTAATATTTCAAAGCCTTCTACCATATAGAAAGAATCTCTTGAGATTTACTTATGCCCATCAATAGCTAGACTAGCCTAGGAGAACATCCCTGAGTATGAGAAGGCTTTAGTTAGTGTTGGTTGTGGGCTGGTGTTGGGAGGCTGTTGCCATCCTTATGGATTTGAGAAGACTCCTTAGAATCTGTTCTTATCCTTTCTAGTACACCATCCAGCTGCCAGTCCATAATCTACATACCACAGGACATCATCAGAGCCAAGGAGATCATTGCCCAGATCAATACCCTGAAAACCCAAGTGAGTTACTATGCGGAGCGGCTCTCGAGGGCGGCCAAGGACAGGTCTGCCACTGGCCTCGAAAGAACCCTCGCCATTCTGGCAGACAAGGTAGGAGGCACTACCGTGCTATATGTGAGATGGGGGCTCCCTTGGGTTTTTGGAAACCCTTGCACGCCCCATGCGTGCTTGGAGCCATCCATACAAAAGGTGACATTGGGATGACCTTGAAGATCTAGTGTCAGGTTTAGTTCCCCCAAAGGCCCAGGGAGGTTGGTGATTTGCCTGTGGTCACAGAGCTGGATGGGGGCAGGCCAAGGACAGCACCCAGGGCAGGTGACTTCCAGCTACTGCTTCACGCAGCTGTGTCTTCCCTCAAGTCCATGGAGCCATTGTGGAGGCTGCAGTAGTTCCATAGCTTTCTTAGCAGCTGCCTACTTGGTGCATTTTTTGCCAATTTTTATTGACTTAGAATTTGAAGAAAGAAGCTGAGTTATTATACAGACATACATTAAAGGAAATATAACTTCATTGGCTTACATATAATCAATAAGCCATTTTCTAATTAACTGTAATTTTGATCCTGATTAAAAATATACATAGGGGCACCTGGGCGGCTCAGTCAGTTAAGCCTCCAACTCTTGATTTTGGCTCAGGTCATGATCTCTGGGTTCCGGGATCAAGCCTCATGCCAGGCTTTGCGCTCAGTGGGAAGTCTGCTTGAAGATTCCCTCTCCCTCTCCCTCTGCTCTTTGCCCCTCTTGTGTGTGTGTGTGCACTCCCACTCTCTCCCTCTCCCTCTCAAATAAATAAATCTTAATATATATAAATATAAGTATATAAATATTGGTCACACTGGGGGATTAGATATACCAGATCATTTTGATGGATGATGGTCTTCCAAATTACTCAGTCTCTCAACACACACACGCACACACATATAGAGATTCTCGTCACACTTCCCCACGCACACCCACTTTGCTGGGGTGAGGTGCTGTTCCTGATCAGAACGTGTTATATCCTTCACATGTGTTCACTCAGCAAGAAGATCGAGAGCTAGAAATTAGATCCACTTGAAAAAGAAAGATGATGTTACCGGAAGGAGAATTATGAGCCACAGAACTGCTGCCTACAGAATTCCCCACAACCACAGTGCTGTGCTGAGAGTCCCCCTCCCCAGAGTCCAGAGCTTTAAGTATTAGATGCAAACAGATAAGACTTACGTGATCACATCAAATTCCTGCCTGTCCCTTGGAACTAGAGAGGACAGCCCAAGAAGTCAGTGAAGGCAAGGACACTGGGCTGTCTTCAGGCCCTTCCTTGAGTCACATCAGGCTCAGAGGCAGGCAGGGATCCAAGAATGTCAGAGGTTTCTCTACCTCCCTCATTCTCCCCGTGTCCTCCAGTCTTTTTGTGGGAGCCTTTAAACTCAGCCGTCCCAAGGGCTCCTGCGCTATGGAGAAGGGTGCACAGCTGGGCCTCAGTACAGTTCCTGAGCTCTCAGAGACGACCGGCCTTGCAGGCCCTCACCTGGGGGCTCAGCGGCTTTGGTTTGTGCATACTGCAGACCCGGCAGCTGGTCACCGTGTGCGACTGCAAGCTGCTGGCCAACTCCATCCACGGGCTGAACGCGGCACGACCCGACTACATTGCCTCCAAGGCCTCCCCCACGTCGAGTGAGGAGGAGCAAGTGATGCTTAGGAACGACCAGGACACCCTCATGGCCAGGTGGACGGGGAGGAACAGCCGGTCTTCTCTGCAGGTGGACTGGCACGAGGAGGAGTGGGTGAGTCTGCTGCCTGCGGCCCTCATTCTGCCACTGAGCTTGGGTTGAAAAACTCAAAGCCTCTTGCCAGCCCCTCCCCGCCCAAGAGGTACCTAACAGGTTGGCCGCTTTGTAGACAAGCTCCACGTCTCCTTCCGGGATGGCTCTTGAGCCACCTGATTTAGGGAGGGAGGTGGCATATTCATACCTTGTGTCCATCTGAGGGGCAGGGCTGCTGCAGTCCAGGCTGGTGTCAGACCTGGTTGTAAAGGGGGTGATGTTCTCCATGGAGCCCTTGCCCCGCTGGCGGCCTGTCTCCTGTCACTGTCTACTAAAGACCCACCAGGCCCCCTGCTTCCCCAAAGCTCTCTACACAGTTAGCCCTGGGAGGGGGTATTTTGTATTTGTATTTTGGTGGATAGGGGAGGAGTCTGGAGACGCTGCCCCTGACATCGTGTGCGTTGCATCCTGCTTCCTGACAGAGTGGCCCTGAGAGCTGCATCTGTCTCTCCTGAGGGAGTGACACATCACACAACTTGTTTTCGTCATTGTTTAGGACTACTGCTTGGAGGCATTTTTCTGTGAGGCACTGAGTTTTTTAGTCAGCAGCGAAGGGCTCCTCCAGCCCTGCCCTGGCGTCCTGTATTCTGTGTGGGTTTCTGCAAACCACTCCCAGCCCTGCCGCCCCACTGCCCCCCGTCTGAAGTGATCAGCTGCTTCCATTACCTTCCTCAGTCCCCTCTGTGTTGGATGGTTGTAGGAGGTCTGCAGCAGAGGGAAGAGGAGACGAGCTGGCTCACTGGGCCCTGTGGCCCTTCTGGAAGGCACTGGGAAGTCCTGTCCAGCCTCTGTGACAGTTACTAGCAAACGTGTCTCCAACTTTAAAAACAATGACTGCAGTACATTGATTTGTGTTTTGAAAAGCAAATAGTAATAGGGAATTCTGAATAAATGTTGATATTTCTTAATTTGTGTCATTTTAATGATCACAGTGGCCCGGGGTAGGGGAATCCGTGTATGAGGGGAGCGCAGGGGAAGGGGTTTTGTTCTCTTCTGTTTTCCCCATCGGGAGAGCTGACCCCGATGGGTCCTTTTGGTTTGGAAGGAGAAAGTGTGGCTGAATGTGGACAAGAGCCTGGAGTGCATCATTCAGCGGGTGGACAAGCTGCTGCAGAAGGAGCGCCTGCACGGCGAAGGCTGCGAGGACGTCTTCCCGTGCGCGGGCAGCTGTGCCAGCAAGAAAGGTAACCGGAACAGCCACGCCTACTGGATCAAACCGGAAGACCCCTTCTGCAGTGGCCCCTCCTCACCATGCCCCTCCACCATCTGCTCGATGCCGTCCTCACCTGCATGCCATCCTCACCTGACCACACGTGCGTACGCCTCCACGCTTCCATTCATGCTGCCTCCACCCCGCGCTGCATCTGTCTGTCTGTGTCTGACTCCATGACCTCCTCCCCCACGCAGACTGCAGGGAGGGCTGTCAGGCAGAGCTGGATGTTGCAGTGCACGGAGCCGCGGGCAGTGAGGGCAGCAGCTCCTGTAGTCTGTGCCCGTGGAGCCCGTGTGTGGGTCTGCGTGTCCAGCAAGGGCAGACTCTCAAGGCCACATCAGTGAGGGTGGGGCTCCCGGGCTGTTCTGGCTTGTAAACCAGTCTGAGAACCTGGAGGAGGCCCAAACGCAGATGCTTTTCTCATGAGATGGTCGATTGCAGTAGGAATTGGTAGAATCAAGGAAAGGGTGACTCATGCAGGGACACAGCTGGATGAGAGCTGTTAGCAGGCTCAGCAGCCTCGTCTAAAGGCTGGTTGTCATCAGCTGGGTGTGCTGTTATCCAGCAGGGGATGTTGCCTCGGCACTTGTTGGTAACTCAGTCAGATGGTGGAACCCACTCCTGGGGCTGAGTTCGGGTCTTCTGTTCAGCACCACCCCCGAGGCAGGGTTCTCAGTAGATGGTAGGACGCTGGCATGAAGCAACACACTTCAGAAACAGTCTTCTGCCTGCAGAGACCGAGCACAACCAGATGCTCTGCCCTGCATTCAGCCCTAAAGCTGGGCACACATGCCTCCTCCACCAGCCCCTCCTTGGTCCCTGTCACTCAGGGCCTTCCACCTTTTCCTGTGAGAGCCGGAGGGGGGCATGGGCCAGGCAGCTGAGAGCTGGCTGCAGACCTAACTTCTGCCTCCTTGGCTCTCTTCTGGGAGCGGTAAGCTGTAGTTAGTGAGGCCTGGTTGTGCGAAGCCTAGTCTGCAGACAGCAAGGGCTTTTCATTTCTGAATCGGGCAGCTTTCATTTAAGGCAGAAGCGTGCTCCTTTATGAGAGCCTCTTGATAAATCCTTCATTTGTAAGATGCCCCTCACATTTTCAATCTGCCTGCAGTCTGTTCCCAGGGCACGATTTCACTTGAGCCTCTGATTCAGCAGTGCTCACGTCCTCCGCCCTTCCATCTGTGAAGGACTGTAGTTTCAGTTCCCCAAGCCTGTGATTGGTTTCATGGAGCTATTTTGTCCTGTTTGTCTTCTCATTTTCTTATGTAAATTGTGTTTTTTAAAAAAAAAAAATCTGAAAGCTCATTGCTCATTTCTCTTCAGTATTGTCTTGCTTGTAATTTAAAAATTTTCCTGCAGCTATAAAAAGAGTAATTTATTGGATTTTTTAAAAAATGCCAGAGGGAGTTTATTTAATCAGATATTCTGTTATATCCATAACTTAAATGTCACTTTCCTTCTAGGCACATCCTGTATTGGTCAAATGTAGACAAATTTAAATGCAGTTTTCAAGTTATTTAAATGAGCATTTATTTATGGTATTTAGGGTCTGACTTGTGTTTGCCATGCAAATCAGCTCTGTTGTGATCATGGGAATGTGAAGCACACATTTGGGAGAGTCTAACTCAGCTGATCAGCACTCACAGAAGTGTTTGAAACCGTATGCCGCTAAATTAACTGTGGATGATCCTTAATTAATGAATTAATTTATTTATTTTTAAAGATTTTATTTATTTGATGGAGAGGGACAGCCAGAGAGAGAGGGAACACAAGCAGGGGGAGTGGGAGAGGAAGAAGCAGGCTCCCAGCAGGGCAGGGAGCCCGATGTGGGGCTCAGTCCCAGGACTCCAGGATCACGCCCTGAGCCGAAGGCAGATGCTTAACGACTGAGCCACCCAGGCGCCCCATGATCCTTAATTTAAAAATCTGGAGCATAGCTAGGAAGCTCTTCAGAGATGGCTCTGATCAAGAGGATCAGAAAGCACGAGACTGCGAGCTGCTTATTTTACCCAGTCTCTTACCCTCAGGGGCCGGAGCTCAGCTCTGTCGTGACTTTCTATACCGTTCCAACTTCCTGGGTGGGTTGTTTTGGCCTAATGAGCAGGTTGTGTTCACACCAGCTTATCATATACGAAGAACCCTGGGCCATCATGACTTTTCATTCCAGCTCTGCACCCTGTCCTAGATCTTTGGTTTCCATCTTCTGCTAAGGAGTCGCCCTGCCTTCTAGCTCGCTCTCCCACAGAGCTCACCAGAGCCTTGCCTGGAAGGCATGCACCAGTGCGGGACCCACTGACAGGTCCCCGCCAGCTGAAACCACAGAGGCTCCAGGAGCCTCTCCTTCCTTCTCCCACTTTCTGCACAAGTCACAAGTGCCCCACGCCCCTCTGCATCGCCAGCCGCACCCACCCCATCTGGTGGCCTCCATGACCTGCCATGCATGCACTCATCCTCTTCTCATCTCGGAAGAGTCATTCAGACAAACCCTGGGCCAGGTTGTTTTAACTTGAGGCCTGGGGATTGCACCCCGGATCCGTATGCCCCCTGAGATTATGTGCGAAGAGAAGAGGAGGTATAAGTGGTCGTCAAATCTCAGGGTACAAACCACTAGTCCAGGAGTCCTGAAGGAGACCCTACACCCCCCAACACACACTCCCTGCTTTGATTGAAAGACTGAATTTACCCAGTTGAGTTTAACCCCTAATGCCTTTTCGGGAATGGTCACAACCCAGCTATTTGGGATCACCACAGAAGATCATGAAAACAGGCCCCTCGACCTTCCTCGTCACTCAGACTCAGAATTTTGGAGGAAGGGGTTATGGGGAGGCAGAAATCTGTATTTTTTTTTCCAAGATGTGGGGTAATTCTGATTAGCTGGACAGAGGTCTGAGAACCCTGCTCTGTATCCCTGCACACCACTGTGGGTTTCTGGCTTTGTTAGGTAGACGGTCTCTGGGTAGTTAGGCTCTAATGAAGAGGCTGAAGTCTTTAGCTCACAGGGGCCTTTACGTTTGCCGGTTGAAGGAGTCCCTGCCAAAGGTGATGAGAGAGGAAGGATCCCTGCCCACTTCCACCCCTGGGCAATCCAGGTTGTAAACGTCTCCGTACGGCTGGTTCCAGCTATTTTTGGGGGCTCTGAAACCACCCATTTCAGTACACTGAAGACATGAAATGACCCCTTTTTAGATTTGTTTTCTTCCAGGTGGCTCACCCAGTTAACCAAGGAATTTTAGTTTTAAAGGGAAATACGAAATTGAAATGAGTGCTTCACTTGCTGAAATGCGAGTCAGTGTAGGTGAAATGGAATTAAAATTGGCATTGTTTGAGTGACCTGGAGGCACATTGTAATTCTAGACTTCCCCCAAATCATAAAAGTTTTAAATTTGATTTAAATTTTTACGATTGGCGTAGATGTGGGTTGGTATATTGGTTTCATCCCTGGATCCTAACCTTTGGGTCTCAGCAGTCCGTCTGCAGCCCAGGTTCCACTCACGAGTCAGGGCAGCGGGCTCTGAATTGGGGCTGATCAATTTGCTGGTCAGTCTCTCTCATTGTAAGTGTGCTTCCAGATGCTGTTGAGCCAACATGGGCTCCGCCACATACAATGTGATCGATGTGGGCACCTTATCACATTGTAACATGCTAGTTTGCTTACCTGAAAGGCATTTTATGTTGAAGTCTTAGCAACATGAATGAATGAATCAGTGAGTCGGTCGGCGTTTACCACCCAGAGGGTTCGGCTGCCTCGGAGCAGCCGAGCGCCCGCGTGGGACTTCACGGGAAAGAGGCAGGCAGGCCTCCGACCTCTTCTCTGTTCAGTTGAGCCACCTTACGGCCGGCTGCCGATGCAGTTGCTGTAAGCGCTGAGTTGTTCATGTTTGAACTTTGTGCTGCTCCTTAATCATCCGTGTCGCCCTCCATTTCTGTGCAGATTGCAGCCCCCCTCCTGACGAGTCCGGCCCAGGTACGTGGTTTCCATACACGGCTTCTGCAGATGTCTTTTGTAACCCTCAGGTAGTGGTTTGTAGCTGAATTATCCAGGATTGCCTGTGCTTCCAGAGTTAGGAAAGTATTTTAGGAGTTTCTTCATTTGAGGCGGCTAGCGACTTGTCTTAGGTCTGGTGAGGAACCGGTTGGGTTGGGGACGGTGGCCTGAAGCAGGCTACCACATGTACTTTTCTCGCTGGCCCATCAAAACCTTGTCAGATTCGTGTCCGTGGGTGCGTTGGACTTCCTGACTCAGAGCAGTGCACATTTGTAACCGATACTTCCTGCGATCCCACCTGAACTTGTGAGCGTTCCACGGAGGGGGTGCAGCCACCCAAAAGTTGCAGCATTCACAGTCCCACGACATCCTCTCTCCTGAGTCTGGATGCAGCTAGAGTTCTTCGGCATGGCTAGCAGGCTCAGCTGGAGATAGTGCTAAAAATGGAATCTTTTTGCTGCCTTTGCATGTAGGAGTCAGTGGTTATGGCTCTAGTTCAGGGGTCGGCCGACTGCAGCTCCGAGCTGAATCCTGTCCACCGCCTTCTCTTGTAAATAATGTTTTATTGGAAATCACATCCGCTCATTCACGTGTTGTCTCTGGCTGCTTTTGTGGGGCAGTACCAGAGTCAAGTAGTTGTGACAAGGACCCCATCATCCTCAAAGCCTAAAATACTTACTGTCTAGCCTTTTACCAAAAAAGGGTGCCGACCCCTGCTCTAGTTCATGTTGAGTTTCCTGGTCGTGGCTTGTGGGTTCCCCAGAGTGAGCATGAGACCCCCAAATAATATGCTTTTGCTTACCCCCCCCCAAAACCAGCCACCCAATCAGCCTGATGATTGCGTATTTCTGACTGGATATTAATGTGAGGTAGCAGGACACCTGTTTTAGATCCAGAGCACAGTAAACTAGTGATTTGGGGGTTTACCAAACTCTCCCTGTCAGTTTTAGCAAACCCTCAGCTCATATAGCACCATGAATTTTATATCAGCTGTGTCGTTTCTAGACGCACTGGTGGCTTGTCCACAGTTAATATCAATGGGCTAAAATAGTCCTCTGCCAAGAGTTCCTTTGGCTTTTCCTAGAGAGCTATATTTTATCTCAGTCAACACACACACACACACACACACACACACACACACACACACATTTTTTTCTCTCACTCTTTCTGTCTTTCTCCCTCCCTCTCTCCCTCCATTCCCTGTTAATGAGGGGGAAAATATGCAAAAGCAGAGTATGGATTTGAAAAAGCCCTTCAAAGTTACCCAAGGTAGTGTGCGTGATCCATGGATTGGCCACCAGTCAGGGAGCCCTGACAGATTAGCACCTAGACAAGGAGCTTGCCCCCAAAGTGAATCAGCTACATCACTAAGGACCCTGTTCAGTTGAGCTGTCAAGACTTTCTTGACAAAGGGAGCAGAGAGAGTATGACCCTGTTATCAAATCTAACTTCCCGATATCTTTACTTAGCTAGGTCCTGGCAGAAATCTCATTTCTGTCCCTGAAATTCATTTTGTCTGGAAGTTTCTAATTGTAGTTTTTCTTCGTATTTTTTCCCACCCCCCAATCCTAACTTGGCAGAAGCAGGCTGACACAATAGAAATAACATAGAGTTTAGAGTTAATCAGACCCATACAAATGTTCATTCTTTTTGTGTGTCTGGGAAGACACTTAACCTTCCTGAGCCTGTTTCCTTACCTGTATTAATAATCCTCCCTCTATGGATTAAATGAGAAAACAGTTGGAAGGTAAAGCACTGACAGGTTTTGCATATATGGTGGTTGGCACTCTTCTTGAACTCTGGAACCATCCAGACATGTCTAAGCCCTTCTCCGGGCAGGTGGCAGACACATATCCCACCTAGACCCACATCTTTTCTCCAGGACAAGCTCCTAGTGCTTTTTAGCCATTCTTCCTTTACCCCCAGTGTTTTTCAGGGTTGGTTTTTTCCCCCCTAATGAAACAAAACCAAGTCACACTTAAATGGATTTTTTTGAAAGAGAAGTAGGTAAAGTCAAAAAGTATTGCACGGAGAAGATTTGCTTAGTCAGCAAAGACGACTATGTGCTTTCTGATCATTTTCAGAATAAAATGCGTATTAATTACGTATGTACAGATGTACATGCATGTTAAGTGGACAAGCAAAGTGAAACTGGCAACACTTGCTCTATGAGCATTTACTTCTTAGTTCATGAAACCCCAGTTACTTGGCTATTAAAACTAAGCTACCGTTGGTCTTTTTTAAATAGTTGCTGCTGAGTAAAATTTACATGCGTGAACAGAGTTCTTCAGAGAAACAAAAACATGGCCTCTGAGATTTTTTAGAGGAAGAAAGAGACTTGGTCTTTTCTAGCAGAGCTCTTCCATTTTACCAGAAAGGACCCATGTGGCCGAGTAGTCTAGAGACTTGTCCATGGCCACCATTGCCTAGCAGCAACCGGGGCCCGAGACTCACACTGTCCACTCCTCAGTCCAGTGTCCTCTGTCACTGTGACTTCTTTGCTAAGACCTTTTCTACTGTAGACTTTCTAAATTTAAGCCTGCTTTTTTTTTTCTTTTTGCATCACGTATATCTTTGTCCACATACAGTGTGCCTGCGTACACAGTGAGATCATTTCCAGATTTTGAATGGCTACATATACTTGAAAATCTGCATTAACCAAACACTGAGTATAGGGAAGTCCTTTTGCAAGTTTTAGGCCTTCCTCTGAATCTGTTTCTCAACAAAGTGCTACTCATACGGTTGGAGAGGAGTGGAGCCAGTCTTCCTTCTCTCTGGCTTTTAGATTCTGTTTATCTAAGATAGACCTACCCTCTGGCGGCCATACCGCCTGCGTGGCCCGTGGCCTCTCCCCAGTGCGGTGATGTCTGTGGGCATTCTGTGACTCGCACCTCATCCTAAGGGGCGTGTGCTGTCCAGGCTCCACTCCCCACCTGTGCCACATTTGCTGCACCTGCTGGGCTCACCCAGTGGTGATGGTTGAACGCCTATTTCTGGGCTTGGTGACCTGTTATAAATAGAGCTGATGAGGGCATGTCTTTTCTCTTTTAAATACCTTCTAAATAGGAAGACGAAAAAGAGCCAAAGCCCAAAATACCTTTAACTCTGTTTTTCCACTCGGGGGTTCTATTTTTAAGAAATTGTTTTGGTACAGGGTCACAATTTCCTAGTATCTCTAAAAGAAAACTAAACCAGAAATAGAGACCAGGCGGGAAGGTGGGGGCTGGGGGAGAAAGTGAGGGCAGAAGCAGGGAGTAGTCTGAGAGCTGAAAACTGGGGACACCAGGTGGAACAGCCTTTCCTCCAGACTGGGAAGTGAGACTAACACAGCCGAACATAGCTGCACAAGGATGGAGGTGTCCTTTTCTCTAAAAGGACAGGGGCCTCTGCCTTCATGGCCGGGGCATAATGACGGGTCACTTCTCTGGGGGCCCTTCTCTCCCTGGGGGGGGGGGCGGGGGGGAGGGCAGTGGTGACTTGCAGATGACTCGCAGAAGCTTTTTTGTCATTTTCTTCAAAAGGAACAATCTTGAACATTTACGGGTACAGTCCCAGTAGGTGAGGGAGACCAGGCCTTCCTCAGCCGTCCCCAGTAGCTCTGCTGCTTACTTAGTGGAAAAGCTTCAGGCTAGAGGGTTGGGGACCCGGGGTGGTTCCAGGGAGAACTTGGTGCCCGTCCTGGGCCAGAGCTTGGGCCAAGCAGAGTTATGAGATGCAGAAGGGGAGGGGAGGGGGGAGAGGGGCAGAGGGGCGGTAGGGGCACATAACTTGCTAAACTTCTAGAACCTGACTCTTGAAATCTTCCTCCTCAAACGACTCCTTCCTCGTGCCCAGGTGAATGGAGCGAGGCGCTTTACCCCCTGCTGACCACCCTCACAGACTGTGTGGCCATGATGAGTGACAAGGCCAAGAAGGCAATGGTCTTCCTGCTCATGCAGGACAGCGCCCCCACCATAGCCACGTACCTGAGCCTGCAGTACCGCCGCGACGTGGTCTTCTGCCAAACCGTAAGCCCCGGGAGTGGCGTGCGGGAGCCCACGGGCACCTCTGCCCCCAGAAAACACAGCCTTAGAAAACCTTTCTCTCTCCTCACTCTGAAAAAACCAAGGATGGCAACACTTGCTCCTGCCTGTGGCTCTTAAGTGCCTTTAATAGAAAGGTCTAGATTTCAACCCTGAGGGAGGAATCCTACTCGAGAAGTGTGTATTTAGGAGAGGGTCTGAGTCCGCACTTGCTTCTCCCTGAGGAAGTGGCGGGCGTCGGTGGGTTGTGCACTCCCCCTGCTCCTGCCGGAGGTGTGCCGGGTTCCAGACAGCCCAGGCCTCTTGACGACGTTTCTTCCAAAACGGAGTTTAGTGAGGGAGACACAGATGCTGCTGTCAGTGCAGTCTGTTTACTTGTTTATAAAACAGCAGGTGCCTTGGTTCTGCTGCTCGTGCACAACTGTTACAATGATGTTGGCGAAGGGAAGAACTCAAGCGAACGTCACGAGTTTAGCAGATGCCAGTTACCACGTTAGCAAAGTGAGCAGTGACCGAGGGTCAGGCTGGTGCTCTGACATTCTTCCAGCCCAGCCCCACAGAAAATCTCCCCCTGGGGTAACTTGCAGAGTGACCGTGTTCTCGCTCCCTTCTGTCCTTTGTCGTGATCACTTCAGTTTCCAGCCAGAGCTGGTCTGAATCTGTGAGTATATAGGCCCTTTTGACTGTAGGAAATTAATTCTGGGCTTCCAGAAGGTTCTAGCCCAGGAGTAAGCCCAGGCAGTTTGGGTTGAAAGCTGAGCCAAAACCAAACCAGCCTTTGGCAGCAATAGGAGTGGCAAGCCTAGAGTACTGCACGGCCTCTCCGTGGCCTGTGCCCTGCATGGCCTCAGAGCCGAGCGCCCCCCACACCCCAGAGGGAGGAAGGGAAGAGGTGCTACTGCAGCCCAACCAGAGCAGTGGAAGCAGAGAAGCTCAGGGCTGGGGGCACGGCGCGGGCTGGGAGCCACTTAGTGAGGAGGTGTCTGCCCCCCACAACCGTTTCACCTCGTGTCTCCGCCCCCCCCAGCTAACTGCTCTCATCTGTGGCTTCATCATCAAGCTGAGGAACTGCCTGCATGACGACGGCTTCCTGCGGCAGCTCTACACCATCGGGCTGCTGGCCCAGTTCGAGAGCCTGCTGAGCACCTACGGTGAGGCTCCAGGGGTGCCCACACCCCCTGCGCCTCCGGCATCCTGGGGTTCATGAGCAGTGCGGACATGCGTGACACCCGTTCTTTCTTCCTAAGTGTTTTTCTGATTACACACATAGTACATGCTGATAAAAATAAGTCCAGGCATCCTCAAAATATGTAAGGACCAAAGAAAAGTCCTGTATAGTTACACACACACCCCTTCGTTTTGTTGATGGTGGTTGTTACAATCAAAGATCTTTCTAGTTGAGCATGGATGATAATTGTTGAAGCAATAATGTCCTGTGGGACATGTGGGCTGTTTCTGAATTACTCCTCTGAAAACAGTGCTGCCATACGTCTCTGCACACAAGTGTTTGTGCACTTGTGGGCCCATTTCTGCAGCCACGACCTTATTAGAAGGAATGTTTCTGGGTCAAAGGGTAGGAATATTAAAAAATTTCATAGATATTTCCAAACTGCCCTCAAAAAAGACTCTCTTCTTCCTACTTTCATTTTCTGTTTATTTCTTCTGAGATGGTAAAAACAGGTAATTTTTTTAGAAGTATTTGTCCATCTTTGGAGTTATGAGACATCAAATAAATACCAAGCCCCGCGGTGGAGAAGGATCCGGCCACAGCGTGCTGTTTGGCTGTCTCTCTCCATTTCTAAAGCACCAGATCTACCTCCTGAGCTTCTGTGCACGCGGGTTCCCTCCCCACGCTGTCCGTCACCAGGAGAGGGCTGGGAGCCATGGCGCACGTCTCCACCAGCGGCACTGATGAGTGTGGCTGTGGGGGTTTCCGTGGCAGCGTTTCCCACGGAGAAGTGAGTCGTAGCCACGCCTGATCCTGTCACCTCCCGTCTGGGCTGAGCTCTGTGGCCATGCTGAGCCCATGGGAAAAGTGGCAGGTCCCCTGTACCTGACAGCCTTCCGTCCCTCTTGTGCACCCAGGTGAGGAGCTGGCCATGCTGGAGGACATGAGCCTTGGAATCATGGACCTGAGGAACGTGACCTTCAAAGTCACTCAGGCCACGTCTAGTGCATCGACTGACATGCTGCCTGTCATCACGGGAAATCGGTAGAAAGATTTTTTTAATCCTCAGAACTAGCCCTGTGTTTTAATTTATGTTCATTACACGTGGCATACTTGTCATTTTCTTATCATGTCTCTTTCAGTTGAAGACATTGACCATAGTCTTCTACATTAAGTTCACAGACCTTTCAAGGTTCACGACCAGCACTCTGGAAACGGCTGAGCCAGACGGCCGGTCCATACTGTCGTGTAGAGGCCAGCTTGGTTTTCCTCTTCGCACCCGTCTCCTCTCCCGCCTCTCCCCTGTCACAGCCCTCACCCGCCCTCTGCCTCTCTTTACTGTTTTGCAGTGATGGGTTTAACGTGCGGATCCCTCTGCCGGGCCCCCTGTTCGACGCGCTGCCCCGGGAGATCCAGAGCGGCATGCTGCTGCGGGTGCAGCCCGTCCTCTTCAACGTGGGCATCAACGAGCAGCAGACGCTGGCCGAGAGGTGCGGGCTCTCGTGGGCCCGGGGTCGGGGGAGTGGTCGCTGAGGTGATGTGGAAAATGTCCTTAGTCCTCTTCAGGCTCTGAGTGCTGCAGGAACTATGTCATCGGCCCCTCCTCCTTTGGGCAGAGTTCTTGAAGTGCGGCCATACACCCAACCCTGTGTTTGGTGCTGGGGACACAAAGATGACCCAGGTGTGGTCTGTATCCTCAAGAGACTTGGGCTAGGAGGAGAGATGGAGGCACAAGGATGAAGATGAATGCAGGGAGTAGTAGGCGTCCTAGCGGGAGACCCAGGGAGAGGGTCTGGGAGGGCTTCCTGGGGGGGATGATGGCTAAATTGAGTTTTGAAGAGTAAGTAGGAGTTAGATGAGGAGGTGGAGGAAAGACCTGGCATCTGAGGCCAATAAGCCTGGGCAAAGGCAGGTGGGGAGAAACCGTGTGGGGGCTGGCGGCCAAGGCCCTAGGCTGGGATGGGCAGTGGTGAGGTTAGAGAGGCCCGTATGCCAGGCGAGAGCCTTGCCTTGATTTTCCAAAGGCCTGTGTCTTGTAAACTCCCTCCACATTCTGCCAGGCAACAGGGAGGAGTCACGTGTGCCCATGCGTGTGCGTGTGTTGGAGAGGCGGAAGGTTTGGGCACATGTAATGACCTTCTGCTAGTACGTGAAAACCTTTCCTGTTTTATCATTGTATTCATGTGACACATTTTAGAATAAAAAGGTGTTTAAAAGTGCTTGCTGTGAAGGGAATTTGGTCTCTAGGATGATGTGCTATCTTCCTTTTGGGCCTTTGGGACCCAGTGGTCAATATCCATTGACCCCTAAGTATAGGGTCACCCTCACTTAGCAAATGTGGTGTGGCTGGTGAGAGACACTGAAGAAGTTTGAGTAGAGCAGGACACAATCACATCTACATATTAAGTGGATCACTTGCGGGTCATGTGCCAGACAGATGTGAGGGGGACAAGTGTGATGAGGAGGTTGTTGGAAAGGGTACAGGCCAGAGGCGGTGAGCTGGATCAGGCAGGGGGTAGTACAGATGTAGGGACAGACTGAAGGACTGTTTCAGTGGTGAAATGAAAGGTTTGGTTTTCAGCTGGGCAGCGTGTGAGAGAGATGGTGAAGAGAATAACGGACCACGCTTCCGGGTCGGTAGTGAGTGTGTGTTGCCACCCACTGAGCCCAAGAACCAGAAGGGTCATGCTCAGGGGCCGAGGGAGCCTGGCTTAGGCTGGGGCCACCAGCCCAGGAAGCAGAGACCTCTAAGTTGTGAGCAGAACTGGAGGAGCCTACTTCATGGAGAGTGGGCGGCATCAGGAGGCCGGCAGGGAGTTGTCCCAGCGAGGACAGTAATGCTCCCTGCGTTGGGCAGCTGCTGTTCCTGGTGACTACAAGAGCAGTTTCTGAAAAGGTTGAGGCAAGGCCACATCGCAGCAAGCAGAGGGGCAGGTGGAGGAAGGGTGAGACAGTGGGGGTGGAGAAGACTTGGCAAGTGCCAGGTCTTTGCTCATTCATCTGCTTTTGGGACACTGACCCCTCAGCTCATAAACAAGCCCAGCTCACTGTGTCCTGGGGCAGTCCCCGAGGGAGCATGTGCCTAGAGGAAAAGCCATTGTGGGCATCGGGGTGGGTGGGCTGTGATGCACCCGCAGGAGGGAGTCCTGCCTGTTGAAGGATGACCTGGGACCATGAAGAGGCTGATGTCCTTGGAGGTCACTCAGCAGGGCAGTGGCAGAGCTGGACTGGGCACCCAGGCCTAATGACCACCCTGCATGACCGCCTCTGGCATGTCCTGGCTACCTGCGAGGTGTGCGGAGGATGAGCCTGCATGGAGAGAGGAGCGCTAGGGCCTCCCATACAGCCCGGGGGAGCAGCTAGTCAGGTGTGGTTATCCAGCAGGCAGAGTGACTTCCACTTCGAGTGCAGGACTGGGTCCTCACTCCCCAGCCGGAGCCCCATTGCTGTCCCCTCTCGTAAGCACCTCCAGGAAGGGAGGACACAGGGCCGCCCAGCAAGCATTCGGGAGAGGGGTTTCTATGCATGATGCCGCACGAGGGCCTGGGACAGATAGAGTTCCGCTCACCTTTGAGGCACATCTGTACCAAGTGTGCATGGTTCCTGCTAATGAAATGTAAACCAGTCACCAACAGTAGAGACGGCCCGGTGCTTGGGAGGAGGAAAGCGGCTTAGGGTTCAGCTGTGCGCCAACCCTTAAGAGAATCGACATTGTTAGCTTCAGTGCAGTTATGCTCATGCTAGAAGGAAGTGTCTGACTCATGGTGTCCCGTCTGACCTCCGTAGGTTTGGAGATACGTCTTTACAAGAAGTTATTAATGTGGAAAGTTTGGTGCGGTTAAATTCCTACTTTGAGCAGTTTAAGGAAGTTTTGCCTGAGGATTGTAAGTATTTCTTCACTCACGGTCGGTTTCGTTTTCACCTGTCTTCTGTCTTGTGTCACTTTGGGTGCTGGAGCCTTTCCTGCTGCTCAGGCTGTCTGCTCACCCACCGTCCAGACGCTGCCTCCGCACGCACAATTCCCCCTTTGCTTCCTTGTTCCCCAGCAGCCTGGTCACCTACTCGGACTCCGCCTGGCTTGAGTCCCCACCCAGAGAAGCTTCCGTCAGGCTGTGGCCCTTGCTGAGTCTTCTCTGGCTGGTTGTCTTGTCACCTGGATACTGCGGGGCTTTCTCACAAGCTGTCCGGGCCACTGGTGTTCACTGATGCCAGCGGCCGGTGTTGTGCCCCTGCTGGTAGGACAGGTGGGGTCACAGAGGCAGGTCCCCCAGTCAGCCCCACGCTGGGGTGAGCTCCCCATGCACCTCCTTCTGTGGTACATAGAGTAGGATGCTGGGCAGACACTTAGTGCTGGGTGTGGGGGTTCGGGGGGCCCTGTGTGGGTGTCCCCAGAGGCAGGGGAGAGTGACAGCAGCCATCACTCTGCTAACAGCCCTCCCTGTGCCCCTGGACTCAAGCAGGGGCCCCGGGCTCACCGCACTCACCGCACTATCTGTACAGGGGAATTCTCTCCTGATTTCATACTTGCTGAGCACCTGCCCTGTGTAAAGCACCATGGGACCCAGTGAGAATGAGACTAGATCCCGCCTGGTTAGGGATGGGCTCTGCTTCTCTGTGCTGGCACTGCCCCGGCTATGAGGGGGCGCCCCAGGTGAAGGAGGCAGACTCAGTCCCTGAGTAACACCAGTGTCCTTAAGGGAGATTCTGGAGGAGGGAGATGGGAAAAGCCTTCATTCGCATTCCCGGGTCACTGATGTGCCTGGCGCTTGCCGTGCTCTGCGCACATTTCCGCACTGACTCCCCACGACAACGCCACCACCCAGGTGTCAGTATTGGTTGTGCGGAAGGGTTGGCCTGGCTCTGAGGCTCGGCACTTAGTCGGCGAAGATGCCCTCTTAGGAGACGCTGTGTTGCAGGGGACCTTGGGCCAGGCTGGGGAGTTGATGTCAGTTTCTAGCAAGGAAGCGGAGTGGGCAAAGGCTTCAGGGATTCGTCTGGAATCAGCAGGAGTGTGCTGAATGGCTTGGAAGAGGGGTGCAGGCTGCTGTGCACAACGTTTTCTTCTCCCTCCAGCTCTGACCTGGGGATGTGGGTAGCTGGAGAGGAGAGGCACAAGGGGGAGTCGCTCTGGGAGCACGCTCCTTCGCAGCTGCGTGAGACAGTGCTGGGGAAGAGAGAGCTGTGGGCACGTGGTGGAGAGACACAGGGCCTGCGCTGACCATGGCCACACGAGCTGGCGCCCACTGATGGGCAGAGGAGCGGGGTTGGGGGGGTGAGGAGAGCAGCCCAGGCACCAACAGCCTTTGTGATATGGGACACAGGCCACAGGTGAGGCCAGATGGGGCATACCTGTTGCCACCTTGGTCGGCAGCACAGGTGACATGGGGCTGTCTCATGGCTCGGGTCACTGTGTGCAAGAGGAAGGGACTGAGCATAGAGCCTCTGGGGAAAGACCCACGTGGAGATGGCTTGAGAAGATTCAGTAGACAGGTGGGAGAGAGTCCTTGCAGGCAGGAGAGCAGGAGTGTTACCTGGGTGCCGAGGGGGCAGTGAGGGGAGGAGTCCCTGGTGACTTCTGAGGCACAGTCAGTGTGGCCAGGGCTGCAACCAGGGCAAGTGACAAAATGACACTGCCTCAGTAGGCCACTCTGCCCCAGAAATCAGAGATGTGAGGTGGGTGATGGGGGAAGGAGCTAGAGAAACACTGGCTGCAAGATGCAGGAGCAGCTGGGGCTACACTCGGGGGCTGCTGTGGACAGGGGGAAATACAGGTGTTCATGGCAGGTGGCCTCGGTCTCCCCGGGGAACCGCAGAGATGCCGGCGCTGACCACACACTGGAATTCACTGGGGAGCCCAGACAGTCCTGATTCCCGGGCCCCACCCCAGAGTGGTGGGCATCAGGAATTCCAGAAACTCCCAGGTGCCAGGTTGACAGCCATTAGTGAAAGGATCTCCTGGTGCTGCAGGTCACCAGTGCCTGGGCTCTTGGGAACCCCCCGGTATTGAGGTGTCCTTACGTGCTTCGGTGACCATAGTTGAAAGTGATGGATTTGTCAGATCCTTGCCAGGCTGTTTACATACTTGACCTGAATTAGCTAACGTGATCCTCACAGCAGCCTTGGGGGATGGGCCTGATTCCACACTATTTGACATTTGAGGACACTGAGACAGGAGGGTGAGTCTCCCAGGAAGGGAGCCCAGGCTGGCTGCCACCAGTGCCCACCTTCCAAGTGCTGCAAGGGTCAGAGAGAGTAGAGCACTGAAGCTTGGACTGGAGGGACAGGGTCTTTTGCAGGGCCAGGCCCCTGGCCAGGGCACCATGAAGGGGAGGAGGGAGGAGGGATGGAGGCCATGTGGAGGGCAGTGAGTGGGCACAGTGAGCCATGTGGTCAGGAAGTGGGAATTCCGTGCTCGGTGTCTTGGAGGGCAGCCTGTTTCCAGTGATGTGAGACCCCAGGAGATGTAGCCTGGTGATGAAGGCCAAAGAAGGGTGCGGTCTACAAGACAAAAGCAGGCCAGGCGTGGGCCTCTCCAGGGTGGACCAGTAGGACAGGACCACAACCCAGAAAGGTGGGGAGCAGCAGCCCATTGTGCCTTCAGCCCCAGGAGAATCGGGGCTCTGTGAGGCCGAGGAGATGGAGCGCAGCCAGTGAATACCCTCTCAGTCTGCTCGGTTCATCAGTGGGCAGGTGTGCACTGACCGGGCCGCAGGAGAGGCCAAGGAGAAGCTGCAGCCAATCTGGGGAAGTAACGTGCTGTGTCTCCTCCAGGAGACAAGCTTGCCTCCTCTGGGCTCCCACAGCCTCCATCACTGACTGAGCCCCTTATGAGCAGGAGCCCCCTTTCCACGTCCGTTTCTGCCCCAGTCCCCTGATTGGCATGGTGCCGGGCACATACCAGGTACATGCAATCATTAGCCTAAGATCCTGGGTACACGAGGGTGAGCTTGTGTGGTGGAAACTCTGTGTGCAGCTGGATCCCAGAATTCCATGTGTTTGGTTTTAATGTGGGGATTCAGGCACCATGGCTATTTTTCTTGGACTTGACCTGGAGGCTCTTCTCTTTTTCTCTGATGATCCTGGGATTTGAAAATCCCAGGTTTCTTAGGTGAGGGGATCGGACTGATCTTCCAGTTCAAGGGGTTCTGAAAGGGCTGGAGACTGTCATGGTGGCAGAGGGAGGCTGTGAGGGAGAGTAGGTCACTCTGGGTCCATGGGAGGAGGCCCTACTGCCCACATCCCCAGGGGTAGCCAAGCCCACTCAGTGGCCAAGACCCATTGCCCTAAGCATCCTCCTCCCTGCGGAGGCTCTGAAGACCAGAGCCTCCTCCCACCCTCAGTGACCCCATGTCTGTGCTCCAGCCCCTCAGAAGAGCTGAAGGAAGATGAGTGTTTGCCCTTGGCAGGTGGGACCGAAGTGGCCGTGAAAGTGATTTAAGTGCTCCCACGTCAGTAGCCAGGGCCAGTCCCTGAGCACACCCCTTCTTGCATAAGTCACCCCAAGCTTCCAGCTTGGCCAGGAGCCCATGCTGTTGTCGCCTCCGTGGGCCACAGGCCTGGGTGCCCCGCCAGCTCTCACAGATTGCCCCTGTCTTGCAGGCCTACCTCGATCTCGGAGCCAGACGTGCCTGCCGGAGCTGCTGCGTTTTCTGGGCCAGAACGTACATGCCAGGAAGAATAAGAACGTCGACATCCTCTGGCAAGCCGCCGAGGTAGTACCCTCGTTATACTGAGGAAAAGAACGTCATTGTTGCACTTGCTGCCAGTAATAATTATGATAATAAATCAGAGTCTCAGCCAGGAGTAGAGAGAGCGAATTTCTGCATATAGACACAAAAGACAGTCACCGAATGTGTCCAGAACTCTGGAGGATACTGAAAGGTGCCTATGAGTCCATTACTTTAGGGCTGCCTGAATCCCGGTAAGCTGGACACAAGACTCTATCCCCTGGGGCATTTAATAAGCAGGCTGATGACAGTTGTCACCCGCAGAAGCCTGGGCAGTCGATACCAGCTACAGCGTACTGCCTGCTGCATCTTTAATGCCTTCGGAGGTAGACCACGGTGACCTTTGCAGTCTCTTTACACAGGATTGTTTGTACCTTGCAGTTCAGAGCTCCTCTTTTCCCAAGTGCTTCCAGTATTTTCTCATAAATGTTCCTGTGGAGTTCATAGCTAGCCGTTCGCTCACCCCTGCTGAGGGTGGCCTTAACTGGTCTCCACGACAGCACTGTGACCTGTCCGGTGTTGCGGCTTGCACACGTAGACTCAGGAACGAGTGATCCCCAGATGGCATTCCGGCTCCCGGCCCGTCCGCCCTCTGCACCTGGGGAAGGAGAACACACCACACTGCCCACTCACACCTGGTTACCCCCGGTTCACAGAGCACAAGTAGCCATTAGGAGGGCTGTCTCTCCCCTCCACCCTCATGGCTTTCCTGAGCTGCTCATTCTAGAGCTTTCCTGTTCTCATCAGGCAAGTGTTCTCTCCACCCCGGGTCTCTTGCACGGCAGCAGACAGTCAGCTGGTCATGGTGCTTGCCTGCTGTTTGGGAGACCCTGTGTTTGAAAGCCTGTCTTCATGGAGCGCTGTCTTTGAACGCCCCTCACTTTGTGCCTTTCTTAGTGGCTGTGGCCACTGACGCCTTACTGTTGCATGCAGCTGTGAAGAGTGGACGTTCCCCTGTATATTCATGTGTTCATTGGGCCCTTCACGCGCCCCAGCTGGTAACTCGGTGCTCATGAAAGCTGTGGGATGGGTCTGTGGAGCTCCCCTTTCTGGGCCAGGCTGAGTGACAGGAAGCTTGAGGGGATTCATGGGCCTCATTTTTCAAATCTCGTCCTGGTTCTGAGACCTCATCTGCCCTTGCTCCTCCAGGCCAGGCCCAGCAAAGAGGGTGTAGAGTGAGCTCGTGCTTGCTGGGGTGCCTCTGCAGGCAGAGGAGCTCTGTACTTTCTTAGTATGTTTTAGGGGGTGCTGAAACCCCTTGTCACACAGGTATGTTTGCAAGACTTCAAACACAGAGCAAGCTTTCCCTCGTGGGGCACGGAGGCCAGAGGGTGACACAGCCAGATCCCTCCACAGTGGCACAGGGCAGCACCCATCCATTCACTCTGCTTGGAACAAGCATGCAGACAGCTTTATAGATGAGAGTGGATGCCGAGACCAGTGCACACCTTGTTTGGGAACGCGGTTCTGTTTTCCTCTTGCTAGACAATAGAAAAATCACCAGCTATGGCTGTGATCCGCCATCCCCTGTAACCAGGTTAGAAAAGCAGCCCATCCAGTCCCATATATTTTGTTCCCAGCAGAGTTTCAAGGTATAGATTTTCAGGTGGAAAAGTCTCAGAGGCCCTGGATGTATCACTTCTTAGATTCTCCACCTGGGGGGGGGGGTCCCCTGCGAAGACACGTATTTATGCAATGCCAAGTCACTCCTCTCTCAAGGCCTCCCATCCCCAGTTTGACCAGAGCTGCCCTCCTTTTCTGGATCTTATTTCTTTTCATTTCTGTATATAAACAAGGGGTCCCTGGCTAAACAGGATATCATTGGTCAGGTCGAGGCCCTCATTTTGTGGATGGGGAGACCAGCCAGAGCCCCAGAGCTGGCTGATGGCCCCCTAGAGGCCGGAGCCTGGCACTGCAGATGGCTCTCCTGTGCAGGAATGCACTTCTGGTCACCCCCGCCTGCCTTCTGGAGTCTCTCCTAGTTCCGGATACACCATCTATGAATGTGAACGTCCTTTGAACCTATTTGTGGTTCTAGCTTGTGCCATGGGTCCTGAACTGGGTCATGAACTCTGCAGCCTGGAGAATTCAGCGAGTAGGTGCACGTTCAGCCTCCCCTCATCATGTGGATTATATCACTCTTCACCCAGCTTAGGGGATGCTTAGCGTTTTTCTTTTTTTTCTTTCCTTTTAAAATTTTTTTGTCTGTTCTCAAGAGAAGACTGTCTTCCTCCTGATGGTCTTGGCTGAACTTGTTTGGGACTTTTCTCTTTTGTCTTTCTCTAGACACCGTGCTTAGGACTACACTGTGCTCTCTACCTGGTGGCATTCCTGGCAGTGGCTTCGCGTTCTTGGCTTTGCTGGCCTGAGACGCAGGCGTGGTGCCGCCTCCAGGGCAGTCTGCGGTGGCTCCGGTGCTCCTCTGGAGTGCGGCACGTTATTAGAGCTCACCATCATCTAGTTTTGATTTTTTTCGCTACATACAGTATTGTCCTACCTGGTACAGGTCCATAGGCCCTTATCTGAAGCTCCTGTGGGCAGATGTTTCGGAATTCACAGGTTTCCATCTTTTAGAAAGGTGATTTGGTATACAGTTGGTGCACATATGTGTACTACATGCATATCACCTACTTGATGTGGTGCACATGTAGGATTGATCATACCCAGGGGAGTCTGGGGCAGCGCTCTGGAACCAAACTCATTAATATTGCTTTATTAAAAAATATAAATAGTTATACAAAATGGGATAAATGAAGATTATAAGTAATTCCGCATCAGCTCAGATCTGGCTATACTGCCAAATGAAGTTGCCATAAACTTAAAAAATCTTTTGTTTTAGGGCTTTCTGCTCTTGGGGACTGTGTACCTAGACTTATATCTAGTGGTACAAAGAAAATGCCCCCACATGTCCTTCCTGTGGGGGAGAAGGTGCCCTGGGGTGGCCTTTTCTCAGCCCAGAGGCTGCCCCACTGTAAGCTCCCCACTTGTGAAGGGGAGAGTGCACTGACCCCTGACCCCTGCTCAGCCCTGAGTGAGCTGGAGGATGGTGGAGGTGGCCAAGGGGAAGCTCTTCTGAGCTATTTCCATCTGTGCAGGTGAGGAGGAGAGTAGAGACAGTGGGTCTGTGCTATGCCTTCCAGAAAGGTCTGGAGATTTGCCCGGGGGCAGGGCATCCTGAGAGCTGCTCTGACCTCCTGAGCTGGTCTTTGCTGCCCTCCTTCGCCCAGGGCTCGCAGCACAGGTCTGAATGTGATGAGATGGCCTGGGCACAGTTTGGAAGAGGGCAGTGGTTAAGGTGAGCACACAGACAGTGATGCCCCAGAAAAGAAGGGGGAGTCTAGGCCTGGAAGGAACGGCCTGGGGGGGGGTGGAGTCACACGAGGGATGGGGACAGTCACACAGGGACAAAGGCGGTCCCATGGGCAGTGACATCGTTTCTGCTGCTGGCTCTGGCCGGACGTGGAGTTGGGGAGCAGAAGTAGAGGGAATGCCGGCCCGGGGGAGTTGGCCTTGCCACATGCCACCATTGACCATCCGGAGCCTGTGTCCCACGAGCGAAGCGTGTTCCCATTCTGTGGCATCTCCCTCTGAGCACAACCTGTGTCCCTGTTGCAGATCTGCCGCCGCCTTAACGGGGTCCGGTTCACCAGCTGCAAGAGTGCCAAGGACCGCACGGCCATGTCGGTGACGCTGGAGCAGTGCCTGATCCTGCAGCACGAGCACGGCATGGCCCCGCAGGTGTTCACCCAGGCCCTGGAGTGCATGCGCAGGTGAGTCCCGCTGCCCAGGCCGCCCGCCCCGCCTGCCCCGGGCTCCGTGTAAACTGCAGATGAGCCGGTCCTGCCGGAGCGCCCCCGGCCCAGGTCCCCTTGACTCCCGCCGGCACACTCTGGTTTGACTTCGGAAAATTCACTGACGTCTGCCAAGTCAAACCGTCGGCAGTCTCAAATTGAGCCTGTGTTCTCTTTCAAGTCAAGGGGGACAAGAGAGCTAGCAGTCTCTGTGAGCAGGACTGCTGTGAAATCGGTGACCTCAGGGCAAGCTTAGGAGTCAGGACGTTGCCCAGGGCAGTCCAGTGCGGCCGCGTGCGAGTGGTTGGGCACGTGGCGGCCCTCAGCCCCCCGCCTTGCTGCGGACGGGAACGAGGCCAGAGCTTCCTCAGCAGGCACCTGCTGTTTCCACCATGCGTATTCGCTCCTTTCAAACTTGAGAGAAGGAAATGCGTCTGCAGGTTGCACCGGTTTGCTCTGCTTCTTCTCTAGCCGTCGACACAGTTTGCTTTTCTTAGCAAAGTGTCACATGAGTGTCTTATGGTAACGGCAGCAGCCCCCCCACCTGTCCGTGTGCCGTGGCGACCTCACCCTAATCATGTTCTGATTCTGAGGCAGCAGGCGTGTTTGCAGAATGAAACCCGGGACTAAAAACTGTCTACTGTTGATCGATGCCTTGTTTCAAGCACTGCTGGGGAGCACCTTACCTCACATACCAAAAGAAAGGATAAGAAACCTGGCTTTCCCGTCTCCTTCAATGTAGCCACCAATGCTGTCAAAGTCTCGTTTCCAACGGTCACTCCTACTGAATGTTCTGTATCATTTGTCCTCTCACCAAATTCTTTAAAGCGTTCAATTCTCTTATCCTTTCTGTATGTTTCTGCCGTTTGACCTTCTCACAATAACCCACAAAAGTGATGCCTGAGCTCCTGCCTCTTGATAATAGCATTTTGTAGGAATGGAAATGTGTTGTCCCTGTTTTGTCTTTTCCACATTCATCCAAACCCCTCTCTGTGACCTCGGGGCTTCTATTTATGCACGTGTGGAAAGTTCACCGCCTTCCCTGTACTGAGGCTCAGGGAAGCAATGGAGACTCTTGAGACCCCCGCCCAGGCACCCTTAGTCAAGCCTGCCCTCGCGGCCTGTCCCTGGTGCCATGAGGGCGGCAGGGCCTGGGCTTCCAGCCATGCACGTCTGCACCCTGTGAGCTGCGAGGTGCTGGGAGGGACCACCTCGGTGAGATGCAGGCCTCTGCTAGAGAGGAAACACGAAAAATGGAAGAGGGGGGATACCTGTGGCTGTCAGAGCGGAGTAGGGTCAGGTCCACTCAGTAGACCAGGCCCTGCGTGAGGTGTACAGCTACCCAGTCCTGGCTTCTGGAACAGATTCGACGAGAACAACAATTCGTTCTGACCTCATCTGTACACAGAGGTCTCTGGAGACCAGGGAGAAAGGGGCTCCTTAGAAAGACACAGGGGCAGCTGCATCTCCTGGGGCTGTGTGGGCAGGACCCGCACGCGCACAGAGTAACTGCTCCGGCCTTCCGCACACATCACTCCATCACCTAAGAAAGTGATACTCCTTGTAGCAGAATTTAAAAACATGGATAAGCCCCTCCACCAGCTGTTCTCGCACCCCCACTTCAGAATCCTCCGTATTCCTACTATTAACAAGCAGCCGTGCTCATGTCTGATTAGACACGCACACACAAGCACATAGGCGTGAGTGCGGTTAATACGCACGCTGGGGTCGCCCGTGCCTGAGTAACGCACAGGACACACAGATGCGCGAACAGATGCAGCTCGGTGCGCGGTTGTGCCTGTCGTCGCCTACTTTTTTCATTTTGCTGTCTTGTGAGCGTTCTTTCAGGTTAGTAAGTGGAGACCTTAGGATTTCGAGCACACCATAACGATCCAGTTGGCTGCCAGGGAATAGCTAAGCCGATGGTGGTTGTCAGCACCTCGAACCAGGGGGCCATGAACCCCCTTATGGATGCTCCTGGCCACGCCTGCCGCGTTGATCCCTTAGGTTAAAACGTACACACCTCTGTAAGGTTTTTCATACAAATCGTCACACTCCCACCCCTGTCCCGAGCACCTGCTTGTCCACCCTCCGGGTGCTGTCGTGCCCGTCCCTCGTCGGAGGGCTTCCGAGTCTGTTAAGTCGGTGTTGCTTTCCTGTGTCACAGGTGAGGCCCCCGAGGTCCTGAGTAGAGAAAGATCTTCCTCCCTGGGCCTCCCTCTGCCTCTCTAAACCTCCCCCCTCCACCTCTAATTATGGAAGTCTTTTTAATGTGTCCTATTTATGTTTTCCTGAATTTTCTAAAATCTCTGAGGTAAACATGTAATCTCACTTACTAATCATGTCAGATATTATTACACAAGAACCAAGCCCGATCACAGCCCCCCTGCACCCAACCCCGGGACCCAGTAGCTCCAGCAGCCGGGGCTCCGAGCTCACCACCGCCTGTCTGCCTGACCGCATCGCAGCTCAGGCCGACACCGCGTGTGGTTGTTTGAAGGTGATTTTCTGGATTCTCCCCTGTGGGGAAGACATGCATCTGTCCATAGACTGCAAGCCTGAGGTGGCTGGGTCACTAGCCAGAATTTCTGGCCATAGTGTGGCCAGGACCTATGGCTCAGCCAGGAGCCCTAAGGAGGCAGCAGAAAATACTGGACCATGCCTTGAGTGGAGGAATGCATTTTGGTTCTCCTGCTTTCTCGCTTGCATCTGACCAGATGGAAGAGCAGAGCATGCAGGCAAGGCTGCAGGGCGGAGAGAGGGGGTGGGGTAAGGGGGCAAAGCTGACACTTGGGCTGTTTCTCCGGGAGGCCCAGGATGAGCAGTGGCCAGTGCTGTGCTAGCAAACGTTTACCAACCAGCTCCCCGCCTCCACCACCAAAAAAAGCCCTGATCTGTAGTGTTTGCCAGTTTCTGTGGCATAAATACTCCCACTGGGGCTTATTTCCAGCTACCGGTGTGACATCACGGACACGGAGTTGGGAAGAGATGTGTACGCACGGCTCTTGCAAGCCTTTGGAGCCCATGCCAGCTCACCGCGCGTGGTGCCTCTCTGTCCCCAATCCAGGGCTGAAACGCTCACAGAGTGGGCCTTCCTAAGTAGCCACAGTGACCCCCCCTCCTGCCCCCCGAGACTGCCCTGACTGGGAAAGTGTCCCCAGTCTGAACGACACATCCCGGCAGGGCCATTCCAGGGCTTCCAGTTTCCTCTGGGGAAGCCCAGGAGAACTCTGCTTGAGGAAGGACCCCATGCTGCTCTCTCTGGGGCCCGCATCTCTGCTTCTGTGTCACTGTTGCCACTTCGGTGGACACTCATAGAGGTTGCGGCTCCAGAGCCAGTGCACCTCAGTCTGTTTTCCTGGGGCACCAAAAGGGGGAAAAAAACCCCAGAATTTCCGATGGGAGCTCGGTTGGATTCGCGGTTGGGATCATCCTGTGGAACAGTAACCTGAACGCCCGGGGACGCCAGCAGCTCACGCTCTGCCGCTGCTCAGCCTGCCAGCCAGGGCGAGTCTGGGGAGGGCTCTGCCTCTGACGATACTTGAGGCAAATGGTCGTTGTTTGAATGGTTCATCAAGAGGCAGCTTTGGTGAAGTCCGTCGCACCGCGCCCCCGCTCAGGCATCTGTGAGAAGGTCAAACACCCCCCCAATGGTTCTTCATGTTCAGCTTGCTTCTTGAAACCCACGTCTTGGCAGCATGTGAGAGCATGGCAGGGCAGCATGGAGTTGCGCTTGGCCAGCCGAGAGAGCGCGAACATGGAAAACCATTTAGTCAACCTACATGTGTTCGTTTTCGGTAGAAGACGGTATTTTTTCTTATTTTCACTTCTCTTTCTCTCCTTTCTTCCTGTGACTGTGCTGGTTTTGTTTTGGTACCCCTTCCACACCCTTTTCTGCTCACCCTCTTTTCTTTCTGTTGTGGCTCCATCTCATTTTCTGATTTGTTTTAAATCTTACCGTTTGGTTCTCCTCTTTCTTCCATACTTTTGATACAATCCACTGCATGTGTCTTTTTTTTTTTCCCTTTATTTCCTTTGCCTTTTTCTTTTCCTTTCTCCCAAACTTTTTCCTTTTCACAGCATTGGAACACGGGAGGTAGTCACCCAGAAGAACTTGAGCGGCCTGGTGCCCATCCGAGACTTAAGACTAGACCCCAGCCTCCTCTGTTCCATCCCTCTGTTAGCCCTGAGCCCCAATTTACTGATTGTGTGGCTCTTCCTGAGCATAGCATACCTGGTGACCAAATTGCGTTGTAAATGAGTATCGTTGCGAAAAGTCAGTACTAAGTCACAAGAAAAACAAAAGTGCCAGATTATGTCCAGCCACCTGTGTACCTAACTGGACAGAAGGAATGTGTCAGAGCGTGGTCTGCCAAGAAATATTTCATGCCTTACAGTTTGACGTTTCGTTGTTCTGAACTGTAAATACCTGCCAAATTATTTCACCGAGAGGACTCGTGCGTTTAAATTCCATCGAGTTTCCAGTGCTTGTAACACGTTCTTACGGTGCCCTGTCACTGCATTGTTTAGCTGGCCTGGAGTTACTTGTACCAAATCTCTCACCTTCTGGTGTAAAGCTATTTATTACCTGTATATCTCCTGTGCCCTGTTTCCGAGAGAAGGGGATCTGTCTGAAGAGAATTTGTATATTTGATACTATTCTTTAATGTACCGCTAACCTTTCCTTTCCTTTTGAAGAGAAACGAAAAGGACAGATAGATGCTTTATAACCGGCTCATCTAGACCAACCTATTTAATAGGACATGTACCTTCTGCTTTCATTTCAAAGCGTAGTCCCTGACCTCAGAGTAGCAAACACTTTGCAGAATCGTACCATTCCTCGCTTGTGTTTATGATTTCCAGTTTGAGACGACACAAAGCTGTGACCGCAGTTGCCCATTGTACCAGGTCAGGCACATTAAAATAACATCCTGCATGTGACTTTCAATTTACTCTTTGACATCTTTAAGGATCACTAAACTGGTTACGGGAATTAGTGCATATAGGAACAAAAGGCTGTTAAATACATTAATTTTTCATGAAGCAGTATTTTTCATTTAAAAAAAAATCAAATGTGATTGATAATGATAATTCTGAAAGTCAAAAAAAAAAATCCAAAAATGGAAGCCTAACCTTTGGGCACTTGTGGCAGATGGAACTGTGAGAGAGAAGGAGTTGCTTGGGTTTGTGCTATTAGCGCTCTTCATGTAACATGGAAATGCCCAGAAAACGAGGTGGTTCATAACCTTAACTTTCACATTTGGCAGAAGAGTAATTGAATGTCTGTAAAGGTAACAGAATAAATTAGGGGGAAATTCCATGGATTCTGTATAAGAAATACTCAGTGGCTTCTCTGTTTTCCAGGGCAAACTATGCCATACTTCTGTTTTTGACCACCGGCTGGTTCCCCATACACTGGATTTTATGAAAGTGGATTTCTTTTTACTAGTCCAGAAAAATTGGAGTGAATTTAGAGAAGCTGTCTTTTCCAGAAACTTTACACCCATGCATACACACAAACCCAGTCCTCCACAGAATCTGCCCCCTCACTTGCCTCCCCCACAATGTCCAGAACTTACTCTGGGACTTCTCTGGTTTGGCATCAGTTCTGAGTCCGCGTTCTAGGAATGGTAGTAGTGGTTAGCAACAAATGACAAATGCCAGACTCAGGCTTGAAATTCTAAGGCTGCCGTTCTCACACCCCTGGGAGGCCCTTCTTTCTTAGAACCGCTGAGCACCTGCAGGAGCCTTAAGGCAGGGTTTCTGCCTGTAGGGGAAGCCAGTCTTCTCAGGAGTGCCATGTGGCCACTCTGTCTTTTCTAGAACAACTGAGGTGGCCATTCTGGGACACAGTTCCCAACGCTCCTCAGGAGGGAGTCTCACCGGCTGCCAAGTGACAGGTGGTGTTCAGTTGTAGTAACACAACACTAGTCACTGTCTGATCCGTGATTCTTTGAGAGGTATGTTCACCTCCTGCCTCCTTCAAATTGGGGTGCATGCGTCAGCGCTCCAAGACTGGTTTATATACTTCATTGGAGAGAGAGAACGTGGAGTCCGCTGGCGCTTTCAGCTCCCATTCCACAGCTTCCCAGTCCCTGCTCTGGTTCAAGTGCCCCTGACGCCCCACGGAGGTGACACGTGCCTGTGTCCACCACCTCCAGGCCTGGCAGAGACTATGCACCCACGAAGGAGGCCCCTCTGACTACAGATGGCGCCCCTTCCACTCCCAGGCCCAAGGGTGTTGCTGTGCCACCCCCAGAGACTCCTCCCAGGACCTCCCCACCCAGCAAAGGGAGGCCCCTCCGGGCCTGCTCCTCGCTGTCATGGTGCCAGCCAGGCCTTCCTGCCCTGTGTTGATTTGGCTGCTAGGTTGACAGAGAAATAAGTTGCAAACGAGAGAAGATAAGGTTCTTTGCTTTTTTCTTCAGGGGCTGAGCCAAAAGGCCGTGCACTCTAGCTGTCTCCAGTCATGAGAGTTAGCACAAGAAAGAACGTCAGGAGATCAGCTTAGGCTCTGAATTGTTGTTGCCAGTCTTTCTTCAGAACTTCTGAGGAAAGAGACTCATTGCGCTCGCCCTTTGTGCTGAATTTTAGCATCACTAAGGCTTTTTCTTAGGAAATCGGACTCAATATACATCTGAAAATCTTTTCTGCCTTAGTGAGAAATAGGCTGGATGAAACACACGTGGGAAGCTGGTTCACAAGAGGGGAGTCGGGTATTTGGTGGTGGTTTTCAGGCTGCTTCTGAGATGACGCTAGCACCGGGCAGGACATTGTCGGTGGCCACCAACACTAGTACTCAGGATCACTGAGACCCCGGTACGTCCAGATGGGTTCCAAAGTGGGAGATCCACACCAGAAAGGGAGAACCAGAGGAGTCCCCAAAGTTAGTCGTCAGCTGGGTTTCCATTCTGATTTCTCATTCAAAAAATGGATGTCCTTGAAATAATTTACCTATAGGATAAAAAATAATGGTGGAGCTTTGAAATAGTTAAATCCCTCTTTCTAAAATCTATCCAAGACCTTTTCAGTGTGTGCTGTTAGACACCTGGGAACTATGCAGCCGATGTGATCCATGATGGTGTTCTGCTTTAGGGACAGAAGGCTGGCCCCTGCGACAGGAAGTGCCAGTTAGCAGTGCACACTCTCTCCCCTCTGCAGACTTCAGTCTCACGCACTAGCACCCAAGCTTGTGCAAGCAAGTCACGACAGCATCGGCGTGCCGTCAGCCTCAGCAGTCAGATTTTGTAAATTCAGTACATTTGAGGGAAAGTAAATACGACTTGCTTTAAAAATTAAATTTCATTGAAAGGGTAATCTTAATTACAACTTCTTGAAATTCATATTTGGTCAGTTAAACCAGTAATTAGTTTCTTTAACATATGTAAATAAAAGATAATGTCGAAGTTGACAAATTATTCTTCTTTGCTTCTCCAAGCAGTTTGGCATTTACTAGTGATAGGTGGTCCTTGAAAAGTGAGTCTGTTTCTATATAAATAGAGAAGCCATATCTGAAATAGTTTGATAATGTGAGAGCTTCCAAAGATTAAATAAGACTGACTGTGCATAGGAACCTATAGCTTCTGCTTTAAATGGAATTATATTTTTTTCTGATTATTGGACATTAGACAAACATGATCATTCTTTAATCTAGGGGCTCCCTGCTTGTATGTCCCAGGCGTTCAGCTCCAATGACACGTCTCGCTGATGGCTTGAGGCTGTGGTGACAAGAAAGCATAGCTGAGTTACTAAATTACTTAATAAGAAGCAGGTGGATACTTTTCTAAAATACCTGAGCTTATCTTTTGAATAAAGTTACTCTTACCAAAAATATTTTACACGTTCTTGATAACGAGACTGTCATTTTCACTTTAAAAGGCCTGAGCAATTGCCACTGATATTTTTTTAAAATGCATGACATAATGGTCTTCATACGATTTGAAATATTTTTTTTAAATCACTATTTCTTGATAACTCCAAATTTTACATCTCATAATGGGGATTTTTGTACTGAATTTGATAACTAGTTGATTTAATTGCTAGTCTAAGAATAATATAAAAATGTAAAGTTCTGTACTTATAGGAAGTCATTTATATTTAGAACCGCTTTTGCCTGTTAATTTGATGTCTACAGCGGAACATTTCCCAGAGAACTCCCCTGATGCTCTCACTTGGGAATGTGAGGCCTGCCTGATGGCTCATCCTCCTGTTCAGCATTTGCTGTGCCCACTGAGTTGCCATGACAACCCTCATCCAGTACAGCTGGGGATGAGGCTGGGAGCGGGTTCTCTAGAGAAGGGCACCTGTGGGCTCTCACTGGCTTAGTGGCACGCCTGTGAGAGGTGACCACAGTGAGGACAGCCCACCCGAAGAAGGCTGCCACGGGGAGATCTCAGTGGGATCACTCCTTCTTGACACTTCTGGCCGCAACAGCTGTGCAGACCCAGCGTGCCACCATTGCATGGGCTCACTGATTGCTTTGCACCCAGGACCGCTGTCTCCTCAGTGCGGATGGCCTGTTAGAGCAGCCTTCTCAGCCAGAAGGCTTTGCTACATACTGAATTCTGCAAGGAAAATGAGCATTTTGAATTTGAGGTGATTAATAGCCATCGCTAACATAGAAAAATGCAGCTCTTGAAAAGCTTTGGTAGGAATAGCGCCATTTCTCGTTCCATTTAATTTGCGATGTGACAGAACCTTTGAACCGCTAGTTATGATAGAATCCTCAAATTACTTGACATGACATACATGAAAACCATTCACTGAAAAACAGAAGTTTGCTTCTACTTAGATACAGCGCTGCCTCTGGAAATGCCAGACTTGCAGTCCCATCCAGCATGTGTCCATGTCTGTGCTTCTTAGTTGCCTTCCTCGTTCAGAAGGCCGCCATCTTGCGTGCATATTGCTGTAAATGAGTCCGGCACCCATTTGAATTAATCAACATTTTTTTTAATGCTATGAAAATAATTCATTTCATCTTAGTTTAAGTCTTTTCTTTTTTCCTTTTTTACTGCTGTCATTTCTTGTGCTTGTTTTTTTCCCCAGTGAGGGTTGTCGAAGAGAAAATACAATGAAGAATGTTGGAAGTCGCAAATATGCATTTAATTCCCTGCAGCTGAAGGCTTTCCCCAAGCATTACAGGCCTCCCGAAGGGACTTACGGAAAAGTTGAAACATGAACACACGGTTCCTCTAATTAGCTGTTACATACTAAATGTGGGTACCCTCTAGTGTCATATATGAATTCTTCAAGAAGACCTGAAGGATTGGTTTTTATTTTTGTGTTTTTTTAAAAAAAAAATTTCACTAAAAAGTCTATGGAGCATGTTTTCCACTGGAATCAGTAGGAGGTAATGTTTGGCTCAATAGTGTGGATTGTAGTGACTGCCCATTTAAATAGCCTCAGCCATAACCACACAGATATCATCGATAGTTACCTGTATGAATCAAGCTAGATACGTCTGAAATGCTAAAAACTTTTTTAAATGCCCACTTAGGCAGCTGCACACCTAACGTATTTTTCTACTGAGTAACTCAAAATTGAGCATTGAATTACAGTCTACTTTTAAAAACTCTGAATGTAAAACAGTAAATAATATATTAAATTATTGGCTCCTGGGCAGACCAGTAGATGTTAAATGTTAACTCAAGTTTTGGGGAAAGAAGCTAGCTCTAGCTCGTGCAGTGAGAGCAAGTAGTTCCGACGAATTGTCCTGTCTGTGACAGCACAGGTGAAATCAGAAGGTGAAGTAAAGGTTGCTAAATCAGCCCAAGATAAGACTTCACTGGAATGTGGTACCTGCACAGCGGCCCACGGGGTGGGGTGGGGGGGCTCTGCCCCCATGCGTCGTAGAGCAGGGTGTGTGCTGGAGAATGTGAAGCCAGCTGTCCTGTGCTCTGCAGCTCCGTGGCTGGTCCTGCCTCTGAGGCACGCCTCCCCTCCTCCCTTCCTCCCCTGGTGTTGAGCTCTGTCACTCCAGGACCCCGCACGTGAGGTGTCTGCTGCCTCTCAGACAACAGTGGGGGATTTATGTGTGTAGGTGCTGGAAGCCTAAATATTTTCAGAACAGATGTCCTTTTGTGGGTTTCCCAATTTATCGTCTTCTAGAAGACGGTGCAATCACGTTGGATTGTCTGATGAAAGTGTCTCTTAGGTTTGCAGCACTTGTTACTGTCCTCTTCGCATTCTGTTATGTAAGATGACTATTGAGAAAGTTGACTTTATCTCCTACAGTGAGATTTTGAAAGGGATTAATGGGCCATAAAACTTAGGAATTTCATAGAAAATTATGTCCGGTCATCTATTATAAGATGATGATGAGTCTTATCTGCACATAGCAGAGATTTTTTTTTCTCAGTTTATAGGTTTGTCAGTTCTGTTTATCACGATTATTGTGTTTACATGTTATTTAAAAGGCTGTAAAAGTAATCTATGTGGCACATATCCATGATGCTGATCCTAATGATTTGTGAACCCGTAAGAAATTCCTAGGTCTAAACTTTGAGGTATTATTCGTGGGCTCCTTTAGACATGCTGCTTGGAAACGTGTAACGTACTTGGGCTGCTGAGGCACAGGCAAGGCCACCCACTAGCAGGGACCCAGAGCGGTAGGTGCGCAGGTGAGGGTGGAACTGCTGGAAGACCTTCCATACCCTTCCTAGGCAGAGCCTGCTTCTCTTGGTGCCCGTTGGTCGGGGGTGAGCGGATGCAGAGGACGTGCCAGGGAGCAGTGGCAGCAGCTCACGCCTGTCCCACAGCTGGCTCACGGTGGAGGGTGCAGGCAGAGACACTCCTGTCCCCCAAACCTGCTGCAGAGGCAGCGGCAGCTGGCGTCACATTCTCCTGCTGTGTCGGTCCCGGTTCCAGGATGGCTGATTTGGTCTCTCACCCCTCCCCCATTTCATTTAAGTTGTAATTTCTCTAGTATCTACGTATTTCCATCTTTTCTCGTTTTAACATCACTACCTTTAAAGAATTCCCTTGTCTTTTTTAAATTAAATGTTACCCATATCGTTTCCAGAATTTTTTTTTGTCTGAAGAGCAAGCATTAAGTACCCGCATTTATCAAAAGGGAATATAGCAAACGTTGAGTCATCTGTTAGCAATTTTGCATGTGGCACCTTTATGTGAATTATTTTTCCAACTTTGGCTTCATGTTAAGGATCACCGTAAAACTCTAAGACTTGGCTAATGGCGTAGAAACTGTTGAGGTTTCAGTATTCCATGTGAGCACTACTCCGGGCCGCCGCAGGAGAGGAGAGCGGGGTGCATCCCCGCCGCGGCGCCCCGCCTCCCCACGCACGTCACGCGCTCCCCACGCTCGCTCGCGGAGCCAGGGCATGTACCCTGTCATGGCGGCCTGGGCTCCTTAGGGGGCCGGGAGCTCTGAGTCTTCAGCTGCACAGGAAAGCAATTTTACAGGTTACCATAAGACAGATTCCGTCCAGTGTTCCTGAGAAGTCCCCTCATTTAAAAAAGAAACGTTGAGACCTACTGAAAACGTGTGATGTCACGTGGATTCTGTCTAAGCACCTGCAGCACAGTTGCCTTTGGTTTCCTTAAAAATGTAAAAATCTTGTATGATACAGTTTTGTCCCTCTGCAGTTGTATTTGCCAACCTTAGTGCATTAAAGTACTTTTATTTATTTGTTTTGGGTGGGCAGTATTAATATATATAAACATATAGTTACTGTTTTATATATTCTTAGCTCATTCAAAGCCATGTATGCTGTAAATGTGCTAGTCTTTAGAATGACAAATAATAAATAACAAGAACATCGAACTGGGTGTTGCCTGATTCATTCCGTTACAGTTAGGAGGAGGACTAGTTTTAGGGCTGCATCTGACCGGGCCATCAAAATGCGCATTGCAGCGAGCACGCGGGTGTTTGTAAGCATGAGACCGTGACAGACTTCTGTTTTATAACCTTGTTTTCTCTTCAGTGGAAGCAGAGGGGCTGTCGGGGGTGGGATTAAGAGCATGGACTTCAGCTTCAGACAGACCCAGCTCCCAATCCTGTTCTGCCACTCGCTGGCTGGTGACTCTGAACATGTTGCGCGCCCTCTCTGAGCCTCCGTTCTCTTGTGTGCGAAACACGGACACAATAATGGTACATTCTTTGTAAGGCAGCTGTGAGGTGCCTTGGCATTAAATGTTCATAAGTGTTAGCTGTTGTTCCCTTCCCAGGTCCATAAACACGGATCGTGTCTTCTCTGTGGCTTGCCTGGTCATCTCTTGTGTGATTTGCTAAAATGTAGTTCCATTAATGGTTTGATTGTTTCTTATAACCAGGATGGCATCTTGCACCTTTGCACCTTTTTCTCTGCACATGTGCCCAGTGATTGCCCTTGGATGAATTCCTGGCAGCAGACATTTACAATTGAAAGACAATTTAAAATTTTAAACATTTTTGAATTTTTAGTATTATCAAAGTGCTCCCAGAAAATTAAGCTACCACCTATTAGCAGGTGCCTTTTCCCCTTTATTCTCAATTTCCGTTTCTTTGATTACTGAAAATTGAACATCTTTTATACTTTTACAGGTATTTATACTTTTGTGACTTCATAGGAGTGTTGGTCTTTTTCACAGGTACTGTTTCTAATATATAGTATATTAACTCCTCTATTGTATGGTGCAGTTTTTAAAAACCTACTCATCAGTTGTCTTTGGTTTTGTTTATAGTACGGAGTAGAGAGAAGTTTAAAGTTTTTATGTAATCAAATATGCTTGTTTTTTTCTTTTTGGTGCTTGTTCTGAAATCAAGTGGCTTCACCACTGAAGGTGACACAGGGCACCCCGTCCCTTGTCCGTGAAATGGATGTGGTGCTGTGTGCTCAATGAGGGACCGCACTAGGCTACACCACCCTGAGTAGAAAGCCCCCTCCCCATTGCTAAGATCTGGCAAACGGGAAATAACTTTGTCTTATTTTTATTACAGCTGTCACTCCCCAAGCTATGACAGATTCCTGAGAGCATAGGATCAGAATATCCACATTTCACATTCCCCCTCTGGCCCCTTTCATGCCTCAGCGCTATCTTTGTGATGATTCCTTCCTGCACCAGGCTCCTCATGGGCCTTTTCGGCCAGTCCAGGCAGGTCTGAATTCAAATATAGACCTCTGTGGTATTTTCACTCTTTGTTGTATCATTTAATGACAAAAAAAGCTCGGACAGGTTAGAGAGGATACGAAACTTGCTTATGATTCCACACCTAGGAAGTTGATGTCCACATCAGAGAGACGAATTTAGAAAGACAGCACTTCACTACTTCCTCCCCCTTGCCGCTCACCCCTCATTGGCTCCTGTGACCTCACTCTGTCTCCTGGTTGTCCTGCCCCCCACCATCCCCCATCTCCCTGATTTGCTTGTTGTCCTCCACCCACCACTAAATCATGGTGTTCCCCAGGGTTCTGTCCATAACTCTCCTCTGTCTCATTTCAAATGCTCTTCCTGAAAAGTCTTAATAATTCCTATGGAATAAATTGCCACTTATTTGCTAGTGACTCCCAAGTTTCTAGGTCCACCCCAGACTCTATGCAGGCCCATAGCCATCTGGACATCTGGCCATCTCCTAGTCATTCTACTTGACTGTCTACTTTGGGATCTCACAGCATAGTGACAAAAAGTCATGCTTTCTCTCCAAGCTGGCTGAGCCATCCTCTGATAAATGACCCTACCTTCCACCCAGTGGTCTTTTTCTCCCTTCCCCTCCACATCCCATGAGCTGCTAAGATCTGTATCTCTTCACTACCCCTTCAACCTATCCTGTAATTCCGCCTCCACGCTCACAGCCCTGGTCCACATCCTGTCCCCTCTGATCCGGACCACCAGCCCTCAGCCTTCTCATCGCTGCTTCAAGGCCCATCTCAGGCCTGCCCTCCTCTATGGTGATTTCTCTCCACAGAATGAGTTGGTCCCTTAAAAAAAAGATTTTTCCTCATTCCATTGTGAATGTAACTATTTTATTGTATATCTCCTGCCCATCATGTTACTTTTTACTTTGTCCAGTATGTTATTTTGTGTTCAAAAAGGTAAATGTAATGCGTGTCACTCGAAAATGTTTACTGAATGAAAAGATAAATGTTTTTTTTTTGGGGGGGTGTTCAATTGAAATTTTTCCTATTTCACCACTAGACCATGTTGCTTTTGCTCTCTATATAATCCATCATTCTAAACAATGACAAGGAGCCAAATCTAACAGGCTCAAAGGAGAGAGCAAACTTAAGAGCAGCAGTGTGTGGCAAACACCACGACAGTGGTTTCCTCTCAGGGGTGAGCAGGAGGGTCTCTGAGGATTCACAACGGGTTCACGCAATGTCCTGTTGATCGGGATGGTAGTTACATGATAATTTACTTCATAGTTATTTGTTAACATTATACGTCCTGTGCGCTTTTCTATGTGTCTGTTATATTTAACAATAAAAATTAAATGTTAACCCATCATTATTCAATAAACAATCTGAAAAGAGAATTAAGAATACAACTCCATTTACAAGAGTATAAAAAAGAATAAGATACTTGGAATTAACCCAGTCAAGGAGGCAAAAGTCTTATACACTGACAACTACAAAATGTTCTGGAAAGAAGACACCAATAAATAGAAAGACGTCCATGTGAATGGACTGAAAGATTTTGTATCGTTAAGATGCCAGTACTATCCAAAGTAATGTACAGATTCAGTGTACTCACTATCAAAATTCCAATGGTGTCTTTTGTGGAGATAGGGAAATCCATCCTAAAATTCATCTGGAATCTTATGGGACCCAGAATAGCCAAAACATAAAAAAAAATAACAAAGTTGGAGGTTGCACACTTCCTGATTTCCAAACTTATTACAAAGCTACAGTAATCAAAACAGTGTGGCACTGACATAAAGACAGACATATAGACCAATGGAAAAGAAGAAAGGGCCCAGAAGTAAACCCTAGCATATGTCGTCACATGATTTTCGACAAGGATTCCAAGACCACTTAGTGAGCAGTCTTTTCAACAAATGGTGTTGGGAAAACTGGATTATCTCCATGTAAAAGAATGAAATTGGACCCTTACCTTACACCATATACAAAATCAACTCAAACTTGATCAAAGATCTAAATGTAAGAACTGTACAATTCCTAGAAGAAAATTTAGGGGAAGAACTTCATTGGATTGGGCAATGATTTGTTGGATAGGACACCAAAAGGACAGGCAACAAAAGTAAAAAACTGGCTGGCCTACATCAAACTTTAAAACTGTATCAACATGGTGAACACAATCAAGACAGTGAAAAGAAATGAGAGAAAATACCTGCAGATCATCTCCGCTAGGGGGTTAATGTCTAGAATATACAGAACTCCTGGAACCCCACAACAGAAGAGCAGACAGCCCTATTTTAAAAGGGGTGAAGAACTCGAATAGACATTTCTCCAAAGAACGTTTACAAAAGGCCAACAAACACATGAAATGGTGCTCAGCATCAGTACAACCGTGGTTGCCAGGGGCTGGGGTACTGGGTAACGGGGAGTTGTTTAATGGGTGTATTGTTCCAGGTTTGCAAGATGAATGAGCTCTGGAGATTGGCTGTGTTAACAAGGTGAATGTACTTAACACTACTGAACTCTATACGTAAAAATGCTTAAGACCGTATGCTTTACATTATGTGTATTTATTTTACCACAAATAAAAATTAAAATACATAGTTACTAATAAAGGTATCAGAAGTTTCAAAGTGGATCACAGACCTATATGTAAGTTAAAACTATAGAGTTTTTAGATGAAAACAGGAATAGATTTCTGTAAGTCTGGATTAGGCAGTGGTTTTCTTAGATTCATCAAAAGGAAAAAGAGATAAATTAGAATTCCTCAAAATAATTGTGCTTCAAAAGACACCATCAAGAGAGGGAAGACAGGTCAGCCCAAAAGTGCAAACAATTCAAAGTCCCTCAACTGATGAATGGTTACATAAAATGTGGTTTATCTATACTGTGGAATTAGTATTCAGCAGTAAAAAGGAATGGATGGATGATACATATGGATGAACCGTGAAAACACAGTAAATAAAAGAAGCCAGTCACAAAAGACCACATACAATTCCATTTTTATGACACGTCCAGAATGTGCAAATACAGAAAGTGTATTAACGGTTGCAGTGGGTATGGGGCTTCTCTTGAGAATGTCCTGGACTTAGATAGTGGTGATGGTGGCACAAACTTGTGACTATACTAAAAGAACCAAAACTGAATTGTATGCTTTAAGTGTGAATCTTATGGAATGTGAATTACTCCAAATGAAGCTCTCAGTAAAGCTATTACTAAAAACTGAGGGTTCTATAAAATAATTTGAGTTTATCAAAGTTCTTTTAATAAAAGTTGGAGCACTTAAATAGGGATATGGGAGTTACTGGAGGAAAACAACAACAACATTGTCCCTTTCCCAGTGAGAAGTAGTCCACACACAACGACACAAGAGACCCCAGTGACACTCTGCCACAAGGACCAGTGTGCAGTTCTCACTTGAGGTGAATCCTTAAAAAAGCAGTTGAGCTATAGAACGCCTTGACTGCTTGAACTCCAAAGAACCGTGGCTGTATGAAGAGGCATAGCTTCCTCATTTTTCAGTGAAAAGAGGGGTGAAACTTGGATTCATATTTGACTCTCGACTATATTAAGTGATCAGAATAAAATTACTGTGATTCTAAACTTTTTAAGCATTTCCTGGTTTTCACTCCTGCTTTGTCTATGAACATCTATTGTTTCAGTTTGCTCTGAATCCTTTTCTTTTGGGATAAGGCCTATCACACATCCAGTGTGATTCTGTTGGGGGTGACCCGTTACAGTGCATAAGACCCAAGCCTGGCCAACATCATAGGGCCTCCTCCTTGTTTCCATAGGGACTGGTCTAATCAAGGGCAGGTGTTCCAGGGAAGATAGGAGTCCTTTTGTAGGATTTTATTAGTGGACCCTAGAAAAGGAGGCTAGCTCTCCTCTTTTCAGATCACAGATCTTAAGGACGTGTACTTTTGACTGCCTGGCCTCTTTCCCATTATGTAGAGAGAGGACCAGCCCAAAAATGAAGCTGGAAACAAAGAAAAATAGTCACAAGATGGAGGCCAAGAGCCCTTGGCAACAGAATCGGAGATTTGCATCCAGCTATGCCCACTGTAGGATGTTAATATTAAAGTTTTGAGGTTGTTACTTTAGTGAATCAGTGCAAATGAAGCATTTCTTCTCCAAGGAATCAAACACAATTTATTTTAGAACTAAATAGGACAGGTTGAGTAAAAGAAAGCTTTATGCTAAACTTTCCCAATAGACATTTTCTCCCCCAACTACGTTATCAGTTTTCACAGTCCAATCAGCGGCCTTCATAATATTCACAAAGGATGTACAAATTGTGTCATTTGGTTGAAGAGTCAAGTTGGAAAGTAACAATCTTTTCACTTTTCGAGCTTTCTAATAATTCTCAAAACAGTATGATGCTCCCAGCTCATAGCTGTTCAATTAAATTTTTCTTCCAAAAGTAACTTAGAGCAAGAGAATCATTTAGTTTATACATACTCAAAAACAAGAACTCATCCATTTTCTCCAGTGTTCATGGAAGGAAAAACATCCCACCAGATGTAGCAAAAAGTCTGTCTCCTATTTGGGCTTCTCTGTCGCAAGTGACCAGAGAAACAATTGTTGTTTCTCATTTCCATTTGTTGTTTTCATTTCCGTTTCAGCATAGTGGCGTTAATATCCTTTTCTTCCTCGGAATCTGGATCTGGCATCCAGCTGAAAATAAATGTACAATTAAATCAATTTTGTACAGCATAATTAAACACAGCTTTGGTAAGGGGTCTCACCACATGCCAGAAGTAAACCAGTTTCCAGCACAGTCAAAAAGGCAAACATCAGAGCTACTAGGATAGATAGATAGATAGATAGATAGATAGATAGATAGATAGATAGATAGATAGATAGATAGATGATAGATAGATAGATAAGGCATTAAAAAGAAAAGCTCCATTTAAGGTCCCAGTAAGAATTTTCTTCTCAAGTAGAATCTAGATTACAATTATTTTTTTCTCTGAACTACACTCAATATGTGTTCTAGCAAACTTAACTTTTTAATTAATTTTTGTTTGGGTTAATATTCAAATGCATTTGAAATCTTTAAATATTAAATAACATAGCTATCTGGGGATTAAAAATCTTTAAAGTACCTCCTCATAGGATGACTGCGTGTTCTTTGACTTAAACCTCACAGTGCAGCCTCTTTTAAGGGTGGTGGGCTAGGTGGAGGGTTTTAAAGTTAGTAAGTAAGGGCAAATTTGCATCTTGGAGGACAAACAGTGAATGAGTCTTGGACAGAGGCTGTAAGAATCTATTAATCTGCTCATAAGTTCCCTAGACAGCACTTTCCAAAAGTGTCAAAGTATAAGTAATAGGTAAATAATATTATCTCAATCTTTTTTCTGAATGATCTCACTGCAACCTATCTGCAATTATTAGGTCATTCCACATTTACTTACATATAGCTAACTTTTAGCATAAGCTTTTCAAAAGCTTTAACCTCTTACCATTGATCTTTTACATTCAAAAAATGAGTATTTCAGAGCTTTGCAGTTTCCTTCCTTCAGACACTGTCGAGGGGATTTTCCTTCCTAGGACACACAAAACAGTATAAATAGCTGGCAAATTTCCTCACAAAGCACAAAATCACTATCCTTTTGAAAGCAGTGCTTTTTGAAAAAAAAATTTTTTTAAGGGTAAATTATATGAGAAAATATTTTGTAATTCATTTTGACTGTTGATGTTTACGGAGAACAGAATAGAATAAAGAGATGTATCAAGTAATTTGGGAGCACTTTAAAGGGTGCCCTTGAGTTCTTGAAACGCTAGTGTCCACGGGGTACTTTTCTTTAAAATGCTTATATAAAAATTTCAAAACTGGTATTTTTAGCTCCTTATAGGTAAGAAAGAGAAAGAGTAAAGGTGAAAGTAGTAATGGGGTTTTTTCAGTGTTTTTACATTTTTTTATACCCCAGAATTCCTCAAGATGGAGCAAAGTAGTGTGTGTGTCAGAGAAGGAGAGAGAGCGTGCGTATATGTATACACATGCACGTGCATATGAGAAATCAGGCCTGCTGTAGTGGGAAATGGGGGGGGGTTGTTCTGGAAGGTCCTACCAAGTGGCTTTAAAGCTTCCAGTTAGATCCTTCTAATGCAAGCCATTTCACCTCCAACACATTTCTGCATTTTCCAACCCCAACACCCCCAATACTCAAGTTCTCTAGTCTGAGAAGCACAACTGGAACTGGAAGAGGACAGGGAGACGTTAACAGAATTTATATATATTTGTGAGAGAAGATCTGCCTGGGCCTGATGTGGAATGAACTCCTCTTTAAGCAGTGAAAGTTCAAAAGGAGGTGAAGAAAAGTGGACTGAGCCGTTCCCTTTCTGCCATCAAGGTAGGATGCGGCTACAGGAATACTTACAGGAGAAATGCTTATTTCTGATTCTTAAATAATAGGACTTTTTAAACTAAAACTGTTAAAAATTAGACTTGACAAAGTAACAACTGCAAAACTAGGTAAGAGACAAAATTTAGTAGTATTTTTTTCAAGGTAAACATAGAATAAAAATGTTAATACTACCTCTTCATGATCTTAAGGTATTTTGAACAAATACTGCTGTATATATAATATAACACAACGGCATTTAAATATGTTGGAACATGGAAGCATCTACAAATAATATACTTCACAAATCAAAGAGGCAAGATTAAAACTGACTTGCAGCAAAATTTCTTTTTGGATGCCCTATCCTGCTAAGTTGCCTACTAACTAAACCCTCAAGGACTAACTCATTTAACAATAAAAGAAAAAAAAACCTCAGACTGGTCCTAGATCAGTTAATGGGAGGTTAAAAAATAAGTCCTAGATACTCCTGCCTAGACAGGGCTTTTATTTATTTTTTTTTTATTGTTATTTTCTCCTGCCTAGACTGGGCTTTTAAAACCAGGGAGCAAAGGTGTATGTGTACAAATGCTGCCCGGCAGTGTGGGCACATCACAAAGCAGAGAGGAGCGGGGGGCGGGGGAGGACAGGGACAGGTGCTAAAGGGGTCTGGTTCCCAGGAATGCCAATATATAAAACAACATCTGGAAAAAAGTAGTCTGAACTTAAGTGTTCTGAATTACCTGGGATTTCATGACATCAAACTATGATATGCAATTTGTGAAGGAAAAAGAATCAAAACTTTAACATTATTATTTCCATTAAAGAAATAAAACATATACTGCTTATAAGCAGCCTTATGCAGGGCTTGACAGTGTAAATGAAAATGATGAAACCTTCCCACTCAAGGTGAGTTCCAGTGTAAAATGGGTCAAGCAATTTTATCTGAGCATAAAAATGACCCTGTTCAGTGTTAATTTTAAAAGCTCACCAGCCAGAATTAGGTGCCCTAAAATCAGAACATTTTTAGTGTGGTACTGAACACCAGATATTAATAAGGAACCTAGGATACTTGCTACTTAAACACAAACATCTGGTGCATGAAAAATGTAACCCCAATTTCACCTGCTTTTCATCATCAGGGATCTCCCTTCAAGCAGATGCTGACACATCAACCCCACCACTGCAACCACTCCTCCAAACCTTAATTTTGCAAGTGCCAGTCACACTTCTAGTTTTTGCTGTGACAAACACTACAGGGTACGTCTGTGGCATTCCTGGTCTTCTGGAATCTTGCCACTTTCTAGTCTGCTTACGTTCTTGATTTTAATGGTCACCTACCATTAAAGTGAATCTCAAAAGTGAATCGGAAAAGAGTAGCAAGCTTCCTTGCACTATGTTCCTCCCCAAAACTCTGTCATGAGATGCTGCTGATGGGATATATGTTGCCCACAGGAACGATGGGAGGGCAGATAAAGAGTAAATAAAACTACAAAAGACTAGAACTATAAACTGATGCTTCCCCAAACTGTATCTAAGTTGCCATCTTTTTCATAAGCGTTCAAGCCATACTGCCATCTGCCTGTGGGAAGGTCCAGCTACACACACCAAATCTAAGAGGGCTGGGCTAATTCATCCTCCTTCACCTCTATGCCCAATGGCAGACTGCTAGCTGTCCCTTAACCTTTAAGTCTACCTTTCTAGTGGGGCATATGGCTGGGCCAGATTTTCCAGCCACCCTTGCAAATAACTAAGTTCCAGCCAGTGGAATATGTGAGGAACTGAAATGTAAAACTTCGGGGTTGGTCCTTGAAGGCAAGTGGCTGCCCCCCTTCCTCACTTCACACCATCACGTCATAGGCAATCTTGGGTCGTGAGTGTGAAAATAACATCCTGTCTCTCACCACAGCACCTAAAACCACAAGGTCAACAGTGTCTGGGTCTATGGAAGGCGGAGAGGAGCTATTCAGGCCCTACTTAACAGGCACACACAAGAGCAAAAGACAGAATTCTCTATCTTGTTTAAGGCAATGGGTCTCTGTAATATGTACCTGAACCTATTTCCCAACCAATATACTCCCAAGCTTATTTGCCTTCTGAGGTCAAGATCAGCAATTTCCAAACATAGCTGTGCCCAAGAATCAACATGGGATACTTTTATGGGGGTTTGGGGGGGTGTACTGGAATCTATACTTTTAAGCTCTCTGCCCCCATCTCCAGGTAATTCTGATGAAGTCAGAAGGTCTGGGAGCTTGTTAACGGAGGCACAAATGAGATAACCCGTGATTGAGGTTCCTTGGGCATAGTTTCAACCTTTTTGCTCTTCCAGGAGTCATAAAATCCTAAGAAGTCTATCCAAGAGCTGCCTTTTGAATCTGCTTGTTCCTTGCTTCTCCTCTCCAGCCCCACTGGGGTTGACATCCTTATCATCATTACCCTGAGCTTCTCCGAGGCCCTACAGTTCCTTGACTATCTCCCATTGCAGCACCTATTTTGAATTCCTCCCTAGAGTGAGGTCGAGCAGCTCTTCTGGTGGGTTAAAGATTGGCAAGGAGAGACTACAGCATCCATCTGCCAAAAGATCAGATCAACTTCTTTAAACAAGGAGCTAAATCTTACATAAAAGAAGTGGCCATACAGGGCGCACACGGACCTCAGCAGAATGTCCCTTAGTCTTCAGAATCCCTGGGTGGGGGGGGTGGTAGGCTGCCCCGGATCTGCAAAACTCAACGTTTTGCCTCAGTATTGCCCTTTTACACTCCACCTGAAGTCAGGGTGAATTTAACACAAACTGTAAACACACTCCCATTTAAGGTACTTTTTATAAATATCATGTTCTCCTAAGTGACCAACATCAAAAAGGCCACACACTCAACTGGGTAAAGCAAAGTCTGTGCCATGTGTCCTGGTCATTATCTTGCCTAGTTTTCTAGCTTTCCAGAGATCCAATTTCCATGCAGGAGGGAATGTATTCCAGTCATCTGTGTGTCCCAAATTAGAGCTTGGTACTTAAATGTTTGCTAAATAAATTACGAAAAAGCAACTTGGTATCCTTCTTGCCCTCAGTATCCTCCGCCACTTCTATAGTTTCTTTAGTCAGTCCCACCATGTACTTTATTCTCTTGATTGCTCATCTCCATGGCCTTCCTGATGCTGAATGTCAGGGTAAATCCAGGGCCCCCACTCTAACACACAAGGGCCTTCACACATGACAACCTTCTTCTCAAGCCTTCTGTCACATTCCGTATCCTCCCCCTGGCCCAATAGGGCACTAGCTTCTCTTGGTCACATCTCCCTGACTTGCCCATGCTGTTCTTTCAGCTTCTCCCCTCAACCACCACATTCTCCACTCTTACTTGATAACCTACTACTCAACCTTTAAGACTCAGGTCAAATGTCACCTCCTCTGTGAGAAGTTTCCAAATTCCCAAGCAAAATAAGTTGCTCTCCATTGGGCTCCCACAGCATTATGTACCTAAAATTAATTGTTAAACAAATGTTTACTAAATGCTTACACAGCCCATACTGCAGGAATTTACCCCTTACATGTCTGTCCTTCCCATCAGACTGAGCTCACGTAGGACAGTGACTGTAACCGATTCATCTTGGTATCACCAATGCCTGGCATCATGCCTGCACTTACCAGGCGTTACTAAGAGCTGATTGAATACTTGCACCAGTGAAGCAGCAGATTGAAAACAGCCCTGCACAGGGAGGCGTGAAGACAAGGCACCTCAGTTTCCTCATCCGTGTAAGAGAGAGGGACTAGAGAACCTTTTAAATTGGTAACAACTCAAGTTTTATGACAAACGCGGCAGCCAGTCTGGCTGCTACAATCAGTGAACCAAATGTAAATCATGAAATCAGTAGAAACACTGATACAGCTTTAGGATGGATGTCCATTTTGGGCTAGTTGCCCTTCCTTTGAAATAAGAGCAAACTTCTGAAATTACATCTCCAAATGCAAAAAACAATTGCACACAACTGACGGCCCTCTCGTCAGGCCTTTGTAATTGGAAAAGGCACTTGCGTTTCAGTTGGGCGCTAAGCTAGAACCCAGGTCCCCAGTCAACTTTGGACCTTACTGCTTGCCACTCTGCACTCAGATTGAGAAGATGTGGTTGTAGTGAGGGGTGAGTGTAGTGGAAGCAAGAGACAAAACAGTGAAAAAATGGAGCTGCTTCGTTTACAACTTATCCAAGAACGTATATAACTCCAACCCAGAAACAAATTGAAACCAAGAGAAAGTAAATATAGTATATATTCAGCCACAACTGAACGGAGAAAGGAGAAACTACTAGTCAATACAGTGTACCAGGTTTATGTAATTCTCTGATAATTTAGATTCTCATTTTCTAGCACGCAAGAAACCGGCCTTATTCTCCTTTATATCTCCAGAACCTAGGAGAGTAGCAGGCAAAATTTAATAAATGTTTCTTGAATCAAAATTGTTTGTCTTTACAAAAACCCAAAGGGGCGGTTTCGTTATCACCAATTTAACACCGGAGGGAGCAGAAGCTCCGACAGCTGACTCGCCCAAGTTCATTAAACTGCCGCTCTGCTCTACCCCCAGATGGCTAACTGAGTCACGTCTCCTGACAGCACCGTAGGCTGGGCGGGAGACGTCGGCCGGGCCCTGCCTCCCCGGTTCCGGCGTCTCATCACCCCGGGCGCCCGACCGCGCTACCTGGAGCACACAGTCCGACTGCAGCAGACATGCGCCCAGGTCCTCCTTCACGCCCGCGCACGCGCCGCCCTCCGGCTTGTCCTCGTAATAGCGGGGCATGACTGCGCCTCCCGCCCCAGCGGCCGAGACCCGCTTCCGTCCGCAACGGCGGCAACCCTGGTGGGGTGCAAGCGACACCCGCGGATGGAAAGAACCGGAAGCCGGCAGCAACAACTTCCGGCTGGTCTCCGGAAAACTACGAAGCCCGAGAGGCCGCGCGCGCGGCGGAAGTGGGCGCACGTGACGCGTCGCGCCCCAAGCGACGGCTACGTTGCGGGAAGAGAAGTCGGCCCGGCGGCTGCTGGGCTGGGCTGCTGGGCGGAGGTGGCGGGCTACCTAGGACCCCTTGGAGGCCGCAGCGGGGCTCCAGGTGAGACCTTAGGACCGCCCCGTCCGTTCGCGGCTCGGGCTCGCCCGGCGCCTTTTCTTCCGGCGCGTCACGGCCCGACAGCCCACGGCCCCGGAGCCGGGTCCGGCTGCTCGGCGGGCGGTAGGATTGCCAGATAAATCAAGGACGCCCAGTTACACTTGAATTTCACATAAACCACGGACAACATTTTAGTGTATGTCCGACACAGTGTTTCGGACATGCTTATACTAAAAATTATACCTGTATCGAAGATTCGACTGTAATTGGGCGACCTGTGTTTTTATTTGCTAAATATGGCAACCTTATCTGCAGCCCCGGGCTGATGAGGAGCCTCTGGACCCGGAGAGGCGCTGCTTGGCGTCAGGGAGGCCTGAGGGGGGAGGGGGGGTGTGGAGCAGGGAAGTGGGCTGCTCTCATTGGGCTTCAGATTACTTCCACTGGACTCCCACACTGCCATTCCCTATGCTGAACTATTCGGGGAGTAAAACAGTATGGGCTTCAGTTTTGTTTTTATATTCTGTTCCAGTGAAAGAGTTGCTTGATGGTTTTGCACTGATGGATCTGTGTGAATAGGCCATTTATTTTACCTCGTTGGTAACATTGTTTCTAATGGGCTTTTAAAACCGATTCCCTTAAAGACTTGATGGTTAAGAGCAGGGGATTTTGGCTCCATAGCCGTCTCTGTGCTCATGAGGGGGTCACTTTACCTCCTAGTGCTTTTCTTTCTCTCTCTCCCTCCCACTTCCCCTCTCTCTCTCCTCCCTCCCTCCTGGTTAACAGTAGCTACCTGGGTGGGCTGCCTGAGGAGAGAAGTGAAGTGTGGGAAACTTAATGGACCCTGTAGAAGTGCTATGAAGGTTCAGAAGGGTGTGGTGCTGCCCTTGCCTGAAGTGCAGTGGGCAGTTCTTGAGCCCCCAAATAAGCCTCAGAACCACCTCCATTAGCTTTTGATCCCCGACTTTTATCAAGGATTGTGGCAGAAATGTAAGATGACATCCCTCCTAAATGTCACAGAAGAAGGTTGTTGGTAGCCAGTAGTTTCTTAAGATTACTTGTCAAAGAATTTTTTTTTCCATCTAGGAAGATGTTACCAAGTATTTCAGTGAATTCCCCAGTGCAGGGGAATGGAGCATTGAATTCCAGGGATGCAGCAAGACACACAGCGGGAGCAAAACGCTACAAATACCTGAGAAGACTTTTTCGTTTTCGGCAGATGGACTTTGAGTTTGCTGCATGGCAGATGCTCTACCTATTTACTTCCCCACAGAGAGTTTATAGAAATTTTCATTATCGAAAGCAGACAAAGGATCAGTGGGCCAGAGATGACCCTGCTTTCTTGGTCTTGTTAAGTATTTGGCTCTGTGGTAAGTGTTAGTTTTTCTACAGAAGAACAAACTGAGTGGGGTTTTTTTTTAAAGATTTTATTTATTTATTTATTTGAGAGCATGAGCATGAGCAAGCACGAGCAGGGGGAGGGGCAGAGGGAGAAGGAGTAGCAGGCTCCCCACTGAGCAGGGAGCTCCATGCAGGGCTTGATCCTAGGACCCCTAGGCGAAGGCAGACACTTAACCGACCGAGCCACCCAGGCGCCCCCCCAGACCGAGTGTTTTAGATTGTACTTGTCATTTGCAGAGCCTTTTGTTGTAAACATACTGTGGGTCAGAATTTGGGATATTTGAAGCTGTTTCTTCCTTTCTGAAGCCTCAGAAATCTCACAGGAAAGAATGTTGTATTCTTCCTGGTTCTAAAGGTCCCAAGCAGGTGCCAGAGTAAATTGTTCCCTCGGAACTTTGAAAAGCAGAGGACAGGGTTACTCCGTGTCTTTTAACTGCTGTGATAAATAAATTGATACCAAATGCAAACTTAACTGTGAAAAGGAGTATCAGGATGGGAAATTGCATTTCACAGGCAGATCTAGAGTGAGTTCTAAAAGTACCGATGGAACTTGAGAAACTACTTTCAAGTTCTCCAATAATGTAGTGAGAGAGGCCTAACCACCTTTAGGGTGTGAATGTTTAAGATTTTTTTCATCTTTACGTCAACTTAAATATGTGAGTGCCTGTTCAGAACTAGTGGTCTTTTAAATTTTGGGACTACCCTGGGGAACCATAGATGGGGGCCTCCATAGTAAACTACAGTCAGTTCAGTAGCCATTCTGTGTTCCAGGGTAGTCTGCATTTCTCAGTTCTATATACATGTAACACATCTTGGGGGTTTTGTTTACATGATTGTGTCCATTACACACGTGAGCGTCTGGAGGGCAGGGACTGTGCCCCACCCGTTTCCCCAGAACCTAGGAGAGTGCTTGAATTTATCATGTAAATCTTTCTTTCAGTGTCTACTATAGGATTTGGCTTTGTTCTGGACATGGGATTTTTTGAGACGATAAAGCTGCTCCTTTGGGTTGTATTCATAGATTGTGTAGGCGTTGGTCTTCTCATATCAACTTTAATGTGGTAAGTACTATAACATTGGTTTTTCAAGTACTGCTGTAGAGCCTGCATTTGCTGCCTTTAGAGATAAGGTAGCTGATGAAAATTGAAACAAGATACATGAACTGAAAGCATGAATTAAAATTTTTTTTATTATTATAGTTGACATACAGTGTTATATTAGTTTCAGGTATACAACATAGTGGTTTGACAGTTATACATTATGAAATGCTTATCAAGATAAGTATAGTTACCATCTGTCACTGTAGTGTTGTTACAACATTGACAGTATTCCCAGTACTTTTTATCTCTGTGTCTGATTTATTTTGTAACTGGAAATTTGTACTTCTTAATCCCCTCCCCCATACCACCCATTCCTTCAACTCCGTCTCCTCTACCAGTTTGTCTCTATATTTATGAACCTGTTTCTGTTTTTTGTTCATTTTGTTTTTTAGATCTGCGTGTAAGTGAAATGATACGGTATTTGTCTTTTCTGACATATTTGCATACCATTATACCCTCTAGGTCCACCCATGTAATCATAATGGCAAGATCTCATTCTTTTTTATGGCCAAGTAATATTCCAGTGTGTGTGTGTGTGTGTGTGTGTGTGTGTGTGTGTGTGTGTACGTACACACCCCATTTCTTCTTTATCCATTCAACTATTGATGAACACTTAGGTTGCTTCCATATCTTGACTATTGTAAATAATGTTGCAATAGTCATAGGGGTGCGTATAACTTTTCAAATTAGTGTTTTCATTTTCTTTGGGTAAATACCCAGTACTGGTATGGCTGGATCATATGATATTTCTGTTTTTAATTTTTTGAGGAACCTCCTCCATACTCTTTTCCACAGTGGTTGCTCCAGATTACATTCCCACCAGCAGTGCACAAGGGTTCCCTTTTCTGCACATCCTTGCCAACGCTGGTTATTTCTTGTCTTTTTGATACTAGCCATTCTCACAGCTGTAAGGTGATATTTCATTGTACTTTTGATTTCCATTTCCCTGATGATGAGTGATGCTAAGCATCTTTTCTTGTATCTGTTGGCCATTTGTATGTCTTCTTTGAAGAAACATCTGTTCTGTTTGTCCCCTTTTTTATTGGATTTTTTTTTTAGTGTTGAGTTGTATAAGTTCTTTATGTATTTTGGATCCTATTCCCTTATCATATGTATCACTTGCAAATCTCTCCTCACATTCACTTGGTTCCCTTGTTATTTTGTTTGTGGTTTCCTTTGCTATGCAAAGCTTTTTATTGTGGTATAGTCCCAATAGTTTATTTTTGCTTTTGTTTACCTTGCCTTGTAAATATGTTGCTGAGGCCAATGTCCAAAAGATTACTGCTTATGTTTTATTTTAGGAGTTTTATGGCTTTATGTCTCATATTTAGTTCTTTAATCCATTTTGAATTTATTTTTGTGTATGATGTAAGAAACTGCCCCATTTTCTTTCTTTTGCATGTAACTATCCAGTTTTTCCAACACCATTTATTGAAGAGATTGTCTTCCCTATTGTATATGCTTTTCTCCTTTGTCATAGGTTAATTGACCATATAAGTGTTAGTTCGTTTCTTGGGTCTGTATCCAGTTTCATTGATCTCTGGTTTTGTTTTGTTTCTTTTTTTTTCTTTTTTTTTTTTTTGAGAGAGAGCAGGAGAGCAAGTGGAGTGGGGGGGGGGGCAGAGGCAGAGAAAGAGAGAGAATCTTAAGCAGGCTCCATGCCCAGCGTGAAGCCCAACAGGGGACTTGATCTCATGACCCTGAGATCATGACCTGAGCCAAAATCAAGAGTCGGGCACTTAACCGACCGAGCGACCCAGGCGCCCCGATCTGTTTTTGTTAGTACCATACTGTCTTGATCACTATAGCTTTGTAGTATATCTTGATATGTGGATTGTGATGCCTCTACCTTTGTTTTTCTTTCTCAAGATTGCTTTGGCTATTTGGAGTCTTCCGTGGTTCCATACAAATTTTAGAATTCTTTGTTTTGTTCTCTGAAAAATATTGGTGTTTTGATAGGGACCGTATTGACTCTGTAGATTGCTTTGGGTAGTATAGACATTCTAACACTATTGGTTCTTCCAATCCATGATCATGGAGTATCTTTCCATGTGTTGTGTCCTCTTCAGTTTCTTTCATTAGTGTCTTACAGTTATTAGAGTGGTTTTTTATCTCCTTGGTTAAATTTATTCCTAGGTATTTTTTTTTTGACGCAATTTTAAATGGGATTATTTTCTTAGTTTCTCTTTCTGCTGCTTCATTATTAGTGTATGGAAATAGAACAGATTTCTGTACATTAATTTTGTGTCCTGTACCTTCACTGAACTCATTAATTAGTTCTAATAGTTTTTGGTGGAGTCTTTGAGGTGTTCTATGTAGAGTATCGTGTCGTCTGGAGCAGTGACAGTTGTACTTCTCCCTTACCAATTTGGGTGCCTTTTATTTCTTCTCTGATGGCTGTGGCGAGGACTTCCAGTCCTATGTTAAGTAACCGTGGTGAGAGTGTACGTTCTTGTTTTGCTCCTGATCCTAGAAGAAAAGCTTTCACCTTTCACCTTTGAGTATGACGTTAGCTGTGGGTTTGTCATATATGGCCCTCATTATGTTAGGTACATTCCCTCTCAATCCATTTTATTGAGAGTTTTTATCATGAACTAATGCTGAATTTTGTTAGATGCTTTTTCTGCATCTGTTGAGATGATATGATTTTTATCCTCCATTTTGTTAACATGATTCGCACTGATTGATTTGCACATATCGAACCATCCTTGCATCCCTGGAATAAATCCCACTTCGTCAAGTGGAATATCCTTTTAATGTATTATTTAATTTGGTTTGCTAATACTTTGTTGAGTATTTTTGGATCTTTGTATGTCAAGGATATTAGCCTATACTTTTCCCTTTTTTGTAATGTCTTTGTCTGATTTTGGTACCAGGGTAATGCTGGCCTGATAGAACTGATTTGAAAAAGTCTCTTCCTCTTCTATTTTTTTGCAATAGTTTCAGAAGAATAGGTGTTAACTCTGCTTTAAATATTTGGTAGAATTCACCTGTGAAACCACCTGGTCCTGGACTTTTGTTTGTTGGGAGTATTTTGATTACCAATTCAAATTCATTACTTGTAATAATACTTGTATTCAGATTTTGTATTTCTTCCTGATTCGATTTTGGAAGATTGTATATTTCTAGGAATTTTTCCATTTCTTCTTGGTTGTCTAATTTGTCATATAACTTTTCATAGTAATTTCTTGTAATCCTTTGTATTTCTGTGGTGTCAGTTATTACTTCTCTTTCATTCTCATTTTACTTATTGGGTTCTGTCTCTTCTCTGGCAGAGTGTTTTATCAATTTTGTTTATCTTTTCAAAGAACCGACTCTTGGTTTCCTTGATCTTTTCTATTGTTTTTTCAGTTCCTATTTCATTTCTTTTTACTCCAGTTTTTATTACTTTCTTACTTCTGTTAATTGTAGGTTTTGCTTCTCTTCTTTTCTCATACCTTTAGGTGTAAAGTTAGAGTACTTGAAATTTTTGTTTTTTCTTGAGGTATGGCTATTAGAACTTCCCTCTTGGAACTGCTTTTGCTGTGTCCTAAAGATTTTTGGAACATTGTGTTTCCATTTTCATTTGTATCAAGGTATTTTTTTTATTTCCTCTTTGGTGGTGGTGTTGTAGCAGGTTGTTTAGCTTTCACCTGTTTGTGTTTTTTTTTTCCTTGTAATTGATTTCTAGTTTCATACCATGTGGTTGGAAAAGATGCTTGATAGGATTTCAATCTTCCTAAATTTATTGAGGTTTGTTTTATGGCCTCAAATGTGACCTGTTCTGGAGAAAGTTTTATATGCACTTGAAAAGATTGTGTATTTTGCTGTTTTTAGATGGAATATTCTGTATATGTGTGTCTAATATGTTGTCAAAAGCCACTCTTTCCTTAACGATTTTCTGCCTGAATGATCTATCCATTGGTGTAAGTGGGTGTTAAGTCCCCTATTTTGTATTACTATCAGTTTCTCTCTTTGTCTGTTAGTATTTGCTTTATGTATTTGGGTATTCCTATGTTGGGTACATAGATATTTTTAATTGTATATTCTCTTGTTGGATGGAACCATTTATCATTATGTAACACCTTGTTTTGTCTCTTGTGACAGTCTTTGTTTTAAAGCATATTTTGTGTGAAAGAAGTATTGCTCCCCTGGCTTTTTTTTTTTTTTGACTTGCATCTGCATAGAATATCTTTTTCCATCCCTTCACTTTCAGTCTGTGTCTGTAGGTCTGAAGTGAGTCTTGTTGTCAGCATATATCTGGGTCTTGTTTTCTTATCCATTCAGTCACTCTAGGTCTTTAGTTTTTATTTTGATTCCTGTTATCATACAGTGTTACATTGGTTTCAGGTGTACGGGATCGTAATTCAACACTTCCATACATCCCCCTGTGCTCATCATAAGTGCACTCCTTAATCCCCATCACCTCTCCACTTTGGTAACCATCAATTTGTTCTCTGTAATTAAGAGTCTTTTTCTTAATTTGTCTCTCTCTCATTTTTTTTTCCTTTGCTTGTTTTGCTTCATAAATTCCACATGAGTAAAATCATGTTGTTTTTCTCTGACTTGTTTTGATTAGGATTATACTCTAGCTCCATCCATATTATTGCAAATGGCAAGATTTCGTTCTTTTTTTTATGGCTGAATAATATTCCTCTGCATGTGTGTGTGTGTCTGTGTGTATACACACAGACATACACACATATACACACCACATCATCTTTATCTCTCCATCAATCCAGGACACTAGGCTGCTTCTATATCTTGGCTGTTACAAATAATGCTGCTATAAACATAGGGGTGCATGTATCCCTTTAAATTAGTGTTCTTGTAGTCTTTTGATAAATACCCAGTAGTGCAGTTGCTGGAGGGTAGGGTAGTTCTATTCTTAACTGTATGAGGAACCTCCATACTGTTTTCCACCATGGCTGCACCAGTTTGCGTTCCCACCAACGATGTGGGAAAATGAAAATGAAAATGTTCATGTGCTTGAAATTGTCCCAAAGATTCCTTAAGCTATCCTTACTTCTGTTTTTAATTTTTATTTCTTTTTGTTCAGTTTGGTGGCTTTCCATTTCCTGCCTTCCAGATTGCTTGTCCATTCTTCTGTGTTCTTTAATCTGCTGCTGTTTCTCTCTAGTGTAGTTTTCATTTCAGTTACTGTATTCTTCAGTTCTGCTTGGTTCTTTCTTATATTTTTTATCTGTTGAAGTTCTCACTAGGTTCACCCTCTCTTTTTTCAAGTCTGGTGAGCTGCTTGTTGACCATTACTTTGAACTATTTATCAGGTATGTTGTTATCTTGTTCTTTCACTTGGAGTATATTCCTCTGCCTCATTTTGTTTTACTTTCTGTATTTGTTTCTGTGAATTAGGCAGAACAGCTACTTCTCGTCTTGAAGGATTGGTCTTGTGAGGGACTGTCCCATATAGACTGTGTATGCCTGCTGGCTTTGGCTAGCTGGAGCTGGAGTGGGGTCTCCTGGGGCACTCTGCATGGGGGGTATCCTGGTGGAACAGCTGGAGTCGAAGTGGGCTCCGGCTCGTGGTCCCAGGGTGCTCTACACAGTGGGGTCCTTAGTGAGGAGAAGCGGAGCTAAAGTTGCCGTGTGCTAGGGGTGTGGGGCTCACTACAGTGCTGGCCAGTTAAGGCATCTATACCCTGTTCTAGTCTGAGTGACCGGGGGGGGGGGGGGGGACATAAACAGTGGTGTTCACCAGCCCCTTTGGCTCCAGAATGTGTTCCCACAGGCATTGGCCATTTGGCTGAGGGTGAGGGTTTTTTTTTTATATTCTAGTTGTCTTTTAAACCACTGTTTTTTGTGTGTGCCTCAGTGGGGCTTGAGCTGGTATGGCCAGGGTCCCAGGGTTCAATCAAGTGGCAGGCCGGCTAGGGTGGCCGTGTCCCACTCCCATCTGCGCCGTCAGTGTTGGGCTTGGAGGAGGGAGGAAACATATACGGTGGCACTGGCCAGCCCTCGACCACTGGAGACCAGTGCCTCAGGTCCAGCTGGTCGGCAGACACCCAAGGGCTGGTTTCTTTGAGTTCTAGTTGCCCTTTGGAACTGAAGCTTTTTTCCATGCCTTCAGGTGGTAGAGTCTGGAACTGGCTCCTTGGTTCTGTCCCTACCCGCTGCACTTGGCAGCGTCAGGGGTGCGGTTCCTGTTGTTACTATGTCTCCCTCTCACCTGCTCTCTGTGTGGTACCTCTGTCCTTTTTTGTGCAGAAGCTGGTCAGTCAGCCCTCAGTTCTTTTTCTGGAGGAATTACTCCATATGTGTAGATTTCGTTTGTCCATGGAGGGGAGTTCAGGGTCTTCCTCCGTCGCCACCTTGGACCCTGTCTCCTGAAAGCATCAGTTTTGATTGCCCAGATTATTATAACTTGCCCTCCTGTGTCACTGTTTGTATCAGAAAATACTCTAAGGGATGGTTGGTATTGTCAAAGTGCAGCAAATAAGGGAACTGAAATAATGATTATATCATATTAACAAAAGTCCCTGGTTTTGCAAAAATGTTGTATAGTTAGCCAATTCTGCTTGTCTGGGTGACGGCATGGTTTTCTCGTATTTGTCAGTGGGTCACTTCTAGATGTTTAAGCTATAGAGGGTTATTTCATGGAATCTTACTCTGATTATCAGACATTAAATGAAGTACATTTGAAAAAGGATCTGTTACACTTTCGGGGCCGTTTTGCTGAGACACACACAGGTCCTGTTGAACAGGTATGCAGTCGGACTTCTCGGTTTGCTTTAACGACGGCATTGTACTGACTGGAGGTGTTCAATTCCAGCATTTGGTTTTTCCATTTCCTCCTAGACGCAGGCTCTGCATGGTTGGCATGCCCGATGAGGGGAACGGATGTGTCAAGTGAGCTCACAGAAGGCCAGTGCTTGAGTAGGGGTTGTGGTCATTGTGTATCAGAGAAAACTCTATGGAAATGTTAGTCACAGAGAGGCCTAGGTTCAAATGCCAGCTCATTTACTGTAACTCTCAGTTCCAGTCTCTTTTGTAAAATGGAGTTAGTTATCTAATTTGTAAGGTATTTGAAAAGATTGTGGTGTGAAAAGTACTTGGTATGTAGGAAGCTCTCAGTAAATAGTGGCTATTAATATTTTAAACAAAGTCCTGAGACTGTAACCTCCGATGATACCAATGTGTTGATTCTATTGTAATTCCTTACGAGTTTTGTATGTGCTTGGTAGTCAGTAAATGCGATGTCATTAATTTGGAATTCTAAAATCTAGCTTAAAAAGACTACTAACTAATATGTTACATATCAAAACATTATCAAAACTATGGCATATGATTTCAGTAAATAAGGCTTTCAAAGGAGTAGGTCGTGGCAGGCATTCTACCATGAACGCGTGGACTCTGGAGGGCCACAGAGACCAAGGCATTCTGGAGTTTAGCAGCTCTAGTGTGAGTCCGTATTACAGTTTCAGTTCAATAGAAGAGGACTCGGGGGGCACCTCGGTGGTTCAGTTGGTTAAGTGTCCAGCTCCTGATCTCAGCTCAGGTCTTGATCTCAGGGTTGTGAGTTCAGGCCCCACATTGGGCTCCATGCTGGGCATGGAGCCTAGTTAAAAAAAGGAAAGGACTGACTCAGTATATTTTTCAAAAGCTACCTCGTGTTGCATTGTGTTGTGAATTGTGTTAGAAATGATGACATGTGGTTGCTGTCATCCTAGAGGAGCCACAGGAACCAGGAGGAGGAGGTGTCTGGGGGAGATGGGGTCATTGATTCCTGGTACCAGATGCTTAGGCACAGCAGTCAGGAGCAGCATACTGGGTCTGGCAGCGCGGGGTGACACTCACCAGCTCGGGAAGATAGGTGGCTATAGAATTTGGCCTTCAGTGCAGTTCAGACAAAAGCATTGGACTTTATCTTATAGCTCGCATGTGCTGGTTGGGGAGTGGAGGAGAGGTGGAGAACTTGGAGGCATTGGGGTAAGGAAATAGCAGATTCACACTCAAAGGAAAATCCTTTCTGTGGCTGCGAAGGAGCTGAAGAAGAGTGGCAAGCTGGATGCAAGTGTGAGGGTCTGCACAAGAGTAGAGTGGGCCCAGACGGTACGGTGAACTCAGGAAGAGAGGAGAGAGAGGGATCAGAGGGCATCCTGTGATAATCGGCTAGGACGAGGGTAGGGAACAGTGGCAGGTGCATGGGAAGCATTCCGTGTTGGACGTGCCGAGTTTGGGTGGCTTGAGGATTTTAATGGAAATAAATTTTAGTGGCCCCATAGTCTGGGCCAAGAGGAAGCCATGACTGGCATCATTAATGTGGAGGTGGGAGGTGAAAACCACAGATGTCTTGAGCTCTCCCAGAAGGAATGTCTGTGTTCCAGAGGTAAGACTGACTGAGGACAGAAGCCTGGAAGGTGCCCGCGTAAGGAATAAGCGGAGGGTGGGAGCTCTTGCGCAGTGACCTAGATGCCTGTTCTGTCCTTTTAATGGCACGTGTTCTTGGCTAAATCGGAAGATGTTTTGTTTAGTTAAGAGTTTGTTCAAACAAAGCTATATTATTTTGATATTTTTGGCTAATTGTGTACAAGACTGTTTGATTAGTGCCGTACTACGTTCTACCTCTCGTTTTGCTTTTTACTTCCGCTGTAGACATAGCATTTTAACTGTACCCTTGAAATGAAATCACACACGTGAAAGTCCACTGAATTTCTGTAGTTGTGTTTATGATACAAATGATCCTTTTGGTTATTTCCCTTTGAAGGTGTAGTTTTCTTTTACCTGGGTATTTTACTTTTCATTCCCTCATCATTTAACTGAACTCATAGGCCATGCCGTAGAGCACTGACAGCAGCTTGAAGAATTGTTCTTACGGCCAGATAGGTCACTGGCCACTCTTCCCTTACTGGTTCCTCCTGATTCCTTGATTTTTCAGTGGAGGGGTGACCTATTGGGTGTTAGGCCTTGGACCTATTATCTAGATTCATTCTTTGACGGGGAGGGTCTTTAGGCCCATGGCCTTGAATGTCATCTACACATGGATGAGTTTTTGTCTCCATTGTCGACCTCTCCTCTAAATTCCAGACTTTGTATACTTCTTACTCCATATTAACCAGCATCTTCAGCATGACAGGTGCAAATCCAAACTCCTGCACTGCCCCAAACCCCTCTTTCTGCAGCCATGCCCACTGTAGCTAATGGCAGTTCAATCTTCCATTGGTTTCAGGCAGAAATCTCTCCGTCATCCTTGACTGTTCATTCCTTCCCCACCCCCCCTCACCACCTCTGCTGCCACCACCCCTCTCATCTCTTTTTCACAGTAGCCTCCCAGCAGTGTCTGTTTCCCCTCTTATTGCTGTAGTCTGTTCTCAGATCAACAATCAGAGGAACCATGTCAAAATAGTGAGTCAGACACCCTTCTGGGAACTCAGTGACTCCTTATTTCATCGAGAATAAAAGCCAAAGACTTAAAATGGCCACAGGCTCTAAAAGATCTGTCTCCCTCCTTCAATTCCTGCTACTTTTCTCACTTGTTCCAGGCACACTGGTCTCCTCACCCATGCCTCAAACAGGCCAGGTCCCCTGCCACCTCCTTACTCGTCCATCTCCTCCACTTCTGTGTTCGGACTCCCCTCTTCCTGGAATGCTCTGCCCCAGGTAATTCCCATCCACCCCCACCCTTGGGTCTTGACCCAGATGTTACCTGCATAGGACTATCCTATTTAACACTGCATTTCAGCTTTGTATTTCCTATCCTTCCTTATTGCTTAATGTTTCTCCATAATGCCATCCGATGACTCCAGCTAGATCGAAGGCGGAGATCTCTTCACCGCTTGGTCTCCACTGTCTGGACTAATGCCTGGTACACAGAAGGTGGTCAGGAGATATTTATGGGATTAACTTTATTGTGTTATGAAAGAAACTTTAATTTGCTCTTCAGGTTTATCTCTAACAAGTATTTAGTAAAACGGCAAAGCAGAGACTATGATGTGGAGTGGGGCTATGCCTTCGACGTGCATCTGAACGCTTTTTATCCTCTCCTAGTCATTCTGCATTTTATCCAGCTTTTCTTCATCAACCGTAAGTAGCAGTTACTTCTTAAGCGATCATCAAAAAGTCATTGTGTGCAGTAAAAAGAGATTGAGTGCACACGTATCTTCCGCAGATGTTATCCTGACGGACACATTTATTGGATATTTTGTCGGAAATACCTTGTGGTTGGTGGCAGTGGGCTATTATATCTACGTAACCTTCCTAGGATATAGTGGTAAGTCATGAATTGTTTTGGTTGACTGAAAACATAATGGAGGGAGGGAGGTTGCTGTAATAGTAACAAAATTAGCTTTTTTTTTTTTTTTTAAGATTTTATTTATTTATTTGACAGAGAGAGACACAGCGAGAGAGGGAACACAAGCAGGGGGAGTGGGAGAGGGAGAAACAGGCTTCCCACTTAGCAGGGAGCCCGATGTGGGGCTCGATCCCAGGACGGTGGGATCATGACCCAAGCCGAAGGCAGACGTTTAATGACGGAGCCACCCAGGCGCCCCATAATTAGCTTACTTTTAGATGCATTACCTCATTTAATCTTCACTGTTAGGTTTACTTAACCCCATTTTTCAGATGAGGGCACAGAAATTACTTTGCCCACAGTCGTGCAGCTAGAAAGTGGCACGGCTGGTATGTAACAAATTATGTAATTTTAAGGAGACATGTTAAACCATACTGGTGTCTCCAAGTTACCTGCAGGAACCCATGGCCCACTTCCTTTTCTCCCCAGCCACTGGTTAGAGTGGGGCATGAGCCGGGTCCGACGCCTGGTCGCATAGGTAAAGGAACCTTTACAAACCTTTGTCAAGGTGTTACAACCTTTGCCTCACTTTGTTTTTATGACCACTGTGTGGTTCTACAGATAGTCACAAATCAGGCCCAACCTCTACTGCCCTGAGGATGTAGTTTGCAAATTTACTGCTAAACCCTGCTAGAAGTTTCTTAGTATGAATGAGAAACCTTTATTATTAATTCAGCTCATCCTTTCCTGTCACTCTGGATGATTAGGACCTCACTGTAAATACACACCCCTAGCTCCTCTAGTCGGAGCTGTTCCCACCCCCTGGCCGCTCCTCCAGGGACCACGTAACCCCCTCAAATTGTAATACTTGTTCTGGGCACAGGGAGTCTGTTCTCCTAATACAGGGGAGGCGTTTGTGACATAGTATGTTCAGGTTTCAATGAATATTCACATATTTTGAGAAAGTTTTAAATTGTGATTAGCATACTACCACATTGTGGCTTCTCTAAATGGTTTTTGATCACTCTTCTGGTAACTCCCTATAATTTGAGTACAGCTCGGTTTCACTTTGGCAACTTCCTAGAAGAGAAATGTTTAGGTTAGAATGCATGTGGTAGGGACCCACTAAGTAGTGACCAAGAAGGAAACCTAGATATTTGGAGACAAATTTTAAAAATAGTAATAAAATCTATTTAAAGGAGGCTCCACACCCAGTGTGGGGCTTGAACTCACAACCCCCAAGCTCAAGAGTCGCACACTCTGCTGATGGAGCCTGGCGGGCACGCTAGGGACAGATTTTATATTTGAGTTTTGTTCTTTCCTGAAGCCTGGGATACTAGTGGATCTCATGTCATGCTTCCTATATTGGGAAATCTCAAAGAGCTAAAGGTTTTTTTCCTGTAACACCCATCTCTGTTGTACTTTAAGATGAGCTCGTAGAGGCTTCCGAGGCCGTCCCCATGTAAATCCACCATCTTCAGGATTTGTGACATTTGTCCCTTAATCATACCCTCTCAAGTTCCAGATCTGCTCACAGCCTTTGCGCTGCACTGACCTCTCATCCCGGGTGCTCAGGCGCGGCTGTGGCTCGGCGGCAACACCCAAGAGCAGGGCGCTCGGCGGGGTCTGGCTTTAGAGCAGCAGCTCGCCGATTCCGAGTGTGCGTTCCTTTTTGGTCCCACCTGTTGTAGTAAGAACTTTCAGAAACTTCATTAGTCATATTTCTTTTTTAAAAAAAAAAATTTGTTTCTTTTCCAGCATTGCCATTTTTGAAAAATACAGTAATTCTTCTTTATCCATTTGCACCTCTCATTCTGCTCTACGGCCTGTCACTAGCACTAGGATGGAACTTCACCCACACGCTGTGTTCCTTCTACAAGTACAGAGTGAAATGAGGAGACTCTGCCCTCTCCCCTGGGTAGCAGGCCGTCTTTGTGAAGTGACGATTTCTTCTGAAACTTGTAAATAAACTATCTTTGTAGATATCTTCAGGGTGTAAAGTTTGCAAATTTGAGTAAATATATAATGTTAACACCATTGTCAAGTACATTCCTTAAAACTAAATGTACATTTCTATAATAAATATTTTTTAAACTAAAGCATTTATTTTACTCATTCTAACAAAGTTTTAAGTATTTTTGAAAGAAAAACCATTTGGAGAACTTGATAATCAGTTCCTGACAAGGTACATAGTCTGGCCCCATTTCTAATTGGGCTGTATTTTAAGCATTTGTGTAGAGCACATGATCCTAGTATAACCTTCAAAAGCCTCCTTGACCTGTAATGTAACTCAAAGACGAATCACTGTACTGTAGGCCATAAAATCATTTACAACATTTTCTGTACAAAAGAAACCCCAATCTATTCAATCGAAGGGGTACATGGCGGCTGCTCCATGTACGTAATAAACGAGTGAACACTTGCATAGCATTGATAAATATCTTAACATGAAGCTCTTTTTCTTTCTTTGAAGACCTCTCCCAAACTCAGACTAGTTTTAATAACAAAACTTGCTACACATTAAATTTTACCTATTTTTATTAGAAGGAATCTTGAATTCAGCATGGCTTCTTAAATGTCTTTATTCCAAACACGTGAACGGTTGTGGCACAGAGAAACAGTAATGAAAGGCACAGTCAACAGGACCAGTTATTAGGTTTTCAATTATAGCAGCAAATTGGAAAATAATCTTCCTTTAAAAATCTTAACAGGTACCTAAAATATTACTACAGCTATTACCCATTCACCCAATGAAAACATTTTAAGGAAAATATGTACAATACATGTAAGGAGAAAAAAACTGGAAAACCAATTCCTCAGGCACCTTCTCTAAAGGGTGCTTCCAGAAACATCCACGACCTTTCCAAACTGTTCTTAATGAGAAACACATTAGTTTTTCATTCCATAAATGAAACATAATTGTTACGTTCAGTAAGCTGATTTCTAAATCTTTCTTTCTAACATCACCGTCTTGACTGAAATGAAAAGTATCAAATCTTCTGGCAGTGCATCTTACAGTACTGTCGGTATCAGCCACTTGTAAGGCTCAAAGAATAGGCCTTCAGAAGGTATTTTCACCCAATTTCAGCAAACACTGAGCATTTCAAATACTGGAAGGCTAATCATACTAAAGTAGCTTTGACTCCAGAGGGATTTGCTAATTACTAATACCAAAACACAACTAGGAGCAAGTGGTACATAACGTAGCCTCCCTAATGTCCAAGAGCATCATTAAATGTTCCCACAACAAACCTTATTTGGAGAACAATTTTAGCACCACTATTAACATTTTTACTGCAGTGTGAACAACACTGGGAATGATACTTTGCACAAAGTGCTTTCCATTCAGTACCCAGCTTACTTTCTTGAAAAATGCCTTCTAAATTCTTAAGACACACACACACACTCGCACTCACTCACTCACTCACACTGGAGTGCCAGCTCTTGCCTGTTCGTTTCCTTGAACATGATCTAGTTAGTGCCCAAAACGTGGAGTGTTTCAGGTAAGAAGAGTTTATGTATAGGTATTGATAATAGGGATATATATAACAAATCCTTTTTTCTTAATACTGTGGTTGTAGTCTTTTCAGCATTGTATGTTCACATGCATTGAAGAAATTAAGCATACTAGTTACGGCATATATCAAGATTAATAAAAATTGTACAGCTATCAAATTTCACATACTATAAATAATGCTACACTGCTTGGAAAAGTTTCCTTTTCTATAAAAGAGCTGGGACATCTCTAGAACACAAAGATGATTAGGACTCCAATTTCTGACTTTCTGACCGTCTTAGCCTCTCATTTTCCTCCCTTTAGCTCTGCTGTTCTTCTCTCAAGGGTATGGCAATATAGTAAATTAGTACAAAAATTAATGTACGAACCAAAATAAAAAGCCTCATTAGCAATTAATGGCTTGGAAGCAGAGAGGTATTTTGGAAAATACCTGCAAAGTACAAAAATTTGGCACATACAGGATTTGATCTGTACTTAATATGTTTTGGGTTAAAAAAAGTATGTTCTTCAATGCAGAGTGGTTTATCTGATCTCTATGTAAAGGCAGAAATTTTTTTCTCTCCTAATATCCTACTTAAAATACCACCGTTCATCATTCTTAAATAACATACTGAACAGGCTAAGAGCAAAATAAATCAGCACAAAGTAATAATTTTCCTCTCCCAGGAAAAAGATTCCATATACACTGGGTCCTCGACCTGGAATGAGAACAATCCTGTTCTAGCCGGTTTGTTTTTTTGTTTTTTGGGGTTTCTTGTTTGTTTTTACAAAACATTGCTAAGATACTCCCAAGTTTTTGGCAACAAACTTCCAATCAAGACTACTTGAGATTCTCTGGCAGACAAACCCCAGAGGCGGCCCAGGTATAAAGTTTGCTAGCGTAAGACTTGACTCACGTGGTTATCAAAATCTCCAAGTTAACTATAGGCAATTAAGCGTGAAGACTTTCTCCTCCTCACCTCTTGTAAATACTATATTCATTTTCTATTGCTGCGTAACAAATCACCACGAATTCGGAGGCTTCAAACAATACCTATTTATTATCTCACAGTTCTGCAGGCCAGAAGTCAGGACGGGCTTGACTCAAGTTCTCTGCATCGGGTCTCACAAGGCTGGAGTCCTGGTGCTGGCGGGGCTGGGCTCTCCCTGCTGGAGAAGACTCTAGCTGCAAGCTCGCTCAGTTCATTGACTAAACGAGTCCCAGTGGCTGTCAGGCTGTAGTTGGGGTTTCCGTGGCTGTCGGTGGAGGCCTCGCTCAGCTCCTTACGGGCAACTGCATTTCTTCTGTGGCCCGTCCATCTTCAATCAGCAGTGGTGCCTTGAGTCCTCCTGCTTCGAATCTGACTTAGGCTACCAGCCTGAGAAAACTGCTTCTAAAGGGCTCACATGGTTAGATTAGCTGGACATGATTATGGGGGATATTCAGGGCTTCCGCCCACACGCACAGGGGCAGGATATCATCTGCGGCCCCTGAGGGTCATCTCCAGAATTCTGGCTGCCACATATACACACCGCTCTTAATGACAGCAGTCGCGCAGACAGGCTGTTTCCACGCTAACCAAACTTGCCTTCGAGGACAGCACTGCTGGGGCCTTTTTGTGACAGTAACAGATCAAAAAGAAGCCTTCAGAACGTTGCTGAAGGTTTTGAAATAAGGACACCTTCTGATCATTTAACTGGTGCAACCACTGATCTGAAAAGCTGTACCTTTTTCAAAGACCTCTCCGTGGCTGAACTAGTACACACATACGTGTCTACAGCCTCCCTGCTGAATCAACCACGCGCATTCACTTTTTCCAAAGCTGCTCAATCTCACTGTCTGAAACCACTGTTCTTGCTTGACCACACGGTAGGGCCGCGCGCGTGCTGTAAAGAGCACGGGAGACAGAGAACTCAGAAATCCAAGGTCTTAGAATCCCAGAAAACAGTCCTCAACCTTCTCACCTATAATACTCGTCATCCGCACTGTGCCGTATTCTGCACGTCTGCTTTTATCCTCATAGTCAGAATTCATTACTCTGGTTTCGCAAGTGTTCCCGTTAGCACTCTTGACGCAGTGCTGTCCCGACAGAACTTTCTGCAATGACGGAAGGTTCTCTATCTGCTGTCCAGTCGGGGGCCACGAGCCACGTGTGGCTGATGAGCACTTGAACTGTAGCTAGTGGGACTGAGGAGCTGAAGGTTTTACTAAATTGACACAGCCCCCAAGTGTCTGCTGGCTACTGTATGGGCCAGCGCAGCTCGAGAGTCTGACCGTTCATGTGACATACATACCAGATGCAAACCAGATTCCATTTCTCTAGTAATAATCAAATACTGGACCTCAGCGGACACTGTCCCCACTCACTACTCTGATAAAAGTGGTTCAGTGTCCTCTCGAGGCCAAGTATATCCTTCCCTCAGTCCCAGGTACTCTTCACCTCCTCTAACGTCCGGTCCCAGACTTGACTCGCCAACTACTCTCAAGGGCTACCACTGCAGTGACGCGAGGAAGGCATGGCTGTTTCTAACGGTCTGAGGAGGAAGTGGGGGCAGGCAGAGACCGATGACAAGATGATCGGAGCACCTGCTGCACCAGAGGACAGACAGGAAGGATGAGTTACAGGCCAGCCCCCAGGAGCTGGAAGCCTGGTAGGTGGGAGAATGTGTGCACACCCATACACACTCGCCAGGAACAACCAAAAGCTCGAGAGCTGAGCGTGTATGTAAGTCTGGCACGGAACATAGGTAAAGGGAGTTAAAAAGAAAGAGGAGTGTGGGCTGGAACAGCTGGTCCCCTCGTCCAGACCCGGACTGGGGACCTGCCACGTGCCAGGCACTATTCCTGGCAGGACCAGGCACTGGTAACAATTCATGGGGAGGAGTGCACGAGAGAGTCTGTGAAAGGTGGAGGAGATGTGGCTCAAAGTATCCTCGGGAACGGGAAGGGTGAGCTAAGCCTGGGAGGGGAGAAGAGCAGGAGAACAGGAAGAAGCCGGCCAGTACGGCTCCCCCGTCTCGAGACCGAGCAGCCGTAACTAAGGGCGAGGAGCTGTAGTAACTCACTTCCCTGATCTTCAGGGCGGGGTTCTTCTCCCCAGAATCAGAGTGGGCTACGATGGAAGCGGGGAAATGAGAGGACTTCTCAACCCACCCCAGAGCTTCCCCTCCTGACACTTGGTTGTCCCAGCAGTCAGTCAGGATGTTCAGCAGCTGCCGAAGTTTCATAATGAAACGTTATTCTTTTCAAATGAAATTGGCCTGTGGGCATCAGGCCAGGGAAACGTGAGGACAAAATAAGAAGTCAATTAAAGAGAGTGAAAAGTAAATCTAAAAAACCCAGTAGAAATGTTTAACTAGACTTGAACATAAAAATTATTTGTGGCAATGTGTGACTTTTTAATCAAGGAAAGTAACTGACAATGATTCTAGTAGGAGGAATGGCAAGAACCATACCCTCTCCGTGTTGCCCAACATTTTTCGCTCAGTCACACTGTACAGAAAACAAGGCTGTCTGGAAGCTCTGTTCAGCCTCCTGGGTAACCACGGGCAGTTCCTCCACACGAGAGGTGACTAGCCGGCACCTCTGGCCCCCTGAGGCCTCTGCCACCTGCAGCCCCCCTGACACACTGGTTGGGAGCTGACACTGATCATTCGGAACTTCTTACAAGTCAAATACTTTTGTAAAGATCACTGATTGCTAAGGCTGACAGTATTTTTGTTTACAGTAGTAATACCATTTAGAATCGCATGATTAAGAGCAATACTCCTCAGATACGAATTTACCTGTAAGTTCATAATGCCAAACAGAATAAATCATTTTGCAAAAACATACAGCTGCTACAATACCTCTCCCTAAAAACCAGTGTTACAATTTTTTCTTTAAAATTAAATGATTTTGACTCATACAATAACATTACCTAGAAAACACTTCGTCAGAACTCATTAAATGGGTGCAGATATAAAAGGATGAACAAGAGATAATGCATCTAACTCATGGATTAAAGACACAAATTTAAAAAGAAAAAGTTTGTCATCTTACATATCAGAGGGAATGTAATGAGTTGAGTCCGTGGTAATTTGGGTTGAATGCATGACCCCTGCACATTAAAATTTATCAGACTGATTTTTTACACCATAAACAGTATAGTAAAATAACCCTCAAGAAGGACATTGGTCTTTAAAATCTTGGCTTTAAGGAATGACAAATGCCTTTGAAAATATTTTGTTCAGAATCACTGCAATTATAAAAGTACTTCAGTTAGGAAATCAATCTAGAATCATTCTTAAATGGCAGTGCATTTGAAAAATGGCATTAATTTGTAATGTTTGCATTTCCAAAGAAAAATATAGAAAGAACTTAAAAAAGCAAGGTAACTTTTCAAAAAAAGTATTGATTCAAAAATTTACTGCACAAAAATATGTACTTCTTAAATGTTTCTAATAAATTAACTCCATAACATTTTTATGTATATTTATATATTTATATATATATAATCCCTGATAATCTATAAAAGAGGGTCTATAATAGTAAAATAAATGAACTTCAAAAGTACCCCCTTCATAAAATGTATGTAATATTAATTTTTCTCAAATTTAAGGAATGTAACAATATGTACAACTCGTATGTATTAGTATAATACCAAAATAGTACAAGTCATATTAACAGGCTGTCGTAACTGTAAAATGTTTGAGTCAAGTTAAAATTGGAGGACAGCTTAGGTTCGAACGAATGCAATTATCCATGGGAGGTTCACTTTCCAAGAGGAAATGACAACCATCTTATCTACAGTAGATTTCACAAGAGGTAGTGTTCAAGTTAAAAAAAAAAAAAGGTACATGCTTAACTATCTTTAATTAACAAATTCACAGGAAAAAAATGTACTGGTTTCTTAGCAGATGATCAGTTGGTGACTTTTTTAATATGAATCTGAAATACAAAATAACGAGAAGTACAATAAAGGCCTTACGCAAGAAGTCAAAATACGGTAAAAAAACAAAAACAAAAACGACGTACCATCCGAGCTGTCACTGAGAGCACACATTGTCTTACCTCATTAAGAATGGCCCAAACAGCAGAATTCTGAATCACTGAAAGTCGAAAGGCTGAAATGGGATTTAGACTGGGATCCACCATTCCTTCGGCAACACCATTCTCAAATTTTCCTTCAAAATAAAAATCAACACGTGTTGGGTAGGCTGAAACCGGCACACATAACATATCGCAGACTTAAAACGGGGAAGAAAAACACCAGGACATTTCCAGTGGATGTCATCACACAGGGCCTGGGTGAATTTTTCCCCTTCTTTCTACCTTTATTCAATTTTCAAATTTTTCATTAAGTGTATGCTTTGGATTAGAAGCAACCCATTAAAAGCGGCAGAGTTGAACTTTTTCTTACTGCAAATTAAATATTATACACACACAAACATACATATTTGTTCTTCCATCAAAAATACTTTAACATGCAGGTTTTTAACAAAATGTGGCTTAACCAAATCTTACCAAAGTATATACTCTGTACCATTGCTCCGTCTGACCCTTCCAACATACATACAATGGTTGGCCTCGAGCAGGGGCACCATCTGTATGTATCCTTTCCCATGTCACATCTAGAAGGAATTAAGAAGTGATACCTCATCCAGGAGGCTCTAACAGAAAACTGCCATTATAAATGACAAGCTGAAACGGCTCTCCTTAGGGATAGGACCAAGAAGTTCTATAAAAGGGTAGCATGCTCTGTATCCAATTTTTCTCGCAGTGAGGAATATTCTTAAAACCACAACGAAATGCTATTGAAAAAGTGACAGAAAAATGGTTTGTTCTCGGGCACGTTTCTCTAAGCCAGGAGCTGGCAACCCTTTTCTTATTATAAAGGGCAGATGGTAAATATCTTGGGCTTTGTGGGCCGAGAGGAAAAGTGAAGATACCAGGTTGGTACTTCTACCAAGAGAGAAAAAAATTTCCACAAAATTTTCGCTGATGAAATTCAAATTATAATAACCACCACGGAGTACTTCTGGGTTTTTTTGCTGACGCGGGTGTACCAAGGAGAACATAATTCCTTTTCCGGGGGCGGGGGGTGGTTAACATTTCAGTTAACTGGGATTCGAGGGTCCTCCTCATTAAAATCGATTGTAGGTGTCCATCTGTTCATGTGGATCCATGGGATTTTATATATTTTATCTTGACTATTTCCTTTCACGCAGCCTAGATACTGCGAAATACATCCATTCACAAGCACATGACTTCAATGGGACATATTCATCACCTGGAAGGTATTTATGGAATTCCGTTAGGTTCTTCTCCTTGGTATTTGCCTCGTACGTGTCACCTCACTGCAGAGGAGAGGTGGGAGCTCCTTGATTGGTCTGATATTTCTTGGAGTTGAAATCATAACTGTCATCAGTGACTTGGCTGAAATACAAGGTTTGCATGAAAGTGCTATTTTGTCTCGTCAGTTTTAGGTTGAATTAAACATTATCAAGTCTGCAGCAAAAACTAACTTTCAAAGAGGTTAACAGTGGTTAGGGGCAGTTCTCACTGGGGAAAACTTTCAATCTTGTTCCTGGGCTTAAAAAAGAAAAAAAAAAGGTGGTGTTTTGTTTTGTTTTTTCACAAAATTGATCACTGCTCAGCCCACAGCTGCTGTGCAGCCCGGCAAGCCACCCTATTCAGTTCCTATTTCTGGCAAAAATTCACGGAACTGATCGCGGCAGAGTCCATGAGAGTGAATCACGTTCACTGCTGTCGCTGCTGGTTCGATAAAATAATGATACCTGACAGATTCAAGTATTTCCTGTAAAGTACCTGATGAATAAGAAAATAAATAACCGTTGGCTTAGCTTCCATTTTCACAAGCTTTGTAAATTTCATCCAGCTAAGCCGCCTTCTTCGTGCGTGTCTTCACCACCATTCACCGCAACGCGTTTCACTTCACGTTGTACTCGGCTTGTGTCTCCTCGGCTGGTTGGAAGATCTTCTTGCCCGTACTTGGCTCGATGCAGACTTTTAGAGGCCAATGCGTCAGTCACTTCAAGCTTGGCATTGACTCCCAATAACAACGAGGCAGGACCTGCAGCCTCTATCAACTCATCAAGAGACGAAATCATCTGCTTTGTTTTTTTGTGGAAATGACAGAATTGAGCCTATTTTTATTCCAGTGTTACCTTAGTGCAAGAAGATTTTCTAGGCTTTCATTGTACTGCAGGTCGAGATCCAGTTTCCCACATACGATTATATTTGTTACAATGACTTTTTGTGCACTGAGATATCCCCAGATATTCTGCACTCGCAGGACTCCTTACAGTGATCTTGCACATAGCCTCAGCCAAAAAGCTTCAGATTACATTAGTGCATCTAAACCCTCGCACACAAATGCACGGAGACCAGGAAAAAAACAAAAACAAAAACAACGAAAAACAAAAAAAGGAGTGTCAAGCACTTGGGAATCAACTAAGAACATTTAGTGATGATCAGAATTCTGAGGAAAATTATACTGTTGGGGTTTTAGAAAGAATAAACAACTGGCATAATGAAATATTTGCAGTATTTTTGTCACCTTCTGTGAAGGGAGTTGTTTTCCCAACAAGATGTGCATGTCTGTTACATAAGTATTAAATATAATTCTTATAATTACAATGGGGAGGAAACCGTCACTCTGTGGTTTAAATTATTTTCTCTTTCCGACCTCCCCTTTTTTTTTTTTACATAGCCATTTAATTTTTATATCCTTTTTATTGGTACTCTAGATATTACAACGTACTTCTTTAAGTTCTCAGTCTGACTTTAAAAAATTACATTTTGCCAATTATTAATAATCTCCAATGATTACATGTAGTTGTCACCTGCCTTTTGTTCTCATTTCCATGTAGTTTAAATATGCTATAAATACCATATCACATTATTAGCACTGACGCAGCCAATAGTCTTTGCTTTGTTTTTTGACTGATATCGTTCCCAATGTCCTCAATTCTTGAAGCCGCTGGTTATTGCCAAAAGCCTGATGGTCTTAAACAAGTTTATTTTATCTGCACGTGCATCTTTGGCTGCTCCAATTAAACATGCTTTAACTCACTACTGGTAACTGGTTTTATTGATTTGGCTAAACTCACTTTGGTTACAGCCTTATTTGAATTTTTTTATTTTTGTGAAGAAATTCTGCTGCGGTGAAATACTCTATTTTAAATTTTCTAGTCTTCTGACCTCTGCTTTCCTGTGAGTTGGGAACGCCGTGGGCGCTCGGGACGGTAATGTATTCCCCAGCACAGCTGCTGCCTCACGGTGTAATAACCACGACGATCTGCCATCTGACTTTGTAAAAAATTCCACGTTTCCACAGCGTTAAAAAGCACTGACATTCAAAGTCCACTTCTGCAGTTCTGGCATCATGGGCAAGCACTGTCATTTGCTGAAAAACGTCCCAGGACGGTGGCGTGCGGGTGTGTGTGGCACTCGCTATTTGCAGCACGCCGAGTGCCGGGTCAAAGCCATCGGAGAGCCACGCTGGTCTCTACCGCGAGTCCTGGCTCGTCTCTGCTGTCGGAGCGTCAGAACGCACAGCCGATACGGGAATAAGGGAGCTAAGGGAGCACGGCTGTGTTCCAATAAAACTTTATTTACGGACACCAAAATTTAACTTTGTTATAATTTTTACATGTCACAATATAGAATTCTTTTCATTTTTTTCAAACCATTTAAAAAAAAGTGAAAAAAAAATTAAACATTCTAAGCAAAAACAGGAAGTACGGGGGAAAACCAACAGGAAGTGGGCCACATCTGGACCAAGGGCTATCATGTGCGGATTATGCCGTCTATTCTGGAGTTTTACAACATAATGCTTTTAGTAAGATATGTTCAACTTGAAAACCATACCAGAGAAAACTTGTAATGTTTTTTTTTTAAGGATTTATTTATTTGAGAGAGAGGGAGAGAGTGCACACGTGTGAGCCGGGGCAGAAGCAGAGGGAGAGGGACGAGCAGACTCCACGCCAAGTGTGGAACCCCGGGCCAGGCTCAATCCCAGAACACTGAGATCACGACCTGAACCAAAATCAAGAGTCCTACGTTTAACCAACTGAGCCACCCAGGCGCCCCAAGAAGACTTGTCATATTAAACATACCAACTTCCAAAGTAGTGTTTTTATTCAAAAGCTATTTATAATCTTATTTCATAAAAGTATGGCCATGTTGGGGCTGGACTGGGGTAAGAAGTATATGCTACAAAAAAGTATTACCGAAGTATTGAGTTAGGCAAGGGATTGAGGGCTGAAAAATACTGTGAAACTTAAACACTTTAATGAGATATTATACTGTCATCTGATGAGCTCATTTAATTAGAAAGATAATTACCTAAAGATATAACTGGCCTCTTTAAAACAATTTCACCCAGGGCACCTCTGGGTGGTGCAGTCAGTTAAGCGACCAACTCCTGGTTTTGGCTCAGGTTGTGATCTCAGGGTCATGAGATTGAGCCCTGTGTTGGGCTCTGGGCTCCAGGGGAATCTGCTTAAGACTCTTTCCCTCCCCCTCTTCCTTCCCCCTGCATGCTCGCACACACTATCTAAAATCAATCAATCTTTAAAAAAATTTTTTTTCACCCAGGATTTTATCCTGCGGATACACACTCGTCTGAAAAGAGTATATATTGCAGCAAAAACTTCAAACAACCACCCATCACTAGGTGACTGGCTATAATTTATGCTATGCTAATACATGGGAATACTAGGCAGCCAATTAAAAGTTGAAGAAAGAATACAAAGAATAAGGTAAAACTGAAGATAATGCAGCTAAAGACGCGCTGCATCCCCAACGCAGAGCAACTCTCATACGTGTGCAGAATTGTTCAAAGCAGCATCGTCAGTAACAAAGAAAAAAAAGAAAAAGAAATGGAAACAAACTTTATAACCAAACAGGAGAACAGACAGTGATACATTCGCCCATGGAAATTTACACGTAGTGAAAGTGAATGAGCCCTAGATGCACACGTGCACATGCTGACTCTCATGCTGGAGAAAGGAAACGAACTGTACGCCACAGAAGGCCATCGTGTCTCCCAAATTTAAGAACACGCAAAATAACCCTGTGCATCGTTCAGGAGTACATCGTACGTATGTAGTGAAAGTGTTCATGCAAACAGGAACCACAAACCTTAGGACAGCAGTTCCCTTGCGCGGAACAGGAAAAGAAGGTATTCGGGAAGAACAACTGAATTGGCAAATGTTAAGCCAGCGCACAGGTACTCATTGCATTACTCTTTGTATCTTCTGTGCATCTGGACTGTGCATCGTCCTTGTGTCTCCATGTGTACTTTGGTCACAGAAAAGATGCAGAACAGAGGCTGTAGAGCACGTTTTCACTTGTGTGTGACTGTGTGTCTTTAAAGAATATACTCGTATTTTGAAGTCTGAACAGAATACTTCTGGAAGGACACAAGTTGTTAAAGGAATTGCCTCTGGGAAGCACTGGATGGGGGGGGGGGGGGAAGAAAAGCCAAGGAAACTTAAGCCGATGTTTTCAAATGTGCATTTGGGACCATGTGCCTGTCCTAGCTTTCCAAACAAGAAATTTAATTTTTGTCCCTGACCCAACGGCCTGGTAGGTCAGCACTGAAAGACAGGAAAGAAAGGGGAATGGAAGGAGGAAATTACTGAAGAGTGACTGGAATTCCCAAATCCTGGCACTGGCCCCGTGCGGCGCCCCTCCGGCCGCGCCCTGGCCACGCACCATCCCGTCCTTGCAGTGTTTCTCCGACAAGGTCTTCGCCTCACCACTGGAACGTACTGGTAAGTGTAGACAGCAGCATTTCGGTCTCACTGAGCTCGGGCAGTGTGGGGAATGCAGTGGGTCAGGTCTCAAATGCCGCACTCTCAATGTTCTTACCGATTCAGGTTTTCATGAGGAATGTCTCTCCATTTGCTGTATTTTTTTGAAAGCAATTTTCACCAGTTATGGCTGTTTCAGTACGAGGAAGGCCTGCGACGCTATTCACTGAAGCATACTTAAGGGCCCGGAATTTTTTACATTCAATTGAAAAAATCAGTTGCTTTTTGTTTCTGCTGCACCTTCTCGTTACACAAGGTCCTAGGCTGGCTGATCTGCAAGTTCTCTTTGGTTCTAAACATGTATGAGAGGATGTTTTAGACGGTCGTCATCTTCAAATTGCCGCCCATACTTAATACAGACGGTCAGCGTCCTAGGCTTTCCTCATCCAGAACACGACAGTCTCAGAAACTGAGTAACGGACCAGTAATAGGGTTCATAAATGTCTTGGATGGGCAGCCAATTTTTTGCACATTTCTAGAAGTGAGCTAAGATATAACCCAAATATGAAATAATGAAACTCCTCTAGCCACCAAAACTACACAAAAATTAGGGTTATCACGCAAGCCTTGTAGCAGAAACAATGCCACCAAATGTGAAAACTGCTCCAGAGACCGTTTTCAGAGCGTATCTGTTCTGTATACCTCCAGTGTAAACTCACCAATATTCTCTTCCGCCTACCACTAAGAACACCATTGATTTGTTCTAAGTAAAAGAAAATATATCATCATTCACTGAGGCGACACCTCTCCAATAACAGGCCGTATGTTAACTGCAGGAGACAGCCGAGGGCCATCGCCCCCTCCCTTCCCCCCACGAGCTCACAGGACCGCGCTGTGACACTGGATTGAACTGTGACACGGGACCTCACTGTGACACGGCAAGGCTACCCAGTAAAGGTGCCGTAGGAAGAGCAGAGAAGAGGGTTTAACAGAAAGCAAGAAGTCATTCATTAGGAGGAGTATCAGGTAGAGCAAATGGCCAGAGACACGGCTGCACATGAAAGCAAGGAGCGTAAGAGTCTCAGGACGAGGGAAACTGAGAATCAAAGGAAACACGATGTGAACGTGGATGGACGCTAAGGAATGTGACAATGGAAAGTCGTTAAGGTCTCTCCCCAGGGTAACGTCATGGTAACACGGACGTTTTAGAAGGTAACTGCAGGGGCTCTGGGCAAAGCCAACGCAGGGAGACGCAGTCCTTCTCCGCTCAGACACGGAGGCAGAGGCCGAGAGCACCATCCCAGGCCAGGGGACTACGCATTCCCAGACAGACGGAGTTTACGCTAATGGACAGTAAAAGCGGGATGGGTGTTCAGGGTGTCTCCCAAGGTGGGGCTTAGGCAACCAGGTGAACAGTGACAGCAACAACCATGGTGACCAAAAGACATGACCCTGTTACAGATGCTCAGAGCAGATGGCCGTGTGGCCATGTCAGAAAGCATCTCAAGGGGCACCCGGGCGTCTGCCCCCAGCTCAGGTCATGATCTCAGGGTCATGGGATCGAGCCCCGCATCAGGCTCCCTGCTCCACAGGCAGCCTGCTTCTCCCTCTCCCCCCTCCCCCTGCTTGTGCGCACTCTTTCTCTCTCTCAAATAAATAAATAAATAAATAAATAAATAAATAAATAAAATCTTTAAAAAAATTAAGAAAGAAAGAAAAAGAAGGCATCTCAATACAGACCTAAAGCTCAGGAGGGAGGCAGGGGCTAAGGCACAGGTTCCAGCACCGGGATGATGCTGGGACCCTGCAAGTAGCGAAGGTCACCCAGTAAGAGTGCAGAAGGCAGCAGAAGGCCGATTATCTATCAGTGACGATCAACCATGAAACAGCAGGGGGGAGAGAAAGAGGAACCGGCAAATGAACCTTTGATCTGAAATCCTGGTTGGGTCAAGGCTGTAAAAGTATGTCCTGAAACCCGAGAACGCACACGACTTGGGAGGACACTGGTAACTGTAACCCTAAAGTGCTTAACATCCTACAAGAACTTAAAATTACTCCGGGAGTAAGTCCAGAAAAGTCAAGGACATTTTATTAAAGTAGGAGGTATTACCTATTCTGAAATAACCATCTTCTAATCGTTTGTCTTTGGTTTCTTTGCTTATTTCCAAACCTTCACTCTAAAATAGAACAAAAACATTAACTTTACAAATTATTACTCCTATTTAAAATAAATCCAGTGTATCTTAATAAACATAAAAGTGGCGTTTGTGGCACAGCCATCTCTAAAAAAGAGAAAATGTTATCTCAGTCTTGAACCTCAAAGAGTTAATCAATACAAATAGTCTTTTGTCTTTTAACTATCTGAATCTATATATATATTTGTCAGAAAATTTAAAATTTTAATTAATTTTAAATTTAAGCCAATTTAATAAGGCACTATTTTTTTTTATTAAAAATCAAAAACTGTGTTAACTTGGAAGAAATCTAAGCACTCCTTGAAGACCAGTAAATGAATTTTGTATATTAAACAACAGGTATTAAAACCACGTGGTATTTTGGGACTCAAAAATATAAACAGCAGTTAAACATTAAAGTAAAATGATGATTCATTTATTTTCCTAGTATGAACTTCCAAGTTCTTTTCCAACAGGAAACAGAAGGGAGGCTCTTTCTAGGAATAAGACAGATGGGAGAATATACTAAGTGTTTCATATTTAAAAAAAAAAAAAAAAAAGAATCTTGCTCGCCACTAAGGTCCTGCAATCATGAGAGTTTTCTTTCACCTCATAAACAAGAATAACCTCAAACCAAGTTTCCTGGTCTTAGTTCTTAAGAAAAATTAGGGGAACACATAGGCATACCTTAAAAGGCAAAACTTCCACAGTTGTGTTTGGCAGAATATCCCCTGGATGTTCTTGGTTGCCGCTGTGGAACACGTAACTGAAAAGGCAAACATAAAAGTAAAAGTATGAGTCAGACCAGACTGCACGGAGCTTCGAGAAGCTGGCCTTACCTCCCAGTGAGCTTTCTAAGCAAGCCTCCGCCTGCAGAGCGCAGGGCACCAGAGCGCGTAGCAAGGGCGCGTACGTCTTCTGACCGGTTGCCGGGAACTTGGAGACTTAAGGACGCGACCCTTAGGGGATGTGTGAATTCCTTCCATCAGAAGGCGCTTGTTCGTTGCTTAACATAAATATTTAACAGATTTTTTTTTTTAAAGGACAGTTTTATGCTGCTATTTACACTTTTAAATATAGACACGTCTCAAGAGGGATAATTGAGGCTGCAGATGCAACAACTCAAGACAGGGGAAACCACTTTTAAGAGAAGAACGATGGACGGAATTTGCCATTTAGACAGACTGATGCAGAGGTGTTTACCGTGTGATTATTCATAGTGAAAAACTCAATATGATCTACAAAGTTTAAAATCAGAAGAAGTAAATGATGGTACAGCCCGGCAATGGGGATACTGTGCAACTATTAAAATGTTTATGAATCACTCATGACAAATTATGATGGAAAATATAACACATAAAATTACATACAGACCATAATGGCTTTCAAAGTAGAAAGTGCACAGAATTACAAAAAAAAAAAAAAAAAAGTGCCAATACAGTCACAATGGTGTCTCTAGGGCTGTGATTTTTCCCCCATTTTTCATATTTGTGTAATCAAAACATATCATGTTATATAGTCAGAAAATATTTTCCCTAACACTTAATTTCTGTATTGATAAATACAACTTCTGCTTTCCCCCTCTCAGCAAGTAAGTCACTGTGCAAGTCAAAAGTGATTCCTTTATTCTAGGCAAGGTGGGTCTCTCCCCCGTGAGCTCTAAGAAAATTCAGAGGTACTATGATTTTAAAAGAATTGTGTTTTACTAGAAATGGGTCCTCAGTACGGTCACGCAAATATTACTTTATAAAGTTTACTGTAAATATATTTGGTAAGAAATGTGATCGCCAATACATGAGTTCTTTAGCAGATTCTTTGCTGGCACTAGTTTAACTTGCTAAAAACAAACCAACAGACATGGTCTGAGACTATTCTGATTTATGGAGGTGAAAAATATTGTTTCTGATTCTAGGATGACTCTTTAAAATTGAGTGTAGCTGACACACACGTCACATTCGTGTCAGGTATACAACACAGTGATTCAACATCTCTGTATGTTAGTCTGTGCTCACAACCACAGCTCCCATCTGTCACCATACGGAGCCATCACACTATCACTGACTATATTCCCGCGCCTACCTCTCCCCTTCACCACTGTGCCCACCCCCCCCCCCACCTCTGGCTACCAGTTTGTGTTCTGAATTCACAAGTCTGATTCTACTTTTTGTTTACTTGTGGGTTGTTTTAAGATTCTGGAGTGGAATTATACAGTATTTTTTCTTTCTCAGGCTGATTTATTTCACTTAGCTCAATACCCTCTAGGTCCATCCACGTTGTCACAAACGGCAAGATCTCATCCTTTATGTGGCCGTGTAGTATTCCCTTGTGGGTACATATACCACATTTTCCTTATCCATCTGTCTACTGATGGGCACTTGGGTTGCTTCCCTATCTTGGCTATTGTAAATAATGCTGCAGTGAACAGAGATGTGTAAGTATCTTTTTGAATTAGGGTTTTCCTTTTCTTTAGATAAATACCCATCAGTGGAGTTATTGGATCAGGTTGTATTTCCATTTTTAATTTTTTTGAGGACCCTCCATACTGTTTTCCACAGTGGTTGCACCAATTTACATTCCCACCAACAGTGCATGAGGGGTTCCCTTTCTCCACACCCTCGCCAACGCGTGTTATTTCTTGTCGTTCTGATTTTAGCCATTCTACCTGAGGTAAGATGGTATCTCACTGCAGCTCCCTGATGCTTACTGGTGCTGAACATCTTTTCATTCATCTGTTGGAAAAATGTCTATTCAGGTCCTCTGTCCCATTTTTTAATCAAATCGTTTGGGGTTTTTTTGGTGTTAAGTTGCGTAAGTTCTTTATATATTTTGGATATTAACCTCATATCAAATATTTATGATGACTCTTTCTCATGTAGGCTCCACACCCAGCATGAAGCCCATAAAGGGGCCTGAACCCACGACCTTGAGGATCAAGACCTGAGCTGAGATCAAGAGTCAGATGTTCAACGAACTGAGCCAGGCCGGTGCCCCTAGACTCTTTTAAGTGTGGTAAATATTACCTCAGGGTGCTGAGTATCACACTAGCAAAAAAATGAACATTAAATAACAACAAAATATTATATACTCACAAATGCAAAATAGTACTCAAAAGTATTTTTGTTTTTCCAGTGATATTCCCATTGCCCAAAACATTTTTACACGCTTAAATTCCTCTTTAGAATCAGTTTAGAGTAATAAAATAAAATTAATAACATAACTATGCATTATTTCTGGCAACTTTAAACAGAATGATTCCAAATGATCTTTGGTGGGTTCTAAAAACTGGAGAGCCCTCACACGAGAATACATGACACAACGCGCCACGGGCTACAGAATTATACTCCACTCGGGGATCACATTTAAGTGTACCACAGACAGAGTACAGTCTGGGGGATACACCCAAAACTGAGGGGAGGTAGAGGAATCATGACTGTTAAAAAACAGGGAGAAAAGAGTCCTAAATTTTGTAAAATGAACATAAATTCTGAAAAACACAGAAAGGTTATAAATTCTTCCACCGTGGGCTAAAAGCAAGCCAGCATTTGTAAAATCACTGACTGGGGATGGTCATAGTCTGTCAAATTGATAATTTCAGCCAATTTGCTAGGTAACTGACTCGTTCTCAGTCAAATCCCAGAAGATATTCTAGAATAAGGACATGACAACTAATTTTATATTGTGAGGGAGAGTTTTACATTAAAGTACTAAAAAACTATACTAAATATATGTTCAACAATACCAAAAGAATTTACCAAACATGCCAGGGGCTAATGTCATATCTGAAAACCACACACCCATTTTACTACGAAGTTGTAGGAAGTGTATTTTATAACCTAACATTTGGGACCCACTGTCTCCTCACATCTGTTATACACACACAAAATCCATCATAAATCACACTACGAATAAGAGGTGTAGCATCGTTAGGACCAAATAGATGTCAACAGTCACCAACCTTTCTACATTGACTGGCTTATCAAATTTGAACAAGATGTAGTCTCCCGCTACTGGGGTTATAGCCCAGAAGAAATCCTCCCCCATGTAAGTTTTCTCCAGTGTATGTCCTTGATAGACCTTCAAAGAAGTAGATATCTCCGCAGGTGGGTTTACGTGGATTTTGAGAAGTAATGGTTTCATGTAATCTTTATCCTAGGAGGAGAGACACGTAGGCTGTTAAACACAACATAGTGTATTTATACTTAAGAAGAGCAATCAATGGCTATACCCTAAATGACAAACAGTACGCCCATGAGAAAAATAAAATTAAATCACCAACCGTGAGTTTCTGAATTTTTCCTGATAGAGAAGAATGCAGCCCAACATGTTGGAAAAGGGAAGGTCTGAAGCGAATTCGTAGATTTGCTTTCTGTCTATCACAATGTTTCTAAATATTGAAAAAAAAATCATGTTAGTGTCACATTACAAAGTGAAATCTTGTCCTCATCAGAAAATCCAGAAATCCTTCTATTAATTTTTTTTTTTTTTTTTAGAGACAGAGTGGGGGTAGGGGGCAGAGGGAGAGGGAGAGGGAGAATCTTAAGCAGGCTCCACACCCAGCATGGAGCCCGATGTGGGGCTCGATCCCACAACCGTGAGATCATGACCTGAGCTGAACCCAAGAGTCGGACGCTCAACCGACTGGGTCACCCAGGTGCCCCTTCCAGAAGTCCTTTTAAAGAATATTGAAAAGAAAATCCAACTTCATCTCATAATTCCCAGCCATAATTTTTAGGGTCCTCTTTAAGACACTAAGAGATTCACTACCTACTTGATAAACTGATTCGATATGGAAATTTAAAATAAGCACAACCAAGAGAAGAGGTAAGGATTTAATTTCAACCATCTTCAGTGTATGTCAAAATGAACATTTGACTTTTAATATTAAAATGCACACGCTATAAACTCGAGGTTTGGTTCAAATATACAGAATATCTTTAATCGATAATATAATGAAGAATTTCCAAATAGTAAGAGGCACATTTTGTTTCACTGAAGTAATGTGAAAATGCAAGGCAACAGCTTGACCATAGCAAGTACATGGTAATTCAGGTTCCACAATTCAACTCAGCACAGTTACGGGACACTCGTGTTTCCACGCGAAGTGCCCCCGGGGCCAGACTTCAGATCGCAACCTGTCCTCACGCTTGGTCCTGGCGTGTGAACCCCATGATGCCAGCAGGGCTCTCCCTGCGTGTTAACTCAGTACTTCAAGACAGCCCCAGCTATCCTGTCAGGCTTTTATCAACTCCTCTCGTTTTCAGTGACGTTTACAAGTTCTAGGCCTACTTGTATGCCTTTATTTGTAAGACATTTCCACGTGGAAAGGCCTCCAATAATTTTCTGGGTACTAAAATGCTTAATTTTTCTCAAGAGGTTTTACTTCATCACCGTTCTTGCTAACTCCAGAGTAGAGGCAATAGAACATACTCTGTTTACACAGATTTGACTACTCAAGCGGAGGCGAGGGAAAGGAAGGAAGGGAGAGTAAAGGAGAAGAGCAGGGGTGGGGGGGAGGGGAAGAAGAGAGCCAACGGCGCCCGAGACGGAGCCTCTCAATAAAGCAAAGGATGCATTCGTGCCTCAAGAGTGCTAGTGGGTTGAGAAACCTGTGGAGAATGTGTGAGTGCGCGGAGGGGTCTTCCAGACCACCATCAAAGAGATATTGTTCTGGAGGTAAGTATGTGGTGACAGCTTCTCTGACATCCTGGCGGAAGCGACTAAAGAATTAATGGGCCACGGAAAACCATGGCCTAAGGAGCAGTGACAGAATAGTCAGATCAAACTGGCCAAAGGGCTGTGTGCTAAAATTTACAGATGATTTAAATGGCTTTAATTTTCCCCATCAGAGATTCTCACCTCCCAGACTCATTTCAGACCCTAGCCCTATAGGAGATAAAATATTGCACAGGACCGACTGAATGCAAGTTTACTGTAGGAGCGTAAAGATCACATGAATTTTCATATGTCCCACAATAAAAATGTCTGTAAATCACAAAGAAAATACAGGTCAGGACTTACATCATAAAAATGAATTGTGCAAATCAATTTATATGTTCAATCATCGTTGGAAAGTAGCTACTTTGCTATTTGGCTACATTCCATGATTCACTCTAAGAAAGTGGTTTAAAGACAAACAAAACAAAACAAAGGAATGTAACAATAGTTTATAAACACCAGAAGGCAGGGTCCTAAAAACTAAGTGGCAGGTAGGATGATCAAACTATTCTAGGTAATATACTAAGGTCATGAAGTCAAATTAAATGTTTGTAGAATGAATGTTAAGTCATCTCTATAAAGGCACATCCCCATAATAAGGATTTCCTGTTACTATGTGTCGAAAATGACTTATTTTTAAGAATGTGTATTCACACTTATGCTTACACCAAATACTTATTTTTTTCCCAGAGGTACAATTCAAATTGGATGAGGAAAGCACATCTAATTACTTTTTACAATAAGATTTCTATGGAAATAACACGATTAAACAAAAATAATCGTTTACTTACTTGCTACCATCACCCCAAAGGTCAGCAATTAGTATGAACACTGGTTTCTTGCCAGTAATATACTAAAAAGTACTTTTTGACTTGCCATTGTTTTGGTATAAAATATTACTTCTATTTTATTCCTTATTTCCAGATGTGTTGGGGCCTGATATTGTCCCAAAAGTATTTGAAAAAAGAAAGGTGACAGAGAGTGTGAAGAAAGCTGAAATACACCCCCCCCTCTCAGGACACATAGGAGAACATCTATAGCCCACAGTAACGAAGTACCAGAGCCTAAAGACATCGCCAACATTTATCTGCAATTTAAAGAAAGGTAGACTTCACTGATTTACAGGATTTTCCACTGTTCTTTAAAAGTCCCTCTAATTTAGGAACTTTTTGTCAGTTCAGGAGAGCAGGCAAGCACTTCAAATGTTAAGTGAAAACACTGTTTTCAGTCAGCTATCTATTTAACTGTTCATTTACAAAATCTGGCTCCCTGAAAGCCACTTTGATGAGATCCAAAAAAAGAAGCCTCTTCCCCTGTTAGAAGGTAGGGGAGGGACAGTAAAGTATCCGTCAAACTGAGAAAGCAGAGCTTTATTCAAGGTAACTGATGATGCGTATGTGGGGGGAGAATTGGGTGGGACGACGAACCGACCATGCAGTTATTCTCTGCAAGGTCTGGACCGTGGTCCACAGATATGATAGAGAAGAGGACACACCGTAGTGACAAGGACCCTGTAGTGAGATCAAAGGGTTTGCATGCACCTAGTTGACAGCTAACCTTTGATTAGATCTCCTAGTACCACCTGTGTGTCAGGAAGGGACAAAGACTCCATCATCTCTAACAGATACACGGGAGACCAAAGCAAGCTCTCTCCTTCGCAGCCTAAGGTGGCATTTCTAACCTATGTGCGTATTAATCATCACGAGCCCTGAGCACGTAGCCAAGAGAGGTCATGGACTGAATGTGAACAAAATGACGGGCCAAAGATGGGAGTCATTTTTTGTCAGCACTCTTACATCTACCCTCACAAGAAATCAACTTACTGCATCTTTCTCAGGGTTGCAGACTTTTACCCAGAGAATATGGTCCAAGAGCCAATCAATGGGTTTCTCCTTATAGAACATAAATATGAATTCCACAATCAGGGTGAGGTCTGGTGCTTGAAACATTTTACCTGAAAAAACATTCTCCGTCAATAGCTGTTATAAAGAAACCAACCAACAAAAAGGCTTAAATAAATGAGATCTGTACAACAAACACATTAAAGCTTGTGCTTTCAAATAGACGTCATTAGGAATAACTTCCCCACTTGTCTTACCCAAAGCAAACAAAGCTGCTTTAGCTAACATTCTGAGTTGACACCTGGGTATAAACAGAACTACTGAACTCCCGACTTTCTCCATTATAAAAACTATCATACAGCTACTGGCTCGAAGGATTCAAGAACCAAGTCAGAGATTTTTCCTTCACGTCTTATTAAAATTCTTCCCATTAAAAAAAGGGGGGGGGGACTTTGGGTTCTTTTACATTTAGGTAAAAAAAAAAAAAAATTAACCAAATCAATAAATGCGAAAAACAAGGTCTCCTTATTCTGTCTTTAATGAAACTTTCACAAGTGAAGACATTTTTTGACTCCTAAGTTTTGGGATAAACGACCAACAAGGCCAAAGGCCCAGCCTCTAATACTTAAAGTTTTAAAGTACTATAGAAAGTGAAATGTTATCCACTGGGTGTTTTCTAAAACCTGTAAACTTCCTGCAATTCTGCAACTTTAAACATGTTCTCTTTAATTGCAGAATCTAGGGATTTTAGTGGAAAAAATTTTTTTGAATGAGCACCTTAATGAGTCTATGAAAGCAACAAATGGATATGAGTTAATCACTGAACAAGAACTTCGAGGACTACACCAAACGCCAGGAATTCATACTAGAAAACATTTAGCGTGGCGTTCTTTTTAAAAGAACCCCAATCCTGCGAAAGCACTGGGCCGTAAAAGAGCGACTGGAGGGATGAGAGAAGAAATCAGACATGCTCAGGACCATGGCTGGCTGGCTGCACGTACTCCACAGAAAATACTGCAATCCTAGAAGTATCCAAATATTATTTTGGCATGACGTTCATCATTTCGTATGTAGAAGTTTACCTAAATTAAATTTCCTCTAAAGCAATCCATTTGCAGAGGAAAAGAAAGACAATTTTAAGGTAAAAAAAAATTAGTTTCAGATTCCAAGAGTCACAGTTATTTCTGGAGAGTAGATAAATCTGACACTTTTCTTACCAATGAAGCCCAGCTGGGAGAACTCTAGTATCATCCATTCCTCAGAAGAAAGTTGAAGTGCAAAATTTTTTATAGTGTTAAAGTAATTCTGTTTGACAATAATGTCATCTTCAAGCTAAAGAAAATTGAACAATCAGATTAATAAATCAGAAAGAGATGGAAAGATTCAGATAAAAGGACATTCTTTATCATAAGAAGACTCAAGCATTCTTTTAAATTGCCAGTCAAGGAAAAACAATGGTCAAAAATGATGAAAATACCAAAATAAATTTCAGTAAAAGACAATGAGGACAATAAAAGGGGAGAGGCACATAGCAAGTCACCTGAACCACTCCCTTGCTGTAGGAAATCACAGCCCCACTCCTTTCATAGTGACCAACATGATCTCACATTGTCCTTTTTACTTTTCAAAGGAAAAGAGTTTTAGTAAGCCTTTAAATTTTTTTAATTTTTACATAATACATATATACTAAGTCAAAAAGCCAGTAGCTTTCCTTCTCCGCCCTCCAGCCTCCGAGCTGAGGTAACCAATGTGAAGGGTTGGGTGTGCACCCATTCGACACCTTCTTGATGGCCATACAGAAAAGACCCACATGTACTTAGGGTTCCCAGCCACATTTACATTTTTATAAATAAGGGATCACGTTATCACACTGTCTTTTCTCTCTTAATACATGACGGCTATCTTTCCAGGTTAGTAAATATTTAGTAGGTGCATAATATTCCATGATATCAATGTAAAACAATTCATTCAATTCTTCCCTGATCATAGGCAAACATCCAGCTCGTTTCTCATTTTTCGTCAGTGCAAACCATGATGCAATAACTATGCTTATATGTACATATTAGTGCTTTTCATTTCTGTAGGACAGACACCTGAAAGCTCACTTTTGAAATTTTAAAAGATATCTTCAGGGCGCCTGGGTGGCTCAGCTGGTGAAGTGTCCAACTCTTAATTTTGGCTCAGGTCACGATCTCAGGATTGTGAGATCGAGCCCCGCATCAGGCTCTGCGCTCAGTGGGGAGTCTGCTGGAGAGTCTCCCTCCCTCTTCCTCTGCCCATCCCCCAGCTCTACCTCCAAAATAAATAAATCTTTAAAAAATACATGAACAAACACATGATGTCTTCAAAATACTTAAACTGTGGTGTTTCAAAGTGCCAGTTAATCCCATATGCTTGGCCACCATCACGTGTTATTTATGCTTGGAATTTTCACCAATTCAGCTGGGAGTTGACAAAGATCAGGGATCATAAATGTATGCAAAGACTTCCTCCCCAGAATCTCCTCTCATAAAATTTTCAAGTCACAAGGTGATTCTAATATCCTACATTTTTTTCCTTTTCTTAATTTCATGTTATCACTTCTAGTTACCTGCTAAGCAATTTTCACTTATTTTAATATATAGGTTTTTCATGTATTTAAATCCTACAAGCTTTCTTCTTTCTACCCATGAAGAAACAGCAAGAGTATCTGGAAAGACAGGACTGACTCACCAAATATTTGTTGAGCTTTTATTGTGTTCTAGATACTATACTAACCCAGGGAACACACAGGTGAACAGAAAAGACATGTTTTATGCCTTCAGGGTTTTAGGGAAGCTGGAGGGAAAACTAGACAAAGCACAGAACTACACTGACGTCTAACTTCCCTTTCTGAAAGAGGTGCCCACACTCAAACCTAAACACTGTGCATGCCCAAAGGAAAGATGACCCCTAGTATCAGGCAGTTCCGAATTTTTCCAGCAAGTAACTTCAAAAACAAGTCTAGAATATTTAAATGTACAGAAATATAGTTGAAATAGTCAAATGCCTATTTAAAACTTAGTACACTAATCTTGGTTACCGATTCACATTTTACATTCAATTAGGACAATTGCTTTGTTCTACTCTCACATCTCATCAAACAACTTCACTTTTATTTCTGGGCTCTCTATTCCGTGCCATTGATCTGTGAGTCTGTTTTTGTGCCAGCACCATACTGTTTCCACTCCCACAGCTTTGTGGTCTAGTCTATCTTGAAATCTAGGATTGCATTACCTCCATCTTCGTTGTTCTTTCTCAAGACTGCTTTGGCTACTCAGGGTCTTCTGTGGTTCCATACAAATTTTAGTATTATTTGTTTGAGTTCTGAGAAAAATGCTGTTAGTATTTGACAGGGATGGCGCTTTGGGTTGCACGGACATTTTAACAATATTAATTCTTCCATCCATGAGCATGGAACTTCTTTCCATTTGTTTGCATCATCTTTAAGTTCTTTCATCACTGTCTTATAGTTTTCAGAGTACAGGTTTTCACCTCCTTGGTTAAAGCTTATTCCTAGGTATTTTATTCTCTTTTTTTGGTGCAATCGTAAACCGTTTTCTTAATTTCCTGTCCCGCTACTCTGTTATTAGTGTATAGACATGCAACAGATTTTTGTATATAAGCAACTTCACTTTTTAAAAAAAAAACTTAAGGTAATTTTAGATTCCTATGTGGCTCTAAGAAAGAACAGAGATCCTGAATACCTTTCACCCAGTTTTCCCCAATCTAACATCCTCCAGTATAACTACACTGTAATCGACTGACCACAATTCACTGACCTTATTAAATTTCACCAGTTTTACAGGCAGTCAGGCATGTGTAGGGATGTGTGTGTGTGTGTGTGTGTGTGTGTGTGTGTGTGTGTTTAGTTCCATGTGATGCTGGGGAGACAGAACAATACCATCATGAGGATTCTTGTGCTACCGCTACCTCTTAGGTCGACAGCCACCTCCTCCCTTCCCCACTTCCAGCATCCGGTAACCAACAATCTGTTCGCATTTCTCCAATTTCGTCATTTCAAAAATGCCATATAAATGGAATCATATAGTGCGTAACCTTTCAAGACTGGATTTTAAAGTCCCCATAGCTCCTTAAGATCCAAGATGTGGTAGCAATAGTCTGTTTCTTTTCATTATTCCGTATTCCGTGGTAGAGACCGGCCACGGCTTAACATTCACTTGATGAAGAACATGTGGCTTGTTTCCAGATTTTGGCTATCACGAATAAAGCTGCTAGGAACGCTCGTGTACAGGATTTTTAGGGAACCTATGTGCTTCTCTGACCTGAGTGTTTTGTCATGGCAGGAGCCGGTCTTTAACAAATCTTACATCTCACTAGTGATCACTGGCTTACAGAGGGAAGCTAAAAAACAAGATGCAAAATACTGTTTTTATAATATGCAACTGTGGTATCAGAAAACGAATATTATATATTGGAATATTATATGCAGAATACTTTATATGTTATATTTCTTCTTAAATTTTTCTAAAATACAAAAAGAAAAAAACTAGGGGTACCTGGGTGGCTCAGTCAGTTAAGGGTCTGCCTCCAGCTCTGGTCATGATCTCGGGGTCCTGGGATGGAGCCCCGCATCGGGCTCCCTGCTCAGCAGGGAGTCTACTTCTCCTTCTCCTCCTGCCGTCCCCATCCCACACTCTTGTGCTCATGCTCTGTCTCACTCTCTCTCTATCTCAAATAAATAAAATCTTAAAAAAGGAAAGAAACAAACAAACAAACTAATGGTGGCTACCCATGGGGAAGGGAGGAAACAGTGCTAGGAGTGGGAATATAAGTGAGACTTCTGTGTAGCTTATTTTATGTAAGTTTTGATTTTGGAATTTTTTTTTTTTTTACAACTAAAAAGGATAAAAATTCTTAAAAATTGAATACAAAATGAAACAAACCAAGTTTCATATCAATTCAGCAGCACGGTCACCCCGTATAAAGAATTTCTTCCGGTGACTTTCAAACACAGGATTTGTATCCATATTAGGACATATTCTAAGGGGGGGGGAAATTGGACAAAGAAAATTTAAATCACATTCAGCAGTCTAATAGTAGTGATAATGGTATTATTATTTTGAAACTATTTCAGACATACTGTAGAATAAAAGAATTATGTTAATAGGATAATGCTATTAAAAACCAAGACTTTTAATATGATTAAAAACCAACCCCTAAAAATCTTCATTTGATTTGGGAATATCAATGAGCTTGTAGTCTCCCCCCCTGAAAAATAAAATACTCTTTTCCTTGCTAAAAGGCCTAGAAGCAAAAACACCATAAGAACAATGAGCATCTCACACACCTGGATTGTTGTCCTAAATACTATTTGCCTCTAAACAAAACAGGGCTCCTTAAGCTGAGATGCCCTTCAACAGATGACTGGATTAGGAAGTTGTGGTCCATATATACCATGGAATATTACTCAGCTATCAAAAAGAACGATTTCTCAACATTTGCTGCAACATGGATGGCACTGGAGGAGATAATGCTAAGTGAAATAAGTCAAGCAGAGAAAGACAATTATCATATGGTTTCTCTCATCTATGGAACATAAGAACTAGGAAGATCGGTAGGGGAAGAAAGGGATAAAGAAAGGGGGGGGTAATCAGAAGGGAGAATGAAGCATGAGAGACTATGGACTCTGAGAAACAAACTGAGGGCTTCAGAGGGGAGGGGGGTGGGGGAATGGGATAGACCGGTGATGGGTGGTAAGGAGGGCACATATTGCATGGTGCACTGGGTGTTATACGCAACTAATGAATCCTCGAACTTTACATCAGAAACCAGGGATGTACTGTATGGTGACTAACATAATATAATAAAAAAACATTAAAATAAGAAAAAAAAACAGGGATGTACTGTATGGTGACAAACATAATATAATAAAGAAACATTAAAAAAAAAAACAAACAGGGCTCCTTAGAGAAACGGCTGGTTCTAGATCTGGCACAGGAAATGTGCAAATCTTGTGCCAGTCATCAAAGAAATGATCAAAGATTACTGGACTTACATGGAAGAAATACAAGAGCCAATTTTTTTAAAAAATATTTATTTATTTGACAGAGAGAGATAGTGAGAGACAAAGCACACGCAGGGGGAGCAGCAGGCAGAGGGAGAGGGAGAAACAGGATCCCCACTGAGCAATGAGCCTGACACGGGGCTCCATCCCAGGACCCTGGGATCATTACCCCGAGCCAAAGGCAGGCACTTAACCGACTGCACCATCCAGGCGCCCCACAGGAGCCAGTTTGAAGAGATTCCCACTGGCTTATGGTGTATCAATGTTAGTATCAATGTGAAGAATGATTGCAAGGACTGAGGCAAATCAAATATATTTTAAAAATCCATGCATTCATAACAATGTTTTTTAAATGGCTACCACTGGAGATTTCTAGGGTACCAACTTTAAAAATTAATGAAGAGAAAGAATAGGTATTTATTCTGCCTTTCCTTAGTCAACTGTTTTTCAAAGTAACCAAATAGTTAAGGAGGGAAAGTTCTTTACACGAGAACTCAAGTTATAAGAATGTTACAAATCACAAAATTAGAAAATTATCACTTGGCCACCTCTAATGAAATAACTTCTCTGGGGGAAAATAGTGATGGCGAAAAGCACCGGGGGAGTGGCTGCTGGGGCGCTTTAGAAAGGAGAGATGAGTCTGACACCACCAAGCCCACTGATTAATGTCGGCACCACCACAAGTGCGGCAACCAGACCTCACGGGCCTTGTGACGCGATCCGGTAGGAATTCCACACGCCACCTAGGAAGTGCCCGAATCACCCAACAGCATTCTTCAGCTCCAAGTCATCTGTGATACAGCACTTGACGACAGTGTAGGATTCTAGCACAGCAAACTTCGTTTCAAGACATAAACCTAACACTAGGACAGGTGGCACTTTTTTTCTCCTTTCGGAGGACGCCTGTGCTGACCAGAGAGTAACCCCTGACTTCACGGCCTTTTTAAGAGCACGCTCTCCAAGTCCGGGGTAGGGTAGACCCTGGCATATGCCCCATGAAGTCACACGCCTGGCCTAATTATCAAGTCTGGACTAATTCTCCCCCATTTTGCTGGGCGATTTCTATCCTTCACAGTCAAAACCAATATGAAACCGAGGACTTTTCAGGCGAATGCGTTTTCCCACTTTGTAGATCATAATGAGAGAATTCTATAGAATATGAAATTATGTGAAGACATCAATACAAAGCAACCCCCTCTTTTTTCAGGCATAATTTTTGAGAAAATTGGGTAATTTTAGGGATGATCATTGGATTCAGCTGCGACACAACTGAAAAGTTGGGAACAATGTAAATGCCCAACAATACGGTCATTATGACGTCTGAATAATGATACTTCAATAAGTGATTAAAAAGTGTCCTGCCTGTAATTACTGGCTTATAAAGGCGTCTACCATATGTGAAGCGACAGTAAAACAGGCTACGAGACAGTACGTACAGTATGCTCTTGTTCTTGCAAAAAAGAGTAGTATTAAATGAATAAGTATATGGAAAGCCTAAGTTGGAAAGAACAACATGGGACATATGTTAAGTGTGTAGTAAGTGTCGGTTCATAGCTACTGTGGTTTTAACACCACACACACACACACACACACACACACACACACACCCTGCTTAAAGGAAGTTTTCCTTATCCTTTTTTTTTTTTAATTTTGTTTATTTATTTGACACAGAGAGAGAGGGAGAGAGAGAGCACAAGCAGGGGGAGGCACAGAGGGAGAAGCAGGGTCCCCGTTGAGCAGGGAGCCCGATGCAGGACTCCCTGGGATCATGATCTGAGCCGAAGGCAGAGGGACTGAGCCACCCAGGCGCCACTACCCTCTTATCCTCTTTCTTAACCCCATCCTTTCCTTAATTTCCTAGACGTTTACTTTTCCTATACTCCACATGCACACACACACACACACACACACACAGCCTTAAGATTCTATTAATTCTATCCTTAGAAATTTAAAACAAATTTAAAATGCAATGTAACTACACTTTTAAATTCTCTCTATAAAGTTCTTGACCATCGTGTAAATATATAGAGGCCCTAGAATAAACAGCAAGTTTCAACTACAATAATATGGGACGTGTGAAATAAAATGTTTTGAAGTTAAAATCTTGAAATTAAAGTAAGCCTTCTCTAAGACATTTAAATTAAAGGAAATGTCCTAATTAAAGGATACCGTGTTTTTATACTCACTACTCTTGTATACTATTATATACAATGTTATATTGTGACCCTACCATCATTATCATTTCCCAACCTGAGAACCAAGAAAGGATGTCTGCACATTTGAATGCAGGTGGCCCAAGATAAAATGTCAAAGGAGACCAAGTCTGTGCTCAATACGACTGCCCTGCCACAGGATAGCAGGCTTGTCCTTCTTTCCCTCCCTCTCAAACCCCTGCCAGCAGCTGCAAAACCATTTATTTCCTTTTTGATTCAGGGACCCAGAGCCTCTTCTTGCCACTCCCATAAAAACATCCTTCCAGGGAAAGATCTCGTAAACTTTTTATACTAAAAATCAATAAATAACTGGCAGGCTTAGTGTGTTACATCACTGAGTGGTACCCGCATTTTGAACAAGGAAAAAGACCTTTGGTTAAAGAAATGAAATTCCAGTTGTAACATTTAAGCGTAAGTCACTAAGGAGAATGAGATTTGGAAGAAAGAAGAGCTTCCTACAGTTATTTAAGTTGTTACCTACCTGGCTAACTTAAAAGCCACATCATTACAGACTGATTCTTTGAGTCACGCTGCTAAAAGTTGGGACCATTAGAGCTAACCGTCAGTTTTATTATCTTCAATATAAAGGTAAATGTATTGTAGCACGCAAAAATACCCCAAAAACCAAAAAAACCTATCTTACTGTAAGACCACCAAAAAAACTATCAGAAAATCCTTCTCTAAAAGTTGCCAAGTAATTAAACCTTAGTTCTTTTTAACAGTGGAGAGAGGGACAATGAGAGCAAAGATGTAGGGAGGGGAGAAGAGGAAAGAGACGAGTGACCGCCCACCATCACACCATGAAGTGGAAAGCTGGTGTCGGTGTTAAACCAGAGAATGGAACGGCAGAGCCCCCATTATCAGTGACTATGACAGACCCTCTGCTCTCTGATATACTGTTATAATCTTATACGCTTAGAGGGCTTACACTTTCAAAACTTCCTGTTTTAATGAACATATAGTCTGGATATTTTTCCTTAAAATGAACATAGAGTCTGGATAGTTTTCCTTCAAAGTGTGAAAAAACATTAAAGGATAAACCACACTTACCTGAATGTAATATACCCCCTTTTCCTGAGCATACATCATTAGAAAACAATAATCTAGATTCTGTTTTGTTCTCCATCTGAAATAAAAATTTTCAAAAATGAGTTAGGAATCAGACTCAAATTTAGCAAAATAAGATTAAACGTAGTATTTTATAATGCATACTGCATGTTATATTTTATAATATATATACACACATTGCATATACACAGGAGACAACAGATATATAAAAAATATCTCTCGACCCACAGATACACAGATATACATACACACACGATACACCCTTGTAGGACAGCATGAACGAGAATTCACTTTTCTCTAATGAAACCTTTATCAAAACACTAATCGTCAAGATGTCCTGAGGGAAAAAAGGAATCTAACGTCAAGTAAACTTGGGAAGCACATATAGTCCCCTTCTGCAGACATATTAGTATATTAGAGGCATTGAAACATCCAATGGTAAATACATTTGTTGAAAGAAAATTTTTTTTACTCCAATGTTTTCCAAACTCCTTTGACCAAAGGCCCTTTTTTCAAATGTAACATCTTAATGTCTTTGGGAACTGGTGCTTCAAAAACTATACGTTGGGGATCAGTGCTTAGCATGAAGGCAGAAATTAATAAATATTGTACTGACTGCTTAAAAAACCCAAAACACATTAACATTTACAATATTAAGTCCTTTCAGGGAATTCCTGGTAGCCTACAGAAACAGACTAACGTTGGAAAAGAGAAGTGGTTGTAAAAGCTAGTGAAAAAACAACAACAATAAAATAAAAGTTTAAATCATACTAAGTAAACTTCTCCAGAATATACCTTATAAGCTGTTCTGAATTTAATGAGATCACCTAGAATTTTTTACCAAATTCATTCCTAAATTTTTTAAAACTAAAATTGTATTTATTGAAAGACAACCAATTACGTGGATATATCTTTCATACAAATTAACAACTCAAGAAATATAAAAAATCTCTTTCCAAAACACTAATTTTTTTCCTTTTTTCTGGTTACATTAAATCCAAAATTAATGTCAATATCTCTTAGATTACATTGTTTTTAATAACACAATGAAAGTTTTCAGTCCTTCAATTTTAGAGATTTAGGGACAAATAAATCAATCCAGTTGACTGGATTTTTACATTATTATAAGTCTGCAGAATACTAATATTGTTTTTATCACTTCCACTGAATCAGTTCTCATTTACTTTGCATACGAATGTGAGGTTTCTATCTAAACAAGCTTTCGAATTATTCTGAATATACTCTTAAGTCATAACCCCACAGAACAGCAATTATAAAAGTTATTGAGCAGGGGTACCTGGCTCAGTGGTTAAGCATCTGCCTTCGCCTCAGGTCATGATCCTGGGGTCCTGGGATCGAGTCCCGCATCGGTTCCCTGCTCAGCGGGAAGCCTGCTTCTCCCTCTCCGTCTGTCCCTCTCCCTGCCTGTGCGCTCTCTTTCTCTCTCTCTCAAATAAAATCTTAAAAAAAAAAATTATTGTGCATACTAAATTCAACCTCTCATTAGAAACTCCACAGAATTACCAATCAAATAACCAAAAATTCATTAGCTCTCACAAATTAGCTGAACCCTAAAATGTGCTACATTTCAGTAAATACTTATTATATGGTAAACATTTATTACATATCATACTCACAAGGGTGGGGGGTCTTAAATAACACAGGCTCACCTTACTCTTTCTTTGGAGTCTCCAAAAGTCTCCTTTAAGTTTGTCAGGTCAGGATAATAGCTTTCAGGAGGGGATATTATTTCCACCAAGCCAGAACCGATTTCTTTAGAAAATCTACCATAAGAAAGGTTAGCTGAGTTATGTAAGTTCTGTGGGATTTTGTTTATCTTAATGCTCAACTTACTGTGCTTAACATAAAGTAAACATAAACAAAAACCAATACGATATACTGTTTGGGTCACCGTGTGCTCATGGAAGGAACTCACTGTTGATTTAATCTGCCAGAAAATACAAATTTTTCAAATAACACAAAGGTGATTTTTTTAATAATGCTCTAAAAACAGTATAAAATGCTACTATCCTTAGAAAAGCATAGAAATCCTAAGCCAACTGCATGTATTATATTCCTAAAAAGTATCAGAATTTTTTTAAAAAAATCAAACAAAGATATCACAGAAAACAGAGAATTGAAGAAAGACTAATGAATGTGTGTCTGTCTCTATATATTTATGCAAAAACCAAAGTTCCTCCATGTTCAGGAAGGTTTAGTTGTGAGTGACAGGCTATATGTCATTCTAACCTAGTCACTTCTCAACTGCGGGCCACCCTGTCCCCCAAGCGTACACTGAGCAATGTCTGGAGGAATCTGGTTGTCCTAACTGTGGGAGGTACTACTGCCTTAGTGGGTAGACACCAGGGAAGTTGTTAAATATCCTACAATGTATACGATGGTCCTCACGACAAAGAATTATCCAGCCTCAAATGTCAGTAGTGTCAAGGTTGAGAAAACCCGTTCTAAAGTTTCTGTAAGCAGCTTGACAAATTCACATGTACTTCCTTCCACATTTGCATTCTCCCTCATTTAGTTCTTGCAAATCTCCACAAAATCCTTGTGCAACTACCTGCCTTCACACAGATGCTGTTCATGCTTAGTTGTACTTTTTCCTGGGCTTGGTGTTCCTACACATGGCGGAAGAAGAGAATCGACAAAGTGACAGCATAAGCCCCACAGACCTGCCCAGGTGGTCTACGGGAGGAGGGGCCAATAATTATTGCCCTGCTCCTGTATCTGAGGGACCTATACTAAACTGTGTTTATACAAAGGGCTGCCAAGAAATTGAGCACCTAAGGAAAAAAAATCTAACAAATGCATAATTTAGTTTTGAACTCTGCATGTATCTTTTAAAATGTCCAGTTTGAGCATTCTGATAGACAAAGAAAGAACAACATTACTTTAAATCTTGAATTGACAAATAATTGTCGCTTCTTTTTGTTTTTTTATGTAAAAGATACATCTTTGGGGCAAAAACAGGTGAAAGTCAATGAAGAAACCCTTATCATGACTAGTTTTTACAACATCACTATTAAAACTATGAAGGCGGTATTATAAAAACTAATCGTATCTGAAGCTTACAAAGCTTTCCAACTGTTAGCTACTCAGTGTCTTGATCACAGTACATTGTTACTCAATCTTTGCAGAAGAGAACAGATGTAGCCATAGTTCGGCACTGAGCTTTGAAAGTACTACAAGACTATCTACCCTGGTAGTAGAAAGATTTTTTTCTTGGTCAACCGAGGGTGAAAGACATTAGTAAACTCATATGACCCTCTCTATTGTTTTCAAGCTTAATAATGTATTTGACAGAGTTACACATGTATGACATTCAAAGCTTTTCTATATTGAAATACACCAATCTATCCATGATCAGAAACCCGGATATATATATATGCACCTACTTTACGACAATGTAAAAGACCAATGATAGTGGCCCAGTGAACACTGAACTCCACAGAGAAATGAGCTATAAAAAAGGCATTTTCTTTTAGCAAAAAGCCAGTAAGTAACAGTAACGAAAATGTTACCATTTTCATAGTTAAGAACTTACTCTTTCTCCAGGTTGGCTACAACACTGTGTACATAATCACTATCTGTCTGGGAAAGAAAAAAAAAGTATACATGCATCAATGTTTTTACACTTTTATTTAAATCTTAATACTGAACTCAAATAAATAATTACAGCATTCAATGAAAGCATTACATTCAATTTTCAGACAACTTATGGATTTGCACTTCCGTATTCTACTTTATTGCACTACAATATATCATTGTACAATAAGCAGATGTCAGTTTTTATTACTTTCAATGGTCTCCGTTTGATTCAGTAGAGAAAACTGAGTGCAGAAAATATTTCTACTCTTTTGAAACATCCGAACTGTAAGCAGTGAATAAATAACAGATGCACCATGCTATGGGGAAAGAATTCTCCACTTGCAATCATACAACCTCGGTTCAAGATTTGTCTCTGTAGCTACTTGGCCTGTGTAAGTGAAAGTAAGTCACTTCTGTGAGCCTTCCTTTGCTATCTTATTAAAAAAAAAAAAAAAAAAGGCAGGAGGAAAAAATACCTTAAAGACTATGACACTTAATGATAAAACCATGCAATAAAAAGCTGTTATTGTCTGCATTACTACCATCATCATTATTATTAGGCTGATGAGAACCCAAGTCAAAAGCACTTAAGCCAGAGTTAGAAATAAACGCTTGTCAGACCTGTGTACTTGAAACTATATACAAATAGGGGCACATGGGTGGCTCAGTCGGTTAAACATCCAAGTCTTGATTTCGGCTCAGGTCAAGATCTCAGGGTCCTGGGATCAAGCCCTGCTTTGGGCTCTGCACTGGGTGTGGAGCCAGCTTGGGATTCTCTGCCTCCCTCTCCTTCTGCCCCTCCCCACCACTTGTGCAGTCTCTATCAATCACCCAATCAATAAATTACATACAAATAGAGATCAAATACTCCCTACCCATTTTAAATATATTCACAGCTTATATTAAAATGCTCAATTGTCAAAAGGAATCAATGATACGTAAAATATGATCTTGGATATAAAAATTGCCAAAACACTTAATACTTGAAGAAAACAAACCGAAACAAAAAGATAAAGCTTAACCCTGGAAATTACAGAACTATTAAGCTATAAAAAGTTGTTGTATAGAAGATTTTCTGGAAAAGTATTTTAACTTTAACTTCTGCTGATTGAAAGTGATTCCTTTTTTTATTATTAAATTTAAAGACTGAGGAGTGAGACAGTAAGACCACCTTCTTCAAACTCTTAACAACTATGGAGATACAACTGGCATGCAACTCAAAAACCTCTGTACTTTCCCTGTATAACCTCAAACATTAGTCAGTGATCTCTCTTTTAACAAATTATTCACTGACATGTTTAACCAAAGAGTATCTTATCACTCATCAGCTATAATTTTGGAGAATATGATCAGAATTGGTTTATATAAATTTTAATGTTAAAGCAACAACCTGAAATTCAATTTGATAAGCATTTATTAAGGGCCAGTGATTTGCCTAGCCAAGGAAAAAGGAATACCGAGATGAACAAGACCAGCTCTGTCTCCCCCACAGGCTGTCCAAGAAGTGGGCCAAGACGAATAAGTGGATGCAAACGTAATTGATTGTGTAATGTGTAATAAAAAGTATGGAACTCAAGTGAACCACATCTAATATTATCTAATATTATATGTAATCCTTATTTTTCATGTTAATTGACATAACTAGCAAAAGATTTGCTTAAATGACTATAACTGGTGTCACTTTTCTATAAGAGAATCCATCCTTTCTGGTATCAGCGAAGGGAACTGTTCTGGGAAGCCTCTGAAGAAAGCTACATGCATACCTGGCCTAGAAACAAACAGCCAGGCCAGTCTTTATCTCCACAGGGCCCCTCCTTGCCTCTCCCCCACCGGACATGTAGACAGTAAGCCAGGCAGTATCGGAGATCTTGGGTCTGGCTTGCTTTGAATTAAGAGAGCACTTTTTCCTGAAACCCTTTTTAATGGCATGTGGAGACTTTGTAAGAGGCAATATTATCATCCAGTTCTGGGAATATATCTGTGAATATAAAACTGAGATGTGTGTATTCTAGGGGGTATGTGAATGGTGTGTTTGGGATAGGTAGGAAGGAGAGCGGGAATACATAGAAAAGGAAGAACATTTTTTTCCTGGAGAATCAAGTGTTCCTCATGGTAAAAATTAAATATTTTTATATTAAAACTAAGATATTATTAGTACTTACTGCAACAGGGATGAACCCTGAACACATAATGCTAAGTGAAAAAAGCCCGTTACAAATGTGTGTCCACATATTATATGACTGTGTTTGTATAAAATGTCCAGAACTGAACAATCTATACAAACAGAAAATAAATTTGTGGTCGCCTAGGGATGGAGGGAGAAAGGTATTAATGGGTGAATGTTATCAATGGGTGATGGCTAAGGGGTAAAGAGTTGTTTTTTGGGGTGATGAAAATGTTCTAAAACTAAGATGATGGCTGCATAACTATGACTTTAAATAGGTCAATTACAAAAAAAGGATTAAAAAAGTTAAATGTAAAAAAACAATTTTCTATTTTTTATATATTTTAGGGAGTGTAATATGCTATTAATAGCATATATGTGTAATTTGTGAATATTTTATATAAGTACAAATTGGGAATACATGATCAATGGAATGCTGAACAGAAAAGCTTAGGGGGCTTTTCTGAAGAGAGCCCAGAAATAAACCTATCCTTCAAGGGTCAATTAATCTACAACAAAGCGACAAGAACATACAAAGGAATAAAGACAGTTTCTTTGATCAGTTGTGTTGGGAAAACTGCAGTCACATGCAAAAGAATAAAACGCCTGGGTGGCACAGTCGTTAAGCATCTGCCTTCGGCTCAGGGCGTGATCCTGGCATTATGGGATCGAGCCCCACATCAGGCTCCTCCGCTATGAGCCTCCTTCTTCCTCTCCCACTCCCCCTGCTTGTGTTCCCTCTCTCGCTGGCTGTCTCTATCTCTGTCAAATAAATAAATAAAATCTTTAAAAAGAAAGAAAAGCTTAGATCATTTTGCTGCACTGGACCAGTTGTGGTGAGACAGAGTACAGAATGCTCCATCCCCAACCAGCAGAACACCCATTCTTTTCACAGAACATAAATTCAGTAAAGCTGCAGAACATGGAGTTAACATACAGAAATCTGTTGTGTTTCTATATACTAATAATGAACTATCAGAAAAAAATTAAGACAGTCATCCTGTTTATAATTGCATCAAAAAGAATAAAATACCTAGGAATAAATTTAACCAAGGTGGAAAAAGATCTCTGAAAACTCTAAGATACTGATGGAAGAAATTGGAGATGACACAAATGGAAAGATAAACCATGAGGATGGATTGGAAGAACTGTTAAAATGTCCATACCATTTTCAAAGCAGTCTACATATTTCAATGCAATCCCTATCAAAATACCAACAGCATTTTTCTCAGACCTAGAACAAATAATCCTAAAATTTGTTAGGTAACCACAAAAGACCTCCAAACAGCCAGAGCAATTTTGAGACAGACGAAAGAACAGCAAAGTTGGAGGTAACATGCTCCCAATTTCAAACTATACTCTAGAGCTATAGTAATCAAAACAGTACGGTACTGATAGAAAAAGACAAATAGATCAATAGCATAGAAGAGAGCCCAGAAATAAACCCATCCTTCAAGGGTCAATTAATCTACAACAAAGCGACAAGAACATACAAAGGAATAAAGACAGTTTCTTTGATCAGTTGTGTTGGGAAAACTGTAGTCACATGCAAAAGAATAAAACTGGACCATTCTCTTACACCATACCAAAAAATTAACTCACAATTGCACTGAAGACTTAAGTAAGAGTTGAAACCATAAAACTCCTAGGAAAAAAATGGGCAGTAAACCCTTGGACATCGTTCTCAGAAATGTTTTTTGGATAGGTCTCCTCAGGCAAGGGAAACAAAAGCAAAAATAAACAAACGGAACTCCACCAAACAAAGAGCTTCTGCACAGCAACGGAAACCATCAACACAGTGAAAAGGCAACCTACTGAACGAGGAGATATTTGGAATGGTTGCTCTCCAAAATGTATGAAGAACTGATACAACTCAGTAACAAAAACCTCAACAACCAGATTTAAAAATGGGCAGAAGACCTGAATAGACATTTTTTCCAAAGACGACACACACACAGGCACATGAAAAGATGCTCCCTATTACAATTATCAGGGAAATGCAAATCAAAACAGCAACAAAATACCACTGTCGGTGGGCAAATAAATCGGCGCAGCCTCCACTGGAAAACCGTACAGAGGGTCCACAAAAACGTAAAATACAGCCACCATATGGTCCAGCAATTCCACTTCTGGGTATTTACCCAAAGAAAACAAAAGCACTAATTTGAAAAGATTTATGGATCCCCATGTTCAAAGCAGCATTATTTACAATAGGCAAGATACAGAAGCAACTCAAGTGTCCACTGATAGATAAATGGACAAAGAAAATGTGACCTACAAAGTGGAATATCATTCAGCTACAAAAAAAAAAAAAAATGAAATCTTGCCATTTGTGACAATGTGGGTGGACCTATAGTAAGTCAGACAAAAACAATATAATTTCACTTAAATGTGGACTCTAAAAAACAAAACAAACTTACAAACAGAATAAAAACAGACTCCTAGATATGGAGAACTGTTGGTTGGGGGGTGGGGAATGGGCAAAACAGGTGAAGGAGATTAAGAGGTACAAACTTCCAGTTATAAAATAATTTGTGGAGATGTAATGTACAGTATAGGGATATGGTCAATAATATTGTAACAACTTTGTATGGTGATAGATGGTTACTAGACCTATCGTGGTGAGCATTTTTAAATACATAAAAATACTGGGGGGGGGAGGGAGATGGGGTCGCCAGGTGATAGGTATTAAGGAGGGCATGTGTTGTGATGAGCACTGGGTGTTATACGCAAATAATGAATCATTGAACACTACATCAAAAACTAATGCTGTACTATATGGTGGCTAACTGAACATAATAAAAAATAAAATAAAAATACTGAATCGCTATCTTGTACATCTGAAACTAACATAATATTGTATGTCAGTTATAATTCAATTTTTTAAAAAGGTTGAATTAGTCAACAGGCCGTAAGATAGTCTCTAGAAAGAGGTCATAAAAACAAAAACAATATCCACCACCTTGGATAGTTACCTCCTAAATAACCTCTTAAGATTTTTGTATCATTAGGTTGATAGCATTGTACACGTCTTCTCTATCCTTACTCATATTTCTTTATTCATTCTATTGAGTAATGAAAGAAATTACACTTAAAATCTCAAAGACGGTGGAAGAATTTGCTTAGAACTCAGAAGCCCACTGATCAATAGTCTAGAGCCCGTGACATAGCTGAAGGCCAGGCACGCAAGCAGTGTAGACCAGCCCTCAGGCTGCCAACCAATAGAAGGGATCAAGGTGCCCTTTGATTCTTTGTGCTAATTCTAAGAAAAATGCCATTGTTATTTGGATAGACATTGCATTGTATCTGTATATTGTTTTCATAGATGCCCACATACGGGGTGTCATGACGATGTATATAGCATGAATACTTTGTAATGTCGACTATGAAATCTAAGACAATTCATCTAAAAATTAAAAAAAAAAAAAAAACCAGGCTCCTCCTCTAGCACTTTAAAAACATTGTTCCATTGTCTTGGACTTGCATAGTTTCTAATAAGAATCTACAGTACTCTTAATTTTCTTTTCCTGTGCATAATGTGTCTTTGCTTTGGCTTCTTTCAAGACCTTCTCTTTATCTGTTTTCAGCAATTTGATTATGACATACCTGACAGTGGTTTTGTGTTTATTCTGTGTAGGATTTTTTGGACTTCTTGAATCTAAGGATTTATATTTTTCTTCAAAAATGGAAAAATTTCAGTCATTATTCCTTCTTTCTCCTCTCCATTCTGGAATTTCATGTGGTAGATCAGTTAATATTATCCCATAGATAAATGCAGTGAATAACACTGTTGTCAGTCTTTTCCTCTATATACTTAATTTGGGGCACATTCTATTGTCATTCTTCAATTCACTGACCTTTCCTTCTGCAATGGCTAACCTGTTAAGATTATACGGTAAATTTTAAATTTCAGATATTGTACTTTTCGTTGCTATATGTTCCACCATTTGACTCTTTCATGCATTTTCCAATCCATTCCTCATGGTGTTAAGTACTTGAAAATGTTTGTAATAGTTGTTTTGTTGTCCTTTCCTGCCACTTGTACCACCTCCATCATTTCTAGATTTGTTTTTATTAGCTAAATTTTCTTTTAGTTATGATTCCCTTTTTTTTCCTCCTTGGCATGCTAACCATTCTTTATTTGGTAACAGACATTATAAATGCTACATTGCTGAGTGTCTTAATTTTATTTTATTTTTTAAAGCATTGGGCTTTATTTTAGCAGGCAAATTATTTGTGGATTAGTTGACCCCTCATGGGCCTCTTTTTAAGCTTTGCTGGGGTGGGCCTAGAATAACCACTTCAAAGACAATTCAACTGCTCTGGATTCTCCACTAAATGCCCTGGGTCATTACCAAGGACTTGCCATTCTGGCTGGTTAGAACTCATCCTGTGTGAGCAACGGGAATGTTCAGGTTGCAGATCCCTGATCATTTTCTCCCCCAGACTTGTGAATTTCACCTTGTGCACGTGTGGCCCAATACATCAAGGACCCAAAGGCACCATCATTTTCTGTGTAGCAGTCTCCTTTCTGCAACTCTGTTCTGCAGTTCCCACTTGCCCTCTTTGTGACTGCCCTTGTGCAATGTGATCTGGAATGCATCTCCAGGCAGAAGGTTAGAGGAATTGTGGTATTCACAGCATTTATTTTTCTGTCTCAAGGAATCCCATCGTGCGTAGTCTGCTGTCCAATGTAGGAGAACAAATGAATCGTATTTTGTTTAGCCTTCTAGTTGCTTATAACAGGTAAGTCCAGTCCTTATTAACTCTTTCAGGGCCTGAAACAGATGTTACTTTACATAATAAGGATCCTATGAAAATTCCAGAAAGCTAATGTGTACAAGTGACAAATCAAAAGAACTAAAAGGAAGAGTATGTGCTAGAATGGGGCTGGCAGCTCATAATAAATTTTATTTCCCTACAGTCCAAGGAAAAGCTTTTCCTATCCATTTAATGCTTGGCTTTATGATACTTTAAATTCAATGCAGATGTATCAGGAAAGCTAACAAATACCAGTTGGCGTTACTAGTTTCTAAAATGGTCAAGCTGTTAAAAGAATAGATGAACATACCCTTCGTTTCCAATATGTCTACCATAGTTTTTTTTTCCTTCTCCAAAATAGTTGGTGCTACCGCAGTAGTTCTCAAACTTTTCTAATCAGAACCCATTCCGTTCAAATTCTTTAATCATCCTAGTCTAGGCCTCACCTGGATTATTATAATAGTTTCCTAAGTAGTTTCTTTGCTTCTCTTTCCAAAGAAGTCAGTGTGATCCTTTTAAAAGGTAAATCATGTTATTCTCGCCAAAAACGCGTCACTACAGTCTAATCATGAGAAAATATCAAACAAATCCAAACTGAGATATTCTACAATGTAACTGACGAGTGTACTCAATAAAGGTCTCCGAGTTCATGAAAGACAAGAGAAGTGCAACGATCCATCATGGATAGGAGGCAAAAACAAAGTGATACTTAGGACTGGATGCCAAAACAGAAAAATGACCTGACGTGGAAAAATGTCTAATTTGAATATAAAGTCTACAGTGTAGCAAATTGTATTATACCAATGTGAATTTCCTGGTTTTGATAGTTTTATCATGGCTACATAAGTTACCATTACACAAGCTGAATCAAGGGAATATGCTATTTTTTGTGTAAATTTTCTATAAATCCAAAATGATTTCCAAATAGAGTATTTTAAAGTAACTTAAAGGAATGAAAAGTCAGTCAAGTGTCTACTTGAAACCCTCAAATAATTTTGTTTTAAGTAGATCATGACAGACCCACTGCCTGTTTTCACAAAGTAAAACCTTACTGGGAACACAACCCCACCCTTTCATTTACATATTGTTTCTGGCTATTTTCAGGCTGCAACAGCAGAGCTAAATAGATTCAAAAGAAACTGTACGGTGCGCAAAGCCTCAAATATTTGCCACGTGGCCCGGTTAGTCCCCTGACTTAGAGTAAAAGCAAAGTTCTTAATATGGCCTGTAGCGTCCTATGTGACCTGGCCCTCCCCACCATTTAATGTATTATATATTTGTTTTTAATCTGTCTTTTTCCGTAAGTTTCATTGGGCAGAGGCTTTGTTTTATTCAATGATATGCTTAGTACTTACCACTGTTTGGATAAATATTTGTTGAATTACAAGCAAATTTAATAGGATATTATGTATGTACAATTTCTTCCTAATTGGCATTTGTATGATTTGTAACAAATGCTTAAGTAAACATCTTAAAACTCAACTGCTAAAAAAAATTACAGGCCAAAAACACTATTGAGGCACTAACACGGTAATCTGTAATTTAAAATAAAAAACAGAAACACCAGACAGATAATCAGCAAGTCCACAGAAGACCTGAACAACACTATCAACTTGATCTAACAGACATTTATAAAACACTTCTCTTGGACAATAGCAGAATCCATTCTTTTTAAGCAACATGGACTCTTGTCCAGAATAGGCCATTTGCCAGGTCATAAACAAATACTGATAAATTTAAAAGGCCTGAATTAGAAATAAAACAACAGAAGGAAATTTGGGAAATCTACAAATAGGTAAAAATTAAACAATACATTTCCAAATAATCCATGGTCAAAGCAGTAATTATAAGGGGATTTACAGAGTATTTTGGTCTGCATGAAAGTAAAACTTGACAAATCAAAATTTATGAGATGTATCTAATGTGGCAGAGAGAAATTTATAGTTTAAAATGGCCTCTATTAGAAAAGATCTCCAGCCAATAGCCTAAGATTTCAGAAAAATCTAGGGGAAAAAAATTTAAGAGTTCAGAAAAATCTAAAAATCTAGAAAAAGAGTAAACCAAACTAAAAGCAAGTAGAAGGGAAGAAGTAATAAAGAATGGAAATTAATGTAAAGGGAAGATAAAGAAATGATGAAGTCAATAAAACTAAAAGTTAGTTCTTTGAAAAGATCAAAGAATAATGTCAACTAAATAGCATTATAGGAAGGTCTGTCTGCTCTGCCCGACTGCCAGCCAGCTAGGTGAGAAGATGGAAAAGGTCTCAGAGGGAAGGAGATGGAGAAGGGAAAAGAAGGAAATTGCAGGGGCGTTAGGAAGAGTGAAGACAGGAGACTACTGTTTGGAATAACAAACTTCGTAGACTACTGGGAATCTTTAGCCATGTGTGTATATAATTAATAAGTATTTTATTTCAAGTGCAGAAAAACAAAAAAAAAAAGTAGAGAAAAAAATATTCCTGTGTAATGCTAGATTCCAAGCTAAGGACACAATCTATTGTCCAGTGGGTTTTTTAAATCTCTTTTGGTACCTTCTTCATTTTAGTACTTCAATAAATGCGTGTTCATTGAATGAAAGAATAATTAGGATGATATCTATACTTCTGCATTTAAAAAAGAGGACTCACAGGTAATTATGAGAGCTTGAGAAAACATAACTAGACAGAGGCCTCTTGTTTCTGAGGCTACTGTACTCTTCACAAGCTTTGGGTGGGAAAAAGTTTCAAAGCATTCAGGGAACTAAACCCTGGCTGAAAGCACACTGAACTGTCTAACTAGAAAAGATTAAGCCACTTCTACAGAATTTGCCTAGGAAGCACTGACATTATACAGAATTATCAATGAGCAACAGATACAAAACTGCAAACTCCATTTTCAGTGAGACCAATATTAATAACCAAACTTCTCAAGCTCAAAAGGAATCCAATGTAGTTCCAATAATCAGAGGTAGCCTGAAGAATTGCACAGACTAACGATATTTGCAGGAAGAAGCCTGACTCTACAGCAGCTACAAAGACAGTCTTTGATTAAAAAACAACTAGTCTGGAACACTACTTTGCCCCGTCCTCCTCCTTCTGTAACCCAGGGGCCTGGGGGGGGGGGGAAGCTATTTCCTTCTATGATGATTCATGAAAAAAGCAACCAGCACAGCTACTATACAAAAATATAAGAAAAAAGGTAGAAATTCAGCAAAACCGATGAACAACAACAAAAAAACTATATCGATAGCCACAAAACAGATGAAAACTTGTGACCAAATATTTCCCCACTAATTTAAAAGAAAAAACACCCAGTTGAAGCACTTGCTCCTATGAAGCAACACCAGATAGGAGAAGTGATTAGGAGGACTCTCAAATGTACGTAGAAATGCAAAGGACCTACAAAATCTAAATCAATCCTGAAAACAACAAAATTGGAGGACTTAGTCCTACCTGATTTCAATACTTAATTCAAAGTTATAGTAATCGGGATAGTGAGGTATGATCCAGCAATTGCACTACTGGGTATTTACCCCAAAGATAGAGACGTAGTGAAGAGAAGGGCCATATGCACCCCAATGTTCATAGCAGCATTGTCCACAATAGCTAAATCGTGGAAGGAGCCGAGATGCCCTTCAACGGATGACTGGATTCAGAAGATGTGGTCCATATATACAATGGAATATTACTCAGCCATCGGAAAGAACGATTTCTCAACATTTGCTGCAACATGGATGGGACTGGAGGAGATAATGCTAAGTGAAATAAGTCAAGCAGAGAAAGACAATTATCATATGGGTTCACTCATCTATGGAACATAAGAAGTAGGAAGATCGGTAGAAGAAAGGGAAGAAGAAGGGGGGGTAAACAGAAGGGGTAATGAACCATGAGAGACTATGGAGTCTGGGAAACAAACTGAGGGCTTCAGAGGGGAGGGGGGTGGGGGAATGGGATAGACCGGTGATGGGTAGTAAGGAGGGCACGTATTGCATGGTGCACTGGGTGTTATACGCAAGTAATGAATCATGGAACACTACATCAAAAACTAAGGATGTACTGTATGGTGACAAACAATATAATAAAAAATATTGTTATAAAATAAAAATTAAATTAAATTAAATTAAATTAAATTAAATTAAATTAAATTAAATTAAAAAGGATCAACCTACAGGTCAATGAAACAGAACAGAAGAAGACCCACACATATATGGTCTCTGGATTTTCAATGAAGGCATCAAAGCGACCCAGTGGGGAAAGGAGAGTTTTTTCTTTTCTTTTCTTTTTTTAAAAGATTTTATTTATTTACTTGACAGAGAGAGACAGCCAGCGAGAGAGGGAACACAAGCAGGGGGAGTGGGAGAGGAAGAAGCAGGCTCCCAGCAGAGGAGCCTGATGCGGGGCTCGATCCCAGAACGCCAGGATCACGCCCTGAGCCAGAGGCAGATGCTGCACTACCCGGGCGCCCCAAGGAGAGTGTTTTCAACAACTGGTACTGGAGTAAATGAACACCCACATGAAAAACAATGACTGTGAACACTATATTACATCACAACAAAAATGAACCCAAGATGGTTGCAGACCTAATATAAGAGTTAAAGCGAAGGTTTCAAAAGAGATCATCTTCACAATTTGGGGCTAAGCAAGGATTTCTCAGGTCATGGAGAACAAAAGTTATAAAAGAAAACATTAATTAGACTTCATCAAGATTAAAAACTTCTCACCAAGAAAATGTGAAAAACATGAATAGATTTCCACAGATTGGGAGAAAATACTCACAAAACACCCACATTTGACAAAGTAAAAGTATCCAGCATATATAAAGAACTCTGATAAGTCAAAAACAAAACCCACAAAAAACAACCAACCAATATTTTTAAATGTGCAAATGTGTTGAAGAAACTTCCCAAAAGAAGATACATAAATACAATGGATTAATGATAGATAAAGGATGGATAAGTAGAGATATGATAAATGAAAATACTAAAATTTTAGTAGTAAAATATAGGGGTCACATATACAGATATAAATCTAAAATTCTTTCATCTTTGTTGTATGTCTTTGAAAGATCGTAATAAAAAGAACATTCAAAAGTTCTTTCCTGAAATTAAGTAAGGTATGGCTCTATATACGCAAAGACCCTATCATGTGCCAGGGAAAAATGATCCACAATGGTTGAAATCAAGACATGTTATAGCAAGATCACTAGGCTCTCAAGATAGAAAAAGAATGATTTGGGCAACTGGGCAATATGGGTTTCTGAAAGCAAGCAGTGAGAAACGTGGAAGGTCATCTGGCTAGCCTCAGCGGCAGTAGCACTCTCCAACCTCCCAAAAAAGCAAATGTGACTGGGGGCTTCTATACCCAAGCAGAGAAAAAAGGCAGAAGGTAACATTTTTGACCACACAGAACCTCAGGGAAAATTGCTTATGTGGACCTTTCTTGAGGAAATTAGAAAATGAACTTTAATCAACAGGTTTGAATAGATCAACAATTCAGAAACTACTTTATGTTTATTTAGGATTCAGCAAGTAGGTAGATACGTTGTGAATCATTAGGCCCAAGTTTCCCACTGATGGGGAAAATAGTCAAGAACAAGAAACTGGGGGAGGCTAGAATGAACCCTGCAGTATTGGACTGGAATCAAAGGTATCATTATAAACTCATGATTTTTAACATATACAGATAAATGGACACAGGACCTGTACAGGTGTGTGTACGTATGCAAACATGTATTTCCTAGCTCTGCCCGCTGAGAGGACAAGCAGCAGTGATCCCTGAGAAGCAATGAGCATACCTGGAACCCAGGTCTTGGTTTCTCATACTATTCTCCAATTAAGAGATACCAGGTTCCCTGGGGACATGGCTGATCCCAGGTTTGGGGCAGGGAAAATACAAGATAAGCCTAGAACATCTTACACTGCTAGAATATAAGAAAAATGATGGGGCATACTGAAAGGACGGAGTAGCCAACTCCAAAGAGCAATCAATGGCCAAATTTGGAACAATTTTAGTAACAAAGTAAAAAATTTATAAAGATATCCACAACTTCACACTGATATCAATAACCAACAAAATAAACGAAACTGAAGAAAAGGATACTTCTTCCTTAAAGAATTGCAATTACTGCAGAAGAAACAAGGAAATCACCATTCAGCAAACATAATAATTCTCACAGGCAAGAATCATCAAGAATGACTGGTCGAGAAAAAGTTATGAAGAAAAACAGGATATTTGCATGATCTCAAAGCATCACTCCAGAAGATAGCTTCTCAGTACATATGGAAAAAGAGCCTATTTATAGTAGAGAAACCTGTCAGACACCGCCTTAATCAAGTGATGCAAGTTCACAATGCTGGTAATGAGATATGTCAATATCATCTTAATATGAGCCTCTGAAAAAGAATACCAGGTCACTTCTATGGTGTTCCTGCTAAAAAATGTAAAACCTGAATTTAATCATAAGGATACATGACACAATCCCAAAATAAGACCTATTTCAGAATCCCTGCTTCTTTAAGAGAAAAATATATTTAGAAGAAATGTTTTTTTGTTACTGGTATATAGAAAAATAAACTGATCTCACCCAGCCACCCTGATAAATTCCCCTATTATTTCTAATAATTTGTCTGTTTATTGTTTTGGGTTTTCTGTGTTATCAAAAAATAATTAAGCTCCACTCAAAGTTCAGAATAGGAATATCCAGGTGGCTGAGCCCAGGTCACATGCCTGAACTGGTAAAGCGATTATCTGGCATTTTTAGTTTGTACAAGGGGAGAGAAGCTTCCTCCCACCAAGATTCATAAAATGGAGTATTCTCCAAATATAAAAATAGAACAGGAAAAATAAATTTTGCTAAAATCCAGAATACATGTAGGAAAACATTTTGTCAGAAATGGTCATGAGAGACAGAAATAATATAAATGATAATACAGTGTAAGAAATACTATAAATTGGAATAAAATACATAAAAAATAATGAGGCATAGAGACAACAAAGGATCATTAAAATACTAAGGTTATAATTTAAAGTAAAAGTAATAAGTAAAAGTAAACATAAGAATGATACAATCTTAAAATCTGAATGGCGCACTTCAGAGCAAGTGGAATTTATTCCTCTTTACTCCTGCAATTCTAGAATAGAGTCAGTAAACTTTCAAATAGTACATTAACAGTCAAATTTCAAAACCCTGCATGTTCTATAAATGCCTCATCATTTATGCCCAATTGACCCCAAGAGAGAAATCACCAGAGAGGAACAAAGAACAAAAATAGAGCCAGTAACTACTTTTCTGTGTCTCCTCCCCTCCCAGACAGGCATTCTTATGGACCCTCAAGGTAAAAAGAACATGAAGGATGGAAAGTCAAACAGGCATGAAGAGATTATGATACACTTTAACATCTATATGCATTCTTCTACAGTTCTTTTTCATACTTAATTTTTTGCTCACACATGAAAGTGGACCAGAGGTAATTCACACCTTTACAAAAATTAAAAATGTTTGCAAAAGATCAATTTACTTCTACCTATTTATTCTAAATAAATTTCAGATGGGAGACTGAGGACCGTTTCATAAAAGGGATGAGCAGGGACCTGAAGGATGACTAAGAAAGAGAAAGGAAGAGGCAACATTTCAGGTGAAGGAGTAACACAAACAGAACTGAGAACATGCTAGGTCTACATAACAAATTGAGAGTAAAAGGATGGGAACACAGACCTATTAATCCTGTGATGTAAAAAACCTTTAATAAACACATAGGAAACCTGGAAGAGAAGCAGTTTGAGAAAACCAGATTCACTTAGTTATGGACAGATTAAAAATTGCTCACAAAGCATTCAACTAATGTTATCAAGTAGGCAGTTGGAAATACGGGCTTAGGGAGACACCAGAGATCTAGAGCCAGAAACGATACACTATGTAGATCACGGTCACAGCCACAGAACGTGCACTTGCTACTAGAGTTAATGTGCCTCGGGCTACCAAACACTTAGATTAATAACTACTAGTCAAGGTAGAATCAAATACAGTGATTAATAATTTTAAATTGCCTAAAGACAATTCAATGAACTCTATAAATCAATGAATGCTATAAATCAACCCTATAACTCAAAATAGACTTTCTTCCCAATACTGAAATCTACACAGATACATATACAAATACTGCACTTCAGGAAGCTTCAGAGATCAGAACACTGCAGGCACTTACAATCCGGTGTCAGTGTGCAATACCTCCCCACGTGTGTGATCTCACTGCACCTGCCTGCAACACTGTTGAGCTTAAAAGGCTCAAGAGCATAATTCTCATCGTAGAGATGCTGAAACTGAGGATGAAGAGAGAAAAAACAACCTGCTCAAGTGGCAGTAAGTGGCAGAATCCAGGCCCTGAATATGGGTCACCTGACTCCAAACTCAGTGTTATTACATCTTAGTGACCGGGTGAAGGGCTATGGCAAGAGGGAGGGTCTTGAATGCTTCCGTACACAAATCTGTACCTATAGACTGAAAACTATTTTTAAGTTATGATATTGTGATTTATAATAAATATATATTTGGTCTTTGTCCCATTTCTGGCACAGAGCCCCCCAAACCCTTGGCATTTCCTAAGTGATGAGAGCGACAGATGTGTCTTTTGTTATGTTAACGAGGTGGTTTTTGGACCCACGCCCCACCCTAATGAAGGATGGGGGCTGGCTGCCAGGAGGGCCAACCATGTGATCAGAGTGTTGGAACTTTCGGTCCTACCCCTCCAACCTCCAGAGCAGGGAGAGGACTGGGAGGTTGAATCAATCACCAATGGCCAATGACTTAATAAGTCATGACTGTGTAATGAAGCCGCCATAAAAATCCAAAAGGACAGGGTTGGAGAGGTTCCATGCTGGTGAATACATGAAGGTGCTGGGAGAATGGTGCCCTCGGTGAGCACGGAAGCTCCGCACCCCTTCCTACATACTTTGCGCTATGACCTCTTCCATCTGGACGTTCATCTGTATCCTTTCTTACACCCTTTAGTAAACTAATAAACGTAAGTGTTGTGCAGAGTTCTGTTAGGCACTTTAATAAATTAATGAAACCCAAGCAGGGCGTCTTTGGAACCTCCAACCCACAGCTGGTTGTCAGAAACACAGGGCTTGCAACTGGCATCTGAAGTATGCGTGTATGTGGGGTGGGGGCCGGTTTTGTGCAAATGAGCCCTTAACCTGTAGCTCTGACGTTAAGTTCAGGTAGACAGCATCAGAATTCAGTTCAACTGGAGGACACCCAGCAGCTGTCACAGAGAATTCCTTGGTGTGGGGAAAAGTTCCATATATTTGCTGACCAAAAATGTCAATGAAGTGTCTAGGTAAAAGTACAGACAGGGGTGCCTGGGTGGCTCAGTCAATTGGACGTCTGCCTTCGGTTCAGGTCATGATCCCAGGGTCCCGGGATCAAGGCCCACGTCGGGCTCCGTGCTCGGCCGGGAGTCTCCCTCTCCTCCCCATTCATGCTCGCTCGCTCTCTCTCTCTCAAATAAATAAATCTTATTTTTTAAAAAAGTAGAGACACACGTGGAAGAAAGACACAGTAGGGAAGAAGTGAGTTTTTCCCTACATAGAAGAAAAAAACTGAGTCTTTCCTTTACCCAAGTGTATATTTTTTTCTTTTATAGTGTTAAGGCTTTTTTTTTTCTCATTAAATATCAGTACATGCTCAAAATTCTAATTTTACAAAACTGTATACAAGAGAAAGTGGCATATCCCCATAATCCCAACTTTCACAGTATGTGCTATTAATAGTTCAGAGTGTATTCCACAAGACCATTTTCTCTGTTCAGCTAATTAATGCACATGTAGGAGCTGCATAAATGTGTGTATGAGCTTGAATATATTTACACACTTGCAAATGCTTCTACTGGATCAATTTTTAGAAGCAGAATATTAGGTCACTGAGTATATAGTACATTAAATTTTAAAGAGCTATTGCCAAACTGCTTTCCAAGGAGATGGTACCAATTTCTACTAGTTGGCCATTTGTCTCCATACAAATTTTGTCAAAAGACATATAAACCAAGGTGACTACACCAATTTCTGCTGACATACAATATGCGATTGACAAATAAAATCTGTATAAATACAAATGGTCAAAAGACATATAAACCATTATTTAATCCCACTTGGTAAAGAAGTCCAAATTAAACATAAGCAGTATATTATTTGTATCCATCAACTTGGCAAACAAAATTAAAGAGCATGGGGACAGGAACACAAGCTCTCTCACAGACTGCTGGGAGAGGAATAACCTGGCTCAACTTCTGGAGGTCTTTCGGCCATGTATGAACATTTTAATGTGTATGGACTATGACCTGGCAATTCCACATTTAGGAATGGCTCCCACCTCAGTAAGTATACAAGTGCCCAACAATTTACTTATAGTAATGCACAGTGCAGTCTTCCAAAAATTTGGAAACAGTCTAAATGTCTATTGATCAGAAATTAAGTCAATTACATTAAAACCATATAATGGAATATTTTGCAGTCATAAAAAAATGATGCTATGATATTCTTTTTAGCATATAAAAATGTCCATGATATGGACAAATATATAGAACAATCCCATTTATATATAAATGTATACAACCTATAGGAAAAACTTCTTAAAATATATTTCAGAATATCAATAGTAGTTATATCTACATGGAGGAGTAACAAATAAATTTTCATTATACATTTCCATAATTGTTTTTAAATGGTATGCATGGGTTTATTTTTATATTAAAGAAAACATTAAGAACATTTTCCTTTTAAAAGACTTGGGAAACTGAAAAGCTGGGACTCAGTACACCAGAACCAGATAATGTCCTAAATCCTCTCATATTCTGCAATTCTACATGGTAATTAAGAAAATATTTACTCCAGGGGCTTTTTTCCTTCATTATTCCCAAAAAGTATATTCAATATGCTTTCCCCAGATCTTGTGAGGAGACTAAAATATAAGAAATATTCCTTGTTCTTATCGTATTTTGACTTTTAAAATAATAATGACGGCTGCATCTTGAGAATACAGAGAAGGGGTAGAGAAAATAAGGAAATGATAAAACCCCAACCCAGGCAAAGCCTTTCTCAGGTTTCAAAACTCCCAAAGAAAATCAGTGCAAATCTCCAAATTTAGGTCCTAGAACCAAAAATGGGGACTCACTGCTCTTAAATATTTATGTATATAATATTATCCTACTCAAAACAGATCACTATTTCTGGACTGTTACTGCAGGAGACAAGTTACGGCAAACACAAGTCAGACTTACATTTAACTGTCAGAAAGAATATATTATCTAACCTTTATTCATCACATTTTTAAAAATATGGTTATAAAAGCATATTAAAACATTCATTTATGGTTTCAACTCTTATACATTACATGTAGTAAAAAATAATGACAAATAATTACCTCTCCTATGAAGACGACTATAACACAGTCCAACTTCTCTTCAGGGTACAGATTATCAATAAGGGAATGAAGGGTTTCTATGAGGTAAGATTTAACTTCTCTCTTCACTGTGGGAATTCCCATTACTATTGACACTGAAACAAAATAATGATAGTAATTACACAAAAAGATTTCACAGAGACAGTATAGAATAACACTAGTATTTCAAAAGTGATTATACCCTCTCAATTTGATAGAAATAACTAAGAAATCGAAATACATTACTCAATAATAATTGAGGGATCAAAATATAACTATAAAATGTACTACTATACAAAGGAAAATAATCAAAGCCTATAAAGGCATACCCATAACAGGGTAATTCTTTTCCACAAGGCTTATCCATAAAAAATGTCAAAGTAAATGTCTACAAATGAAGACATTAAACCTCACATTAAAAACAAGTGGCTGTAAAGTATAAACAAATATAAATTATACAACTAAAAGTCAGAAACACTGAACACATCTTAAAAATTAATGTCTCAAAAAAAAAATCAATGTCTCAGATATCATGTATATAATGCAATCCGGAGGACACAACATCCCTTCTGTGGTTTTCTTGCCAAAAACACATAACCTCAATCTAACCATGAATATTAGACAAATCCAAATTAGGGGGATAATCCCCAAAATAATTGTCCAGGTATTCTCTGAAGTGTCAAGATCAGGAAAGACAAAGAAAGAATAAGGAACTGTGCAAGATGGCCAAAGACGAAGGAGACATGACAAGCAAATGGAATATGGGATCCTGAGTTGGATCCTGGAACAGAAAAAGAAGAAGAATGAGAAAATGACAAAATCTGAATAGGATCTAACGTTAGTTAACACTATAGCACCAATGTCAAGTTCCTGGTTTTGATCATTATATTATGGTTACATACAATTTGAACATTTAGGGGAGCTAGGTGAGGTATATGAAAACACTGTGTGTACTATCCATACAACATTTTTTTAGCCTAAAATTACAGCCAGTTCTACCATAATGCTTGTTTTACAACACAAACTTTTTCCTGAGTGACTAATGTATTAGGGAACGATCTGAGCATAATGTGGATTACACATTTGCTTATGTTCAATTTGTCCTCTGGGACAAGCATTCACTAGGTAAACACAGAAAATGGCATCCATTTGAAAGGAGTTCAAAAAACTGAACCAAGCAATGTAGAAATATACGAACAGTATACACTTCTAACTTCTGCCAGCTGTCTCAGTTTGCTGCATGTGAAGAACCACGTATCTACATCCAGTGTTGAAATTTCCACCAGATTGCAGATAACCTGCCTTGCATCACACTTCTCAAAATCTTCCAAGCAGCAATCCTTCTGAAGCCCATTTTAATAGGCAAGCCTCAAGTATTATTCAGTACCATTTTTATTGTAGTACTTAGTATTTCTTAATCATTTAGCATGTGTAAAACTGTGCTGTTTCTGCTTGTCTTTTTGCATGTGTAACTACAGTTTCTGACCATTGTGATACTAACCGACTTTTCTCCTTTTATTACACAATTCCGCATAGCATGATAAATTTTAAGAATACATATATTGTGTTATAACAGGACTGTAATTAACAGGAAGTTTTTTTTAATAACACCTTTTAAAAAGTCTTAATATCCTGTTATATAGCAGTAGAGAAATATTTTGCAAATGTTTAAAAATATTTAGGTCTTAATAATGTAAAAATGTATTAGAAATGCTATGAAATACTTAGAATTCATGAAATTCTGAAGTTAGAAGGGAGCTTGAAGATCATGGCTCAATAAGTCTACCACCATGATTCTGCAGATAAGAATACTAAGATCCCTAATTTGGCTATATGCAAAAGAATGAAACTGGACCAGTCTGTTACACCATACACAAAAATAAACTCAAAACAGATTAAAAACCTAAATGTGAGACATGAAACCATAAAAATCCTAGAAGAGAGCATTGGCAATAATTTCTCTGACATTGGCCATAGCAACATTTTTCTAGATATGTCTCCTGAGGCAAGGGAAACACAAGCAAAAATAAACTATTGGGACTATACCAAAACAAAAAGTTTCTGCACAGCAAAGGAAAATATCAACAAAACTAAAAGATGACCTATACTAAGTGGGAGAAGGTTTTTACAAATGACATATCCAATAAAGGGTTAGTGTTCAAAATATGTAAAGAACCAATAGAACTTAACAAGAAAAAAACAAAATAATCCAATTAAAAAGTAGGCAGAAGATATGAACAGATATTTCTCCAAAGAGGACAAACAGAAGGTCAATAAGATGAAATGAAAAGATGAACATGAAACATGAAACATGAAAAGATGCTTGACATCACTCATCATCAGAGAAAGGCAAATCAAAACCACAATGAGATAACACCTCAGATGTCACTGATATAACACCAACAGATGTCAGAACGGTTAAAATCAACAACGCAAGAAAACAGGTGTTGACGAGGATGCGGAGAAAAAAGAAATCCTCATGCACTATCGGCAGAAATGCAAACTGGTGCAGCCACTGTAGAAAACAGTATGGAGGTTCCTCAAAAATTAAAAAAGAACTTCCCTATGATCCAGTAACTGCACTACTGGGTATTTAACCAAAGAATATGAAAGCACTAATCCAAAAAGATAAAAGCACCCCTATGTTTACCGCAGCATTATTTACAATAGCCAAATAATAGAAGCAGCCAAGTGTCCATGGATTGATGAAAGGATAAAGAAGATGTGATATATATGTGCACAATGGAATATTACTCAGCCATAGAAAGAATGCAATCTTGCCATTTGCAACAACACAGATGGAGCTAGAGAGTATAACGTTAAGAGAAATCATTAAGTCAGAGAAAGACAAATACCGTATCATTTCACCCATAGGTGGAATTTAGGAAACAAAATAAAGAAAGGGGAAAAAAGACACAAATCAAAAAAACAGACTCTTAACTATAGAGAACAAAGAGATGGTTACCAGAGGGGAGGTGAGTGGGAGGACAGATGAAATAGGTGATGGGGATTAAAGAGCACACTTATCATCATGAGCACTGAGGAATACATAAAATTGTCGAATCACTATATTGTACACCTGAAATGAGCACCATATATTTACTATATTGGAATCAAAAATTTAAAAAGCAATAACAACCTTCCCCCCAAAAAGAGTACTAAGACCCAAAGGGTTTAAAAGATATCCCCAAAGGTAGATGCCACACTCCTCTGTTCCATTTTGAGATGAAGAGCTTCCTGGGGCTCAAAAAGAGATCTGTCGTATTTGGACTTCTGGGCAGATAACAGAGCGGTAAGATCCTGAGCTCATGAACACACAGTGCAACTAACTCTGAAGAAGACTCAAAGACTGGCACACGTAGAGAAGGCCACATTGAGAAGTGCAGGAGGGGTGGAAATGCACTTAGAAACCAAACCTCTGTGAGCTAAGCACACACAGGAGGGATACCATGAGCACCAAGAAGGGAGAGGGGCAGGAGCAGAATCCACACCAAGCACCACAGGCACGGAGAACCCACACTGGAAAGAGGAGTCCCCATAACATCTGGCTTTGAAAACCAGTGGGGGGCTTAACTTCCAGAGTTTTAAAACCAGCAGACTAACTCCAGGTACTTTAAAAATCAGCTGGCGTATTGCAATGAGCGCTGGGTGTTATGCGCAAACAATGAAGCATGGAACACTACATCAAAAACTAATGAAGTACTGGGGGCGCCTGGGTAGCGCAGTCCTTAAGCGTCTGCCTTCGGCTCAGGGTGTGATCCCAGCGTTCTGGGATCAAGCCCCACATCAGGCTCCTCCGCTGGGAGCCTGCTTCTTCCCCTCCCACTCTCCTGCTGTGTTCTCTCTCTCGCTGGCTGTCACATAAATAAATAAAATCTTAAAAAAAAAAAAAAAAAACTAATGAAGTACTGTATGGTAAATAACATAACATAAATAATTAAACAAATAAATAAATCAGCTGGCTTAGCTCCAGGAGAGCTGGAGGATAACAGGAAACTGAGTCCCCACCCTCAAAGAGCCAGCATAACAAATAACCCTGCAGAGACACCACAAGGAAGCAGCGATTTGCAAAGTGCCTGGGGTATCTCAGATTTTTCACTGAAGGGGTGGGAGTCTTTAGGAGACTTCAAGAACAAAAGTCCTAGCAAGCACCATTCTCTTAACCTAGACTCCCTTCACTCCCCACCCCACCCCCCCATCCCCGCCCCATATAGCCAGATACTTGTGGGAACCACCACAAATACTCTCTACATATCTTGCTAGCACCAAGTGCCCCGCCTCTGCATTCCCCTTCTGAGGCACCACATTCAACCTGACCCACTCAGCAGGCATGCCTCCAAAGCCGCTCCTGCCCCAACACACCATGCAAGCAACCCCAGAAGGGACAAGTGCCACTCCAAAGTGACTCCTGCCTTAGGGAGAAGGGAATATAACCACACAAACCAGTGTACCCACAGTCCCATCAGTCAAACCTTATAACTGGCAGTGCAGAGATAGTGCCCTGCAGCTCAGTATACCTGCAGTCCTGGAGCACACAGACTAAGGGCAGGCATCCAATCTGATGGCTGACCTACTACAAGCCCCCTAAAAGCACAGGGACCAAACCCTGACCAGTGTACCCCAAATAGGTAAAATGGGCCTTTGAAGCCAACTGGACTGAAGGTAAACGCAGCTCAGTCACACAGGAGGACCCACGCAGCCACACTGGAGACACCCCTGAAGTGCCTGTTTCCAGTGAACAGAGGACATTGTCCTACAAGGCACCAAAAGACCTCTTCATAAGGCCACTACTTTTAAGATTAGGAGATGTAGCCTATTTCCCTAATACAAAGAAACAAGCACAGAGTTAGACAAAATGAGGAGACAAAGTAATATGATCCAAATGAAAGAACAGGACAAAATCACAGCAAGAGAGCTAAATGAAATGGAGCAATATGCCTGATAAAGATTCAAAGTAATGGTCATAAAGATACTCACTGGACTTGAGAAAAAAGTGGAGGATCTCAGTAAGACCTTCAACAAAGAGATAGAAAATATAAAAAAGAACCAGTCAGAGATGAAAATTTCAGTAACTGAAATTCAAAATACACTAGAGCAAATCGATAGCAGAATAGAGGAGGCAGAACAACTAAGCAGTGATGTGGAAGAAAGAGTAATGGAAAGCAACCAAGCTGAACAGCAAAAAGAATAATAAAAAATGAGAATAGGTTCAGGGAATGCAACAATATCATCAAGCATAGTAATATAAACATTATATGGATCCCAGAAAAAGACAGAAGGCAACAGAAAACTTATCTGAAGAAATTACTGGTGAAAATTTCCCTACTCTGGGGAAGGAACAGATATCCAGATCCAGGAAGCACACAGAGCCCGCAACAAAATTTAGCCAAGGAGGTCCACACCAAGACACATAATAATTAAAACAACAAAAACAAGCTATAAAGAGAAAATTTTAAAAACACAAGAGAAAACAGTTATATACAAGGGGAACCACATAAGGCTATCAGTTGATTTTCAAACAGAAACTTTGCAGGCCAGAGTGGAGTGGCAAGATATATTCAAAGTCCTGAAAAGATAAAACATGCAACCAAGAAAACTCTATTCAGCAAGGCAATCATTCAGACTAGAAGGAGAGATAATGACTTTCGCAGACAAAAGTTAAAAAGTTCATCACCACTAAACTGGGCTTACAAAAACAAAACAAAACAAAGCAAAAAACAAACAAACAAAAAAACATTAAAGGGAATTCTTTGAGTAGAAAGAAAAGGCCATAATTAAGCATAAGAAAATTATGGAAGGAAAAAATTTCACAGGTAAATGCAAACATATAATAAAAGTAGTAGATTAATCACTTACAAAACCAGTATGGAGGTTAAAGCACAAAAGCAGTAAAATCAATTGTAACTATAAAAATCAGTCAAGAGATTCATAAAAAGTATGTAAATATGACATTATATACATAAGCCAGCCGGGGGGGTGAGGCACATAAGAAAAATTCGGTGCATTTAGAATGGGTTCAAAAACTTAAGTGACCATCAATTTAATATAGACTGCTATACACATAGGATGTTCTATATGAACCTAATGGTAACAAATAAAAAACCTGTAATAGATACATAAGAAAACAAAGAGAAAGGTATCCAAGCGTAACACTAACGAAATCCATCAAACCAGAGGAAAGAGCAAGAGAAGAAAAGAACTGCAAAAACAACCATAAAACGAGTAACAAAATGGCATTACATACATACTTCTCAATAATCATTTTAAATGTAAATGGACTAAATACTAAATCAAAAGACATAAGGTGACTGAATGGATAAAAAAAACAAGACCCATATATATGCTGCCTATAAGAGACTAATTTCAGACTTAAAGACACACGCAGACTGACAACGAAGGGATGGAAAAACGTTTACCATGCAAATGGAAGTAAAAACAAAACTGGAAAAGCATTATTTCTATTAGACAAAACAGACTATAAAGCAAAGACTGTAAAAAGAGACAAAGGACACTACGTAATAATAAAGGGAACTATCCGACAAAAGGATATAACAATTGTATATATTCATTCACTCAACATGGGAGCACCTAAGTACATAAAACAACTATTAACAGACATAAAGGAAGTAATTAACAGTACTACAATAATATTAGGAGGTACCCACTTACAGTAATGGACAGATCATCGAGACAGAAAATCAAGAAGGGAAGAGTGGCTCTGAATGCTAAGATATATTCAGGACATCCAATCCCGAAACAGCAGATTACACATTCCTTCCGAGGGGATATGGGCCATTCTCCAGAATAGATCAAATGTTAGACCGCAAAACGAGTCTCAATAAATTGGAAAAGACTGAAATCATGCCAGCCAGCCATCTTTTCCAACCACAATAGGAGGAAACTAGAAATCAATCACAAAAAAAAAAAAAAAAAAGGTCTGGAAAGAACACAGATACATGAGAATAAATAAGAAGCTACTAAACAACGAATGGGTCAACCAAGAAATCAAAGAAGAAATAAAAAAATACATGTAGAACACGAAAATGAAAACACAACAGTCCAAAATCTTTGGGAGGCAGCAAAAGCTGTTTTGTTTTGTTTTTTAAAGATTTTATTTATTTATTTGACAGAGAGAGAGACGGCCATCGAGAGAGGGAACACAAGCAGGGGGAGTGGGAGAGGAAGAAGCAGGCTCCCAGCTGAGGAACCTGATGTGGGGCTCGATCCCAGAACGCCGGGATCACGCCCTGAGCCGAAGGCAGACGATTAACTACTGAGCCACCCAGGCGCCCCATGCAAAAGTTGTTCTAACAGAAAATTTTATAGCAACACAGGCTTATCTCAAGAAACAAGAAAAATCTCAAGTAAACAGCCTAACCTAACATTTAAAGGAGCTAGAAAAAGAAGAAAAACAAAGCCCAATGCCAGTAGAAGGAAGGAAATAATAAAGATTAGAGCAGAAATAAATGAAACAGAGACTTAAAAAACAATAAAACAGATCAATGAAACCAGGAGCTGGGTCTTTGAAGAGACCAAGAAAATTAATGTACCTTCAGTAAGAGTCATCGAGAGAAAAAGACTCAAATAAATAAAATCAGAAATGAAGGAGAAATAACATCAACACCACAGAAACACAAAAGCTTATAAACTTTCATAACAGATTATGAAAAATTATATGCCAACAAATTGGACAACATAAAAGAAATGGATAAATTCCTAGAAACATATAACCTTCCAAAACTGAATCAGGAAAAAATGGTAAATTTGAACAGACCAATTACTAGCAACAAAATTGAATCAGTAATAAAAAACAAAAATCAAAAAACAGAAAAACCACAACTCCCGAAAAATAAAAGTCCAGGACCAGACGGCTTTATAGGTAAATTCTACCAAACATTTAAATAAGAGTTAATACCTATTCTTCTCAAATTATTTTTTAAAAAAAGAAGAGTAAGGAAGCTTCCAAATACATTCTATGAGTCCAGCATTACCTTGTTACCAAAACCAGAGGAAGGCACTACATAAAAAGAAAACTACAGGCTAGTATCTTTCATGAGCATTGATGCAAAAAATCCTCAACAGAATATTAGCAAACTGAATCCAAGAATATGATAAAAGTAAGTCACATAATCAAGTGAGATTTATTCCAGGGATGAAAGGGTAGCTTAATATTCACAAATCAATCAACATGATACATCACATTGACAAGAGAAAAGACAAAAACTGTATGATCATCTCAATAAATGCAGAAAAAGCATTTGACAAAATCAAGTATCTGTCATAATAAAAACTCTCAACAAAGTGGGTTTAGAACATACCACAACATAATAAAGATCATATATGAAAAATTCACAGCTAGCATCACAACCCATGGTGAAAAACTGAGAGCTATTCCTCTAAGATCAGGAGCAAGACAAGGATGTCCACTCTCACCACTGTTACTCAACCCAGGAATCAAAGCCCTAGCCACAGCAATCAGACAAGAATAAGATAAAATAGGAATCCAGAATGGTAAGGAAGAAGTAAAAGTTTCACTATTTGCAGATGACATGATACTGTACATAGAAAACTCTGAAGACTCCACCAAAAAACTACTACAACTGATAAATTAATTCAGTAAAGTCACAGGATACAAAACATACAGAAATCAGTTGCATTTCTATACACTAATAATGAGATAGCAGAAAGAGAAACTAAACATTAATCCCACCTACAACTGCACCAAAAAGAATAAAATACCCAGGAATAAATTTAACCAAGGAGATGAAAGACACATACGCCAAAAACTAAAAAACACTGATGAAACAAACTGAAGAGGACACAAACAAATGGAAAGATACTCTATGCCCATGGCTTGGAAGAATCAATATTGTTAAAATGTCTGTGCTACCCAAAGCAATCTACAGATTCAATGCAATCTGTATCAAAACAACAACAGCATTTTTCACAGAACTAAGACAACGAATTTAAAATTTTTGTGGAACCATAAGAGACCCCAAATACGCAAAACAATTTTGAGAAAGAGCTAAGGTGGAGGTATCACAATCCCAGATTTCAAGATACATTACAAAGCCATACTAATCAAAACAGGATCATACTGGCACAAAAACAGGCACAGATCAATGGAACAGAACAGCGAACCCAGAAATAAACCTATGTTTATATGGTCAAATTACCTATGACAAAGGAGGCGAGAATATACAATGGGAAAAAGTCTCTTCAATAAATGATGCTGGGAAAACTGGGCAGCTACATGCAAAAGAATGAAATTGGACCACTTTTTTACACCATACACAAAAATAAACTCAAAATGGATTAAAGACCTAAATGTGAGACATGGAACCATAAAAACCCCTAAAAGAAAAGATAGGCACTAATCTCTTGAACCTATGTCCAAGCTTTAGCTACATTTTTTGGGTCTGTCTCCTCAGGCAAGGGAAACAAAAGCAAAAAACAATAACAAAAAAACAAAAAACAAAAAACAAAACACTACTGGGACTATACCAAAAATAAAAAGCTTTTGCACAGCAAAGGAAGCAATCAACAAAATAAAAAGATAATCCAGTGAATGCGAGAAGATATTTTTGCAAATGATATATCCAATAAGTGGTTCATATCAACTCAACGCTAAAAAAAAAAAAACACAAATTATCTAATTTAAAAATGGGCAGAAAACCTGAGCAGGTATTTTTCCAAAGAAAGCATACAGACGGCCAACAGACATGAAAAGATGTGCAACATCACTCATCATCAGGGGAATGCAAGTCAAAACCACAACGAGGTATGACCTCATACTTGTCAGAATGGCTAAAATCAAAAAGAAAAAATAACAAGTGTTGGTGAGGATGTAGAGAAAAAGGAACCTTCATGCGCTGTTGGTGGAAATGCAAGGTGATGCAGCCACTGTGGAAAACAGTATGGAGGTTCCTCAAAAAATTAAAAGAAAGAACTACCATATGATCCAGTAATTCCACCACTGGGTATTTACTCAAAGAAAAGGAAAACACAAACTCAAACAGATAATATGCACCCCTATGTTCCCTGCAGCATTTTTACGATATCCAAGATAGAGAAGCAACCTAAGTTTGCATCCACAAATGAATGGATCAAGAAGATGTGGTATATACATACAATGGAATATTACTCAGCCATAGAAAAGAACGGGATCTTGCCATTTGCCACAATATGGATGTACCTAGAGGCTATAACAGTAAGTGAAATAAGTCAAAGACAAATACCGTATGATTTCACTCATATGTGGAATTTAAGAAACAAATGACCAAAACAAGAGACAAAAAAAATGGACTCTTAAATAGAGCAAATTAGCTGGTGGTTGCCAAATGGGAGGTGGGTGGGGGGATGGGTAAATAGATAAAGCGATTAAGAGTATATTTATAATGAGCACTGAGTAATATACAGAATTGTTGAATCATAGTGTATACCTGAAAGTAATACAACACTGCATGTTGTAGTTATACTTCAATTTTAAAATTAAATTAAATAAAACTATTAAAAAAAAGAAGTTTGTCATATTTGTTCCAAACAAATATTTATTAAACACCTATCGAACCTAAGGTATTATTCTAGGTGATAAGGATAATAGTGAACAACGTAGGTAAGGTCCCTGCCCTCATGGAATTAACATTCTAGAAGAGGAAAAAAGATAAATAATATAATCTCAGTGGGTGATATGTTCTATACAAATTAAAATGTGGCAATATTAAAACGAGTGGGTGGGGAGCAGGGAAAGGGACAGACACCTCTATAGATAGCGATGTTATGAAAGGCCTCTCTTACATCGCCTTAACTGATAACTAATGATAAGAAAGAGCAGAGCAAGAACATTCCAGAAAAGAGAAAACAAGGCCCCAGAGAAACAATGATCTTAACACAGTCAAGAAATAGAACAGAATGTATCTAAAGCAGAATGAGCCTAGATTCAGAGAATTAATTAGGAGTCAGATCAAATATAAACTTAAATTTAGTTTTACCTGAGTGCAAGGGAAAGCCACTGTGAAGTTATAAGTAGGAGAGTGACATTATCCAATTTTTAAATTTAGAACATGACCACATTTTGTGGCAAACAGATAGAAAAGTATTCAGAGTAAAAGCATTTTGGGGAGATCAGTTAGAAGTTAGGTGGTCTGAATTAGGGTGCTGGAAATGGGGTTGAGTGGATGGATTTGAGACCCTCACCAATGGGGTTTAACACCAGCGGAAACAAGGGAGGGGAGGAGCTAAGGGCTGCTTGATTAAGCAGATGAGAACACCCCGCCTGAGGAGCAAAGGGCTCCAAACCAAGATTTCTGTTTTGATGATGTTACTCTGAGATGCCCAGAGGCAGGATGAGTTAGCCTGGAAGCAGATTCCCATATACAGCTGACCCCTGAACAACATGGATTTGGACTGTGCAGGTGCACTTATACATGGACTTCTCTCAATAAATAAAGTACTATAAATGTATTTTCTCTTATGATTTTCTCTTTTTTTTTTTAATAGGCTCTACACTCAATGTGGGGCTTGAACTCACGACCCCAAGATCAAGAGCGGCATGCTCTACCGAGTGAGCCAGCCAGGTGCCCCTTCCTTACTTCTTAATAACGTTTTCTTTTCTCTTGCTTACTTTATGGGAAGAATATAGTATAATACACAAAACATACAAAATATGTGTTAAGTGACAGTTTATGTTATTGGTAACACTTAATGGTCAACACTGGCCATTGGTAGTTAAGTTTTGGGGGAGACAAAGTTATACACGGATTTTTGATTGTGTGGGGTGTGGAGGGTGGTCAGTGCCTCTCACCTCACATGGTTCTAGGGTCAACTCTACCTCAGAATTTAAATTAAAAATACTTTGAATGTTTAGAGTATAGACTAAAAATGTAACAAATGTGATGTGAGGCATTCCAAAGAAATGTCAGCTCACATGGAGCTCAAAGACTTTGTTTATGGAAAAAGTGAAATACATACTGACCCAGAGTATGCAAACAAAAATGGCATAAAATAACAATGCGAACTCTATTCCCCACCATGGTCTTGAGTTGTTTTGTTTTTGTCTTAACTTTAGATGGCATGTGTAGAAAAGAAGCCATTTCCCCCCCAAAATATACTGTTTAAGACCTGAAATTTAAATTCTTTAGCCTACACCAAGGCACTCAAGGTCTCCAGAAGCATTAAAAATAAAAATACTAATTTCGGCTAAACCTTCAGACTTAAGAGTATCCAGGCTTGTGGTAATTCACAAAATTACCACAGAATAAGACAATTTTCCCTGCATTCTGGACCCAAGGTAAGACTGCCCTTCCTGGTCCATTTGTTCTTCTGGTCCAGAATGTACTTCTATGGCTTACGAGCTAGAAAATGTATTTATTCTAAGGAGGCAGAATTCAGAATAAATACATCAGCAACATGAACAACATGGCCCTGTCGTCCTTTTAGGGAGGACCAAGGTGGGCCAAGGAATAGAGCCGAAAGATTGGACTAAGTACTTTTATTAACTGTCTGGTATTTTCTATTCAAGTACTAACTGTGCAGCATCTGTAATATATCTATTATGTACAATCTAAAATACAGTCATAAGATAGGACAGAGCTAGCAACTATTGTTATTTCAGTTTTCTTCAATTTTTCTGAGAAGTTTTCAAAATCTAGTACTTCCTTTAAAATCAAGAAAAATTTAGGAACAATCTAAATTTGTCATTTTCCATCTTCAATCACTAATGTACCTTCAGTTATGACTAAATTACTTTTCTTTTAAAACATTCATTGTCAGTCAAATATTTTTAGCCTATCATGTTTCCTTAGGGTTTGATTTTAGTCATTTATTTCTCATTTCTTTCCTCATATTCCATGAGAATGTATTTGTTACCTCTACCGACTAGCTTTACCTTCTCCATCTTCCTTGGCTTTATCTTTCTCTTTCCTGAAAATTAACTCTGGAAAACCTTCAAGCCTCAGTCTTAGGCCCTAACTATCCCCATATATTCAATCGGTTATTCACAAATGATGAGCCATAAAATTACATCTAACTCAGATCTGAGTCCACGATCTGAATATTCAACATACTATCCTCCACTATAACTCACAATTACCTCTTCATTTAACATATCTAGATTTAAGTTATGATCTTCCCACAAACCAATGCTAAAAAATATTTACCGCTGTTCCCTACCTCAGTGGAGAGCACCCACCATCCACTCAGATACATGACCCAGAAACCTAAGACTTAATCCTTGACCACATCCTCTGTTTCAGTCTACAAAAACAGTTCATTCATCACTATGTCCTCCCATATATGTCCCCATACATTCCAAACTCCTCTGTCCATCCTCTTCTTCCCATCTCTGCTATTATCACTGTTACCTGTCCTTTCTCAAGGGGATCACTACAATAGTCTATTACTGGGGCCTTTCACATCTACTCTCCTGCACACAAATTCAACTATTCTTCCCATTGCAGCAAATGTGGTCTTTGCAAAATTTACATCTTATAAAGTCATCCTAAATAAGTCCTGCTTAAAACCCTTCAGTGGCTTCTTTCTGCTCTTAGGTAAAAGCCCAAATTCAAAGATGGTCTGCAAGGTCCTGCGTTGTCTGGCTCCAATACATCTTTAGTCTCATCTTACTTATTCCATGTTTCCCCTCACTCTACACTTCATCTACAGTGACCTTCTTTCATTTTCTAGAACATTCCACACTCCCCTCCATTACAGGGCTTTCGTGATGCTGTTCTCATTTTCCAGAATACTTTTTTTCTCCCATATGGTAGCCGTGATTATGTACCTACCATGTCCATGTCCTGATTCCTGGAATTTGTGAATATATTACCTAACATGGCCAAAGGGATTTTGTGGATGTGATTAAGGATCTTGAGACTGGAAGGTTATCCTGGATTACCCAGGTGAGCCTAATGAACTCACAAGGGTCCTTATGAGAGGAAGGTAGGAGAGTCTGTGAGAGGAGGAGATGCAACAATGTAAGCAAGAGGTCAGAGTCACAGAGAGATCTGCAGATGAAGGAAGGGGTACTAATGAATGCAGCCAGCCTCAAGAAGCCAGAAAAGGTAAGAAGTGGACTATGCCCCAGAGCTTCAGAAGGAACACAGCCTAGTCAACACATCGATTTTAGGACTTCTGGCCACCAAAACTAGAAGAGAATAAGCTTATGCTGTTTTAGGTCACTGGGTTTGTGGTAATTTTTACAGCAAAATTAAGCAATGAATACACCCACCTTCACCAGTAACTGCATAGTGCACTGATCTCGGGTCAAATGCATTTTTAAGGCTTCCCTGAAATTCTTAATTGAGGCAAATGCCCCTTTTATGTATTCTCAAGGCATCCTCTACATCACCAGTTAAGGTTGTAACATACAATTATTTACAAAATTGATTATTTGACTCATGCATTCTCCTTTACTAGATCGAAGTTCTACAACACTAGGAACCACATCTAGTTTTGTGCACCAAAGTACCCGGCAAAGTACCTGGCACATAGTAGGCACCCATGGATTTTTTTTCACTTCAGCACAAGAACAACCTGCTGTCCTCTACCAATCAGTAACGCCATTTTGGTAGGTAACCTGTGGAGGGTCTTTCTTCAGCCATCTTGCTCAGCACTACATGGGCCCTGAATCTGAAGAGCTCTGAGTTTCTTTCAAGAAATTTTCTTCTGTTATATATTCGGTTATTTCCTCTCTCCACTCCCTTCTCTCCTTCTGAAATTTCTAGTAGATCGGTATTAGAATTTTGGTCTACCCCAGTTCTTTGTGCCTTTTAGGCAGCATTCTAGAAAAACTACAAAGCTCAATCTTTCAGATTGCTGATCTGATCTTCAGCTGTGCCTCCTCCGCTTATTACTCCATCTGTATGGAAAGTTTAAATATAGTCAATGAAATTAGAACACAGAGAGATCCAATTGATCCTTTATGAACTAGCCTCTCACCCCTCTAAAATCTATTGATCATGTGTAATTTCTAAATCATATTCTCTTGCTCTGCCAATTCAATTGCCTTGAGTAGTAAGTATTCACAATGTGGATTTCCTTAAATATTTTGTAACCCTAGTTGTACAGTATGCCCTTTTACCCATCTGTAGTTGCTGGATCTATTTGTTGCAGCCTGCAAATTTCATGGAAAGATCTAGATATGGTGTGGGTAGGGTGGGCTGGCAATTTTTAGTTCTTCACAAAGGAATTCAAGCTCCTCTTTAGACAGTCAGTAGCTGCCTGGAACACATTCTCCCTCTTGAGTCTTAGGAAGACTTAATGGTCTGAGTGCTGTTCCTTATTTAATCAGCCTGACTACTGAAGAACAGAATTTTTAGCAAGAAGCAGTTTTTCTTTGATATAAAAAACAAAAGGGGCACCTGGGTGCTCAGTTGGTTAAGCATCTGCCTTCGGCTCAGGTCAGAATCCCAGGGTCCTAGGATCAAGCGAGCCCTGCATGGAGCACGCTGTTCAGCAGAGAGTATGCTTTTCCCTCTGCCCCTCCCCCTGCTCGTGCTCTCTCTCTCAATAAGTAATTAAATCTTAAAATAATAACAACAACAAAACTCCAAAAGTTCTTAATATGAAGTCCCTAAAAAGATTTGCAGTTCCACAAAATCCCAGAAATTACATATGGAATTACTTTCTCTATGTGCCTTTTTCTAAGTAGAAAGTGTGCAGCTTTCCTAGGATAGCCAAAGGGTTCTGTGACTCTAAAAATGTTAAGATCCACTGCTTAAGGATTTAGGAAGATGATTTTAATGTAAATCTGAGGGTTTTCTTGTTTTTTCCAAGTTGTCTGCTTTGTCTATCTCTCAAAAATAGTGCCAGATTAGTAACAATATTAACTAGTGTAAATCTGGTTGACCAAGATTTCATTATACTTGTGATTAAGTCATAAGCAAATGGGATGGAATAAGTATCTTCAAAAAGTAAGAGAATGTCACAGTCACAAAACAATGAGCTACTATAGGAGAACCTTTTAGATGTTCTGAAGTTTTACATGACTTTAAAAATACCTATATTTCTTTTCATTTGCTATTCTTACTAATGAAGACATCGTCTAAACCAACAACTGTACTAAATGACTGAGACATCTGACCCAAATAGTGATTATTAAAGGAAGAGATATGATATCAACTTCAGAAATAATTAATGATCAATGTTCTGAAGAAAATAATTTAGAGTACACCACACATCTAGTCTTTGTACATCCAGCACCTGCTGGATAAATATTTATTGAATCAATACGGAAATGGAAGAATGAGTTAGTCTGAATATGATATTTTAAGAATTATCACTTCCTTAGGAAGGCAGTGTGCAATTTTAAATGATTCATAAAGTAGAAAGATGGCAGAACTAAAAAAAGACAAATATAAAAGCTTATGCTAATAGATCAAATGAGAAAATGCCACACACACACACAAAAGTAAAATACCTAAGAATCGTGCTGAATCAAAAGCAGATTAAATCGGCTCTTCAAAAACATTATCACAAAGATGAATTTCATTATCTATCAAGCAATGGCTTTAACAAAAGACAAAAGACTTACTAGGAGAGCAAAATGATATTTTGCTATCTACATTTTAAAATCTCCAAAGAAAAGATTAACAAAGTCAACATCGAGGAATAAAAATCATGAAAGAACAGTAAGTAGAGCCCACAAGGAAAATTCAAGCTCTGGCAGTTCTAACAAGAGGGAAAAAATATGCAATAAACCATCTTTTCGCTATATTAGAAAAAAAAAAAAAAAAGCAACCCGAAGTATTTCTATTATTGCCTGAAAGGTTAAACGAAAGTGATTATATGTCTTCCAGCTCTCTAAGAAAAAGCAGGGGCAAACATCAGAAAACCTCTCTTGATGAGACTGTGAGAGCTACTACTGTTGAAAGAAGACACAAGAAAAAAAAAGTCATTTCAAATTTTTTAAAACAGAAAAATTAAAAAGGTTTAAACATTTTTCTGCCCGGAGATGGGGCTTACACCAGATTTCTCATGACGCTTTCCAGCTCTATACTCTGATCATGGAGAAAAATATCTAACCCCTTTGAACGTAAATGAGTTCTAAGTTATTATGCAGAGAGAGGGAGTTTTTCTTCTTTGACCTGCCAGGCTTCTGATGGTCAATGTTATACTCCAAGATCCAATTAACAGCAGCAGTACAACCACAGTAAGAAACAAAATAAACTTACCTCCTGTTCTTCCATTACCGATCTGCAGAGCAGGCTGAAGGCTTCTTTCATTTTGCAATAAATGAGGCAAATGATAATAAATACTTGGCACTTGAAGAGATTTTTTGCTTGTTAACTCCTTTAATAGCTTCAGGGTATTATCTAAAACAGAAAAGCATAATTAATGCACAGGACTGCCTTACTTAACACAAGTTGCTGATTTTACAAATACAGCAGTAAAAATTTGTGCCTTTTAGGGAGCATTCTCATATATTATGAGAACTAGAACTAAGGAATTTTCTTTCCTAATTTCATACTTTGGTGAATAAGATCTCCATTTAAAATGAAAAAGGACACTTGCTCAACCAAAGTCTCAGAGTCCCGATGTTGACAGCACTCCAAAGAAGCCACAGTACCGTGAAAAGGTAGAATGCTTTCATCACTTGCCTGAGTTCAGAACTCAGGCCCTGCAGGACACTCTCAACATGCCACCTGTTTATGAAAATGCAATAAGCATGTTCACCACCAATAACTTTCACTTTCCTTATGCTATTCTATTTTACTGAATTTTCACATGGAAGATTTTTTTTTCCAAAAAAAAAATACAAGTACAATAATTTAAACAGCACAATTTGAGAATGCTCCGTAGAGATCCTAACTTCCAAATAATTTTTCCATTTTTCTTGGAAGAGTTAATGAATCCTTTAATATAATATGAAATAAAAAATCTAGTAAGCAATATTGTTTTAAAGTTCCAACTATATTATAATTTAATCTTTTAAATACAGAAGTTAGCAGTAAGGACCTAAAGCCTTGAAGATTTCATGCAAAACTCTATGAAAACTCCATTAAAAATGTGACAAGAAACAAAAATTCACAAAAGAAATGCAAATAACTGTTATATTAACATTTAATAAAATTAACATTTAATCTCATAAGAAACAATTGTAAATTACAAGACACCAATTTCAACCTATCAACTTAGCATAAGATTAAATAGTAATATTAAATATTGGTGATAATGTGATATATGTTTCAGCTATTCAGAAGGGCATCGAAAAAACCTAAAACATGTCTGCATTATTAATCAATAATTTCCCTTTTAGGAATTTCACTTTTATGCACTCAGTAAATATTCAGTGATGATCTATTTTGTCCCAGCCACTGTGTCATGTGTTTAGAAATGAACAGTCATCAAAACATAGATCCTTGTTTTTAAGGGAAGTCATAATTTAATGAAATAACGAAGGGCTACCAGAAATGTGACCAATTTATACACAAAGACATTCATCGCAGTGTTATAAATTGGGGAGAAAAAACGACACAGGAAAATCCTATTTGCCTAGTAGTAGAAAAACATTTAACACATTATGGTATATGGTTAACTAACATACAGCCATTGAAAATGGCATTTCCGAAGAATATTCAATGACGTAGTAAAATGCTAATAGCCTTATTCCAAAAGTAAAAATGAGGCTTTAACACACAATCACAATTTGGAAGAAAAACATAAATGGAAAAAAGACTAGAAGGAAACACAAAATGTTAAATCACTTGGCAGCAGGCTTATGAGTGATTTTTTATTACCTACACCATTCCATAATTTTAAATGTTACCGTGCCATGACATACATTTCACAATCAGGAGGGCAAGCACAGAGCATGAAAATTTAAAAACAAGGTCAGGTAGTGAATCTAAGACAAGAGGAATGAATGACAAAGGATGGGAAAAGATGCTGCTAAATGAAAAAGTGTATTAATCTTGAAAGATTACATAAATTTTGAGGCGATTACATACATATGTCAATTTAATTATTAGACTAAGAAAAGCACAAAACAGAGAGAGAATAACTGGCATTCATCTTACTCTAACCACAAGTTCTTAGAGAAGGAACAGATCAGATACCCCCGAAAGTACACACTGTAATAAAACCAATTTTTTTTTATAAGTCAGAGATAAGAGTACTAATTGCTTCAAATAGCTCAAAGGTTCTCCAGAGTCTGAGGTCCATACAAGTCACAACATAAAAACACAAAATTAAATTTTAATCTCATTTGGAATATGTTTTTTAAAGATCTGGCTTTTTGCTATTGTCAGTGAAATTTATACAACTGAAATCTAAATCAATATTACATTACTCTCTTAAAATCAAATTTGGCAATTAATAAAAATTGTTTTATAATTTACCATTATAGGAAAGTTTTGTGTGATGTTTCTCTCTGATAACAGTAGTAAATGCTGGTTGATAAGCTACCTCATACAACTCTCAAATAAATTATTTCACATAACCCTTTGAAAATATATTTTTATAATATAACTAAAAATATCATTTGTACCTGAAAATTTATTTAATGCATCCTTACTTCCATTTGTTTCTGCTCCTACACGCTTGAACTGTTGTACAATGGCATTTAGTTCAGAAGAGCGTTGTGAGATTCTATGTTCAGCTATTCGAAGACGTTCTTTCAAGGCAAGAAACTCTCGTTGATAAGCAATCAGTTTTTCTAGAAGCAAAACCAAAAGTTTTTAGTATCTTAAAAAAAAACATATAACTGTAAGATCAGAAATTTTAAAGTCAAATTTCCCAGAAAGAGATATTCATTTATGTATTGATAGAGAACTGAAAATAAAAAAGAGCCCTAACCAGTTATATATAACAAAGCCTCCATAATGTAATGTTTGTTTGTTTTAGCGTTAGAAAGCAGGTTTTTTTTCCTGAGACTTTCTTTAAATTTTTTTAAATTTAAATTCGACTTAGTAAACATATAGTGTATTATTAGTTTCAGGGGTAGAATTTAGTGATTCATTAGGTGCATATAACACCCAGTACTCATTCCATCAAGTGCTCCCATCCCCCACCCACTGCCCCTCCAGCAACCCTCAGTTTGTTCCCTATAGTTCAGAGTCTCTCATGGTTTGTCTCCCTCTCTGTTTTTGTCTTATTTTTCCTTCCCTTCCCCTGTGTTCATCTGTTGCTCCTAACATCTGTAAGAATGCAAGCACTTTCTACTTAGCACTTACAAAATGTAAAGATAGGGAGAAAAGGACAAAAGTTTTTAGAATTAACACTTCAAGCATAATACTAACATCATTTCTCAAAAGGTTCGAACAACTTGTTTGTATTAAGAAGATGGAGAGATGAAGTATTGAAACTGATGATAATATATCGAATAATAAAATGATTATTGCCTCTTTTATAGCATAATCATTTATTTCCATAGGGTGTTTCCACTGTACTTCCTATTCTGCAAACATTTCCCTAGGCCAGACTTTGGCCAAATTCCTGATTCCTAAACACTCTATCAGACAGATGTAAAATAAACTGGGATGACCCCAGTTAAAAGTCATCCATTTTAATTTGAGAGAATCACAGGTCAGGAAAACCTCAGTCTGGGAAATAAAAGAGGATTTTATGAGGATAAATGTAGGCATTTGAAACAACAGTATCAGACAGCTCAGAAAGACAAAGTGCACAGTGAGAAGAGGCCTAAGGACAGAACCTGACATCAAAATCTAAGAGATGGTGAAAGAAAAAGCATTCATTAATCTCGATCAGCAATGCTGAAAGATAGCTGAGGCTCTGGGAGTAATATGAGCAATTTCCACAACCTCATTAAACTAAGAGAAACCCGAACAATGGTTTTCAACTTCTGTATCAAGCTAGATAATCCAGGGCTACTATTTTGACATCTCAACAAAACACACTTTAGAAAGACCACTTTTTATTTAATATCATTATCTCTGCTTTATTCAAGGATAGACACAATAAGAAACAGACTTACAAAAAATAAATCGGCATGTTTCATAAAGTTAGTCTTAAAAACAGGCAATGATGTTGTTCCTTGTCCCTTACACAAAAGCCCACAGAGTAAACACCTCTTCAAAATTTTGTGGCAGGGGAAAAAAAAAGTCTGTCCTGCTCAACCATCATTCTTCCTTATATTGAACAATGACAGCCACGTAAGCAGCTGTATTCCCCCTTAACCTGCTGGCTTTAGGAGGGAAGGAAGGAAAAAGCAGGCTGTGATTAGGTCGGGCAGATAGGGAGCTTCGAGGCACCATCAAGGTCCTAACGACTGACCTGGGTAGGGGTCCAATAAAATTTGTTATTATACATTCATAGTTTAGGCACTTATCCATATGCATAAATGCGTTAAATAAAAGAAATGTCAAAAAGATACTATTCACAAACACAAAAGTATAAACAATTATACTCTAACAAAAACTGTAACATTGATAACAAGAGATACCCAAGATTCATGCAATGAAAACTACAAACCCCTTACGGACACCTCTACCAAAAGAGTAAATGAAGTCATCTCAATCCTTAGTGAGAAGGCTCAAACTTGTAAAAAGGATAAATTCTACCCTAAGTTAAATAATAAATTCAATTCAATACCTTTCAAAAGAATAATGAAACTCTTTTGGAATATGACCTTTTATATGTGATTCTAAAATTCACCTAGAGGAGAGAATGTGTTTAAAGAGGGAAAAAAAAAAACAAACAATAAGGGGGAATTTGCTCTGAGATCAGAACACACTAGAAGGTTATAGAAATTAAAGCAGTGTGGACTGCCAGGTCCAGAGAGTGCAGACAAGAGCCGGTGACACCAAGCAGGCTGTGTCCAAAATCAGCACAGGTCAACGGTCCCTTCAGTTCCTCCCTCTTCACGTGAGCAAGTTAAAATCCTCTCCTGAACACTCACGCAGTGCTGAGGGTGTGGTTTCTTGACATCACCCACCCAAAAGAGAATTAAAACTCTCTGGAAAATAAGTTTAAGACGAACCTAAAACAATCTGGTGTACAGTAAGAAAACACTATTTAAAAACAAAAAACACCACAGGACTTGTCAAAAGGGCACAGCAAGGGACCTGAGGGGCTCGTCACCAGATTGGGGGCAATTTAAGTACGAAACAAATATCGATAGTAACAGATGAGGGAGATGGGTTTCTTAGAGCAGAATGCCAACCACTAAATGTAGAAGGAATGATGAATGTTGGAAAAATCACCATTCTGCAACCATCACAGCAATGACTGATTCAGGCAAGAACTGAAAATGGACGCTAAGACTGGCGGGGGGAAGCGTGCTGAGCAACGGGATAGATATGCCACCTCAGAGCGTCTCCCTACAAAGTACTCGTGCATTTACACAGGGCAAAACATGCTGGTTTTACCAGGAGAAACGTGGCAGACATCTTTCTTAAGCGATCAAAGTTTACCTCAGCAGCCAGAAAACGGACGTGAGGTGCCTCCTGATGCGAGGCGCGGAGGACACGCCTCGTTCGCGCGGTATTCCTGCCAAAAATGCATAATCTGAGTCTAATCTCGAGGAAACATCAGACGCATCCAAACTGAGAGACAAGGTACAAAACAAAAAGCTGGTACTATAAAAAAAATGTCAAGGTCATCGAAGACAAAGGCTTGTGAGGAACTGCCGCAGATGAAGGGACTAAAGGAGATGAGACAACTCAAGGCAAGTGCAGTCCTGGCTGAATCCTGGACCAGAAAAACTACACGCTACAAAGAACATTACTGGAAAAGAATAGCAGAATACGGGCTATAGACTAGATATTATATCAATGTTAAATTCCCTAAATTGGATACTCATAGCAGAGTTCCTTGTTCCTAGGAAATCGACATTAAATTAGGGGTAAAAAGGCATGATTTCTGTAATTTATACCCAAATATTCCTAAAAACAAATGAATTATCTACATATAGAAAGATGATAGAGGCAAAATAGTCACAATAGAGGAAATGTATAGAAAAGTCATTTTGCACTGCCCTGGTAACAGTTCTTGTTTGAAACTTTAAAAAAAAAACAAGTTTTTAAAAAGTAAGCTGGAGGACTGGATGGCATACAGGTTAGGGCTTTTCACAGCGCTTGACTGGGAACACGGGATATGGACCTGAGCGCAGTCTCTGTCCCTTTACACATTTTCTTGGTACTTTATGAAACCACCTTCCCAGAGGCCAGCTTCACCAAGCAGGGAGAGTAACCAGTACCAGCAGAGAAATGCCCCCATCCCTAATTCCAAAACACTGCCCTGCTTTGAGGTGACCTGGCCACGCTTCTGGAAAGATCCCTTGGGCCCATGAAGTGCTGGATCAAGTCCTAAGTATTTTCTTTCAGCCCAGATGCTAGTGCTGTTGTTAGCCCAAAGCCCACAGCTACGAAACGGCCCCAAATGGGTCATTTCCCATCTCTCACATCCATCCTTGGTTTCTATATTAAAAGGATTCTCTCCATGATATCAGAGCAAGTCCATACTTCACACCATGTCAATGACAGAGTATGTGTGGTAAAGCCCTCGGCAAGATCTGCTAGGAATACCACAGAACGCTGTTGGCTCCTCTCAACAGAAAGGAGTGACATATAATCTCCCCACAGCTCTCCTACGAGTGCAGTACATCCTCCGTCATCTACCCAAACACAGGCTCACTAGTGACTTCTAGAATTTTCTCTACCTCTATTTCCCATAGTATTACACTGCTCCCTTGAGGAGAGTGATGTATCATCCCAGGAGTTCAGTTCAAACTTCAGAATAGACCAAAAAAAATCCCTTCAAATTAATGATAACATGTTTGACAATTCTCTGTTCTCAACATTAGTAACACAATTCTTATTTTTGCTTTTCTTTAATCATTCCCTTCAGTTTCTATTGGGGGATTGGCAGGAAACCTTGTGGGAACGCTTATACTATCATCTTACTGGGAAGTGCCTAGTTTTATTTGTTTTGTTTTTATTGTAAAAGTTAATATAACTTTTGTTAATTGCAGAAAATCATATATCCAGATGAAACAATGAAAGTACAAATCATGTTGCGTGAATCTAAGACTCTGAAACAAAATTTCCAAAGAGACCACTTTAATTCCTTCAAAGCAAATAATCAAGCCAGTTTTCCTGGGAAAAGTATACCTTTAGGGTCTCAAACACTTATTAGGTTGAACCATATGAAACTGCTGATATTTGATCATTTTTGACAAAAATGTCAATTTCACATGGTTAAATAATTTAAAAATCACAGCTTTGGACTCAACAATTTAAAAATGTGTGAACAATATAGATGAAAAATTAACACAAACAAAAGGTACTAAAAACAAATACCCAATACATAATATATAAAAACAGAACAAAAAACTTCATTTTTCAAACAATAGTACCTCTTTATTATCAAGATGTAGGGGATACTACTGAATTCTATGAGCTAACATTAAAAACTGGCTTTTTATATTAAAATTAAAATTACCAAAAGTTAAACCATTTTTAAATTTCTTAATTTTAAAATACATTAAACAATAAAATTCTAGCACTGGGAAGAATGTTGATAAGTACTGTGGTCCATCCCTCTATCCTTTAGTACTACAATGAATTATTTCAAACAGATAAATATTTATTTATGAGGAACTCCCTTAGAAATATATTCCACAATTTGACAAGCTTTACTTTTCAGAAGTCATTGCCTTTGAAAAACACTTCCCCTCACATTCATCATTCTTAGACAAACATTTTTTTAAAAAAGAAAGCCCAGATGAAATTATGGGCAGTTTCCCATTTAAAAATCTTTTTTTTTATTTTAATGTTTTTTTATTATATTATGTTAGTCACCATACAGTACATCCCTGGTTTCTGATGTAAAGTTCGAGGATTCATTAGTTGCGTATAACACCCAGTGCACCATGCAATACGTGCCCTCCTTACTACCCATCACCAGCCTATCCCATTCTCCCACCCCCTCCCCTCTGAAGCCCTCAGTTTGTTTCTCATAGTCCATAGTCTCTCATGCTTCATTCCCCCTTCTGATTACCCCCCTTTCTTTATCCCTTTCTTCCCCTACCGATCTTCCTAGTTCTTACGTTCCATAGATGAGAGAAACCCTATGATAATGTCTTTCTCTGCTTGACTTATTTTGCTTGGCATTATCTCCTCCAGTGCCATCCATGTTGCAGCAAATGTTGAGAACTCGTTCTTTTTGATAGCTGAGTAATATTCTATTGTATATATGGACCACAACTTCTTAATCCAGTCATCTGTTGAAGGGCATCTCAGTTCCTTCCACGATTTAGCTATTGTGGACAATGTTGCTATGAACATTGGGGTGCATATGGCCCTTCTCTTCACTACATCTGTATCTTTGGGGTAAATACCCAGTAGTGCAATGGCTGGGTCATAGGGTAGCTCAATTTCATTAGCCATCAGGGAAATTCAAATCAAAACCACACTAAGATACCATTTAAAAATCTCTTAAAAAATAAAAGAACTGAATTCAGAAAGGGTTTAGAAGAACTAGTGTAGAAAAGCCAAAAGACAACGGAGCAGGAGTCCAAATGACATAGGTCGAACAGAATTTGAACAGACAATTCTAATTAGAATGGATATAGCTAAAAGTTACAAACAAGACAAGGTATCTCATTCTCTAACATTCCCATGCATAAGAACCACCTGGAAGAAATTGTTAAAACACAAAATTCTGGACCCCACCTCCAGAGATTTTGATTCAGGTCTGACACGGTGCTTAAGAATTTTAAACAAGCGGGGCATCTGGGTGGCTCGGTTGGTTAAGTATCCGACTCTTGACTTCGGCTCAGGTAATGATCTCAGGGTTGTGATAGGAGCCCTACGTCGGGCGCCATGCTGGGCGAGGAGCCTGCATAAGACTCTCTTTCTCCCTCTGCCCCACCTCTCTTTAAAAAAAAAAAAAAAAAAAGACTTCAAACAAGCTCCAAGGTGATGCTGAGACACCCATGAGCAGCACTGAGGTAACAATACTGTCCCCAAAGTAGGTCTAGACTCAAGCAGCCTGGAAATTTGTGTAGTTCTGCTCTACTATCTACTAGCTGCTTCTCCTCTCTCTGGCTTACATGTTAAGGGATCGGTGGACAGAAGGGGGTCATTAAAATGTTCAGGACATAATCCTCAAGATTACACTTGGGGCACAGAGGGGTTTCAAAATAGCCAGTCGACACCTACTTCCAAGGTCCTCTTAAGAATTATGTAGAATTACCAAATCATCCCCTGTTTCTGGAGTATTCCACTCAGGATCCACCATATAAGCATGGATTCTAAACTCAAAAGGGAAAATGGAGCTCATAGATATACAGAATCATATACTTTATTTAAATTAAAACAATGAGTAAAATTCCTTTGTTCCCCTACATAATGTTTTCACTATGCTTACAAAACAGAATCCTAACTAGTGAATGAATACCAGATAAGCTATGGTTGAGAAGTTTTCTGGAATAAAATCACTTTTTGTGAATTGTCCCCTAAGTAATATAATCATTAACAATGTCATTCAAAACAGACTTCCAGGTAGAGGTTTATTAAGAGTTAAAATCTATCCACTGAAGCACAATCCCTTAAGATAATCAAATAGTGCTGCATATACTTCCGACAAACTCCTAGAAATATTTTCTTAATCTAAATAGCTGCAAATCATTTTCCTCAATTTCTTGGAGGACAGGGCAATCTCTTTTCAGCAATTATCCTTACGTCCCAAATTCCATTATCATAGTGAAATGAGACGAAAAAACAGTAAATTGCATAACTTAGGATAATGCTTACTACAGTATACTTAGCCGTATGTTTATAACCATTCTTTACTTTCAAAATATATCAACAATAATTTTATTAAACCTGATTTTTAAAAACTCAACAAGCTATAAGGAGCTTGGAGTAAAAATTATCAGACAGTTACGAACTCTATTCCTTGAGTACTTAAACTTACTAGCAGACGTTTTCCAAAGAAGTGCTTTGTTCCCAAAGGAAAAATTGTATTCTAAAAGATACAATGGTATGTATTTTCCCTCGAAGAATCACTCCAGACAGAGCATTACATTCTACATCAGAATCATCTTTATTTAAAAAGCAGAATACTGACCATTAGCCAGTCCTACGCTATGGACGCTACCCTACCAACAAACACCATGCCCTCTTTCCGTATCTCCCTGGCTAGATCTGGTTATTCCTATTATGATCTATTTCATGCTTTCTTCTTCCCTCACTCTTTACTTTCCTCTTGTTTCTTATTTTCCACCTTTCTCTCCTAATACTCTTCTGCAAAACCCTTCCCAAATTCTTGTGTTTCTTTCTGGACTTCTCATTTTCATCCACAAACTTCACATCTCTCACCTCTTTCTTTTTTCATGTTACCCTCATTCCCCCCATCCACCCTGCAATATCCCCACCTTCTCTACTGTGTTTGTTTTAAATTACTGAGGACTTTTTTCTCCAATGGACATAAGTGGTCCCACTTGCCTGGAGACACTAATTTTGTTGTTTTTTGTCTCACTTGAGAATTTAGGGTTCTTCCTTCTTGGAACCGCAATGGCTAAATAAATAAATAAATAAGGAAAACATTTCATAATTACTCGATAAATCAGAAAATGAATGTGGAGAGACAGGGAATGTCACTCTAAACTCCAATAATGTTGGTGAAATTGATTATAGAAGTGAAATCTCAGACTAAGACTCTTCGGATGACAATATCATGGATGAATTTTATCAAGTTCAAGAGCAAGACTGCCAGTTACAGGTCAAAACAGAGATCCCCCTAGACTTCCCACTAAGTATAGTAAAAACCCTGGACATTACATATCACAAATACAAAGAAGACTCAAAAGTAGAAGAAGCCAGATAGAGGGGACAGTGAAACCCAAGGAACAATACAGCAGCGAGTTCTCTGAGTCTCTTCTTTTTACTTCATATATTCCAGATTAAGTACTGGAGAAATCAGCATCCTGGAAACACCACAGGAGCACACAAAAACACCCCAAGAAAAACTTGCTCTCTCCAGACAAAGGACTAAGGATGGAGCAACCTAGCAACAGAGAAAACTTTTAGACAATAACTACTATATTTCTGACCAAAAACCATGAAAATAATCATGGTCCCATCTCCACCCCACTGGCAAAAGCCAATCATGGAGTCTAGACCTCTACCCCTGTGTGTACACACACACACACACACACACACACACACACACACACACACACACACCAGGGTGATATCAGAAAAGACTGTGTGCAGGGTATCTGGGTGGTACAGTCAGCTGAGCGTCCAACTCTTGGTTTCAGCTCAGGTCATGATCTTGGGCTCATGAAATCAAGCCCAACAGGCTCCATGCTCAGCATAGAGTCTATTTCAGATTCTCTCTCCCTCTGCCCCTCATGCTCTCTTTTTCTCTAAAATAAATAAATAAATCTTAAAAAAAAAAAAAAAAAGGAAAAGGAAAAGACTGTGTGAAGAGTGAGGACTTACATTACCTTTCAGCAGTAATGTGCCCCCTGCAATGCATTATCAGTAGAGGCCACATGGAAAGCAGTAACAGGGTACTTCCCCCTCTGCCAGCCAAAGCTGGTGCCATCAGAGGACTAATAGGGAATCAATCTCCTACCCGTGCACAACAGTAATGAGGAGCCCCTTCCCACTGGGTATCTCCACCTTCCCTCCAAATCTAAAAATGGTGTCAGAAATGATCAGTTAAAGAGCACCTGGGTGGCTCAGTCGGTTAAGTATCTGACTTTAGTTCAGGTCATGATCTCGGGGTCCTAGGATCGAGCCCCACATCAGGCTCCCCATTCAGTGGGGAGTCTGCTTGTCTCTCTCCTTCTCCCTCTGCCCCTCTCCCTGATCATGTTCTGTCTCTCTCTCAAATAAAATCGAAAGAGAAAGAAAGAAAGAAAGAAAGAAAGAAAGAAAGAAAGAAAGAAAGAAAGAAAGAAAGAAAGAAAAAAGAAAGAGAAAAGGCCAGCTAAGACAGACAAGTTAAACAAGACCCAGAGTCTCATAACATAATAGCCAAAATGCCCTGGCCTGGATAGCTGAAAAATCACCCATCATACTAAGAATCAGGAAAATCTCAACCTGAAAGAGAAAAGACAATCAGTACATGCCAATACCAAGATGACACAGATGCTGGAATTATCTGATAAAGATTTTAAAGCGATCATTGTAAAAATGTTTCAACAGGCAAATTTTAAAAAAATGAAGAAAAAGAAAGAAACCCTATGCAAAGAAATAGAAGACAGAGTTATAGAAACAAATGAAAATTTTAAAACAGAAAATACCGTAACTGAAATTTAAAAAATTTAATGTCTGGACTGAAGAGCAGAATGAAGAAGAAAGAAGAAAGTGTCAGTGAATCTTGAGAAAGACAACCAAAATTGCCCAATCTGAACAACAAAGAGAAAACAGGCCAGAAAAAAAATTTTTAACAGTCTCAGGGACGTTTGAAACTATAACAAAAGATCTAAGATCTAACATTCCTGTCAACAGCGTCCCAGAAGGAAAAAATCAAAGAGAATGGGATGGGAAAAATATTAGAAAAAATAACTGCTAGAATTTCCCAAATTTGGCAAAAGATGTCAACACACATAAAGATGTCAGAAGCTGAGAAAATAACAAAAAAGATAAGCTCAAAGAAACCTATATCAAGAAATACCATGAATGAACTTCAGAAAACTAGAGACAAAGAAAAAATCTTGACAGCAGCCAGAGACATGACACATTATCTACTGGGAAAAAAAATAATAATTTGAATAACTGCAGATTTCTCCTCAGAAATCATGGCAGCCAGAAAGAAGTGGCATGACATTTTTCAAGTACAGAAAAAAGAAAAAAAAAAAATTCCGCATCTGGCAAAACCCTCAAATCAAGACATTCTCAGACAAAGGAAAACCAGTGGAAATGTTCATCAGCAAACGCACCCTAAAAAAATGGCTAAAGGAAGTTCTTGAAATGGAAAGGATAAAAGAAGTAATCTTGGAACATCAGGAAGGAAGAAAGAACCAGAAGAGCAAAAACAGGGTGAACACAACAGACATAGCTGCTCTTTTCAAGGTTGCCAAATCACGTTTGGTGGTTAAAGCAAAAAGTAGAACATTGTCTATGTACGTTCTCGATGTAGAGAACATATTTTAAAACAATTATAAACTGTGGAGGGTAAAGGGGCTTTAAAGGCAGTAAGTTTCTACATTTCACTCAAACTGATAAAATGCCAATAGCAGCAGATCGCAATAAGTTATATACGCATAACACCTAGAGCAACCACTAAAATATCTATACAAAGGGATACACTCAAAACACTACAGATAAATAATAATGCAATTTTTTAAACATTCAAGCAACCCTTGAGAAGTTAGGAAAATAAACAGGGAAGCAACAGAAGAAGAGGGAATAGTGACTAAAAATAAAATGACAAGACTTTATAAAGCCTAACATCACTAATCACATTAAATGTTAATAGTCTAAAAATACCAATTAAAAGAGAGATTGATAGAGTGGATTAAAAATACATAATCCAGGGGTGCCTGGGTGGTGCAGTTGGTTGAGCGCCCGACTCTTGGTTTCAGCTCAGGTCCTGATCTCAGGGCTGTGGGAGTGAGTCCCACAAAGGGCTCTGTGCTCAGCAGGGAGTCTGCTGTGACTCTCTCTACCTCTCCCTCTGCCCGTCCATCCCCATTCTTTTTCTCAAAAATAAAAATAAAATCTTTAAAAAAAATACATAATCCAATTATATGCTCTTTATTCCATGCCATGGAATCTCACTCAGAAATAAAAAGGAACACGGGGCACCTGGGTGCTCAGTCAGTTAAGCGTCTGCCTTCAGCTCAGGTTGTTATCCCCAGGTCCTGGAATCGAGCCCGGCATTGGGCTCCCCACTGATCAGGGAGTCTGCTTCTCCTTTTACCCCTCTCCCTGATTGTGTATTCTCTCTCTCTTTCTCTCTCTCAAATAAATAAAATCTTTTTAAAAAATGAAAATAAAAAAAGAACTACTCAAGCATCCGACAACTTGGGTGGACTTCAATTATGCTGAGTGAAAAACGTCAACTGTAGAAGGTTGCATACTCTATGATTCCATTTGTATAAATTTTCAGCATGACAAAGTTATGGTAAGGAATAACAGATTAGTGGTTGCCAGGAGTCAGGGAGGTGGGGAGAAGCAGGGGTGATCTTTATGGTGATAAAATTGTTCTCTACCTTGGTGACGGTGGTGGTAGTTACGAGAATCTGTACAAGTGATAATATGGCAGAGAATTATACACTATACACACCCATGGTACCAATGTCAATTTCCCGACTTTGGCTTTGTACATTACACATATATAACTTATCATAAGAAGTAACCATTAGAGAGGAATGGGTGAAGGTTACATTGTATCCCTCTGTACCATCTGCAGCTTCCTATAATTCTATAGTTATTTTAAATATTTTTTAAAAAGCAAAACAAACAAAAAAAAAGGATGAACAATAATTTCTAAGGACAAAAAGGAAATACAGCATTTTCATTCAGTTGGTCATACAACTGGACGGATATCCTCAAAATATCTGCCATAAAAAGCGAGAACATCCTGTTTTGCTAAAATGAGGGAGAATGGTATTCTCTTGTCTAGCACATATGTGTGCAACAACATTTACGGGATTGGTTCCTAAGTAAACAGATGGTAAAGGCTAATTCGCATACAAAAGTGATTTAAAAGACATGATGTAGAAATAAAAAGACTTCACTGGGTTCATCATTCTGTTATCAATTTAATAACGAAAATGTTTTGCAATTAAGAAGCAAATAAGACAGCATCTTCTCTTTAACAAAATTATCAGCTACCAAAGTTTCCAAGAGTTTTGTGTTTTGATGATTAAAGTGCTGAAGAACTAGAAGTAATGATGAGTTAGAACCTATTAAATGTATTTAAAATCAAGTATTAGAATTTACAAGAAGGGTGTGTTCCAGATTCATGCATGAGAGTTGATGAGCAGCTAGTTGTGTTCAAAGGACATTACCCATTTCAGTTTGTATACCTACCAAACAAGAAGAATGTGCAATAAAAATTTGACTTTGCTAAATTTAAATTATTAAAACTTACAATAAAGTTGTTTTTCACTACCCCTTTATTCTTATTTCTCTATTATTTGTAAAATAACTTACAATAAAAATAAATAATGGTTGTCCACTGGACCCAATGATAAACAATGATAAAATGATAATGATAAAAATAATAATATATCATATGATAATCATATCATAATAAAATGGTAAAACATTATTTTTCCTGGTAAAATGAGGGCTTTTAGACTGAGTTTAGGGAAACGGCCAATTCCATCCACAGTTCACCCCTTCCCACACTACCTAAGGCAAACCTCAACATTTGGGGTTTGTACTGGAACCACGCTGCAGAAGGGTAGAGAGGATCAGGGAATTCAACAAGCATCTCTCATGATTTACTCCACTCTAACAAAGCAGCCTATTAGAGTAACAGCCCATCTACAGTTAATCCAACTCTCCATCTCTTTCATCTAATGCCCGAAGGGCACACAGAGAGGATGGCCCTACTCATACAGGTATCAGAGGCTGCAGTTGCTACAAAACACATGCCCTGAAGTTCTCATTTACAGGATAAGCACACTTCTCAAAAAGTCCTTAGGCCCTCTCTGAAGTTTTTCGTACACTCTGAAATTTCACCCCATTTTCCTACCGTGGTGCTCATCTATCCTCACGTCTTCACACAGAAGCCACTGTAAACCCTCATTTTATCCTTCACCTGGATTAGAACATAACTCTTCTCCAACCTTCTGGTATTTCCCTCCAGCTATTCTCTGGATGGTGACATGGCTTCCCTTCCGAACTGGAAACCCTTAAGTGACTCCCTGCTGAACTCTCTAACATTATCTGTAATGTCATTTAGGATTATTTCTTGCTTCAACATTATCAAACTGCTTGGGTCTCTCCAAACCCACTCTGAGTATTACCCTTCTCATGCATGCTGTCTGCTTATCAGACCTACCCTTTTCTTCCTTCATTCGATGAAATTCCACTTATCCTTCAAAATACTCTTTGGTCGTCTTCGCTATGAAGCTTTTCTCTGACCTCTATCCTCTGTTTAGTTCCTCTTTATCTTTTTTCTAACGATCTGAGAGAGAGAGAGAGAGAGGGAGCAGGGGAGGGGCAGAGGGAGAGGGAGAGAAGCAGACTCCCCACTGAGCATGGAACGATGTGGGGCTTGATCTCACAACCCTGAGATCATGACCTGAGCTGAAATCAAAAGTCAGAGGCTTAACTGACTATAACCCTCTTTATCTTCATTGCACTCCTATTTTAAATCTATTACACTGTACTATATTTACATACATATCTCCTTTTCCCTCCTAAACTGTGAGTTCCATGATGATAAATATGTCAGGAATTCCCAAGACCACACCCTGGTTCACCGACTCAGTAGAAGGACTCACAGTACTCAGCATACGGTCATATAAGCAAAGGGAAAAGGCACAGGGGTGGAAGTCTGAAGGAAACCAGGTACAAGCACCCAGGTCTTCTGCCAGTGGAGTAATACAGGACACACTTAATTCCTCCAGCAATGAACTCTGACAACACATGTGAAGTGTCATCTACCGGTAAAGCTCACTAGAGACTCAGTGCCCAAGGCTGTTATTGGAGGCTAGTCATGTAGGCAAGCTCTGCCTAGCACATACCAAATTTCCAGGCTCTAAGCAGGAAAGCAGATGTTCAGCACAAACCAAATTGCTTGTACAAATAATTTAGGCACAATAAGCCACTCTTATCATGTAGGGTAAGTTTTATACCAGTGTTTACCAGCCAAGTTCCCAGATGTGAGCAGAGAGGTCCAGCCTTGCAAGCAGGCCTTTCTAATGATAAGCAGTCTCAAATCTGTTGTTAACTCTTTACAGCAAGAATCACATTTTAGATTTTTTCCCCCTAAACATCAATGTGTTGTAGAATGCTAGGTAATTAGTAGCTATGCCAGTGAACTGCAAATATTCCTAAATTAAAAGAAAAGAAATCATTGTAAGAAACTGATAAACTTGACATAGCATTATTTATATGGTTAAGCTAATGATGGTAATTATATAATAGAATGTTTTGGACCCGCTAAAAACCATGACATGGGAAACATCTGTGATATATTAAGCAAAAACATAGGTTATACAACGTGCCCAATATGATACCAATTACATTTATATTTAGTATAGTAGCTCTCAAGCTTTTCGGTCTCAGAACTCCTTCACACTCTTCAAAATTAGAGGACCCCAAAGACCTTCTGTTTCTGTGAATTAGAGCTATCAATATTTACCATATTAGAAATTAAAACCAATTAACATGTAAAATATGTAAAATTTTAAAAACTAACCCTTTACATGTCAACATAAATAATATATTTTACAAAAAATAACTATTTTCTAAAGTAAAAATTTAGTAGAGTGATGTTTGCTCAAATCCCTCTAATGTCTGCCTTAAAAAAATACAGCTGAACGCTCATAGCTGCTTCTGCTATTTCTTTGAGAATGAAAAAGGCAATAACCAAATAACTTATCAGTCTTTTTACAAAAATAGTCTTGACTTCATGAACCTCCTGAAAAGGTCCCAGGAATCCTCATGTCCTTGAACCACACTGTGAGAACTGCCAGTCCAGAAAAATGAAAGAAAATATACCAAAAACGTTTACATAGTTCTACCTGCCAGATTCCATTGACTAGCATTCTATTTCAGATTTCTGTCCATTTATAGTCTATTAAATAAGACTGATCTGATAGCTTTTTTTTTTTTAATGCTATTCTTGTCCACTACTGGTTTAAACGTGCAATGCACTTATCCATGTACTTCATTAAACAATGGAGCCTAGAACTGGACAATTACTCATATCCCCAAAGCCTGGCTGGCAGTCTTCCAAAAGCATCACAAAAAATTCAGTTAGCTAATGTTCTGTAATAATCCAGTGTTCTCAATTTAGTCCTCCTCTAATACGTCAACCATGAATAATATCCTTTCAGAGTTAAGAATACGTCAAGCATAGATTTCCACACAACCTCTGAGCATAGCACACGCTTAAGCAGCTTTCCAACCTGGAAAAATTAGATTAGGAAAAGGTTTTAGGAAACGGATGGTAGCCAACGAAGCTGAACATAAAATACTACCACACCAAGCCCAAGGGCTAAATCTGCCAACTTTAATATATAAATACGAAAGGTGACTGGCCTACCTGGCAGAATTTAGGTCTACATTCTAGCCTCTCTTCAGGTTCTGTTTTAAAATTAAGTCCTTATTTATAATACCTCAGATATTAAAGAGTTCTCTTTTCTTTCTTTTTTTTTTTTTTTTAAGAAATTCAATATGGCAAAAACTTTACGCCATGGTTTTATGTGAATATATTTAGAGCTTGAAGAATCTTAGGTGTAATGGGTCTCAGGCCTGCCTACAAATCAGAATCACCTGACAGAACATATAAAAAATGCCCAAGGGACTTCTGACTTCTACCATAACAGACTGAGGAGGCCCACAGCTCCTCTTCCTAACAGTGATGGTAAAGCTAGCCAAACGAGTCAAAAACAACCATTTCAGTGCTCTGGAAATCAACCAGAGACATACAAAATTCAAATTGTTTATGCATGAAAACACTGCACTTTGAGTAAGAACACAGTAGGTATGTGACTCTTTTGCCAGGAGCTGCCCTCGTCCCTCCTCAGGTGTATCCCTTCAGAAGTTCAACACGGCGGGAGGCCTTGAAACCTGCAGATTCACGGTCACAGCCAGAGGGGACTCACTTGATTTGGAGTGTGGGTCAAAGTGGCAATCTCTGGGGCAAATGAAAGGGACGGTCAGTGTCTCCGTCAGCCTGAGGCTGCTGCACAATATGGAGCAGGCACCGGATGACGGACAGACCAGCCAGGAGACATAATGAGAAGTTCCAGAGAGTGAGACAGCTGAAGGGAGCTTAAAAAGCTCTTCATAGTTGAGGTTGACGGGAGGCTGTAAGCATGCAGAGCAGAAACCAGAGTGGGCCTGGCTGACAGAACCCATGCTCACACACACAGGACCTGACAGAGAGGCAAGAGGAGAGTAAAGCCAAGGCGGACTGGAAACAGCCTGAAGTATGGCTGCTCCGCAAGTACCCGTCCGCAGAGAAGGGAGGTCTTACTGGCTCAAACCGACTACAACACCTGACCAATCTTTGGCTGAACACTCTTCTATGCGCTTAAAAAGAAAAATAAATCAACACAAAAGTGTAGAGAGATTATCAGTAGCCATACTGTCCCCATACTGTGGGAAAGACAGACTTTGGAGAGTTGGCCCAGTCACGTTACCGAACAAATAAGCAAGTGAAACCACCCACAGCTTCAGGGATACAATTTTAAAAGTAAGAATCTACAGTTGCATCAATATATTATCTAAAATATACAGTAGTCAACAAATATTGAGGAGACATACAAAGAAAAAAAGAAAGTGTGACCTGTACTGGGAGAAAAAAATAAAAAGCAGTCCACAGAAATGGTCTCTGAGTGTTCCCAGATGTTGGATGTAGCAGATGAAGACTTTAAAACAGCTACTATAAAAGAACTAAATAAAACCACATTTGCAGAATTAAAGGAAAGTGTGATAAAAAACTGATGTAATGAATAGAGAAAATAAAGGGGTAGAAATTACGAAACAAAATGGAAATTCTGGAGTTGATGCTCAACCCCACGTTTCTGATGGCAAAAGAATCCGTGAACTTGAAGTTAGATCAATAGAAGTTATCCAGTCTGAAGAAGAAAGAAAGAAGACTGAAGAAAACTGAGCTATCATCAAGCATACCCAGGAGAGGAGAGAGAAAAAGTGGTAGAAAAATATATGGGAAAAGTAATGGCTTTACACAAACTAGGAATAGAGGGGAACTTCCTTAACTTGAGAAAGAATATTAACAAAAAAAGTCTCCAGCTAATACACACTTAATGATGAGAAACCAGATGCTCTCCTACTAAGATCAGGAGAAAGGCAAGGATGTCTGCTCCTACCACTCCTATTCAATGTCACAGGGGAAGTCCTGAATGATGCAGAACAGGGCAAGGAAATAAAAAGTATATAGGTTGGGAAGAAAAAAAAACATTTGTTTGCAAATGACATTGTCTACATGGAAGATTCCAAAGGTCCACAAAAAACTCCTGGAACTATTAAGGAATTATAGCAAGTTTTCAAGATACAAGGTTAATACACAAAAATCAAGGGCTTTCTTATATTCTGGTAATAAACAGTTGGATTTGAAATTAAAAACACAATGCCATTTACACTAGCATCTGCCCAAATTAAATACTAGGCTATAACTCTAATAAAATATGTACAGGATCTATGTGCAGAAAACTACAAAACTCTGCTGAAAGAAATTAAGATCTAAATAGGTATTTCATGATGTCTTTTCTTCCCAATTTAATCTACAGAGAAAAATCAATAAAGCCGAAAGTTAGTTCTTTGTAAGAATCTTCCCCCAAAAAACAAATGAACAAACAAAAAACCCAGGTTCAGATGGTAGTATCCATGGTTGGTTCAACATCATAAATTAATATTATTCCAGGGGCTCCTGGCTGGCTCAGTTAGTAGAGCATTCAACTCTTGATCTCGGGGTTGTGAGTTTAAGCCCCATGTTGGGCACAGAGATTACTTAAAAAAAAAAAAAAAAATACACTACATTAACAGAATAAGAGACAAAAAACCATGAATTTTAACAGATGCATTAAAAGCATTTGACAAAATCCAACACTCATGTATGATTAGGAAAAAACCTAATCCACATCATACTTAATGGGAACAGGGCAAGAATGTCCATTCATGTCACTTTTTTTTTTTTTTTAAGTAGGCTCCATGCTTAATGTGGAGTCCAATGCTGGGCTTAAACTCACAACCTCCATGATCAAGAGCTGAGCTGAAATCGGGGAGGGAAAGAGGGAGACAGAAAGAGGAATATAAATTTTTCAAGTTTCTAAAGGGGAAGGGGCAAACAGGTAATATACCAAAAACACAGGACTTGTCTCAATAACCACACTGGCTGCTACAAGACAATAAAGGCATGTCTTAAAGATTCAAAGGAAACATATTTTTCGAATTAAAATCCTCTACCCAGCCATCAATTTAGTGTGAAACTAGAATTTAAAAATATTCAAGCATGAAACTATTCAGGAAGCTACAAGAGAAGGTGCTCCAGCAAAGCAAAGGAAAAAGTCAAGAAAGAGGAAAACTCAGGATCTGAACATGGACGCTCAAAAGGGAGGCAAAGGGAACTTCCAGGATAATAAAGGACAGAATTCCAGGAGGAAACTAACTAGAAAGAAAATAAAACTGACAGGTTATCTGGCATAGTAAAGCATCTGGAGAGAACTACAGTGGGTATATGGCATAGATAATCAACTGGGAAAAATAGCCATGCGGAAAATGATACAAAAGAAAAATGAGACAACTATTAAAACCAGGAAAAACAGAAAGTTGTACAATGAAGGAAAGGTCCAATACTTGGCTCAAAAGTAAGATATATTTACTTGGTCACAATGATGTAAATATGGAGTAATGAGTTGGCTAAAAATTACAATGTAACTATACTGAAAGAATGAGAACAAAAAAAAGGGAATAAGAGCTAAATGCTCATCTATAATAGGAAGTCCATAGAGGACACCTAAATTCTTTTTTAAAAATCAAAAAATAGCAGATATATGTAATTTATAAATCTGGAAGTATCGGAAAGAACAGCCAAAAGAACTAAAAATAGCTACTTCTAGGAACTGAGACTGGAAGAGTACAGAGAAATTAAGCTGGACACCATTCTTTCAACAGAAGCATGTTACTATGAGCACGTTACACTTTAATAAAAATGTTACTTAATTTAAAGGCACAACACACACAAACAGATAGTAGTAACATGGCTTTAATTGAAGGACCTAGAGAACAGAACCAGAAGACCCACTCCGACTAATAAGAATATGAAGAGAAAAAACCATGAGAAAGTCATGATCACAGACCTCGGGGAACGGAGTTGGGAAGAGAGAGTGAAGAGGAAATGGTGGCAGGGGGCTGAGTGTATTTCTGTGGCCATCATGGAGCGCAGGTGAAATGCTGGCAAGGGGGTGCCAGGGAGGGTCAAAGGGACAACTAGAGATCATGGGAGTGCTAAGGCATTTTAGCTAGACTCTATGGGACAGGCAAGGCTGTGGCAAAGAGGGTGAGGGGAGGCACATTTGCAAGAGTAAAGAAAGACAACATTTTTGGGTTAACATCAGGTGCTCAGGATGGTAATAACAGAGGAGATGAAGATAAGCTAAATCCTGGAGAGCACGGAGATGCCAGGATTAGAAATGAGAGCTGTACATAAAATTGGTCCTCATCTCACACAACCCCTCAGCAGCATCCCACGTGACACCGCTTTTCTCCTTCTTCAAACACTTCCCTCAACTGATGTCCTCAGTATCACAATTTCCCAACATTCTTCCTACTTCACCAACTGCTTCTCCTCCCTCAAAGACGGCGTATGACAGGGCTCAATCCTGTACATTCTCGCATCCGTTCCCATGACTTTAAATTTCACCTGTATGCCAATAACAACAAAAGGTCTATCTCCAGCGTAAGCATCTCAAATTAACCGCAGAACTCTTGATGCCCATCTCTGCCCCACACTCCCTCTTACTAGGCTTTACCTGCACTGACTTTGTGTTCTTTCAACATGCCAAGCTCATTCTTTTCTTTTTTTTCCATTTTTTAAAAGATTCATTTATTTATTTGACAGAGAGAAAGGGAGCACAAGTAAGCAGAGCAGCAGGCAGAGGCAGAGGGAAAGACGTGGGGCTCGATCCCGGCACTCCGGGATCATGACCTGAGCCGAAGGCAGACACTTAACCGACTGAGCCGCCCAAGCGCCCCAATGCGAAGCTCCTCTTACTTGAGGACTTTTGTACCTGCTATTCCTACTGCTAGGACTCCTCTTCATCCTACTTTTCTGGCCTCAATTAAACTGTCACCTCCTCAGAGAGGCCTTCTCTACCTCTATCAGTCCTCATTCCCACCTCTGGCATTCTCACATTAGCTTGTCTTACTGTCAGTATTCCTTGCTATCCGAAATAATCTAGCCTGTTCAGTTGCTCAGATATTACTGGGAACTCCCTCCCCGCACCCTTAGCGTCCCCACAAATAGGTGATCTCCTTGCTGTCACAGAGCCTATCTTGTTCCCCGCTATACTGCCGGTGCCTAGAACAGTACCTTGCATACGCTCAGTAAACACTAGGGAAATGAATGATTTAACAAAGCTAAGGAGAGGGAAAGGAGCGATATGAAGAAAGCTACTTACAAATCCACGAGCATTATGCCCATAAACCCCTAATATCCTGTAACTAATAAGATTAGTACATTTCCCTCAAGATCTAATTCATTACTGTAGCAGTTGAAGCACTAAGACAGTTTAGCATGTGAACTTCTGGGTAGTCCCCCAAAAAGAACAGACGAAGCAAATTCACATGCAAGGAGGAACTTTCTTGAAGGAAGGTGACAAGAGGACACGGGAGAGTGTCTTATTTCTACTTTATCTCGAATCTGAGTTTTCTGATAAGGAAACCCAGGTTATCTTTACTCTTGCATCCAATTGGTTCAGAAAGGGCAAAACTCATTTCCCTTGAGAAGAGGGCTTATTAACCTTTTCGATCTTAATCAGTACACCAAAAGACAACTTCCTTTCATGACTGCTTCAGCAAATGCTCGCTACCACCTCAGGAAACGGCTCCCCTCTCCTCACTGTTTGTGCTCCCTTCTTAAGGCATCGATTGCCATTCTGTGCCTGTTGCGCGTGCTTGATGAACGCACTGGATCATGCACTCTCTCTCAGGTACACAGGCTCACCAGGATTCTGAATGAAGGTTCTAGATCACTGAACTTCACTTCCCAGCACAAGTGAATCAGTTTCCCTGTTTTGCCCAAACACGGCCGTTCGCTATCACCGTCTTTCACTTCACTAACAGGGTGACTACATACTTACCTTTGCTCAGGACCATTCCCATTTACAACTATTACCCCATCATAACTATTCATAGCACTTCCTTTACTCTCAAGCACCCCAGGTTGGACATGATATCATCACCTAACTGCAGAGGAAATAAATAATGTCCAACGAACTATTATCTATAGTCACACAACTGATTACGTAATCATGGAATAGTCTGAATTTAATGAAAATCAACGAACAATAACATTCCCATTACTAGATATCAAGAACCAAGTGCACCCAAACATTGAAAAAGAGAACTACAACGTGGATGTTGAAGAGACGGAGGATAACACAGAGGTTTTGATGTCGTGTCCTAACCATTATCTACCACGTATGTAGGGACAAAAGTCACACCTGCCGTGCCACGACCTAAACTCTAAAAGACAAACTCCTGAAGGAACAAGGATGAAAAAGTTATATATGTAGTTCAGATGAACTTGGGCCAGAATCTTGCTGGAAACTGGAGAATAGAGTAGTATGAAAAGTGGCTATAGTGTGACATCAGTGAAAACGGTGGAGCAGGGATTTCTAGGGTGTGCCCCTCCCCAAACAGTGAAATGATGGGAGTAAAAACAAACCAAGATGTTTTTGTGCATACAGAATAATGCTTGCACGCTACTTACATATGTAGCATAATGCCATCTGTGTAAACATTTTAAAACACACACATATACAGACATGGATACACATATAATTATGGGATTGACAGACATAAATCAACGTATAAAAAATGTATTAGAAGAATACACAAACACGGGCGCTGGGGCGGCTCAGTCAGTGAAGCATCGGACTCTTAATTTCAGCTCAGGTCATGATCTCAGGGTCATGATACTAAGCCCACCTCATGCTCCTTGGGGAGTCTGCTTGAGATTCTCCCTTTCCCTCTGCCTTTCCCCCCACTCACATATGTACCTGTGTCCTCTTTATCTCTCTTTTAAATAAATCTTAAAAAAAGAGAGAGAGAGCAGTTCATTATCTAGGTTAAATCCTAGTTTATTTTTGCTGCATATTAGCAATCACTGCTTCTTCTTCTAAGTATTTATGGTGAGGAGCCTGGGTGGCTCAGTCGGTTGGGAGGCTGACTCTTGATGTTTGCTCAAGTCATGATCTCGGGGTCCTGGGATTGAGACCCCAGTTGGGCTCTGCACTCAGCAGGAAGTCTGCTTCAGGAGTCTCCTCTCTCTCTGCCCCTCCTCTCTGCTCACTCATGCTCTCTCTCTCTAAAATAATAAATCTTCAAAAAAAATCTAAAATAAATAAGCATATAGTCATGAAGTGTATCTCCACAAATGCCAAGCCCTGTAATTAGCAATACCCACCTTCTTGTCCTTTAAGGAAAAAAAAAAAGAAACAACCCTGTTTGCTGCATTTTGCCTTGTAGCAACTTTCCCAATCTTTAAAATTGCCCCATGATCATTACCAGTAGAATAAAAATTTAAATTAAAAACCATAAACAAAAAAAGCCTCCAAAGAGCTCAAGTGACTTTTCCGAAATCAAGGAGGAAGCTACAAGGGAACCAAGGTCTCTAGACTCTTATTTCTCCCAAGTGATAACACTGCCACTGTTCCTCAGGAAAAGAAAACCGTGAACACTGTCTTTCACTTCTGGAAAGAGATTAAATCCTATTAATTCCAGAGTATCACTGGTCATTTGCAATCGCTGGAGTTCTTTCTGGATCTTCTCTATGACTTCCAAATAGTTAAACATCTGTTACGAGTCAAAAATTGTACACATTTGATATTATATCTTACTCTCAATAGGACTCACTCCTAGAAAATGGTTTCAAAGTAACTTAAGTTCCACGCTGCAAACCTACATTTACTAACTACCAATAAAAATATTGCCTTTGGTTTACCTTAATCATTAACTCTGTTATAGATCAAAATATATAGTAGTCAAGCCTATGCCTTCATCTATGATTTACTCAATGACAAGGTTACTTCAGTGAGCACAACTGATAATAGTCTCATTTTCACATCTATAATATACTAAATTTGCAACAGTCATTGATAATGTGTTTTAACCAAAGCCACCAGTTTATAAGTGTCTTCCTCTGCATCAAAGCAATAAACCTAAACTCCTAAAGACTAATATTCTGAACAAAAAAAAAAAAAGGTTATGCCACTCTAAACTATTACACACATTTTGCTAGGAAGACACTTTAACAGTTGTACTCAGTAACAAAACAAAAATCAGTGATGACTCAAGTTAATACAGACTTCTTTCAGAAATACCGGTAACCAATAATATAGACATTTCGATTTAAAGGTAACTTTGCTAGAGTATACAACAGATTATTTGCATGACTTAAGTATTCTTCAACTAATGGCAGGGTGAACTTTTTTTTAATAATATTTTTTATTATATTATGTTAGTCACCATACAGTACACCCCTAGTTTTTGATGTAAAGTTCCATGATTCATTACTTGTGTATAACACCCAGTGCACCATGCAATACGTGCCCTCCTTAATAACCATCACCAGTCTATCCCATTCCCCCACCCCCTCCCCTCTGATGCCCTCAGTTTGTTTCCCAGAGTCCATAGTCTCTCATGCTTCATTCCCCCTTCTGTTTACCCCCCCTTTCTTCTTCCCTTTCTTCTCCTACTGATCTTCCTTTTTTTTTTTTTTAAGATTTTTTATTTATTTATTTAACACAGATAGAGACAGCCAGCGAGAGAGGGAACACAAGCAGGGGGAGGGGGAGAGGAAGAAGCAGGCTCATAGCGGAGGAGCCTGATGCGGGGCTCGATCCCATAACGCTGGGATCACACCCTGAGCCGAAGGCAGACGCTTAACCGCTGTGCCACCCAGGCGCCCCTGATCTTCCTACTTCTTATGTTCCATAAATGAGTGAAACCATATGATAATTGTCTTTCTCTGCTTGACTTATTTCACTTAGCATTATCTCCTCCAGTCCCGTCCATGTTGCAGCAATGTTGAGAAGTCATTCTTTTTGATGGCTGAGTAATATTCCATTGTATATATGGACCACATCTTCTTAATCCAGTCATCTGTTGGAGGGCATCTCGGCTCCTTCCACTATTTAGCTATTATGGACAATTCTGCTATGCACATTGGGGTGCATATGGCCCTTCTCTTCACTACGTCTGTATCTTTGGGGTAAATACCCAGTAGTGCAATGGCTGGGTCATAGGGTAGCTCAATTTTTAACTTTTTAAGGGACCTCCACACTGTTTTCCAGAGTGGCTGTACCAACTTGCATTCCCACCAACAATGTAGGAGGGATCCCCTTTCTCCACATCCTCTCCAACATTTGTTGTTTCCTGCCTTGTCAATTTTTGCCATTCTAACTGGCGTAAGGTGGTATCTCAATGTGGTTTTGATTTGAATTTCCCTGATGGCTAATGATTTTGAGCTAACTTTTTAACCTAAAAGCAATCAAGGTAAAATGGATTTCTGCTAAGCTTATTGAAAACTGAAACCTCATACTTAAAAAAAAAAAAAATGCAACATAAACAAATTGGGCTAGAATATGATTAAATATTAGCAAAGGAAATACTGCTTTAGAAAAAGCGCATGAAAAAGTCCCATTAGGTGACCAACAGAATGAGACTTGGAGAAGCTCCTCTGTGTGACCGCGTTTAGGTAACACACTCTGCTGTACAGGGGGCAGCGGGCAGTCTGTCTCTGAGATCTGCATCAGACACACCTGGGCTCACATCCTACATTCTATCATCCAGTCGCACAACAGAGTGGGGTTAAATAATTTACTGGTTACTTGAGTGTCTCCATGTAAAATAGGGATTCAATACTCACCTACTTCCCTTGAGCTGTTGTGAGGACTAAATGAAACCATGGATGCAAACATAGCCAACAAATGGTATTCTCCATTGTTTCCAAATACCAGCGCTATGCTTATGTTCAGTCATGAGACCATAGGCTTATTTCTCCTGCAATGGCAGGAGTATATAGCAATAACAGAGTTCTAACCAGTCTTCTTATTTCTCTGCAAAATCATTTGCAAACAAATAGGGCCTTACTACTGAATAAAAGTAAAAAAGGGGAAATATGAATGGATAAGACATTTGGGGGAATGGTGAAGAGCTACAAAAGAGACAACTTGAGATAAATGCAAATTATGACAGGCAACAAAAAATAAGAAACTTTACACCACAAGCCCTAAAGGTCAACTTTTTAAGCTTAACCTCCACAGACATAATGAAAGAACAAAGTACCAGGGAAAAGCCTATCATGACAGCAAGCCACCAGACATACAGTGTAGGATTATGATACTTCCTAGAACAGTTACCTCTTTTTTCCAAAACTCATACACAGGATTTGTGAAGAAAAAAATTTTTTTTTAATTTTTGGTACTCTGAAATAGCAATCCAGGTGCCAACAAAAGTTTCTCTGCCCAGACCTTGCCAGGACTCACAAAGAGGTAAATTCAAGTAACAACTGGCTGTTTGCCACAGCAAAGAAAGAGATAAACTAGCAGGCAAACTCTTATCCTGTGTAACTTTCCACATTCTAAGAACAAGTTCCAGACTGCTGGGCTTCCCTGCAAAACTCCAATTCTACTGGAACTCCTCTTTAGAGAGCTGGAGTTCATCAACATACAGCAAAGTTGTAGTGATCGGTGAAACCTCTTCAAAGGAAAAGTAGGACATGGCAATGTGATCAGTTAAATCAGAAAAACCATTGACCATTTCCTATGAACAAGAGCAACACTTCCGTCCATCATTAAGTCTTATGGGCACCCACACTTTGGTTTCTAATATAATTCCACTGAAAGGACCTAAGACTCTTAAGGCATAGCTAATTCCACATCTACTGATGGAGGGGAAATCAGGATGTGTTTACGAGTGTGGAAATAGGAGAGCAAAGCAAGGATGCTTTCAGAGATGTCAGGGAGAATTCTAAAGAGATAAAGAAACAGCCTAAAAGGGTCTCCAGTAGACAAGTTGTGACTACATGGGCATTTGAAGAAAAAAATTACATTTACTGGATATAAACTTATTCTGTTAATAGTACTAAGAAAGAGAAGAATAAAATATTCAAAAACAGGCTGAAATGTGAAAAAGACAAAGAACAGAACATGTTTTCTATTATTATGTTATGCTAGTCACCACAGAGTACATTAGTTTAGAACAGAACATGATTAATTTTCTGTTAATTTAAACAAGTAGAAGACTTTCAATGTACCTGAGTATTTGTTTCCTCTAATAAGCATGTCTGCTTATAAAGTACAGACATAAATTTGTATCTCTGTCTACAAAGAAATGGGGGGGAGGGGATTCTATGCAAACTCAAAACTTTGGAAAAAAATAAGAAATGTAACAAGAACAAGAGGGTGGGGGGAAATGATCAGAGTAATGGTCACACAAAGAAGTTTGGTTTTGTTTTTTAAAAAAGAAAATATTCCATGATCTGTCCTAAAATGATCAAACTCCTAGACTAATCCTTATCTTAGAGGAAGAAAACTCTAGGTGGCCTTCCAATCGCAAGATTCGAATAAGGCATGCTTAAGTTTGCAATATCTCTACCAGGTCAGGGCAATGATAAGAGCACAATTAAGAATCCTATTCCAGGGGCGCCTGGGTGGCACAGCGGTTAAGCGTCTGCCTTCGGCTCAGGGCGTGATCCCAGCGTTCTGGAATCGAGCCCCACATCAGGCTCCTCCGCTATGAGCCTGCTTCTTCCTCTCCCACTCCCCCTGCTTGTGTTCCCTCTCTTGCTGGCTGTCTCTGTCTCTGTCAAATAAATACATAAAATCTTAAAAAAAAAAAAAAAAAGAATCCTATTCCAGGGGGAAAATATCAGCATGGAAATACCAGCATGGAAAAAAACAAAAATCTATATTAGCAATAGGAGCTTAAATGGCCTTATTAACCTAACAAGTTAGGCTTAATTGCAGAAAAGGACCCAACTAGATAATAAGCAGCCCAGATTTAAATCATCTTGGGAGAAGCAACCAGGTCCCCTGCCCCACTCAAGACTCCACCAATAACCCTGATCACATTTAACCTGAGTGGTCTCAGCAGACATTCACTTTTCCCCCCCATAGGTGGGTGAGATTTCTAAAACCTCAGAAAGGTATAAAAATAAGAATCCCATAACCTTAGGAAGGTTCAGAAATAAGGAAATGAATGAAGCCCATGCCACTGATAGTTTAGAAAAGTTTAAATATAAATATGGGTGTAAGTTTTGCAATATTTGTACTTGTTTGTCTACTGATTGAGGTGTTTGAAATTCAAAAAAAACAGCTGTATTGGGCGCCAGGGTGGCTCAGCTGGTTAAGCGTCTGCCTTTCAGCTCAGGTCATGATCTCAGGGTCCTAGGATCGAGCCCCACATCAGGCTCCCTGCTCAGTGGGGAGTCTGCTTCTCCCTCTGACCCTCACCCTGCTCGTGCACGTGCGCTCGCTCTAATAATAAAATCGAAAGAAAGAAAGAAAGAAAGAAAGAAAGAAAGAAAGAAAGAAAGAGCTGTACTTTAAAACAGAACTATGAGAAAAAAAGATGTGGCACGCACATGCGTAAGTGCCATGTCATCACCTACCCAAAAAATGTACCCAACTCTAAAGAAATAAGATATCTTGTTGGAAGTGAAATTCAGGACAAAGTAATAAGACAGTGACCCTCTTCATCATAAACTCCTCCCTAGCTCTTCAGATCTCTCGTCTCCTTCACTGGCGTCATATGTAACAGTGATGTAACAGAAGCCGGCAGTCCCTAGACCCTTCTGATTCCCCCAGTCTCTTCCCACTTTCCTTCCACCTCTTATGCATGAGGTCAACACTTCTGGTCACTCGGGTCAAATGCTACCACCATCTGAGTCTTCTGCCGCTTGTACACACCTCGGTTCAACCCAACATCTGCCTTCCCCATTATCACAGGGAGTACCTTTCTCCCATCAAATTCCTCTTCATCCTTCAGACCAACTCACATGTCGCTTCCTATAAGGAGCTTTTCTAGGACCCCTTATCAGAATGAACTGTTTTTACCTTGATGCTATCATAGCACTGTGTCCACATCTCTGTGAGAGCAGAAAAACCAATATTGATTCTGAGTAGTGGTGTGGCCTCTGAAAGTAACTTCCCTCATACGACAGTCTTGGGTCTCAATCATCCTTGCGTTCCCCTAGCTTAGTACGAGATGGGCAAACACAGCGCTCGGCAAATCCTGGGCAAGCAGAAAGGCTAAATGCAAACTGCGATACAGAAATGAAATCCAAGACTTGGTTCCTTCAGAGAAGTACCACGAGAAAGACTGTATTGGCAACTTCTAGGTAAAACGCCAAAAAAATCAGGTACCAACACACGCCAAGACACACAGTGCTAAAACGTTCTCCTTCCAGAGTTTGTTATACAGATGGGGCCCCTTGGTGACAATTCAGAGAGCTATACTCCTACAATTGTACACTTGCTATATGTCTGTTATACTTCAATTAAAACATTTACTTGAACTAAAATGGCTCTGAAGATAGTATTGAAACCTGTTGAAATGAAGATACACATGCCAACTCAGTGTCCCCCTGGCTAGAAAATTGTATCATATTACCTCAACTGTGAAGAAAGTAAAAAGTCTGGCATGTGAATATTTATTACTTTTTAAATTGGAAAAATAAGAATACAGACTGCAATTTGCTTTAAGTTACCTTCCAGCTTCCTGTCAAAAAGGTATAAATAGGGGCACCTGGGTGGCTTAGTCGGTTAAGTGTCTGACTCTTGACTTTGGCTCAGGTTATGAGCTCAGGGTTGCAAGATGGAGCCCTGTGTGGGGCTCTGCTCTGGGCATGGAGCCTGCTTTAGATTCAAGATTCTCTCTCTCCCTCTGCCTCTCCTCTTTTTATATATATATATAAATAAAAGTAAAAATATAAAATAAAGCTTCTTAAAAATTGGCCTACCTTTTATCTTTAGGTTTTGAAAACTATGTATTATGTTTAGGATGCAAACAAAATATACTTCAGCACAAAGAGACAAAATCTACCTTTCCTGACTAAGTTATTTAAATCTAAATGGTAATAAAACCAACTCTACCTCCAAACTTTCATGTTTACAACATAGGTGGCAACTACAGTTTTCACCCAAAAAATTGAGTTCTTGATTTCCCATGGTTTGGAAAAAAAATTAACGCTAAAATAAACTTAAAAAAAAAAAACAAAAACCCTGTAAACTAGATTTCCATTATTCAAGACCCGGCACAATGCCTGACAGAAAATATGCACTTAAAATATTGAATGAATGCATTAAAAACCTAAATGCCCCTAAAGAGAAGAGTAGTTGGATGAATTTTGGAACGTTCAACACAATGGAGTATGAACTTGTTAAAAAAAAGAAAAAGAAAAAGAAGAAGAAGAATGAGGAAGATCTCCATCAACTGCTATGAAGCAATTTCCAGGACACACTGCTGAGTGGGAAGAGCAAAGCACAGACGAGTATCTATAGTATGCTACCCGTCACATAAGAAAGGAAAGGACATGAGGAAATGTTCATGTGTCTGGTCAATTTGTGCAAAAAGAAATACAGAAAGAATAAAACAGAAAATGAGACTGGATACCTGCAAGGGAGAGATGGAAACTGGGGAGAAAAAGGGAGACATGGAAATGGGGTAGAAGGAATGAGGAGGGACATTTCTCTTACGCTTTTTTTTAACAGTTGAGTCTCAGAACCAAGATAATGGTTCACATATCCAAAATGTAAATGACGGCAATAAACAGGACATGGAGGGGAGCCCAAAACAGAATACAAACAGTAATAAATGGGCTTATGGATGGGCTTACGTGCATTATAAACGAATGGGATAACCACACTGAAAAGGGAGTGACTGAGAAATAAGCTAAGTAACTTTGGAAAACAGCATTTCACTATATAATTTTAAGACAAAGAGACCTGTATGCAGATATTGTACCCTAATAAATTTATTTTTCACTTGGATATTGGTTAGCAATTCTGAAACTACTGTCTGTATATACTGTAATTGAGTAAAAAAATAACTATATTGGGATATTAATGGCTTTTTTTTTTTTTTTTTTTTTTTACTGTGGGAGATGAGATAAGTTACAAAAAAAAAGAAATGTAGAAAACAGAACGAACACTGACATACTGGATTAAAATGAGAGGGAGAAGTATAAACGTGTGTATGTGTGTGTGTTTTAATATATGTGTATACACACACACTTTCTTGCATTGTCTACTGAGAGGCTAAGTGGTGATGCCACGGTAGGAATGAGCACACCAAGACTGCATTCTTTAAAGGACCTGCAGGGTCCTTGAACAGACGACTACTTCCAGGGCTGGGGCGGAGAAGATACAAGGTGAACCTGGAGCATGTTACAGCCCCGGAAAATCAAAAATGGCTCAGAAAATGAATGAGAACTAGATCGAGGTTCTGGTTGTGCAACACTGTGAATGTACGAAATGTCACTGAATTATTCACTTTAATATACTTTATATTTCATGTTATGTGAATTTCACCTCAATAAATTTGAAAAATATGAGAGGGGCATATATTGAAGGCACAGAAGCCAAGTTGAAGAAGCTCCCAATGGCCACCTCTGAGACAACTGAAACATCAAAATCAAATTAAGTATAATAAAGGACCACATCCCACAGAAGAAAATAAATATCCGTGAGTCCATACTCATCTCAAGAAATGAGAAAGAAATGAGGAAGAAGAGACATCTCTTCCTTTCAGCAGAGTTCCAATTACTAAATGTAGAAGAAATGGCAGAAATGGAAAATCACATTTGGCAAACACCACAGTAATAAACTGCTGCAGACAAAAATAATCAATGGATGTTAAAATTTGTGGGCAAAAGTATGATGAGAAACAGGATATCCGCTTAATTTTAAAGAAGCCTCCACAAAATGCTTATTAATTACAAAGAAAAAAATAGTAGCTTTACATTGCAGAAGTCAGGCAGATACCAGTTTAACCAAGTGATCAGAGGTAAAACAACCAGTGACAAGACACTAGAGCATCATGTCCTTGTGATATGAGGTACTGGGAAGGACCCAAGGTCGTTTCTGTGGTACTTGTGATATGAGGTACTGGGAAGGACCCAAGGTCGTTTCTGTGGTACTTGTGATATGAGGTACTGGGAAGGACCCAAGGTCGTTTCTGTGGTACTTGTGATATGAGGTACTGGGAAGGACACAAGGTCGTTTCTGTGGTACTTGTGATATGAGGTACTGGGAAGGACCCAAGGTCGTTTCTGTGGTACTTGTGATATGAGGTACTGGGAAGGACCCAAGGTCGTTTCTGTGGTACTTGTGATATGAGGTACTGGGAAGGACACAAGGTCGTTTCTGTGGTACTTGTGATATGAGGTACTGGGAAGGACCCAAGGTCGTTTCTGTGGTACTTGTGATATGAGGTACTGGGAAGGACCCAAGGTCGTTTCTGTGGTACTTGTGATATGAGGTACTGGGAAGGACACAAGGTCGTTTCTGTGGTACTTGTGATATGAGGTACTGGGAAGGACACAATGTCGTTTCTGTGGTATTCTTGCCAAAAATGCATCACTCCAATCTAATCATGAGAAATCATCAGACAAATTCAAATTAAGGACATTCTACAAAATAACTAGCCAAAGGCTTCAAAAGTGCCAAGAATGTAAGAGAAAATATTAAGGAAATTTCCCATAATGGGGGAGAATAGAAAACATAACTAAGTGCAACGTGGGACCCCGGACTGGATCCTAGAGCAGAAGGACATTAGTGGAACAACTGGTGAAATTCAAATAAGGTTTGTAGATGAGTTCATCGTACTGTATCAAGGTCAATTTGAGGGTTTAGAATATTATATTCTGTGGTAATGTAAGTTGTTCCTATGAGGGGGTATAGGGGAACTCTGTGTACTATTCCTCAGATTTATTGTAAATCTAAAATTATTTTAAAATAAAAAGCTTAAAAAACACATTTATTATTCATCAGCTTACTGTGTATTTATCTTTTTTTTTTTTTTAAACTCTCTCCTTTCCGCCTCTCCTACACTAAAGCAGGGACTTTTCCGACATGTTCAGTAATATAACCCAAATCTCTAATAGTGCCTGACCCACAGAAGGCACTCAACAAACACAACTGTACAATTCTGGTTAGTCAGAACTCTGATAGTATACTCCAAACCCTAGATTTACTATTAATTTCCCTTATATCCTGTTTGAAAAGAGCATTCTTATTTTGTAAAGAAAAACTTAAAAAATCTAAAAACTTTATATTTACTGCTTTTATTTGTAAATAAGATCCATAGTTTTAAATAAAATGATTTGGCTTCTCTATTTTTATACCTAACAGGATATGCTATCCAATCTTTTCATGCACCCAAGGCTCCATCTTGGATGCAGCATACTGAGAATACTGGGGTCCCAAAAGTCATCCCACTGGCTAGTGAGGCAATGGTTCCATGCCAGGAGAGGCAGAGCCAAAACATCCTCATGCAACTGGACCCCTCCACTCACCCAGTAGTCAGCTCCTAGAGTGGGAGTACCACTCAGAGAGAAGCTAGTCATTGTCCTCACTCCTACCTCGAGAGCCCTGGCTCAAAAATTCTGCCTGGTGGAAAAGTAGGCCATAAAATAGATAGCTTCTAATCTCTTCCCAAAGGAACTAGCTTCATTTGCAACAGAGAGTGGAGGAGTTTAAACTAAGAGCTGTCTGAAAAACAGCAGAAGTTGTGGTGAAGGGAATTGAGAGAATTGTCAATCTAATGAAGATACAACCTAGATTATAGGAGTTGGTGGTTAGTTTGCAAGAAAAAACAAGGAAAAGGGACAGCTAAGAGGAGCCTTCCTGTGGTCAAAACAAAGAGCAAAAACATTGAACTCAGAAACATTTCTTCAAAGGAACCACAATTTGATTAATTAGTTTGTAGCAGAATTTATGTGCCAGTGCACTGTTGTAAACAACAGAACAATCGACCAGCAATTAGTGTAGTGGTCACTGAAAGAGTGGAAGAGAATCCTACCAGTAATAACAGTTATCCTAGGAAGATTGTGGGCATACCCAAAACTGTGTCTCCCCAAGGAGCAACACACAGACTCGAGCCTCTAGAGGTGAGAGGGAAGACAGACTAAAATAATCCAGCCAGTCACTAAACAAATAAATAAGCAAATGATAACAAGACCTGGGGTAGCGGTGGGAGAGTAGCCAGTGTTGCTAAATTATATTACCTAAGATGTCCAGTTTCCAACAAAAAAGTATAGGCATACAAAGAAATAAGTAAATATGACCCACACACCAGAAAAAAAGCAGGCAGCATATGACACTCCCTGTGAGTGTGACTAGATGTAGGATTTAGCAGGTAAATAGTTCAAAGAAGCCATTAGAAATACACTCACAGAACTAAAAGAAAACTTCACTGAAAAAGTAAAGGAAGGTATGACAATATTGCATCAAAGAGTATCAACAAAGAGACAAACTTTAAGAAAGAACCAAATGCAAATTCTGGAGTTAAGAAGTACAATGATAGAAATTTAAAAATTCACTAGAGGACCTCAACAGTAGATTTGAACTGGCAAAAGAAAGAATCAGCCAACTTGAAGACAGATCAGTAGAGATTATGTAAACTGAAGAAAGAGGAAAAAAAGATGAAGAAAAATGAACAGAAATTTGGGATAGCATTAAGAATAACATCATAAATGTACTGGGAATACCAGAAGAAGAAAGGTAAAAACAAAACAAAACAAAATATTCAAAGAAAATGACTGAATACTTCCCAAAGTTACTGAAAACCAGTAACCTACACACCTAGGAGGCAAAACCCATAAACAGACACATCATGGTAACAATGTTAAAAGTCAAACATAAAACAATTTTGAAAACCACAAAAGAAAAATGATCCATCACTGACAAGGGAACCCCAAGGGGAACAACGGCTAACTTCTCTGAAGAATAATGGAGGCCAGAGGTGGTAGGATAACACAAAGTAATTCAAAACAAAACAAAAACCCTGTCAACCAAATCCTAAGTCCAGCAGAGCTATATTTCAAAAATGAAGGTAAAATGCATATATTCCAAGAGAAACAAAAATTGAAAGGATGCACTGCTAGCAAACCTTTCTTATAAGAAATACTAAAGGAAATCATTAAGCTGAAAGCAAGTAATCCTAGACAGCAATTTAAATCCACACAAAGAGCACCAGTGATTATGTAATTATAACAGACACCATTACCGCACACTTTTCTCTCTCTTCAATTATTTAAAAATAGTATAAAATGATACGCATATAATGTATCACCGAGTCTGTAGCACACAGAAATGTAATATACTTGCCAGTGACAGAACAAAGGAGGTAGGTGAGAACAAAGCTGTAACGTGCTAAGGAAATAACAGATGGTAAAATAATAACAATGTATTGTTGGGTTTATAATATTGACAGATGTACAGTGTACAACAATAACAACAAAAAAGAGAGGGTGACAGAACTCTACAGAAGTCACATTTCTATATATTACTGGAATTAACATAACTCTGAAGCTGATTCTGGGAAGTTAGGTATAAGTGATAAGCCCTGGAACAACCACTAAAATATACTCAAAAAACAGTGAAAAAAGTCATTAACGAAATTAAAATGCTACATTAGAAAATAATCAATGCAAAAAAAATAAAGAGGGAAAAGAGGAAGAAAAAAGATGTGAAACGTGAAAAGCAAACTGATGGCAGATACAAATCATACTATATCGATAACAGTAAACATGGATGGATGAACAGTCTAATCAAAGGTAGACACGGTCAGACTAGATCCAGAAAACCATCAAACTATAGATTGTTGACAGGAGTCAAACTGTAGATTTAAAGCCACAAACAGATTAAAGTCAAAGAACAGAATTAAGCACAATACACGCAGGAGCCACAGAAAAGCTGGAATGGCTATACTGATATCAGACCAAACAGACTTTAAAACAAAACGTTACTAGAGATAAAGAGGGAATATTCGATAATAATATAAAATAAAAATATAAATATTTAAAAATAAAAAAATAGATGCACCCAATAACAGAACACCAAAATACAAGAAGCAAAACTGACAAAAATGAAGAGAGAAACAGAGATAATTCTATAGCAATAGTTGGGAGTCTTCAATACTCTACTTTCAATAATGGAGAGAACAACTAGATAAAAGGTCAACCTGGAAACAGAAGGCTCGAATAGCGCTTGACACCAGCTGGACCTAACAGGCATCTACACAACACTCCATCTCACGACAACAGCATATACAGTCTCAAGTACACATGCAACATTCTGGAGGATAGAACATATGCTAGGTTATTTTAAAAAATCTAAATAAATTTAAAAGGATAGAAATAATATAAAGTATGTCTCCTGACCACAATGAAATGGAATCAGGAACCAATAACAGAAAAATTGGGGACACTCACAAATAGGAGAAAATAAAACGACACTCTCCTAAACAACCAACTGGTAAGAGAAAAAAGTAAGAAATTAAAAAATACTTTGAAATGTATGAAAATCAAGACAGAACACACCAAAACATGGGATGCAACGAAAGCAGTGCCTGGAGGGAAGCTTATAACTATAAATGCCCACATTACGAAAGAAAAAAAGATCTTAAATTATTAACCTTGCCTTCTAGAAAAGCCTTACCTGCACTAAAACAAAGAAGAGCAAGCTAAGCCTAAAACAAGCAGAAGAAAAGGATCAAGATTAGGGTAGAAAGTAATGAAATAGGGAGTAGATAGAGAAAATCCAGAAATCAAAAGCTGGTTCTTCAAAAGGTCAACAAAATCGACAAACTTTTAGCTAATCTGAACAAGAAAAAAAAACTTAAAACTATTAGAATACTAAAAGAGGGGGCATTACTACTGATCTTACAAAAATAGAAAGGACTCTAAAGAAATAGGAAAAATTGTACACAGATTAGACAGCTTAAATGAAATGGAGAAATTAGTGGAATACAACCTACAGAAATTGAAGGGAGAAGAAATATACAATCTGAAAAGACCTGTAACAAGTAATGAGATTGTATCAGTCATCAAAAAACTACGTAAAACGAAAAGCCCAGGCCCAGATGATGTCAGTGCCGATTCCACCAAACACTCCGAGGATACTTACTTTCCACAAACTCTTCCAAAAATAGAAAAGAACATTTCCCAAATCTTTCTATGAAACGAGTATTACCCTAATATCAAAACCTGACAAACACAGTACAAGAAAACTACAGACCAATAACCCTTACAACTATGGATGTGAAATCCCAACAAACACTAGCAAACCAAATCCAGCAACATCTAAAAAGAATTATACACCATGGCCAAGTGTTACTTATCCTAGGGACGCAAGGTTGGTTGAACACCTACAAAATCAATTAAGATAATATATCTTATCAGTAGGATACAGAACAACAACAAAAAAATCACTCAATAGACAGAGGAGATTCATTTGACAAAGTTCAATGTATTTTCATGATAAAAACACTCAGCAAACCAGGAATAGAAGGCAATTTCCTTCACCTGAAAAATAAAGGCATCTACTTAAAAAACCGCAGCTAACATCCCACTTAGATGTAAAGACTGGCTGCTTTCCCCTTAAGATCAAGACAAGGAGGTCAGCTCCTACATCACCTCTATTTAACCCTGAAATGAAAGTTCGAGCCAGAAAAATTAAACAACGCAAAGAAATAAAAGGCATTCGGACTAGAAAGGAGGAAATAAAATTATTTCTGTTCACAGATGGCATGATCTGGCACACAGAAAATCCTAAGGAATCCACTATTAGAATAAATACGCGCAGCGAGGTTGCAGGATACAAGATCAATACACAGAAATCAATTGTGTTTCTACACACTTGCAATGAAAATTGACAAATTTAAGAAAACTCCATTTCAAATGCTATCAGAAAGTATAAAATACTTAGGTATAAATGTAATAAAAGCATAAAACTTACACTGTGTAAATGTACACAAAAATTGTTGGAAAAAAAATTAAAGACCTAAATAAATGAAATCCTCTGTTTTATGGATTGGAAGACCTAACACTGTTAAGATGGTAATGGTACCCAATCTTATCTACAGATTCAATGCAATCTCTATCATAATCCCAGTTGACTTCTTTATACAAATTGACAAGCAGATGCTAAAACTCACGTGGAATTGCAAGGGACCCAAAATAGCCAAACAATCCGGAAAAAGTATCAAGTAACAAGACTTACACTTCCCAATTTCAGAACTTACTACAATGCAACAATAATTAAGATAGTGTGGTACTAGCAGAAGGAATATCAATGGAATAGAATTGAGAGTCCAGAAATAAATCTGTGCATCTATGATCAACTGATTTCCAACAACAGTGCCAAGACCATTCAATGTGGAAAAATAGTCTTTTAAACAAATTGTGCCAGGACAACTGGATAGCCAGATGCAAAAGAACCAAGTTGGACCTTTACTTCATACCACACACAAAAATTGACCTCAAATGGATCAAAGGCCAAGACTCTTAGAGGCAAACATAGCAGAATTTCCATTATCTCAGATTTGACAGTGAACTCTTAGACACGACACCAAAATCACAAGCAACAACAATAACAATGAAAATAGACTGAACTTCATCAAATTTGAAAACACTTGGGCTTCACGGGCACCATCAAGAATGTGCAAGACAACCCACAGAATGGGAGAAAATATTGGCAAATCATGCATCTGCTAAGGAAACTGTATCTAGAATATATAAAGAACTCTTACGACTTAATAAAAAGATAAATAACTCCTTTTTAAAAATAAGCAAAGGATCTGAATAGACAATTTTCCAAAGAATATATGCAAATTGCTAAAAGTATATAAAAAGATGCTAGACATCATTAGTCATCAGAGAAATGCCAATCAAAATCACTAAAACACCATCTCCCCACCACTAGAATGAGAATCGAAAGCCAGATAATAAGTGTTGCCGAAGACGTGAAGAATTGGAACCCTCATACGCTACTGGAAGGAATGCATAATGGTCCAGCTGCTATGAAAAACAGTCTGGCAGCTCTTCAAATGATTTAATGGTGAGTTACTACATGATCCAGCCGTTCCACTCCTAGGCAAATACCCAAGAGAAATGAAGACCTATGTCCACACAGAAACATGTACATGAATGTGCTCGGTCTTCCCCAATTTCTGTATTGTGCCTGACTAAAGTAGGAAGTTCTTTAGGAGAACCCCAGCTACAAGTGAGACATGTAAGGACTCTGGTCCCACTCTCACAACATCCGCTTACAACTTTCCCAACCTGTCCATTCCACAATAATTGGAATTCTGCCTCATTTAATTCTGCATACCCTGCTAAAACTGGTACCCCAGCCCAAACTCCATCTTCCCTGGCTGGGTTCCTAACATCCTCCCAAATTTATCCAATCCCATGGATCAGCTCATGTTTTCTTCCAAGTGTTAAATGAAGACCTATGAAAAATATGGTAAGAACTGCACTGGGATTAGCAACTAAACCTTGAGAGTCTAGGAGTCCTATGTGCCTATGAAACGGAGTGTCTCATAATTCCAAGGCACAAATACTCTACACCCTTTCTGAACTTTGTGGCTGCACAAGGAGCTCTACCCGACATGCCCACTATCTACTACTCTGCCAGGCATCACCTTCGTACTTATTCCTCTGTGAAGTGACTCAAGAATTTGTAGCCTCAGTCTCTGCTCTTCTGGGCCGTAGACCAGCAGCTAAGAGCATAATCTCAGGAACCAGCATGACTGAGTTCAAACTTCACTTCACCACTTAAATGTACCACCTTGGCAAGTTTCTCAATCACTCTGCCTCAGTTTTCTCGTCTAGTGAAAGGGGGTAATAATTCCTCCCGGGGTTGTTACAAGGATTAAACAAAATCATATATAACATGTAATATGCTTCCCCAGCACGATGTTATTACTTCTATCTCAATCTATTGATGGTATCATATTTGTTTTGTTTACCTGCATCTTCCCCTACCAGTCCCTGAGCTTCTCAAAAGGTGTTCAGTTTCTTATTTCTTTCATATTCGTAGCATTCAATGCAGTGCTACGCAGGATAGGTACCTATAAAAGGGACCAATGAGTGAATGAAAAATAAAAACTACTGGCCAAGCAAAGTCAATGATTATGGAAACCATGCTTTCAATATAAAAGTCAGAGCACATGGTTGATGAGTATACTAGAACTGAATATCTGAGATCAGGCCTGCTCTGGAAAATCCAGGCTATCCGACTGCCAGAATGATCTAGAAAGAATCCAAATGCTCAGCAGTTAGGTCAGTTACATAAATAACGGCATTAAAACACAGAGGATTGGGGGGCCTGGGTGGCTCAGGCCATTAAGCGTCTGCCTTTGGCTTGGGTCATGATCCCAGGGGTCCTGGGATGGAGCCCCATGTTGGGCTCTCTGCTCGGAGAGCCTGCTTCTCCCTCCCTCTCTCAAATAAATAAAATCTGAAACAAAAACAAACAAAAACACAAAAAGCAAAAACAAAACACAAACACCAGAGGATCTTACATAACCATAACAGGAGTCCTGTGTTGATACCTGAAAAAATCTGGACAAAACACTAAGCAGAAAAACAGAGCAGAGTATGCATGAAAGGGTTACAGAGCTGGTCAAAGAATGATAATTAAAGAGAACGGACTTTGTGTGTATCTAATACCACAGGATGAAAGAATATTTATATGTTTTAAATTTTGATTCTAAAGATAAGTTTTTTTTTTTTTTTAAAGGTTTTATTTATTTGACAGAGAGAGAGAGCGTGTGCATGCATAAGCAGGGACAGCAGGCAGAGCAGCGGGCAGAGGGACAGGGAGAAGCAGACTCCCCACTGAGCAGAGACTGACATGGGGCTCAATCCCAGGACCCTGAGATCATGACCAGAGTCCAAGGCAGATGCTTAGCCGACTGAGTCATCCAGGCCCCCTAAAGACAACTTCATACAAAAAGAAAATAAAGCTTATAATTAATGCCTTTACACAAGAAACAAGGTAAGTGGAATGGAGATTCCAAAAATTTTAAGGCCTTACATAAGATTCGGTGAGAAGGATCATGTTTCTCCATTGCTGTAACTCTGAATAGAGAAGTTTCCTGATAAGAAAAAAATCCCTATATTCCCCTATGGTCAATTCTCGTATTTCATAAGTTAACTTTTAAGGCCAGTCATCTATTTCAGTCATGTCTGGGACAATCAATAGTTTGATTAAATTAACTAGTTAAAGTTCTTCTTAAGTATGTCTTCTCCTTTTGGTACAATTAAAAAATGAAATCTAAATTGTATATGTTTGTCCACAAAGAATGGTCTTCAGCAAATTTTTCATTCATTTCTCCCCGAAATAGTTCCTCTCAAAATTACAGCCCAACTCAGAAAAAAAGAGGGTGACAGTACATTTGCTCAAAGAACATATCATATGCTTTTCACTTTAATCGGCTTATTTGATACATACGTACTCACACAGATATACACACATCTACGTATCTATGCACACGCCAGAGGAAAATTAAATAATGAATGCATCTTTTCTGTTATCTTCATATAAGTTGATAAAATAATGCCAGCAATAGGACCCCCAAATAACCTGGTGATGAAGACCACTCTAACTTGATTCTAAAAAACCAAATATGTACCTCCATCCTTCTTTGCCATCAACATTCCCTAGATTAACATAAGGAAGGGGGCACCTGGTTGGCTCATTAGGTTGAGTGTCCGACTCTTGATTTTGGCTCAGGTCATGATCTCAGGGTTTTGAGATTGAGCCCCAAATTGGGCTCTGTGCTGGGCATGGAGCCTGCTTAAGATTCTCTCTCCCCTTCTCCCTCTGCCCTTCCCTCTCCTCTCTCTCTCTCAAATGAATAAAATTAAAAAAAAAAAAAAAGAGCAAAAGTATTATCCCCGAATACCACTTAACAAAAACACAATTCAACAGTCTAAACACAATAAACTTAAAATTTGTTTTCAGTTTTTGAGTAACAATTTATCCTCACCCACTTCATAAATACTCTTGCCCAAAGAGCAATCTGTCAACACATGTAGTTTAAATCATTAACTACACAGCACCAAATCATTACTATAATCAGCATGTAAATTTCATGAAGGCGCTGATTGTGTCCTTTCAAGCACTTTAAACAACATCCAGTACAAGGAAGCTTATTAAACATTTATGATGTTTAATAAAAATAAAAAGCCAAAACAAAAGTCTTTATTATTCAACTTGGCTGCCATGTATAATATAACCACTGATCAGTATCTATTTGTCCAAGTGCAATTATAAGAAATCGAAAACAAACCCTATTCAAATTAGAATTCAGCCTCCTCTGTCCAAGAATACAGTTTCATTTTTGTATCAGAAGGAAGCTCGTAGGCCACCAGCAGAGAGCATGCAACATGCAGACTGTCGCGGGATTTAACCTCAGCATTTATGCACTGTTTACTACTACATTTCACGCACATTTTTGGAGATATTTGCCTTACCTTTCCCATTTTGCCACGTAGTGTACCAAGATAAAGTCAGGAACGAAGTGATAAATGCTAAAACAGTAGCTACAGTTCCATTTCGGAGCCTCATCTCATTTCACCATCACACTGGTTCATATGTTTATGATGATAACCAAGACTGTTCCCTTTTTAATCCTGAAGTCAACTGAATCCAGCACACCTGGCTCTGGGCCAATAAAAACAATCAATAAGAGAGGTTCATTTCAGATGCTCTGCCCAACGAGCCTAGCAGCAACACTGTTCATAACTGCTCTTTGGGACTGTCTTCACAGTCTTCCTCGGCTGCTGTCTCGGGCGTCTTTCTTCCTATTCAGGGAAAAAAGAGAAAGAAAAACTTGTTCAATAATGCAAAATATTACTTTCTTCATTTATCCTTCACCATTATCAACAGACTTTGGGCTGGGCTAACCTCTGTCTACAAAGATTATCCCGGCATTTAAACCACCCATTTAATATACTAGGACCCTATGGTGTTTCTCCTCCAGAAAAAGGGCTTCAAACTATATTCCCTCCTTCCTCACTGATTCTGTTTTGTCTGCAAAAGAAAGTTACGGTTTATTACGTAAAGGGGGAAGTTGTGGGGCTCGTTAAACAAATAGGAAGCCACAGATTCCCAGCTGATAACTCTGAGGATCACACAACAGTTCCTGAGTAACATAATCGTCACACGCCTCAGCTTTCCTACCGCAAAATAATCATGTTTCGAAACATGTTAAGAAAAACAGACGACAACATACACGCATCGAAAAGCCTGGGCTCTAGATCCAGCAACGTCATTAGGTATAGGACTTCGGGTGTGCCACGGTTCCAGGCCTCGCAGTTGCATCCATAAAACAAGCAAACCACCTGTCCTGGCTCCTCAGCTAGGACACAAATCATGTTATAAATAATAGAAAGGTCACAGTTATTACTGTCATTTATCGTTATCATAAAAGAAATGTAGCTTTCCCAGTGATTAACCTGCTCCCAAGGTGTCAGTTAGGAATACGAAGGCATTCGGAAAATGCAGCAACCCAACCAGAACACTGTATGACCTAGGACCTAGCACTGCTTTCACTCAGAAAATCTGGATATCACCACCCAGCTAACAAAGCTGCTCAGAAATTCAAACTCAGGGGCGCCTGGGTGGCACAGCGGTTAAGCGTCTGCCTTCGGCTCAGGGCGTGATCCCGGTGTTATGGGATCAAGCCCCACATCAGGCTCCTCCGCTATGAGCCTGCTTCTTCCTCCCCACTCCCCCTGCTTGTGTTCCCTCTCTCGCTGGCTGTCTCTATCTCTGTCAATAAATAAATAAAATCTTTAAAAAAAAATAAAAAAAAAAGAAATTCAAACTCAATCAAGTCCTTATACATACTCAAGTAGTCACCTAGCACTTAATCGGTTCTCCATAAATGTTAACTGTGTTAAAAAATAAAAGCAAACAAACAACTGCAGCCAGCCCTGGGTTTGGTCTCCTCTACACATTGCCAGTCTCATTCCCTGGGGGCATGTCAGTCACTCCAAGATGTCCATTGATGCCCAGAGGCCTCAAAGGGACCACAAGATGCACTTGGCAACATACGAAGACTCACTCCCCTGGGGTGAGTTAATGCACTTCCAAAAATGCCTAACAAGCCCAAGGGACAATTCCCTCAGCTACAAAGTACAGCTGATTAAAGTAGCCATTTGTAGGCAATTCAGAAACCATCTCAGCTACTTTGTAAAACTGAACATAGTAACTAGAAAACTCTGCTAGTCTAGGGCACAGTATTAATGGTAACAACGGTAGAAGCTACAAGGCACTGAGTGTTTGCTCTGCATCCAGTATATGCTTTAAATCTTCACAAAATCCTAAGAGGCAGGACTTTTTAAAATTGAAGTGTAATTGACACACAATGTTACATTAGTTTCAGGTGTCATGAGACAGGCACTCTTAACCCAGAGAGGGAACACTAATCTGTGAGACTCCAAAGTTCAAGCTCTTACCTCTCAAACTAGGCCACCTGCACCTTGTAAGTAGGAAGAGAAGTGCTAAAGTCACTCCGAATCTAGAGAACCTTCCTGAAGTACTAACTTTACCCAACAGTGTGTGAATTTTAAAAATTTTTTCTTCTATAACGCATATGGATCTATTAGGAAATAAGCTGCAAAATTCATAGGAAATTTCCGAGTTTAAACCTAGGACTTTCAACAAATTTCTCACTTCCTGTAACCTCTAGCTAACCGCACCTCCCCCACCACACACACCCACCCAAGCACGCCTTTTAACCCTCTTTGGCCAGCAGCTTTCACTGTGGTATAATATTCTAGAAGCACTGAACCCCTCTACTTCCCTGCTTCCTCCTACTTTTTGGAAACAAGGAACTCCAAAGGTATTCTCAAAAGTTATCACTATTTTCTACAACCAAAGGTACTCACCTTCTATAGTTAAGACAAGTTAACATCAAACATGCTCACATTGGTGGTTTAGATTTTAAAATCTTTGTGGTGAAATCCTACAATTTCAACTAAGTTCCTTAAGGTGCCTAATATATTGTCTTATATCAATAAGCACCCATGAGTTCTGATGATAAAAAGAGATGTGATAACTCAGTGAATTATATAATGTAGAATTATAATCCTGGTGTGACATTATATTAAAATGCATATAATTTTCTGTTGCTACGTACTTAGCCGCACCCTACTTCAGGAAGGATTTTGTCCTAGTAAAAGATCTAAAAGTATACACGTTATTAGAGTAAACATCCAACTAATAATTACGGGGAAGTAGAGAAGGCATCACAAAGGATATTTTAAAGTAGTTTTATTAAATACAAAGAAAGCCCATATGATAAAATTCAGTATAAATGCGTAGAGACAGTAAAAGTGAATGACTTCTAAAATCAAAGTAGACTACAGATATACTATTAATAATATATGAAGAATATGCCAAATACTAAAAATTAGATTCAGGAAGCTATTAAGTTCTGGTTTGAAGAAGATACTGCTCAACTCTACTAACAAATAAGACCTGAAATTCGCCAGGAGAAATGTAAGAGCATTTTACTCAGTAAGAATGTAGTCATACATTTTAATTAGGGTTTCCAAACTAATGAAGTTTAACTGCACAGTACAAGTGAAGACTACAGACCAAAGCAAAACTAATGATCTCCATGCTCTTCAATCAGGAGAGGCAGTCACAGGCTGGACAGCCAAGAGCCCTCTGGATTGACTGACTACCTAAGGCAAGAAACAAAGTGACTCATTATTTTTATCAGTGTCCACATTGGCAAAACTTTTAACCTAACACCTTAATACTCTGAGATTGTCACTTAACATATTTGAATCTTTATAAAAAAGGTGGTGGCTAAAATTACTAATCATCTTCTTCATCCTGCCAAAGACAAAGGGAACTTCAATGCTAGACCTCAGACTGAAAAATCTGTTTTATCTGACTGCCCTTTAAGGGCTGCAGTCCTATTGTTTTATTATTAGATACAAAAACCTTCATTTAAAGTGTTCTCTGAAATATTCAATACGTTTTATGGCTGAGAACACTTCACTGAAGACTTGGCGTATTCCCTGATTATCCCACAGACAGGACAGAGGTGCCTGAAGACTGAAAGGCACAAGCATGAAATCCATGATGTAAGCTACATAACTTTATACACACCAATTATGTAAAAATTCATTTATTTTAAATTTATCAAAGGATTCATATTTTTCATTAATACAGCTTACATAATTTCATCGTCCAGTCCGTTTTCGGATTGACAAGTGTGGGCTCAAGAAACCCATGCCACAATAACCTGTTAATAAAACTGTATTTTTTAACATTCAGAAAAAGAAAGGTAAACCACAAAACGATTATTTGATTCTAAATTTGGGTTCTATAACCCACGGAACGACGCTATCACTATCTTTCATGACAATTCGTCCGACAGCAAAAGCACAACAGCAAAATACATGGAAAGCATTAAAAACATACATTATGTCTGCTTATATTTCGCAATTCGGACTGTAAGCAATGAACAGGCTCAGGAGAAACACACGCTGCGAGAAATAAAAGCGGGCGCGCAAGTGGTATGACTGCCAGCTCATAAAATACGCCTCGGAGGTGTCACCTGGTACACTTTGTGTGCAATCACCCGGACCCAAGCTAAGGGTCCCACTTGCAGCTTCCTCCTTCAGGGCATCTGGGGCCTGGGAGGATGGGGGTGCTCTTTCACACCGGACCCTCACACCTTCACTTAGTAGAAATATTCGCTACGACGGCTGCACACCGCCTCCGCCTCGGCGGGAGCACCCCTGCCTCCATGCCCCGGACCTCCTGGCCCCCGCCTCACCTGCCCCCGGCCCAGTAAAGGCGCGAACCCCGTGGCAGGTGTGGGCCCTGGGATGGCCCGGTCCCGCGGGCAACTCTCCCATCCCCCCAGGACCCCCTAAGCCCGCACTTTCCTCCACTTTGCCCCAAAGTCGACGAGCCCCGCCGCGCCGGGGAGCGCCGGGAAACGCACCAGGCGCCCTGCCGGCCACCGCGAGAGCGCGCGGCACCGAGGGGCTGTAGCGGCGGCGGCGGTGGCGCGGGGCTGACCCCGCGGCCAGGGCGCCCTGGCCCGCGCCCCGCCCCGAGGCCCAGCCAGCGCCCCGAGCCAGCCCCGCAGCAGCCGGAGGCGCGAGCTCCTGGTCGGGCCGCGGCGCGGGAGGCTCCGTTACCAGCAGGTGGATCTCCCGCGACCCCGGCGGCTTGGAGCCTAGCAGCCGGCACCGCCCCTCCATCCCGCGCCCCTCCGCGCAGCCGCCCTGCGCCCCCACCTCGAGGCTGCCCGCGCGCCACCGCCTCCGTGAGCCGTGAGCCCCTCACCCGCCGCTGGCGCTGCCAGTCCTGCCGCGGCCGCCGCCGAGGCTGCTGTGGCCGCCGCTGCAGCCGCTGCGGCTGCCGGGTGCCCCGCCTCCCCAGCGCGACTCCGCCCCCGCCGCTGGAGCGCCGCGGCCGCCCCTCCCCTCGGCCCCGCCCGCGACCCGGCCAGCCATTGGCCACCGGTGCTGCTCGCCCTCCACTGGGCGCCCCCGCGCGGCCGAGCCGCTCGCGTCAGTGGCCTGCCCGGCTGTCATTTAGGGGCGCCGTCTCGCAGCCTATATAACTCTCCTGAGAGCCCTTTCCTCCCCCCTGCATTTAATGTCACGGCGAGGTCTGGAGCTGCGTCTCGATCTCCGGTCCCAGGCTCCGAGAGCCTGGCGTCTCCGCGCTGCGCCCCCGCCACATCTGGCTTTAATCCTCCCTGGCGTGTGCAGAGGCAGCTCAGATTGCCAACGGAAGGCCCAAGGGAGCCCTCGGCCTCCGCCTGGGCGCGCGACCCGACCACCCTGGGCTGCCTCAACCGGAGCCCCTGGCCCCAGCTGCAGGTCCCGTTCCCCGGTCATCCGGCCTGGGCAGCATCCTGGCGACAGGTCCCGGGAGCAGGTCCCAGGGGCAGGTCCCGCTCTAACTCAACAATAGCTTCCAAGGCCCAGCACTTCCAGGCACCTCACCGACTGTCTCTGACCTTCGCGGCATCCCCAGCGATAGGCATCCCTACCCCCAATTTACCGGGACTCAGGAAGAACTAGCTTAAGCATAGGAAGAAGAAATACAAGGTTTAAAGGCAGCTCGTTTGGGTACCAAAGCCTTTGATTTTACCACTTCACATGTCCTGGCCCTTTCTCCTGGGCCCCACGTTCTAATCTTTCAGCTTGTCAAAAGGTTTGCAAGTTAAGCAAATAGGTAATCATCTGTAGAAAACCTGAGTGGTCCGCCTCTCTTTAGCTTAGTGTTCATATGTACTATGACATGTGTTAATAGTAACTACCATTGGGCACACCATCTTTGGGATATACACCAAAGATGGTGTTATTTTAACCATTACAATAATCCTCACGAGAAACCTGCAGGTTAATATTTACAAGGAACTAAGGGGGTAGAAGATCAATGAGACACCCTTCTTCCTGCCAAGCTCCCAAAGCAATAGGTTCTTTTTAGAAACCAGTAATCCAAAAATTCAAAACTCTTAAGAGGTAAACCTCCATCAGAATAGTTTTTTTCCCCCAGCAAAATTCTTTTCTTTTGTCTCGAGATAGCAGTAATTAATAATCAGCTATGACATGCCTGGCTTTCTTAGCTCTTCCATGGTGATATTTCTCTCCATGACTGTAGAGCTGTTTTAAAGGTCCAGGAAGACATACATGATTCCTTCCTCCCGTGGTCCTCCCTTGATTCAGGGGGAGCAGGCCAAAAGGTTCATCCACTACCCAGCACCATGAACATAACTTAGGCATGACAGCCATGACATCGAATGACAACGTTTCTCTCTGCTTTGGGGTCCTGAGAACCAGATTTCCTGTGTTCTCTGACAAAGACATTTCCTTGTAGCGGGCTGGCAATAAGATTTCACAACCAGCTGTAAGCAATAAAGACAGAGACTGTTCTGGGATACAACCTTTGAGACACTGATTGATACATCTTGCCTAAAATATCTTTTGGGAATGGAAAATCCTAGGCCTTATTATACATTGCTCTTAATGACAGACAAGCAAACTGCCTCTTGCAAATGAAGAAAGCTCTCCCATTTGACAAATGATGGAGAAAGCCACCAAGCCATGCCCACGAGATTGGCCGAAAGACCAAGTAGCTCGGGGAGCTACTATTCTTATTTTACAGATAAAGAAACTGAGGCCCTGAAAGATTAATTTAGCAGATGCAAATAGTAATTTGAGCAGCTAGTAAATGACAGAACCAGAATTCACATCCAGGTCTGTTTGATTCCAGAGCACCTACATCATTCCCCCGCACTGACTTTCTGCGTGAGCCTTCAGCAACTGACAAAATTTTGTTGAATGGGTGAATATCAAACAGATACGTTTCTCTCCGCTTTCTCCATCTTCTTCCCTCTCGGTAAGAGAAGGAAATGAAAGCATTCACAAACATTCTGTAAGCAGAGGCATATGTCAGAGGAGAAAGGAAAGAGTGGAAGGCCAAGTTTCAATTGCAGACTCAACGAGCTTATTCGGGAAGACGGCAGGAACTCCCCCTGGACACTGGTTAGTGGCGAAACCGACAGCAGAAGACAGAAAACAAGCAGGAAAAACAACTGCCTTTCTTTTGGGGCCTTTTTGATAATATGTTCTTTTCCATCTGTCAGCAGAAGGGCAAGTTTTGGAAGAAATCTGGCCCTACAGTTAAAGTCAACACAAACCATTCCCATTTTCGCTCAGGAAAATCTAGATCTCAGTTCATTGTCCTAAGAACTGGAATGGCATGGACTATGTGCCTCCAAAGCATAGGTCATAATTGGTTGCTCATTCATCACAACTTGGCAGAGCACACGATCCTGGATTTTCCAACTACATCTATGAGATCTGTTTAATAAAGGCAGTCATACCAACCCCCACTGAGTCCTCTTTTTCTTATCTTTTCCATGATGATTCCCTTTTATTCCCTTTCTGCTCCGTCTCCACTGGGCAGTTTCTTTTTGCCTTCTCCAGGCCTTAAGTTCAGAGTCAGTGGAAATAAGGGAAATGCTTAGGCAAGAAGTTCTGCCTGTAACTTCACCAAGCTGTATTCTGTCCCCAACAAAACTATGTTCTTCCCACGTTTTCTGAGTGCCTATGAGGTGCAGAGGCAGCCAGCATCTAACTGCCGGGCCCTCACACACCAGTGGGAGAGGTGGGTAAGGAATTAAAGCCCAAGACAGTGCCCCAAGTTCAGGGTACTAGGACAGAAGATAGGACGGGGCCATCAATCAGATTCTCAGGGCAGGAAAACCTTCCTGGAGGTGACACCTGAGCTAAAAGAGTCCACACCAGATGCTGATCTTTTTCCTTCACTACTTTGATGGTGCCTAGTTGTTGGTGGGGTCATGCCAAGAGCAATCAGCTTCTAAGAAATCAAGCAAGTCATCTGTAGTTCTCTTCAACTCCAGCCCCTCTATGCATTAGCAACCAAACTGCAGTGTATATGAATGTTTGTAAATGTGATCTGGGGCGCCTGGGTGGCTGAGTCAGTTAAGTGTCTGCCTTTGGCTCAGGTCGTGATCCCAGGGTCCTGGGATCAAGCCCGCGTTGAGCTCCCTGCACAAGCTTGCTCTCTTTCTCTCCCATGTTCTCTTTCTCTCTCAAATAAATAAATAAAATCTTAAAAAAAAATAAATGTTGTGATTCTCACCTAAACGGGATCTTCTTTCAGTTATAAAAGCTTCAAGCGGAATAACCCCAGGAGGTCCTTCCTGGCTCCTATAGACCCGGCAGGAACCCTCTCACTTCACTTGATAAGCAGTGTGCTCTATCACTTTTAGTCTAGAAGCTACAGGAGAACTAGGACCTGGATGGGCAGTAAAAGCTTATGTGTTTTCAGACACAGTGTCCAAACTGTTTCTGTTGTGTAATCAGACAGGGCACACAGGGACCAAGAAATTAACTAGAGAATTCAAATAGAACCAAGCTATTTAATATTCCACTCTGGACGGACATGAAGCTTCATCCAGACGAAGGACAGCAGGGAGCTCAATGATTTTTATTTTTACCCTTCCTCCTCACGCCTTTGCTTATCCCGACGTGAGAAAAGCCTTCAAAGATGCCTTTCCCATTTCATTCCCATTCACACTGTTGGGGTAGATGGTTCTATCCGATTATTTAGACAAACCCAACCTGGGCAGCTGTGTAATTTTGGAATTATGAGACCTCACCATACGTAAGGGCCGTGGTCAGTGGCATTTGCGTATGTGCACAAGACATTGCTAAAATTGTTTAAGAAAACCCCAAGACAAAAGAGAATCCTGCCATCCTACTGGGGAAGGGCTCCTTTCCAGGCATTGTTAGAACAATCAGCAATGCCCCGTGGCAGGAAAAGTGTCTGCCAAGAGTGTTTAGGAGGATTGGAGGGATCACTCCCTTTTTAGCCACACCATTAAAGCTGACTCACTGGTTTTGTTATGTTTGATCTGTGCTCTGAAGGCACGGTGCAAGAGACTCGTGAGCCAGAGAATTGCAGAGCTTTAGGGATTTTTTCCTTTTTTCTTCCTCTGTGAATTTGGTGGTTGTAAAAGATGCTGGGTCAACAGCCCTGCGTCCGAAATCCATCCACGCATAAAACCAATTCCGGCAGTTCAACTGTGCCACTCTATCAACTCCTTTCAAACAGGATAAAAACCTTTACTCAAAAAATACACTCAGGACCATCACTGCCCAATAGTGGGCCATTTGGAGCTGTGGATAGCTGGACAACATAATTGTTGTCACCTTTTTCATAACAACCGGTATTTCTTCACCCTCTCTTACAGTGACGGATCACCGCCCTACGAGCAGGTGTCTTGTATCAGGTACCAGCCAGGCACCAGTCAGAAATGAAAGAAGAAACGACTCCAGGTACTTTGGACAGAGGAACTAATACACAGGAGGTGGGTTGCAAAGGTGTTAGAAGGGCTGAATGAAGAAAGAAGGGGATGAAGAGCAAAAAGAAAGCCGGATGGAAACCCAAGGATTAGGGGTTGCTAATCCCCCCGGGGGAGATACCTGGAGCCTCGTCGTTGGCTGCTACGCTATTGAAGAATGACTGCTCTTGGTTCTGGAACCCTAAAAACATGCTGCCCCCACCCGGGGGGCTGGAGACAGGAATCACCGCACCCCCTCAGCTCAAGCCGCTGTTGCCAACAACCTCCAGCAACTGCCACACCTTTGGTGGCAGAAGCAGGAGGCTTCTCGCTTTTCTATGCCTTCTGATCTCCAACCAGCGCCTCCTGCTGGCGGGCGCGAAGAGAACGCTCCAAGAAGCCCGAGGAGCCGTAGCTCGCTCCCAGCTCCAGCGTCGCAGAGCAGAGGACACAAAGGCAGCACGAGTGAGGCTAGAGACAGCAGGCAGATAACCAACCCAGGATCAGAATAAAAAGCCACGTCAGGCATTCTTTAAAGCAAAACCAGAAGCTTGTCCTGGAAACATGAGGGACTGGAGAACTGTAAGCCTGTCAGTTCTTTCCGCTTCAGTGGGGTTTATACAAACTCTAGAAAACACAGTTCACATTCACTTGCTCTCAAGAGAGACTGATCACATGTCTCATGGCAGCCATCAAGACACTGTCACTAGAAAAGAGAGACTTTTCTATCAAGTACTAAGCCCTTACATGATCAGCCATTTAGAAGACGCAGAATTATAAAATGTGGCCTCAACCCTTCAGGAGTTCGCCCACAGCTCTCCTCATCTCACGCCCGTTTGCCACTAGAGCCACATTCCCCTGCCCCTCAAACAAGCCGTGCCATCCTGAACCACTCCCTGCCCTCCACAACGGGGCACAGACAGTTGCCCCCCGGCGACTCACTCCCTGTCCCCATTCCACCACCCTCTTTGGCCGGCTAACATCCTTCAAGATTCAGCTTGCTGCCACTTCCCTGGGAAGCCCTTCCTTACCTCTGAGCCTGGGAGAGGGACTCATGGCACTCCTGTCCCTACTCCTACCTGCGGATTCATCACTCCGTAGAATTACCCTGAGTTTCCAAGCTGGTGTTAGTTGGAAGAAGGGCCAGCTTTGGTCCCTCTCAGCCTTTAGAGTGATTGGCTCAGATCTGGGGCAGCTGGAACCCTCCTGCTACAAGCAGCCTGGGGGCCATGAAGAATGTTATTATTGTCTCCGTTTTGTTAAGTGAAAAAATGTGGGCCATGCCAATATCATCGTCAGCTGACTTCTATGCCTCATTCACTCAGCTGTTATAGTGCTTGAGGGCCGGAACCATCTTACTAAGCAATGTATGGCAGGCCTATGGGGCTACTGTGCAAGTGTTCGTTGATGGAATGAAGAAGAACTTTGTGGAACAAGACACACTTGCTCTGAGCCTTCAAGAACAGGTGTAATAATTGGACAGGTGTAGAGAAAAAAGCATTACAAGAGAAGAAGCACACACACACGCAGAGGGTAATGCACACTGGTCGTTCATGGCACATGGGCAGAAGGGGGTGAACAGAGGTATTGGGGAAAATATGGCTGGTTATGGAGGAGAGCACAGGAGAGTTCCAGCCTCGGGCTCAGGTAAGAGGAAAGCACTGAAGATTTCTGAATCGAAAAGCAATGTTACAAAAAAGATATTCAAGGGTAGAGGAATCCTCATATCATTGACACCAGCAAGAGAATTGCTGTAGTATTTTTACCTGAATTTCAGAAAATGGGTTTTAGGATTATCAAACAGGTATTTTCTGAACTGCTACTATACAGCCCATCTGCATACCTCTGCTAGAGGCACTAGGTAAATATTTGCCCGTTGCCTTGGTTGTGCTTCCTGCTTTAAATTTTACATTGGTCTAGGATCAAAATCACAAGGCTTATGAAATGCTGAAGGAGAATGGAGAAAGAGCGTTCTCCTCAGTAAACAAACGTTCTAATATTGGTGTCTCAAACACAACCGAAAATGCAATATCACTTCAGAAATGAACGATCGTGACAACTAAGATGGCTCTTCAGAGGAAAGAATCTTCCAGAATTCTGAACACTCCATTCAATAGACTTGTTCAACTCATCCTCATTATAAGGACTTTGGGGAAGTGGAAACACTGTGAGCAATCAAGAATGTCTTCTGAATACAAAACCTTGGTGCACGGAAGTACCAGTAAGACATTCCAAGACAGTCACCACAGAGCGCTTTGTAAAACTAATTTTTAAAAAAATTCTCTACAAAGCTTTCAGACAGCCATTTGTTTTGTGTCTTTAACAAATGCTTACCGAGAGTCCACACTGTCAGAGTGACCTGTCTCTGGTTCTGGATGGGAAGGGAATGAAGAAGCAAGGTTCCCCTCATACCATGGAGGTAAGAGGGTTGTCAGCAAGTGCTTCCCAGGTTAGGGGGCAAGAGAACAGTTTGGACAGGTACAAAAAACCTAACACAGTTGAGTTAGGAGCACAGAGCCTCCTTCTAGGACAGCTCAAGTCTGTTGCTTTTCCTCTGGACCCCCAGGGCTGGTTCATTGCCTTGCGCCATCTTCCAGCCAGTCTGCCTGGCTTTTCCCCAGATGTTGACTTCTTTCACCACCCGAATAATTGCCACATCCTTTCATCACGGAGAACCTTTTGTTCCTGTCCGTTCTCCTCATAAGAATTCCACATTATCTAAAGCTTTGCATAGCAAACAAGCTAAATATATTGAGCAATCATTTTCCTAGTTTACCCAGTGATACACAGATACACAGATAGACAGGTACGTACATCATCAGAAGTTCTGACTCACAGCAATGCGATGGCCACCTCAAAGATGGCTAGCCATTAACTGACGAGCGGCTGTCTCAGGATACAGGGCCCTCACACTCAGACCCTGCCCTTTTTTTAAACTGGACAGAGACCAACAGAACTCATAAAATCTCTTCTCTGAAGGGCTTTGAAACAAAGATGTGCAGCGTCAGGGCAGAAGCAGAAAGACAGAGGCTGGAGTAGACAGAAGCCATGAGCAAAGAGGAAGCCAGAGGTAGAGAGGAAAGCAGAGAGAAGGGAAACGAGTCCACGAAAGGGTAAGAAGAAGCAGCCTGAGGGGAAAGCACACTGAGCAGTGGAGGCTCGACTGAGGCAGTGCTGGACCAGCCTATGAGGCCAAGCCGCTGTAGGACAGGAGTGTCTACTGCGGGCAGGACAAGGATAGTCCTGAACTTGTCCAGGAGGCTGAAGGCTTGATTCCTGCTCTTCTCAAAACTTACCCTCACACGACTCTTTATGGAGGGTCAGGGATTTGAGGAAGGCTGCCTGGTCTTCATAAATAGGACTTGACTGTTTTTGTGAAGGACCTTGAGCTCTTACGAGATCACATATGCAGATTCAAATACAAAACCTCAAACATTCTGGAATCAAAGACATATTTTAGATTATCCACAGATTATATTATGTGCTCCACTATTGCATTCTCCTGTCACCTGTTAGTTGAAAAAAGTAAGTAATTATACTTATTTCCATTTTGAAATTTGAATTTAAGACAAGTGGGCATGGATTGACAAGGTAGGGGCCAGGCTGCCGAACCTCATCAAGGCGGCCAGAGATCCAACAAGGCCAAGGGCGGATAATTGTGTGACTTACTGACATACAGATTCTAAAACGGTCAGAGGACAAAAATGATCTATTTCTGATAATGATGATCATAATTTCCGCATTCCTTTCATTTTCCCAAAACCCAAAACATGAGATCACTCAGATAAATCTTCTAACATTTTAGAATTCATTAGAACTGCCTGTGTGGTATTTTTTTTTTTTTTTTCTTATCAGCCTTCTAATTTTCCAACCCGAATCCTATCTCGCTGGCCACATTTATGTCGCCATTCACCGGTAACAGAGATGATATTCAAAAGTACCAGGGAGTTGGACTCTCAAACTTCTAGCAAGATGTGGATTTGGCACCATAGGCTTATAATGAAAAAAATATAAGAACTGCTCCCAGCTAATGGAAAAATAAATTGGAATTGTACTGGGAAGGTGCCCAAAGGAACTTGCCTCAAATGAGAATTGAGTTTTTATTAGAAAAATCTGATAAGACTAAAAAAAAAATTCATCCTCTGATCCCCTCTAATCATCTAATGGTCCTTATAATTTATTGTTTCATTGCCCTCTTATAAAGGGACATTACACTTGAGTGTCTGTCAAATGTTTCTGTAATTATGAAAGTCCCCTCTGCTCAACAATGTGAAATAATTTCTCCTTTCAAATGAAAGCTTCAACCTTGCAGTGAAAAGTACGTGAGCCAATTTCTGCACCTTCCAAGTGCTAAAGGAAAAGTCATCATCTTGGCCTCTGCAGAGAAGAGCAAATATTTAGGAAGCTTCTTCCCCATTGTAGCATTTGCCATAGTTGCTATTTGGCTACATATCATATTTCTTTCCTGTTCAACAAATATTTACGGAGGGCTTATTGTGTTCTGGGCACCGAACACTGCGTGGCACACACAATTGAACACAGTTCTTCATTTTGTCTGGAGTGTGGGGTATACCAAGGGCAGGAGTATAGCAAGAAATGAGGCTGCCCTGAAATACTGGTGATTGGGGTCAGCTTTGTGGGGGAGGAGCCGGGGCGGGGGCACGCTTTGGGGCTAGCCTAAGGAGTGTGGACTTCGTTCAGTAGAGACATCAGATGTTTTTGAGAATGGCTGGTGGGAGCTGTGGTCAGGAGGTGGGTTCTGATCCGCCTGGTGGCAGCCTTCACTGTGGGGTGCAGGGGAGGGAGGGTGCAGAGCAAGAGAGCAAGAGAGAGGAGGTGGCAAAAGTGGCATGGAGATTTTTGAGCCCAGCGATGGGGCTGATAGTAGCATTCCAAACCAAAGCGGAAATTACAGTGATGGAGATGTTTGGGAGGAAGACGACGTCAGTTCTGGCCCTGCCACATCAGAGTGGTTAAGAGATACAGACACGGAGCTCTTCGGCAGGAGTGGGAAACGAACATCAGACCTCAGGAGAAAGATCAGGTGATGCCAGCAAGATGGAGAGGGCTGGGGTGAGCAGAAGCCACGGGGTTTACCAGCTAGGTCACTGGCCACCTTTTCAGTGGAGCAGGGTCAGCGAGCTCCAGGGCCATTTGCCCAGGATGAGTGCGTGGTCAGGAAGTGAAGGCAGTGAGTGTGAGCTACGCTTTACGGCGTGGAGAGAAGCCCTTCTGGTTTTCTTGTTAGGATCGGAAATAGTTGAACATGAAGAAAAAGGGGATCTCACTGATGAATCATAATCTCATACATGGCTGCATCCTACTGAGTGCTCCCGTTTAGATTCGCCAGCTTAGTATTCCTAATCATTCCTATGATTCTGCTATTTTTCTGTAATGGCAAATAAGACTGAAGTCGTCACAAATACAGCCAGCATCCCCAGAACGTTCACCCTCTGCCGAGCATCACACTAAGAACTCCCAACATATTAACCGGTTTAATCGTCACGACAGCTCTAAAAGGTTGAAACCCTCATTTTGCCTGTTTTGCCCAAAAGGAAACTGAGGCAAGAGACATTAAACAACTTGTGTAAATTCATGCGACTAGGAAGTCACTGAGCAGGGATTCAGCCCAGGTGTCCTGTTGGAGTTGTGTACCTTTAGTCAGGATGCGGGCCTCCCCCAACCACTGCAAAGGTATGAAAGGAGTCCTAGGAACTTTACAGAGACTAAACACAATCAGAGAAAGCTTTCAAATACTACTTTGAGACTGACTCATTTTAGAGAGTGACTCTGGCTAAGTTCATCATCACTTGTTTCAGGGCCAAGAGTTACGTAGGGAAGCTGAAAAATCTGCCAACATCCTAAGCCTAGAACTGAGGACCCTAGGAGTGAGGAGGAACCCGAAAGTCCCTCTGGTCAAGTGCTTTCTTCACATAAAAAGAAACCACCATCTGGGGTTCCTGGGTAGCTCAGTCCGTTAAGCATCTGACTCGATTTTGGCTCAGGTTATACGATCTCAGGGTCCTGGGATCGAGCCCCGTGTCCACCTCTGTGCTCAGTGGGGAGTCTGCTTCAGGATTCTCTCTCTCCCTCTCCTTCTGCCCCTCCCCCCACTTGCTCACTCTCTCTTTCTCTAAAATAAATTAATTAATCAAAGAAAGAAAGAAACAAAGAAACAAACAAAGAAACAAAGAAACAAAGAAAAAGAAACCACCATCCAGAGCAGCAGGGTGGCTTGGCTAAGGTCTTACCACCAGCTTAGGGTCAGCAAAGCCCAGAACTCAATATCCTGAGTCTTCCTACTGCAACCAAAGGAGCCAGAGATGGAGGAGACAGGGGAGGTGGGTGTGGTGAGAGAGGAAGGAAGCAGCGGGGGCAAGGCTGCACCCTGGAACCCAGTTCAGGGTGAGGGTGAGTGGTACCCACCCGTGGCCAGGCTGCAGCCCACCCCAGGCCTTTTCCTGAGAGAGCTCCCCGAGACTCTGTATTCCTGTCAGCCATTTGGCATGACTCTGATTTCCTAATTTCTCCCCATCTCCCCCCCACACACCCCCACCCAGGGTCTTACACTATCTTTGCCCAGAAGAAAGGGTGGATGCGGCTGAGGCCCCGTACACAAGGGCTGAATGAATGTTTTAAAATTCATGACCCACACATGAGTGAATTACAGCAGACACATGCAAATTAAGAGCAGCTCTGCGGATCTCCCCTTGATCCACTAGGGAAGCAAGGAAATAACTTGAGCAGAAGCGTCTGGCATCCTGGTCTGGACTAGTGACCGGAGCTGTGCGGGGTTGGTATTGGTCCATTTCTTCCTAACGTGGAGGCTCCCACCGCCCGAGCGGCAGTTGGTAACTTTCACCTTTTATTGGCATTTCATTCTGCTGCCAACCGGGACACAGCAATGTGAAAACACTAAATGAGTGTCTCTCGCAAAAACAACTTTCCACAGAAAAACTCACTGTGCAAACACGGCTGCTCCCTAAATGGCCCTACACATAAGGCCAAGAAACAGAAAGCACATTTTGCAGAATATAACGGCCTCTCCCAAAACTGTTAGAGCTTTTGGGGTGGTGGTAAATCTCGTAAGCAAGAGAGGGCGAAGTCATGACGGTCCAGTGATCGCCTTTTGTGCTCGGCTTGGAGACGCATGACGTTTTGAGGCCATTCTATTTGTACGACGAAAGTAAACGGCTTCAGGAAGATACAAAACACTGTTCACCCTCATGACAAGAAAAAAAACTTTTTCTGATGATGTATGGTGATGGATGCTAACTAGACTTGTTGTAGTGATAATTTCACCATGTGTTCAAGCAGCGAATCTTTCTGCTGTGCCCTTGAGACAAATACAGTGTTATATGTCAATTACACCTCAATAAAATAAAACAGAGATAAGAGGTCAAAACAAACACACAAACAACCCACTTTTTACATAAAAAAATGTAACATGTTTCCAGCTTGAATTTGAGAGTTTGCAGAATTGGGAGTTATTTATATGGGCTCCATTTTAGGGACAGTGGGACAACCCCAGACAAAAAATATTTTTCTTGGTGATTCTCCACGGCCTAAATGTTACTACTTTGTCACGACTTACCACCTAAGTATAAGGATTTTCTCTGATAATTATCTGGTTCTTGGTAATCGTTCTACAATACATATGTTTATCGCATCATGTCATACACTTTCCATATATACAATTATATTTGTCAAATTTTGGGTTTTGGCTTGTTTTTTAAGAGTCAATGCCCCTGGAAAGTACACCGTGTTACACCAAGGCTGACCCAGGCCTGTGGGTCCAGACAGGTCATCACAGCCAGTGACCAGAGCTGGGAGTGAACATTTTCTGCTCAGGGCCAGCCACTACACACCTCTAGCCAGCTGTTGGGGAGAGGGGCCCAGAGGACCCAGGTCTGCTTTTTCAGAAGAAACTGAAATTCTGATTCTAATGTTAATTTTCACTATTTTAAAGTAGCAGGTGGACCAAACAAAACACATTTTCTAGCCATATCTGAACTGCAGATCTTGGCTTCCGACCTCTGCAAAATCTTCTTAGTTAATAATATCTTAATGTGAACCAATGGATCTGATCTTTAGACGTAGTTTGAATCTCAGATTTTCCATTCAATAAATGTGTTATATATGAATATATGATATATATGTATATATATATAACATACATATATATATTTTTAAAGATTTTATTTATTCATTTGAGAGAGAGCGAGAACATGAATGGGGGGGGAGGGAGGGGGACAAACAGACTCCACACTGAGCATGGAGCCTGATGCTGACAGATCCTGCAACACTGAGATCAGGACCCAAGCCAAAATCAAGCCAAACGTCCAACCAAATGAGCCACCCAGGTACCCCTATGATATATATTTTAATAATATATGTGCTGCATATTAGTATAGATGTTATATATCATATTATGCATATCATATTACCATATCAAGTAATTAGGCCTACTTATACTTAACACTTAGAAGCCCAGTTTTCACATCTGCAAAATAATTATGACATTGGCCACCTTGCAGGGATGTCATGAGGATTTATTGTATACATTCTTTCCCATTCTGATTGGACATCTTGGGGGAGCTACCTGACACCTGAGGCCTCCTAGATTTGATATTGTGTTAATAGTTTGTGCTTAGGGCCAGCAGAAAGCAGATGGGAATGGGATCAGGGGCCTGGTAGACATGGGGAAAGTCTGGAGCAGCCACAGAAAGGATTGCTAAAGACTGGACACATTTTCTCATCTTCAGTTCTCATATTTTCGTGACTGGTTGAGCCTTTGTCAAGTTCAATACAGTGTCCTCTCCAGAAGAATTCACCCTTTGAGATGGAACAAAGGATGAATAGAAAGAGTGCTCTGGCAGGAAGGGGCTGGGGAAGCCACACCCCAGGGCAGGAAGTGGCCCCTCAGGCCTAGAGGGTGGCTTCTCCCACCATGCTTTGCACCTGAGGCCCCTGCAACTCCTGTACCCTCAAGTTCTGCCCTAGCCCAGCCCTGCCGAGACACTGTGGGGATCACATTATGCTGTTTAATAAAAGCAACTTACAGTCAGGGTGTAAAATACAGTCCTAACATCATACAAAGAAAAGGTAGACATAGATATGCAAGTATGGAAACCATTGTGGCAGAGAACCCCGACTTGTGGTGGCGGTGGGCGGGGGTTGGGGGTGGGGTTGCTAGGAGGTTCCAGTTGTATCTTTATGTTTGCAGAATGGCCACTTTTCCTCGACCTCCCAACCGGATAGTCCTGAGCCTGGATTTCTCCCCTGTCCCCGCAGTGTTCAGCTCTGCCGGGTACGTCTGAAACCCCTCTGCGGTACCGTGCCCTGCGCTCCCCGGTCCGGCGCCCTTCCTAGGGTTGAGCTTATGCCTTCCTCGCACCCTGCCATGTAAATGGGTCCAAGTTCTGATGCTCAGCGGAGGCCCCACGTCCTCTGTGTCCCTCCGCTTTCTACCAGCGCGTCCCCCGACCCCGCCTCTGCCCCAGCACCCCTCTCAGGAAGCCAGCTTACTGCATCTCGGCCACTCCTCATCTTTGTCTGATCCCTCCGGCCGCAGACTGTCCAACAAAGCAGGAGCCCAGAGGGGGCTCTCTCCTCAGATGGTAGCGAGCAGCTCCCCTCCTTTTTCCCTTCTCAAACCAAACTCATGGTCTTTCTCCAAAATACATCCTCTCCTGCCCCTGTCCCCGTCGCAGGGATTAGTATCTGCTTGCTCACAGCGGCTGAGGCAGAAATCTCAGCCCGAGCCTTTGCTCCTCTCCCGTCCCGTCTGCGCTTGGGGTCAGCTGCCAAGTCCGTCGGTCTGCCTTTCCTAAGCGGTACAGGCATCCGATCGCGTGTCTCCCTGTCTCCTCGTTAGGACAAGCCCTCCTGACATCAGCCTTCCTGAAAAGTGTTACAGAAACCCTGCCAGCTAGCTTAAACGTCAAAAAGGGATTCGTCTGGGCTTCACGAGGGATGGAGCCAAGAACTAGAACCAAAAACTGGGGCACACCTGGCGATAAGTTAGTAGAAGGACTGGGGGTGGTGCAGGGAACCGAGCACTCCTTCTACTGCATGGGATGAGCCCCAAACTCCGGAGCCTGGCACTCAAAGCTCGCCACGGGTGTGCTGTTTCCTGCCCGGCCAACAGTCCCGTCATAGTTCTTCTCAAAAACACATGACCATGTTTGCTTCTCTTTCCTGACACCATTCAGAAAAACATGATTTTAAATCATGAGTGGCCTTATGCAATAAAAATGTCTGAGAAAAGAAATATATCTCTTTATGCTGAAGACCTCTTTTCCAATAAGACATATGTAAAAATGAGATTTAATATGTCTTGATCTTTTTAGAAAGCACACTTTTATTTCATTTATAATTAGAGCATATGGCACGGGTGTTTCTTCCGCTATTTACTGAAGGAGTCCCAGGGGTACGAAGAGAACTCTCTCTACTGGGTGTCTGTTGGCTTTTGGTTAACAAGCAGCCTCGTGACAGAGACAGATAGTTCCTTTTCAATATCAATTCTCCACTCATCTTTACTAACAGAACTGTGGTTTTTCTGGAAATGGCAATGTACCCAGCTAAATAAAGACATTTCCCAGTCACCCAGCAGATACGGGTGACAACCCCCATTGACAGTTATCAGTTACGCAGAAATCGTTACCTGACGCTTTTACCCTTGCCCTTCCTCCTTCCTGTTGTGTGGAATAGGAACCCAATGGCTGGGGCTTTAGCAGTTATTTTGTGACCACACCCCCAGGGATGCTAAGCTCAAGGTTAAGAGGAATCTGGTTCCCTAATGCTTTGGGAAGCTGCCACACCATCCTTGAATGGCCTAACTTCAGATTTCTTGTCACGTAAAAGACAAACAAACCCCAGTCAGTGGCTCCAAGCTTGAGGACTCATCAGAGGAGCTTTAAGAATTGTTGTTGCTTGAGCCTCACCACAGAAGATTTTTATGTGATTGAAATGGGGTGCGGCCTGAACATGCAGTTTTTTAAAACTTCCAGATGATTCAGAGCACCGAAAGTTGAGGACCGCTGCCCTACTCAGTGTAAGCCATTGCTTCCCCCATTTTGTTACTTGGAGCCAAATGCAATGGCTCACAGATACGATCTCCGTTCTCAGACACCCTGTGCGTTTCTACTTAGAATGATCATCAAAAGCACACAAACTACTACATAAAATCAGACCCAAGGGTGGATGGATGGCCTAACCAGGACCAGTAAAATTATAAAATTTTGAGAAACACAGGAGAATAACTTCATGACCTTGGGGCAAAGATTTCTTCGATAAAATATAAAAAGCACTAACCATGAAAGAAAAATTCAGAAGGTTTTTCTTTTCATTTTGATTAAAATGAAAAACTCCTGTTCACCAAAAGATAACTAAGAGAATGAAGAAGAAAGCCATGAGTGGGAGAAGATCTTCGCACCACATATATCCAACAACGGACTCACGTCCAGAATATACAGTGAACCTTAACCAGTCAGTAAGAAGCAGTGAACCCAACAGGAAATGGGCTAAAGACTTGAAAAGACGCTTCATGAAATACAATATCCAAATGGCCATAAATATATGAAAAGGTGCCCCATCTTCTTAGTCACCAGGAAAATACAAAGTAAAACTGTAAGTGATACCACTGTATACCTATTGTATAATGCTGTACAATGGCTCAGATGAAGAAGACTGGCCATACCAAGTGTGGTTGAAAATACGGAGTAACCGGAAATCTTCCATACTGCTGATGGGAGGGTAATTAATACCACTACTTAGGGAAACTGTTTAGAAGTATCTATAAAGTCTTTTGAAGGGAGAAATGTAGAATTTTTTGGACTTCTTTTATAACCACCAAAAATCCCAGCCCAACCCCAAACTCTGAATACTTTTAACAAAGAAAAAGAAAAACAACCCAGCAAACTTTGACACAAATCAAAGCTGGAGGACCGAGTGAATTGCGTGTTGTTTATAGTAATGATACATGGCAGGGCCATCTTGGCTGGAGAACAGAAATACCATCCAGTATAAAGTGTACAAGGTCTTTAGGAGCATAACCCTGAGGTAATGCAATGGCTGTGTGCTCGTCTGTATTGATGGCACATGGCCGACATCACTCTAATGATTAGGATCCCTCTGGTTGTGAGTGCTACCACCCGGTTAGAACAAAAAGTAACAAAGAAGGGGGATTTCTACGGACGAATGCTAGGTTAAAAGCTGTAGGAGAGTAGGGATGGAGACAGCCTCAGGAAGAGCTGGACCCAAACACCCCTGGAATGCCCTTGTCCCCTCAGCTCTGCAATCTCCCCAATGTGCGGCTTCCTTCTTCTTGCTGACTGCATGCCTGCCTCTGTCTACATCGTCCTATGTACAATTTCATCCAATGGGAAGACACACATTTTTTCTCATTTCCAGTCTTAGAATTCCAGAGAAGGAGGGTGATTATCTCACATGGGTGGAGACCCCACCCCTGGACCATCCAGCTCTGTCTTGGGGTTGGGACTGACAAAGGCACTGTGAATGTCCAGCCCCAGCCAGGCGCCCAGTCTGAACTGTGGCCAGGAGGCATATTTTCAAAATACCTATTCCTGAATTATCATGAAGATAAGGTGAACGCGACGGGAAGCAATACCAAGAACCGTGGGACACCAGATGACTGGGGGACAGCACCTTCACTTTAGGGAAACTTAGGTTTTCCTATTGAACCCCAAGTTATGTGATTGTGTTTTCCCGTATGACCATTTCTCTAACGCAGCCTCTATGGGGACCGGAATTAGAAGAAAGTCAGCCACAGCCTCTAGTCACTATTCACTTGGACATACACCCACAGAGAGTCTGGGATGCCGAAAACAACAGACTGCCATGCTCCAGAAGCCGTAAACTCTACCTCGAACTGCGGTATTGGGAAGCAACGTGCACCCAGAACACAAAATGTCAAGCATTGAGACGTCCGGCGTCAGAACACGTAGACCGTGTAGGATGCCCGAAAATATTACTCCAGGGTTGGTAGCCGAGCCCAGTTACAAAGTGTGGGGCAACAAACATGTACCCCAAGCTGCTAGAGCATGGGGAGGGCACACTCAAAGCATGCAGTTCTCGTGTCTAAAGAGAGTCTGCTTGGGAGAGCCCAAGCCCCAAGGGAAGTCAGGGCGTGTTGCTCAAAACGAAACATGGAGGCAAAGTGTGCGTCCTCATGTACAGTCTCAGAGTACCCCACATCCTCAAAAGTGGGGGTCAGGCTGTTCCCCTGTTCCCTACAGAGAATTTTAGAAGATCTGTGTTGCTGTCATTAGCTGCAGAAATCTAAGAAAGTCCCATAAACTCCAAGACTGGGTAGACCAGGGTCTTCCAGGGCAGATTCTGCGTGTCTGCTGCATTTCCCTGAACAGTAGTAAAACCTGGTACTTTGTAGCCCATGTTTCATCTACCAACGTAGAGTATTTCACAGGAAGTCGTCCTTCCTGTATTGTTACCAGTAAAGTAAACGTACTATAGCAGGACTCAGTCTGGTCCCTGCCACCAACGGCATTCTGTCTGTCTGCTCGTGGTGTGGCCCATGAGTGCATGAACACGGCGGACTTCCGGCCACACGTCTGTCTGGGCTTCTGCATAGGTGGAAGCAAATATTGCTTCACTGAGTGTTTCTCAATTCATTTCCTGAAAATACAGCTGTCTTCTTTCAATTCCCTAAAACGTGCTTTAATATCTTTTTTTTTTTAAGATTGTATTTTTAAGTCACCTCTACACCAAGTGCAGGGCTTGAACCCACAGCCCCGAGATCAAGAGTCGCACACTCCACCAACAGATCCAGCCAGGTGCCCTGTGCCTTAGTATCTTTTGTAGCTGCAGTGTGGTTCTCAAAATTTTGACTTCACAGCGTCATTAAGAAAGTGGTCTGGATCTGCTTCCTATGGCAGAACTCAATTCGTGACTCTCTTGATATTACAAAAACAAACACAAAACCAAAACTGCCTGTTAGGCTGGAAAGAGCCAGTTCCCTAACTGAATTTTACTTAAGGTTTGGGCGACTTACACAGACACAGCCTAGGTTTCTCGAGGACCCCAGGACATGTCATCAAGGACAAAGTATCCCGTTGAATGGGGGAGAGCATTAGGAGGCAGGAGGCCTTCATCACCAAATAAACCACAGAAAAGGGAGCAAGTTCCCAAAGATGGGGAACACGTGGGGAGCTGGGAGCTGGGAGGGGTGAATGGAGACGGGTCAGGCATGCCTTTCATTGCTCTAGCACTGCCTTAAATCAAAGGAGAGGCCTTCTGAATCCTGACCTGAAATTCCTCCCTTCTCTCCTGAGCCCCTGCCCCCTTAGTCACGCCTTGGCAACGTGATACGTGAACCATGGAAAGGGACCTTTGCCCACACCGTCTTACAGATGACGGCATGCGGCCAGGAAAGAGCCGTTAGTAACTCCTGTTCGTGCTTCCTCTTCTCTCTCGGTGCCTGGAGAACCTCGAGTAACAAAAAAAGAAGAGAAAGACTCTAAAACAATGATTAAGGTGGCAAATATGTGTCTAGTTCTGGAAATCATAATTATTATAAATGCTATGTAATGTGCCTGGTGGGGGGAGGGGGAGAGAGAGCAAAAAAAAGAACATGGGAGAATAAGAGGTAGAGTCCCTTGGGGCTACAAAGGCCCCCATTTATACAGACAAACAAACAAGATCACAAATTAGAAACAGCCTGGTTGACTTGGACCAATAGAAGGGTTCACACAGTCCCCAAATTTTTTTAAAAAAACAGGAGATTTCCACAATAAAATCTGGGAATTTGACTTCTTGTGAAAAATCGGAGTATGTCACAGACCCAGATGTGTATCCTCACAAGGCAACAAGCTGCTGGGGTCTGCAGGGCCAGGCATTTTCCACTTGGGAACAGTCCGCACCACTCCCTATTGCCTCACTCCTGAGCACTGTAACTGCATGAGCACCATAGCATATCACAGATGAATGTGTCATTCCTGGCTGGGACACCAGAAACATGAAATTAGAGGATGATTGTGTAAATTCAACAAAAGGCCACTTCTAGAGCTGCCACGAATTCTTGTGGAAAGAGGAACAGCATAAATCAATTCCATAAATTATCTCAAGCTCTAAACTCAGGAGTATGGGGCTGGTGCTGGAGGAATTCATCCATCTTCTGGCAGTTAGACAAGGAAGCCTAATTGTCATGGCCAACCTCCCAGTTTCTGGGCCCGCTTGGAGGAAAACCAATTGTAGGATGGGGCATTCTGTACACAGCTGCTCAGCACAGGGGCCAGAGAGGGGAGGGCAGGTCCTGCCCTGACGTCAACCTTCAACAGAAGGGTGCCAAGGGGGAGTCCATGAATAATTCAGATCGCCACCAGATAGCTGCTCAGTGAGCATCAATGGCCATGAATTACCTTGTGTGCATTTCCTGTCTACATGTCAGTCCATCTTTTTACCAGCGTCCGTGGCCAGTTTATGAATGGGCGCATTCTCTAACGCCTCTGCTTCAGGCGGGACGGGTTCAGGATCTTGGCCCGAGTTTCCAAATTTCTGACTTGCTATTTACCAACCGTACACCGTTAAGATTTTGAATAACTCTTGACTAAAAACATGCCCTTGCTAAAGAGGAATCTGGATGGAAATAGAAGAACAACGTTTCTTTTAAAGCCTCTGGAAATTCATGTATGTCCAAGTCATGAGACCTGGGTGTTCTGGAGAGAAACTGTGGTGGGGGAGGAACAACACCATTTATGGAACACTCACTCCTTGGGCACTTGGCACATGGTCTGACTGTTAACTTCCTTTTCCAGGTGGAGAGATGGAGGTTCCGTGACACCACTGTCCAACTGAAATATAATGTGAATCACGTTCGTAATGTAAGATCGTCTAATAAGCACATTTTAAAAAGGTAAAAGTAAAAGGATGAAATGAGTTTGAATAATATATTTTACTTAACTCGATGTGTCCCAAATAAGCATTGAAACATGTCATCAATATGAAAAATTACAAATGAGATGTTTTCCCTTCTTTGTTCAGACCAAGTCTTTGAAGCCCAAGACAGAGTTGACACTTAGAACACATCTCCATTTGTACCAGCCCCATACCATGTGCTCCTATCAACCGCGGCACGTGACAGTCGCACAATGTGTCCTAGTGAACAGTATGGCTCTGAGAGACGGATGTACTTGAAGCTGCATGACCTTGGGCAAACTGCTGAATTTTCTGGTCCCCCATTTCCTTATCATGAAATGTGAAGAGTGATAGTTGGACAGAGCGTGAATGCCCAGTTCCTCTGAGGTCTTAAGGAGAACAGATTAGCAGGACACAGAGGCCATTGTTACACGAAGGCAGGATAACCACAGGTGCAGACAAACAGCAAAATGGACCTATGTGACGTAATTACAAGTTGTATCTCAAATCTAGGTAACAGAGCTCGTTAAAGGCAGTTTTCACAACCATATGGACTTCGGGGTGACACATGGGACTATGTGAGACCTGGGCAGCTCTCACCTTGGGCTTCCTCCAACCTTCAGGCCTTTGCCTGGACAGGCAAAAATTTGAATGCCAACAGCCACAAGTATCTTCTATGAGGAACTGGGGAGATGACAACCTTCCTCAACCTTCTCACAATGAACTGTAACTTGTCTGAGATTTGCATGCGGATATTTGTTTATAATTATTACTGTACCAAAATAACAAAACACATGCAAAAATGCTGTATCCAGTTTATCTGAACATTCATTTGTTCAATTTTATTCAGACCAATCAGGTTGTTTTCTTTTTTCTTTTTTTAAAATATTTTTTGAAGTTTTTATTTAAATTCCAGTAGGTAGTTGACATACAGCATAATATTAGTTTCAGGTGTACAATTTAGTGATTCAACACTTCATACACCACCCGGTGCTCATCACAACAAATGCCCTCCTTCATCCCCATCACCTGTTTAACCCATCCCCCCCACCACTTCCCCTCTGGTGCCCATCATTTCTCTACAGTTAGGAGTCTGTTTCTTGGTTTGTCTCTCTTTTTTTTCCCCTATGTTTATTTGTTTTGCTTCTTAAATTCCACATACGAGTGAAATTGTATGGTTTCTGTCTTTCTCTGACTTATTTCGCTTAGTATAATTCTCTAGTTCTACCCATATCATTGCAAATGGCAAGATTTCATTATTTTCTATGGCTGAGTAATATTCCATTGATGTGTGTGTGTGTGTGTGTGTGTGTGTGTGTGTGTGTACATCTATTTCTATCTGTGTAGATAGACAGATGAACCACATCTTCTTTAAGCACTCATCTGTTGATGGACACGTGGGCTGTTTCCACAGTTGGGCTATTGTTGATAATGCTGCTGTAAACATCGGGGTGCATGTCTCTCTCTGCATTAGTGTTTTTGTATTATTTGGGTAAATACCTAGTAGTGCAGTTGCTGGCTAATAGGGTAGCTCTATTTTTAACTTTCTGAGGAACCTCCGTACTGTTTTCCACAGTGGCTACACCAGTTTGTATTCCCACTAACGATGCACAAAGGTTCCTTTTTCTCCACATCCTTGCCAACACCTGTTGTTTCTTGTGTTGTTGACTTTAGCCATTCTGACAGGTGTGAGGTGATACCTCATTGTTTTGACTTGCGGTTCCCTGATGATGAGCGATGTTGAGCATCTTTTCATGTGTCTGTTGGCCATCTGGATGTTCTCTTTGGAAAAATGCTTGTTCACATCTTTGGCCCATTTTTAATTGGATTATTGGTTTTTTGGGTGTTGAGTTCTATGAATTCTTTATATATTTTGGATACTAATCCTTTATCGGATAGGTCATTTGCAAATATCTCCCATTCAGTAGGCTGCCTTTTAGTTTTGTTGATTGTTTCCTTCATTATGCAGAAGCTTCTTATTTTGATGTAGTCCCAATAGCTTATTTTTGTTTTTGTTTCCCTCAACTCAGGAGACATAACTACAGAAATGCTGCTATGGCCAATGTCAGAGAGATTACTGCCTGTCTGTCTGTATGTGGCTGTCTAATTTTCCCAACACCATTTGTTGAAGAGACTGTCTTTTTCCCATTGGATATTCTTTCCTGCTTTGTTGAGAATTAATTGGCCATATAGTTGTGGGTTCATTTCTGGGTTTTCTTTTCTATTCTATTCTATTCTATTCTATTCTATTCTATTCTATTCTATTCTATTGATCCATGTGTCTATTTTTGTACCAGTACCATCCTGTTTTGATCACCACAGCTTTGGAGTATAACTTGAAATCTGGAACTGAAATACCTCCAGCGTTGCCTTTCTTTTTCAAGATTTCTTTGGCTATTTAAAGTCTTTTGTGGTTCCATGCAAATTTTAGGATTGTTTAGGATTGTTTGTTTTGGCTCTGTGGTGGTATTTTGATAGGGACTGCATTAAATGTGTAGATTGCTTTGGGTAATGTAGACACTTTAACAATATTTGTTCTTCCAATCCATGAGCATAGAATGTCTTTCCATTTCTTTGTGTCATCTTCAATTTCTTTCATCAGTGTTGTATAGTTTTCAGAGTACAGGCTTCACCTCTTTGGGTAGGTCTATTCCTAGATATCTTATGGTTTTTGGTATAATTGTAAATAGGATTGATTCCTTCATTTCTCTTTCTGATACTTCATTATTGGTATATAGAAATGCAACAGATTTCTGTACATTGATTTTGTATCCTGTGACTTTACTGAATTTGTGTTATCAGTTCTCACAGTTTTTTGGTGGAGTCTTCCAGGCTTTCTATACAGAGTATCATGTCATCTGCAAATAGTGAAAGTTTGACTTCTTCCTTGCTGATTTGGATGTCTTTTATTTCTTTTTGTTGTCCGATTGCTGAGGCTAAGACTTCCAGTACTATGTGCAGTAACAGTGGTAGGAATGGACATCCCTGTCTTCTTCCTGAGCACAGAGGAAAAGCTTGCAGTTTTTCCCCATTGAGGATGATACCAGCTGTGGGTTTTTCATATCTGGGTTTTATTATGTTGAGGTATATTTCTGCTAAACATACTTTGTTGAGGGTTTTTATCATGAAAGGATGATGTACTTTGTCAAATGCTTTTTCTGCATCTATTGAAATGACCGTGTGGTTCTTAACCATTTACTAATGTGGTCAATCACGTTGATTGATTTGCAAGTATTGAACCACCCTTGCAACCCAGGAATAAATCCCACTTGATCGTGGTGAATGATTTTTTTAAATGTATTGTTGGATATGGTTTGCTAGTATTTTATTGAGAATTTTTGCATCCACGTTCATCAAGGATATTGGCCTGTTTTCTTCTTTAGTGAAGTCTTTATCTGGTTTTGGCATCACAGTAATGCTGGCCTCATAGAATGAATTTGGAAGTTTTCCATCCTTTTCTATTTTTTGGAATAGTTTGAGAAGAATAGGTAATAACTCTAAATGTTTGGTTAATTCCCCTGTGAAGCCATCTGGCCCTGGACTTTTGTTTGTTGAGAGATTTTTAATTACTGACTCAGTTTCTTTGCTGATTATCAGCTCTGTTCAAGTTTTCTATTTCTTCCTGTTTTGGTTTTGGTAGTTTATATGTTTCTAGGAATCAGGTTGCCTTTTTAGTATAGTTATTCAAAGAATTGACACTCAAGGTAAAATCTTAGCTAAAGAAAGTCAGCTAGAAGGAGAATTTTATATAAAGGAGAATATCTTTGTTATCGAAGGGGAAGTTTATTCTGATAAAATAGAAAGCTCCAGTATAGAATAAGATGCAACTTAAAAATATCAGAAATAGGGATGGGACAGAGCAGGGACTGATCCCCTCATCCTCGAAGGCAAAGTCCAGCATTCCTTGGCTGCCTCCATAAGGAAAAAAAAAGAAAAGCTCAAACTCTTGCAGGAATGCAGAGAGAGGATGCTTACTGAAAAGAGGATGCGTACTACAAACACTGGTGAGGACAAGACCAAACCAGTCTGCACCAAGGTGGACCCCAGGGCTGACCTTTCACTGACTTTCCTCATTATAATACTAAAGACACGCCCAGGGGTGGAGATTTAACATGCTAATTAGACATGGGACACAGGAAGAAGCATGACCTTCAACTGCACAGGTGCTAATAAATCCCTGCCTCTACATGCTTAGATGTCACCTTTCCCCCACCTAAGTGTCTTTAAAACCTCTCCCTGACCTCTCCTCGGGGGGTCGGCCTGAGGACACTCTCCTCTGCTCTGTCTCCCCTGTGCAGAGCAGAAGCCTGGATAAAGCCTTGCCTGAAACTCATATTTGGCGTTTTGTCAATTTCTATTGTTTAGGGAGCCTAAGGGCCTGGTTTGGTATCATATTTGGGGGGACGCTGCTAGGACCCCAGAGGTTCTTTCTCTCCCATCCAGGAGGGAGTGTGGGACCCACGGGGGCAGCCAGAGGCAACCTCTCGGCAGCTGACTGGCCATCTCGGAACATTTCTTTCTGTCACTGCAGGAGGTAAGGCTGCCTCCCACGTCACGGGGTTCCCACTGCTCTCATTCAGGCAATACTTTTCCCTTTTCCCTTCCCTCCCAATGTCTTCCTTCCTAAACTCCTAACCTCCCTCTTCTTTTCCATGCTCATTCCCCTCCTTCTCATACCGCGGGCTGGCTGTGGGACAGCCGCGGCTTTACTCCCATCAGTCTGAGCAGACGTGCTCGCAGCGCAGTAACCAACCAGGAGAGGTGGGACCGCTGCCGCGAACCCACGGACTGGGTCGCCACAAGCTTGCCCCAAGGCCAGACTCGAGAGACCAGGGGATGTAGTGGCTGGAAATCTGATAGTCACAGGAAACACTTTTTCTCTACTCTCTGAGTTGCCTGGATAGACACGTGCAGGAAGGCGGGTCGAGGCTCACTCCCTAGGCCTGATCACCTGGACTGTGGACAGCGTACTTCCCTCCACTGGCCACGGCTTGGTTCCTTTGCCTGAACAGACATCTGTGTGGGATGGGTTAAAACACATTTCTTTCTTTCTCCTTCTCCCTTTCCCTCTCCCAGCTCCCTCTGCTTTGTCCCCTGCCCACTTCCAACCTGGAGATTCCCCGTTTTGTTACCCTCTTTGAAACGCCTGGGTACTTCTCCAGCCTCTGTTCCCATCTATGGGGAGAGGAGCTGTGGGTTTCCCTGTCTCCCCTCTGGTCAGATTTATCATGGATTAGATCTCGTTGTTGTCTCTGTGAAGACCACCTAAATAATACGTGGGCTCCCAGGGAAGCCATGTTTTTAACATTCACCAAGGTCAAAATTACTGGACAAATCCTTAGAGCATGGGCTCTACTTCTGCCCCCAGCACACACTGTACATCTGCTTCATTTAAAAAATAGCCAAAATGGAACATTAACATACAAAGTAAAACCTCCTCAAGTTCCCATGAGACTGAAGCCATGCAGCCGTGCACAGACTAGAATGTTAAGATAAGGTCTGCAACTTTCTGAAATGTCCTTTGTCCAATGATTTGTAACTTTTTATGTTAACCCTGCACCAAATGTTCCTTCCCTGGAATACTTTCTTTGTGAAGATTGTGTACCCCAAGCAGCTGTCCTAACTTGGGCTCAAATGGAACTCTTTTCCTTTTCCTTTAAAATTAAAAAAAAAAAAAAAAGAAAGAAAGAAAAAGAAAAAAGTTTGTTCATTTTGTATTGACATTTCTTGGCATAGTCAGCAGGATAACAGAACAAATGGCCTTAGAACCCCTGGGGGGTCCTCTGGGACTTGGCATTTGGTGCCAGCACAAGCCCTTTGTGCCCCTCTGGCTTCTCAGCACCCCACCGATGTATGGATGAGTTTTCTGATACCCAGACCCCCTCAATTTGAGGTGATGGTCCTGACTTTCTATTCAAGCTGTTGTGGGTTACTGGTAATGTTCTGTAGGTGGGAAGCACCTAGAGGGGCTAAACCTGACGGGTTGATTGTTTTCATTTGGCATCATACTCATCGATGTTATTGATGTAAGGCTTGAGTCAATTTTCTGGCTAGAAATATGAGTGACTACATCGTTCAGCTCTGAAGAGATATTACTCAGAAGTGACTCTGTACCAGTCTCTCCTTGAAGGAGGGGAATCTGTCTGGCTGAGAGGTACCTCATCTGTCTGTCTGTTTCTGGAATCTATATAAGGATAGGAGAACTTAATTCCATCCCATCTCAGAGTCCGCTGCGGTGAATTCTGTGTGACAGGCATAGTTACAGTTAGGAACTGTATCTAAAAGGAAATGATGGTTTCATTGTAACACTGCCTGGCCTATATTGAGCTAAGAGAAAAGATGGCTACCAACTGGCTCTCTTGGAGTCCTTGCTCCCATTCAGTTGCCTTCAAATAGGGGGTTTGATTCTCTTAGCTTCTCAAGAAAACCATTTGATTTAGTAGGTGAAGCTTCAACTTTTGGGGAGGAACACATTATAACAGGGATACTCTGGGCTTTATTTATAGTTCTTTCTGAACGTTTGCCAGGATGATGGGGGATACTCCTGTTTCCCCCTCAAAAAAAGTCCATTAGGTCACATTTTAAATAAATGGTGCAGAGGAAGAGCCTGTCTTGCAGGTGGGAGAGACAAGAGGCAGAGAATAAGGAACAGTAGTCTAGACTTTAAATCTGCCTCTGGCCTTGCCCGCGGCGCCCCTGTCATCTCTGCACCAGCATGAGTTGAGTAGCCAGCTCCTAGACCAACCCTGATGCGCCCAGCACCGTGGCTCTTGTTCTTCCTACCCTCACTCCCAAGGAGCAAAGAACACCCCAAGCTATTGGGCTATCTCCTCATGAGGTTCAAACGAAAGCACTTCCCAGATCGACATGAATGGGTCCAGGGGAGACTTATGCCTCCCACTTCAGATCCCCCCGGCCAAGGACCCCTCCCAGTAGCTCCCAGCAGGGAACAACTTGATGACTTTTTAGTGCACACAGACACAACACATTTGGTATTAAAACAAATTTAAGTTTGTTGCCTTAATTGAAAGAGGCAGGTGTTTAGAGTTACCAGTATGAAACATAACACTTGTAATCTACCAAGGTTGATAAAAGGTCAAATAAACTCCTGTTACCTCTGATGCAATTTGTCAACGAAAAGATGACTTTACATGATGGTTCATTTTTGTCTGTCTCTCCAAGTTTTCATAGGTAATTATTAAGAACAAGTAGGTTGAAGAAGCAAAAAGGTGTATAGCTTTCACAATCTTTTGTAACCAAAAACTCCAAGGTTTTACCAAGTTAAGTGACAAACTGGGTTAAGTTCGTTAGATATCTAAGCCTTTTCCAAGTAAGATAGACTACTAGAGCATTGGTTATTGAACATAGGTTTCTCTACTTAGGCTTTTTTTGGCTTTGGCTTATTATAGAGAAACTAAAGATAAATTTAGGTATACTAGTAAGCATGTCTTATGCTTTATTGAAAGCTGTACAAAAAAAAAACCACCCCACATTTCTAAAAATTATGAACAGTATGCATAAATTTCCAGTCTAAAGAATTCTGATGTAACAATAGCTGACTGCTTAGTTTTTACTAGAAACTGAGGTTTCTAAGGATTAGAATTCTGATAAATGGAGTTGATACCACTAGAAATGATAAGGAAAGCAACTCTGTAGGCAAGGAAATAAGATGTGTTTTTGATAAGAAATGTATGAGAAATGAAAATATATTTCTGTTGAGGGAAGAGAAAATAATTTTGTCCTAAAATGAGACTGGTTATTTAGAGAGAGAAAGCTTAGGACAAAATCTAAATTAAAAAAAAAAATTAGAAAACTCGTGAAAAGAGAATCTTTAGAAAAGAATTTTATGCATTGTAAGGACTAAGACTAAGATAAATGAGTTTTAAAAGCACCCTAGTGGGATGCCTGGGTGGCTCAGTCGGTTAAGCATCTGACCCTTGATTTCAATTCAGGTCATGATCTCAGGGTCCTGGGATCCAGCCCCGGGTTGGGCTTCCCGCTCAGTGAGGACTCTGCTTCTCCCTCTGCCCCTCCCCCTCCCCGTGTGCGCACGCGCGCACGCTCTCTCTCTCAAGTAAATAAATAAAATCTTTTTAAAAATAAAAATAAATTTAAAAAGTACCCTGGTATAAGATTAAAAATTGGCTTTTCTCTGTTAAAAAAATAAAAACCCACAAAAACCAAAGTTTTCTTAGTTTGTTGTTCTGCACTTTGTAAGAAATTGTAAACAAGATTTTCTTTATCTGTCTGGAAAAACAGAGTTTCTCCTTTATCAGGTCTTTGATTACTTAATAAGGTTAAATCTCCTCAATTTCAAGAGCTAAGTTTTGCTAACAGCTATGTAACATCTAGCAATTGCACTACGAGGTATTTACCCAGAGAATAAAAAAGTACTAACTCAAAGAGCTACATGCACCCCAATGTTTATAGCAGCATTATACAGCACTATCTACAATAGCCAAACCGTGGAAACAGCCCAAGCGTCCACTGGCTGATGGATGGATAAAGAAGATGTGGTGTGTATACAACGAAATATTACTCAGTCATATAAAGGTAATGCATTTGTCTTTAGAATCTTTTATTGCCACCTTGGTTAAATAGATAAGAAAGTTTTGAGTTTTATAATGATCTGTGATCCTATTTAGGCATGTGCCTTAACACCTTCTGGGTTTTTTTTCTTTTAAACAAACTTCCTGAGACTGAAATTCTAAATAAAGTCCTTTTTGACTAATTAGGCTTGCTAACTGTTCCAGAAAGTATGTGAAATTCTTAAAGTTTTAATATGTTCTGTTATAATGTCATCAAGTATAATTCTAATTATTAAAATGTTGTATGTCCCAGAAATAACCAGATTTCCTTGTCAACTGCATTATAATAAGCTCTCCTCAGATTTTTAACCTTGTCTATGTTTGAGCCTTTTGTCATTTGTAGTTATTGCTCTGATGCTCTTGAAAATGTGTTTCATCTTCAAGGAGATACAGATTTATCTTTAAGATCGCAAAACTAAACGGGGTAAGAATTTCCAGAACTAATGGGAAAACTATATTCACACAGAATAAGAATTAATAATGTGGGGCTAAATAAATGAAGAAAGAGGACTATAGTTTTTATGACTCTTGTGTAAAACATGGTTGGTTCTCTAATGTTCGCTCTTCCAGATTTAAGGAAACCTTTTCTCTTCAGATATCTATGACTTACTGAAATATGTTAAAATATTCCTTTGTGAACAAACGGGAGCATTTCTCTTTTCTCCCTACCTGAACCCTCCAGAATTCAGAGACGTCCAGGGAGTATTCTTTCTTCCACGACAATTGTAATGGCTTGCATAAGTTCAAGAAGAATCTGTTCTCTTTGTAACAGGACACCACTGGAAACATGGGTTATTTTACCAAGGCTTTGACTGGAATGTCATATTTGAGAGACACATACATAACATAGATACGACCAGACAGCTTAAAGGAACTAAGGCTGACTTTATGGAGTCAATAGAGACCCCTGGAAATGTTGGCCTGATACCTTGCTTACAGAGTTCCCAGCAGTAAAGGATGTCACTTCCTGGCAGGTGCAGGAAATCTCAGGATACATTGGGGATCTTGAGAAATCTATGGGTATTTACAGGCAAATCTGACAGCAATTTTTTGCCTTGGCCTCTAGCCTTCAGAAGCTGTTAAAAGTTCAATCTAAAATTCCTTATAAAAAGTTCCAGCAAATCAGATTTAAAAACAAACAAATAAGGGGCCCCTGGGTGGCTCAGTCGGTGAAGCGTCTGACTCTTGATTTCAGCTCAGGTCACGATCTCAGGGTCGTGAAATTGAGCCCCGTGTTGGCTCCATGCTGGGTGTGGAGCTTACTTAAGTTTCTCTCTCTCCCCCTCCCTCTGCCCACACCCCCCCTTAAAAAAATAACCAAACATACAAACAAACCTATATGGTCAGTCACTATTCCTGCTGTGTTTATGTAACTAAGCAGGCCAAGTCTGTTAAAACTGTACTTTTACAAACAAATGAGTCTGAATTTGACTACCTTTGACAAAAGTGAGGGTATCTTTAGAGAGAAAGATTGCATTTCAATATCACAGCTTTATGAAAGTTAGATTCTGGTTCCGATAGTCTTTAAATGTTTGTTGTTTGCCTATAAAACTGGGCTTGGATCCTAAATTGTTCTGGTCTCCTCGAACATCCGGCTAGGACTCTCCAAACTGAGGCCTCCCGTTTTCTTTCATTTTCTTGACTTGGAATATTCAGAACTGGAACCACAACTGTCCTTTTTCCTCAAGGCCTGCAAACGGATGCTGGACACCTTGAGGTAAACTGCAGGGAAATGGCCACAATGGCCCGTGTGTACACAATCTTCGTGTCTGTGACTCGGTATGGGTAATAAAACTCTTCCATGGACAGATGATTATTTAAACAGCTGGACAACGGGACAGACTCCCCGACAATTGTGTAAGTCTGCTATCACCAAGGTCCAGATCAGCGATGGGTCTGCTGATTGCCAAAACAGTCCGCTTGGTTGGTTGCTTCCTTGCGAGGACTAGCCGGGGAAATAATTTACAACAATGCTGTCATGCAAAATGTCACAGCCACTGTGTCCAGGGTGGTGGCTGAAACGGGCAAAGATTTTAAACTCGTAACAAAAATCACTGGATTCCCTGGCTTCAACGGTCTTAGAACACCAATTTGCCTTGGATTATATACCAGCTAAACAAAGAGGGATATGTGCTGTTACAAATACATCTGGTTGTTTCTTCATTAATGTTTCTGGAGACGCGGAACAAAGGGCTGACATCATTCTCCAGCAGGCTACTTGGCTACCTAATTTTAACAATTTCACCACTCAGACCATCTGGGATTCCGTTAATGGTATCTACCAAATGCTACTTGTTTCTTGCCTTTCTTTGGACCCTTAGTGGACATTTTATTGCTGTTATTTTTGGGGCTCTGTCTTTTTAATCTCCTGGTAATCTTGGTGTCTTCCAGACTTCAGCAATTCCAAGTCAAGCTAACGGTGATGCAAAGATTCCAATCTATACCAGTACGGAGGATCCGAGTCCCTATAAATCATTTCTACACCTCTAGGGTAGGACAGGGACGACAGGCCCTGTTTCTCAGGAAGCAGTTTCAGAAGATGAGACCTTTGGCCCCTTCCGCTTAGGAATAAGGAGGGTAAAATCTCTCAGAGAGGAATGAGATAGAGCAGGGACTGGACTCCTCAGCCCTGCCCACAACATCCGGTGTTCCCTGGCTGCTTCTAAAAGGGGGGGGGGGGACAAACTCTGTGCCTCTTGGTAGCATAACTTGCCGGAATGCAGAGGGAGGATGCTTACTACAAAGATTGGCGAAGATGACCTGTCTGCCCCAAGGTGGACCCCAGGGCTGACCTTTCACTGACTTTCCTCATTATAATACTAAAAACACCCCAGGGGTGGAGATTTAACATGTTAATTAGACACGGGACACAAGAAGAAGCATGACCTTTAACTGCACACGTGCTAATAAATCCCTGTCTCTACATGCTTAGATGTCACCCTTCCCCCACCTAAGTGTCTTTAGAAAACTCTCCCTGACCTCTCCTCCAGGGGTCGGCCTGAGGACACTCTCCTCTGCTCTGTCTCCCCTGTGCAGAGCAGAAGCCTGGATAAAGCCTTGCCTGAAACTCCCATTTGTCCTGTTGTCAGTTTCTACTGGGCCCCTCTGGTATGAGGGACAGCAGACACGCCTTTGGAGCTGATGGGCCTGTGCTCATCTCTTGGTTTCTCCACACTTTTCTTTGTGACTTTGTTTCCTTACATTTAAAATGGGAAAAATATGTCCCTTCCAGAGCTGCAGGATGAAATTAGTTTCTCAGCAGGAGAAATGTTAGTACCCCTTTTTTTCTACATCAGTGAGAAAGGATGGGGTGAAACAGTCAAGAAAAACATCAGGCAAAGGCCTTTTGTGTTTTGTTTTTGCCTTTTTTGTGGCCTAATTTTTTTTTAACAAATAACAATAATTGCTCTGATTAGAAAAATAGCACATTCGTTGCAGAAGATTAAGAAAATACAGCAAAATATATTTTTTGAATCACCAGTAATTCTACCACCCAGAGATAAATACTATTAATGTTTTTGTGTTTGTCCTAAGCATGGCTGCATGGAAACATCTTTCTTTCTTTTTATAATTTTTTTGCTCTTATTTTTTAAAGGTTCTTCAGAAGTTTTGAAACTTCTCTTATTTTAAAAATATTGTTCAAAAACATAACTTAATGGTTATATAATATTTCTCTCTATTGATGTACCATATTTTACTTAGTCCTATTTTTGGGCAGTTAGACTGTTTCCAAGTTTTCTCGAAATAGAAATTCTGCATGGTAATCTTGCACACAAATTTTGGTGCACATCTGTTGATGTCTTTAGGATAAATTTCTAGGAGTGGAATGAGTAATTCTGAGGGTTGTTAAGTGGTCCTGACACCTTACTAAATCACCCTTCTGAAAGATTGTAACAATTGATGAATGATAAGTTTTGTACCATCTGGTCTCAGAACTGAATGATCAACTACATTTTGAAAGTAATAGATTGAGAATGGATGGATTGTAGCTGCATATGGGGGTTCTATTTATCTTTCTATGAAGATCCCTATGTGATTTTCCACATTTTGTAATTAGGATTCAGAGCTGCAGAAATTTGGGAGTAAGCCAGATAATTTCCGGAGAAGAGCCTGGCATGGGCCTGGAAGACGGGAAACATTTGTCAGTCCCGGAGATCAAACACAATCAAGTACTAAGACTGAGGAAGGTCCATACAATTGGGAAGATGCTGGGTCAGCCCCAAGTTTTAAAGGGGAACTTGCGCTAGACTCGACTTCCGCACTTGGCGGATGAGGCTTCTGGCTGCCTGCCAATTAGGAGCAGCTAGGAACAGAGCCGCAGGAGAAACAGTAAGCCAAAGTGGGGGCTGGGAGACAGGGGCAAGGAGCTGGAGGAGAGGGGCCAAGGAAGGGGAAAAGCTGCAAGAAGGAGGGGCTGGGTCTGTGATGGGCCAGCCGGACACCCCGCTGCAGCCAGAGCAGCAACCTGCTGGAGACGAATCACAGAACTTTCCAGAAAAGGCAAGTGTTCTCCGGTGCAATCTATGAGGATAGTTCTGCGGGTGCCTAGAACTGTCAGGAGGATGTCACTGACCGATGTGGGGAACACCCGGGAGGCAGTGTTACCTCCTAAGTTTGGCCTGAGCCAGCAGCTGCTACCGCCAACAGCAGGCTGTAGGTTATGTGAAGATTCAACAGCAGAATTAGGAATCTGGAGATGATATGGAAAGAATTAATTTATATTTATTTAAACTGGAGATATGCACAAAACACACGTCCTGGGGATTTAGAGTGCCTAAAAACTGCCATTGATTTTGATAACTTTAGGAGCCTGAGCAAGGTAACTAAATAAGAAACTGGTGAAAATAATTCTCGGGTGGGGGATGGGTGAAACAGGTGAAGGGGATTAAGAGGTACGAACTTCCAATTATAAAATAAGCAAGTCGTGGGGATAAAAAGTACAGCATAGGGAATACAGTCAATAATATTGTAATAACTTGGGGGGTGACGGATGGTAACCACTTAGATTGTGCTGCGCATTTCCTACATAATTGTTGAATCATTATGTTGTACACCTGAAACTAATAAAATGTGGTATGCCAACTATACTTCAATTAAAAAGAAAAAAAGAATTCTCAGAATCGTCACAAAGGAAAGTATCTAATCCTAACAATTATGGATCCCCGGCCTTGGGCTCAGGAGCTAGGGCCGGCCCACTGGGGGTTCACGTGGAGCTTGGGCAAGAAGGCGGCTGGCTAACTCCCAGCAAGGGTCCTTTGAGGGACCCCGGTGGAGGAGTCTGGGCACTCTGAAATACCCTCCCTCTGGCCTCCAGACCCACAGTCTCAGCAGGCATGTTCTTGCTGGGCACAGGTATGGGCTCCCTCAAATCCCTCTACACTGCTCTTTGGAGACCTGGCCCTAACTGTTTTCCAAATAATTGTGGATCCCTTACTATCTAACCCATCCCAGGAATAAACACAAAATGCTTTTCACTGCCTTTGGGAATAACCAATCCTGCCAGACTGATAAAGCTTTACTGGTTCTAAGTTTGGTAAATCAAAGGCTATCGTTTATATGATATATCTTAACTTCAGCAAAGGGTCTAAACTTATCCCACATAAACCGCTCAACGAGCAGAAAAATATGGCCAAAACACACAGTGTTTTCAAAGGCTGGTCTTGAGCCAGTATATCCTAAAATTTCGTCAGTGATGGTACAAGATGGTGCATATGAATAAATGAATCAAAGAGATAACCCAGTACGGGGTTAGAACCTTCTAGCACACTAACTCGCCACCTAGGGTGGGAGACAAAGACTTGGAAATCAATAGTCACAGATATATGGAATGGAGTTTGATAGCATCAGGCACAAGAAAGAACTTATGTTGTAAGCAAATAAAAAATTGGGTGAATACATAGTATAGTAAAACTTCCACTTTCTGGAGTCTCCAAGAACAAGTCAGTCCAGAAAGCCAAGTTTCCAGCGATTGAGATATCTTTAAGCATAAATTTTAGTTTTTTCTATTTTTAATGGAAAATTTTCAAAAAGCTATCATTCACTCTGTTTTTAAAGAATCAGCATAATGTAGCCTTTTCTTGATGATGCATTAATTTATGATTGATTTCGATTCAATACGTAGCTCCGGAGCGCCTTTACTTTGTACCAAGTACCGTATATTGAGCTTTAACTGTTTTTTATTGACTTTAAAACCGGATTTTTGAAAACATGCTGCTAAGGGAGAGAAGCCAGCCACAAAGGACCACATAGTGTGTGACTCCATTCAAATGAAATATTCAGGAGAGGCAAATCTGCGAAGACAGAAAGTAGGTGGGTAACTGCCTAAAAGCTCGAGGGGGTGAGTGGGGAGCATCCGGGCATCACGGCTCAGGGGCACAGGCTTCTTTTGGGGACAGCGATGATGTTCTAATGCGTCACAGCTCTGTGGCTATATTAAAAGCCATCGCACTGTACGCTTTAAACAGGAAAATTCTGTAGTATGTGAAGTAGGCCCTTAAAAACAACAACAGGTTGGGGACATTCAGAGAACAGGAAGAGGCACCTGAGCCAGGATGGGGGGAGGGCGGCCTAGGCCGAGGGCTGGGGAGGAGCCGCAGATGCCAAGCTCCTCCTCAGTGTCTGCCGGGGACTACTGTGCTCTCTCCCCTCCCTCCTGTCCTCCTGTCTGCCGTGACACGTTCTGTGGCGGCCGCTGCCTGTGATCCACTGTGGTTCTGGAAACCACAGAGCTTCAAGGCCAGGCTCAGTAGTCAGAAAGACCTGGGTTGAAGGACGGGGTTGTGACACCGTCAGTGTGACTGTGGGCAAGTTCTTTACCTTCCCCAAGCCCCAGTTCCTTTATCTGTAAAACACTGATGATAATATCTACCTCATAGCCTTGTTATAAGGATGAAATGAGATAAAGCTCGGAATGTGGCCGCTTTGTGTCTGACTCATCGTAAGTGTTCAAAAGAACTTCGTGTCTGGGAAGTGAAAGTGTTACTCCCGAGAAGCTGGTCCTCAGAGTGTGACTTTGGTGGCACTCGTTCTGGGTCTTGGGCTGTTTAGACGGTAAGGACGTCTGTGTCCGTGGATATTCCTGCCCGATGCCAAGTGTTACCGAATTACCAGCTTTCCCGAACATAGTAGAAAAGGAACACGCATTAGTTGAGCGTGACTATGTGCCAGGTGCTTGACCTTCAGGATCTCATTTAGTCCTCGTAATAACGGATCCATGCTGTAGATGGGGAGACTGAGGCTCCCACAGCTCATCCTGACGACGGTGCTACTGAACGCTTTTACAATGTGCTGTGGTCGAGTACTAACTCTTTACTCCTCCCCAACCCTGTGAGGTCGCCTGATATGGTGATTTATATGAAACACAGGTGTGGTCCGTGTCCCCGCCTCTGGCCGATTTACCCAAACCCTCAGAACTTCCTGTGTGAAGAGTGAGACGCGTCTTTTGTTATGTTAATGAGCCGCGTTTCTGGGCCACACCCAAGGGCAGGAGAGCCAACCAGATTAGAGGGGTGGAACTTTAAGTCCCACCCCCTGACTTCCGGGAGCAGAAGGGGGCTGCAGGTTGAACCAGTTGGCGGTGGCCAATGACTTAATCAGCTGTGCTTTTGGAGTGAAGCCTCTCTAAAACCCCAAGAGGACTGGGTTCAGAGAGCTCGCAGTTTGGTGGACCCTAGAGGCTCCAGGATTATGAAGCACCTTCCCCAACCCTCTCCCTCAGCACCCCTTCCACCTGCCTGTTCCTTTGATAATAAACCAGTGATGAAGTGAGTAAAATGTTTGAGTTCTGTGAACCGCTCTAGCAAAATAATCGAACGTGAGAAGGAGGTCATGGAACTTTGATTTAGAGCCAGTTGGTCAGAAGCAAAGGTAACAACCTGGGCTTGCCACTGGCATCTCCACTGCAGGGTGGGAAGTCTCAGAGGACTGCACCCTTTACCTGTGGAACCCAAGGCTCTCTCCAGGGACACCGTGTCACGATCGAGTTGAATTGTAGGACACCCAGCTCGTGTCAGAGCATTACTTGTTTTAGGTGTGGGGGAAGGCCCCCCCCCACATCAAAACTGGTCTCAGAATACCAAAAGAAGGAGTTATCATCATTATCCCATTTTACATATGAGGAAACTGAGGCACAGAAAGAATGAATTTGCCCAGGGTCATGTATATTAAATTGCAGATCTGGGACACAAACAGAAATAAATCAGATTCCAAAGCCTGTGTCTCTTCCATGTCTGTGCTGTCCAGTAAGAGCACAGCAGAAGGTCCTAGTGGTGCCCGTATCTAACAGGAAGACATGCTTCGAAAGGCACAGTGGATGGGATGCTGCACAAATGAAAAGGAGGACAGTCCCTACCTTCAATCCGGGAGTTGGCTCTTAAGTGGGCACTGAGGAGGCTTCACCAGGCTCTTCTAGACCTTTCTACCTGAGAATACATACAGAGAGTACCAATTTTTTAGCTGAAGGCCGCTTATGGTTTTGGGCTTGTCAAAGGGTTCTTAACAGTTGTTAGCCATCGCAAGGCTGCGGGGTGGCTGACTTTGATATTTTTCTAGCATGTTTGTTGTTGCTGTTTCTCACCTGGTTTTGACAGCAGAGAGGAAATTCCTGCGGGCCTTGAGAGGCTAAGTGAACTCTAAGGCCTCACCTACTTCCCCATCCTGTGCTCGACAGCCCAGGTTAGTCTTAAAGGTTTGTATGCAGAGTACGAGGAAAGAGGTCAGGAGTCCCATTAGATCCTTTAATCTCCTATTCTTCAGTCCACTCTAAATGGGGCAAGGAACAGTCCTTCATCTGCTGCCTCTACTCTGTTCGGTTAATCCAATGTGGGTGACCTCTAGCATCTGGACCGGGGCAGTTTTCTTACTTGTAGTCCTCCTGCAATAAGATGGCTAGTGGCCAGCTGTTCCCACTCTCTGCGGAGCCAGCAATCCAGGCAATAGGTTTGCACCTTTCACCTGCTCCTTAAACCATCTGGACTAATCCTCCTTGCCAGTTCCTGCTTCTAAGCCAGGCCCATTTGACAAGGCTGTCCATAGCCTAATGATAACTGCACTTAATTGGTTTAACTTTGGGGTGGAGTGGTGGGTTTGGTGGAATATGTTTAAAAATGTTTTTTCCTGGCGATATGGCTAGATGAATACACTTACAACATCGAGATCCCTTCCCAAAATGTGTTTTCTCCAGACTGAGGACTATTTTCCTGGGGTTCAGTGACCCTGGCTAGAGGAAGAAATTCCCATAAAGCAAATCACTATTAGAGCTTCTTTTTCTTGTGCTCTTTCCAGCCACAGATGTGTAATATAAAAAAAAAAAATCACTATACTTACTCAAGAGAAGACAGTGCCCCAGCCGATTCCTGTAGGGGCATAACTCGGGGTGGGGGGGGCTGGTCCTCCTGAGCCTCTCTCCCACCCTCCACCAGAGGCGTCTCCAGGTCTCCCACTGCAAGAAGAGACTCCAATTCCTTTCATTAGGATGGGGTGGTCCAGGCTGAGGAGGCAACCAGAGGTGGCCCGAGGGAGCACCTGGCAGCAGCTAATATTTGACTCCTGCATCACGGGACTGCACTTAAAAAGGGCTTCCGAGAAGAACAGTGACCACCTGGGACCCGGGATGGCGGTTGCAAACAGGTCCTGGCAACAAGGCAGGTGCAAGGCATGGCCTTGGGTGGGTGGGTGGGGACACGACAGATGGGCCCCTTTGCTCCCCCGTATCTCCTCTCTGTTCAAAGGCGGCTGATGAGGTTCAAAGTACTGCTCAACTTGGCTTCTGCTTTCCTGGGCTGGGTCACTGCCATGATCAGGGTAATATATGAAGCTGCTCACAGTTCCTTACACTTCAATAATCCCCAAAGCACAGCTGCCAAGATCAGGTTTTAAGAGAGAGAGAGAGATCTCTATGAGGCCAAGCCTGGTTGGGGACCCCTTAGAAGCAGAGGTGAGTGGGCCACACACTATGAGGACATCGAGGACGGTCCAAGGACTGGGGCACAGATGGTGTATTAGTCTGCTCGGGCTGCCCTTACAGTGGCCACAGACAGGGACTTACAGAAATTCATTTTCTCCCAATTCTGGAGGCTAGAAGTCCAAGATCAAGGTGCCAGCAGGTTTGCTCTCTTCTGAGGCCTCTCTCCTTGGCTCGCACATGGTCGTCCCTCTGTCTGGGATGTTTGTTTCCTAATCCCCTCTCCTCACGAAGACGTCATTGGGCTCTTCGTGTTGTCTCCGATTCCTTCATCATGGAGCCAAGATTCAAAGGGCTTCCAGGGAAGAACAGTGTCCACCTGGGGCTGGGGGCAGCTGTTGTAAACAGGCCCTGGGAACAGGGCAGGTGCTTAACAATCCCATTTTCACCTAATTGTCTCTCTAAAGGCCTTGCCTCCAAAGTCAGTCAGACTCTGAGGTCCTGAGGGTTTGAACTTAAACATATGAATTTTGAGGGGGACACCATTCGGCCTTTAACAGATGATGAAGAGGACAAACTCCAGACATAGCCTCCTTCTCCAGCTGGTGGCAAACATCAGGGTCACATGGCCCTGCGAAGAATTTCCTGGAAAATGGGTTCATTCTTCCATCCAAGAAGAAGTCCTAGGCCCGAGGTGCCCTGGAGAGCACGGGCAGTTGCTGTGGGCTCAGGGGCTGGCCTACCCTGGATGGCCAGGCTGCTGGAAGGGGTTCAGTTTTGTCTGAACAGGAGACCCAGTGAGGAAACAGAGGCCCCTCCCCTGCTCCACAGTTATGAAGCATACTTACGGGAGAATCAAACTCCATGCTAATTTAATAGTTATTAATAATTGATAACATCCATTCCTCAAGGATTGTTTGCACAGTGCACGGAGGCTTGAGAATTAGTGATAATGAAATTTTAGCATTAAGATAAAACTGGGTTAACAGTTTTCCTGCCTTCTTTTAAAATGTGTGTATATATAAAATATTCATTTTGAGTTATAAACTAATAAACAAAGATGTCCCCCCTAGGCTCCAATGTGTGAAAATCTAATGTGAAAGTGTAAATCAAGAAACAGTAATAAAGAAATTATAAGAAAATGATCATTTGGTACACAATGAATAAATTATTAGAGTAATAGGTCAACATGAAAAATAAGGATAAGACAGGAAGGGAAGGGGCTGGATTCTCTCCTGCTCTGTCGTCTGTGTTCGTAGACAATTGGCAGGTTTCACCCTTACCTCCACAGGCACCCACTGGGCGGCTATGATCTGACAGATGCTGGGCGGGTCTCCCCATAGTCGGGAGATGGGTTCCACACGTGGTCCTCACGCACCTTCCTGCACTCCCCTTTTCTTCTAGAGCAATTCCATGAATGCTGGATGAAAAAAAAGTAAAACGCAAATGTTTTTGGTCCTTAGGCCAATGGTGGTGGATGCACGCAGTCTACCTGTCTCGCCTCTGGTGGCTTTTTCTACCCAGTCTCTCAATGTTGGTGTCCCTCAGGGTTTTTCCTAGAGCTTCTGCCCCTCTCGATCTACAACCCATTCCAAGTTGGTTTCTTCCCTTCTCATGGCCTTACAAAATGTTGACACGGACAACTCCCAATCTATATGTCAAGCCGGGAGCCTCTTCGGAGCCCCAGACTCACAGATGTATCTCCAGGACATTTCCACTTCAATTCCCTCAATTCTCAAGGCTCCTCAAACTCCTCCCCTCTATCCACCGTGCCTCCTTCTGTCTCAGTAAATGGCAATACAGCCACTCACCTAATCAAGACCAAACCCCACGAGGCATCCTTAATTTCTCTCCTTCCCTTGCCCCCTTTTCCCACTCAGTAGCGAGTTCTTTCAGTTCTACCTTCAGAATCCATTTGGAGTATGACTGTGTCTATCCAGCTCCTCGATTACCACACTGGGTCTGGTCAGCATCATCTCTGGATGACATTTGTACAGTTGCCTCCCAGTGGGTCTTCCCACTGTCACTTTGCCTGACCAACCAGCAACTAGAGTGATTTAGAAACAAACATCTGGTCATGTAATGCCACTTCTGCCCCTTAGTCTGCATAAACTCCTTCAGTGGGTTTCTGTTGTGCTTAGATTAATATCCAAGCTTCTTATTGTATCCCCTAGGCCTTGACTGAGCATGCCCCACTCCCCTCTCCAGTCCCATCTTGAACCATTCTCACGTCTCTTTCAACATTCTGGCCAGATTGGCCTCCAATGGTCCCCTAGGACTTTTCTACTGTAACTGAAATTTCTGCATCGGCAGTCTCAGAATTGTCTGGAACTTGTTAGAACTCTCAAGCTCTACTCCAGACATCCTGAGCCAGAGTCAGGATTTCTATGAGCTATCTGGGTGACTTGTATGCAAATTAAAGTTTGATAATCACTGCTAGAGACTAGAATACAACGAACACTTTCTATCTCAGGGCCTTGCACATACTGGTCTTCAAATGGCTCGTTCTTGGAATATCTCCGGAAATGGATGTAACAAACCATAGCTGCTTCTAGAGAGAGAAACTTGCAGTCCGGCATCAGGAATGGGAGGGGGAGTTACTTTTTATAAGATACTTTTACTCACCTTCTAACTTTAAAAAGACCATTTAAATGGATTTCTCCTTCCCAATCATCAGTTCTGTTTATGGCCATCACTCTATTAAAAGTAAACCTCCAATTACTTGGTGTCACAGCATCCTTCTATTTCCTTCATAGTGCCTGCCACAATTCTGTATTTATGTGTCTTCCCATCGCTTGTCTTCCTCCCCAGAATGCAGGGGAGTCTGTCTGAGTCACCACCATATGTCCACTGTCTTCAGTTCTGTGTCTGCTCATGGCAGCTCTCGGATTCTTTCAAAAGGGGCTGCTCTGAAGTCTTACATTCAGATACTCCCCCTGCCCCTGACACCTCTCCACTGCAGTCGGCCTCATCATTTTCTGTCAGCACTCCGGTGTCATTCCTCCTGACAGCCTTGGGTCCCTTGCCTGCTCTCTGTCTGCCTCCCTTCTCTTGTCTCACAGCCTCTCTGGTTTGGATCTCTGGTTCCATGCTTCTCTCTTCCTCGCCTCCCTCACACCCAGCCCTTGACTTCAGCCCCAGTGACATGCAAGAATGAAGGTCACCAGGAAAAAGTCCTCACTTCTTGGCCCTGAAGCCCACAAACCCGTCTCTGTTTGCTGCCACCAATGCTTGCCAAGATGACAACGCGACTGTCCATTGAGGGCTCTCATGTCAGAGCCCTGTGGTGTCCTGGTGAATGCCTAACACCAGGCTCTCTGGGAATAGAGAAAGCTCTGGTTTGTACAGTCCACTGATTTCTGTGGTGTAAATACTCCCATCAAGGCCAATTAAGAGCTACCAATGCAGTATCGCTAAGCGCAGAGTTTGAAGACAGGCATGGAGGTGTGTCATTGTCGCAAGCATTTTTACCGTATGGACTTCATCGAGATACACAGCCTCAAGAGACCAGCCATTAGTAAAATGTAGTTTAATAGTTAGGAAGAGATGATTTTTGAGTATTTATTACCTTTTCTAAATGTAATTTATTTAACTAAGTTTACATAATTTTTAATACTGACTGTACTTGACACCTGGCTCACAAAGTCCTGAAACTTCAACATTCAGCTCCTGCTGCCCGTCACCCTCACTGCCCACTTTTTCACCTCCCGTTCGGTTCTCCAGCTACCAGTCTGGCTCTGCTACTTATATTTATGGGTTTATTATATAGGATACAACTCAAGAACAGCCAAAAGGGAGAAGTAGGTGGGGCAAAGTGTGGGGAAGGGGGTGCTTTTTCCAGGCACACCACCCTCCAGCACCTTGATGGGTTCACTCAGAAGCTCTCTAAACCCAGTTGTTTAGGGTTTTTATGGGAGTTCTGTTATGTAGCCATGATTGAATCATTGGCTGTTGGTGACTGAACTCATTCTCCCATCCCTCAGCCCTCCCTGGAGGGCTGCACGGTTCATTCCTCTGGCAACTGGCCCCCACCTTCCAAGAGTCCCTTCATTAGCATGAACTCAAGTATAGTTGAAAGGGACTACGAAGGACAGCAAAAGACTCTCCTCTCACCTGTAGCAGGAAATTATAGGGTTTTAGGAGCTTTTGTGCCAGGAACCAGGACAAAGACCAAATATGTATTTCTTACTATATCACAGCATCACAGGGGCTACTCCAGAAAGACCAGACCTGTGTAGGGAAGGTGTCTCGATCTACTGGAGGTGCCAGGAAGGCAGATGCAGTTTGGAGCTGCAGTCTGGGGTTGGAGACACAGAGCTGGGAGTCATTAGCATATGGATGACAGTGACGTCTTGTAGATTGAAACAAAAACTCTGCAGTGATTTTTCATGGATTTTAGAATAAACTTTAAACTCCTGAACATTCTCTCCCACAGGGACCCTTCGGCCCTCAGCTAATTCCTACTCCTGGTTTGGGTCTTCATGCAATCCCCACAGACATGGCGTCGGCCCTCTGCCCTCCCCTGAGTCAGGGTCAGGGATGCCTCTCCCGCCTGCTCTGTCTCTACACAGGGTCCTCTGTCTCACAGCAGTCGTTACACGGGTCACGGCACAGGAGGGCCTCGCTGTCTCTGCTGTGGGACCTGACTCTTTCCTCCGTGTCTCCACCAGAGCATATCCAGTCTCTGGCTCATGATGGATGGTCAGTACATATTGTCCACAGAAGCCGTTAAGAAATGAGCCTTCTGAGGCCATGAGCCAGCCTCAAAGAATGCAAATCCCGATGTTGTTGGTGTTGGAAGCATCTGGTCACTGGAGTCCCGCCAGTCTCTCCTGGGTGCTGGAGACTGTGTGCTCAGGGAGGCCTGAGGACTTTCGGAGGTGCCAGGCTCCCAGAGATGCCAGGAACATGTGATTATTTGTTCCTTCACAGTCAACCTCCCCTTTTCCGGACACATTTCGAACCTGTCTCGAAAGTCTGACCACTCCATGATACCTTCCCTGCCCACCTTGGGGAAATACACAGCGGCCACCACCTGCCTCTCACTCGCTGCTCTCACGCGTATTTTCTTTAGAGCTCAAGCTCTAATTGCTTTTTTTTTTTAAGATTTTATTTATTTGATCTGAAGAGAGAGAGAGAGAGCACACATGAGTGGGGGGAGGGGCAGAGGGAGGAAGAGACTCCCCTCTGAACGGGGAGCACAACATGGGGCTCGATCCCAGGACCCCAGGATCACAACCTGAGCCGAAGGCAGACGCTTAAACAACTGAGCCACCCAGACGCCCCTCAAGCTCTAATTTCTTCCTATTTTTATATGGTGCGTCCATTTCCAGCTTGGTTACAACCAACAAAGGGCTGATCGGCCTCCTCATGGAAGTGTCTTGGCTGGTGGGTTGTAAACTGCTCTGGCAGGAAGGCCAGGCAGTGACTTTGAGATCTGGCTATCAGCATGAGGCCTCCTTGGGTAACTCAAGAGTTCCTCAGGGTAGTTACAACAGTGGTGACGGAATGTCCCTTCATTCCAGATTTCCTATCTGGGGCCGCTCTAGAAGCCAAGCAGAACACAACTTGTCGGGTTCCTGGAACCCGGTACCTGCCATTCAAATCAGGCAGGAAATGTCTGTACCTGCCCTTCATTAAGCTCGATTCCTAGCTCAAGATCCCGGTGCCTGCACAGTACCCTGGGAGGAGAACAGTCTTCAGAGCCCAGGAAAGGCGCGGGTACCCTGCTGCCCTCCTGCCCGACCTGAGGCCCAGGCTGGGCAGTCACCTGCGGGTGGCTCTCTGGCAACAACCAGAGGAAGCAAGTGTGGACAGTGTCCCCGGGAGGCTGGCTCTCACAGCAAACCTGCTGGGCTGATGTCTCATTGTAAGGAAGGTATAAGGCTCCAAAAGCCGGTCAGGAGAAGGCCCACGAGCACCTATGTCTTACAGATTGCATCACTTCAGGGACCTTGAGGTACAATCTCAGAGAACAGCAGTCAGCTGTGGGGGGGGAGGGGACAGGGAGGGCAGTCCCGATCCCTCCTCCTCCCAAGCCCTCCTTCAGAGCTGGAGGAAAACTTTGCAGGGACACGGGTGTATGCTCGCCTTTCTCCGAGCTGGCTGCCAACCAGACATGATCCCCAGGTCAGATTAAACACAGAGCCTTGTTCCTGCCTCTGGTTTTAAAGCGGAAGTTATCGGAACATTCTCCCCCAGCCCCTCCTGCCCCAGAGCCCCACCCTCGTGTCTGAATGGGGGGTGACTTCACACACTTTCTTGTCCACTGGGTTTCACCAACCTGTCTCCAAAGTGGAGGGAAATTCCAACAGGTATATTATCGATCTGAACAACCACTTCCCAATTCATTCCAGAACGAAATGTGTGAGGACAGACAAGATAGTTATTGCCCTTGAAATACAATACTTGAAATAAGTGTTGCGTGGTGTATTAGTAGGGGTTTCTCCAGAGAAATGGAACCAATAGTATTTGTTTGTTTGTCTACCTTTTTATTTATTCTAAGGTACTGGCTCACAGGATTCTTGAGGCTGAGAAGTCCCAATCTGCTGTCTGATGTGGGAAAGAAAGGCAAAAGAAAAATTAAATTTCCTTACAACTTACAGCCCATTGGGAAGTCCTTGAAACAGGCAGAGTGACCTTCCTCCAGGGACTCAGCTGATGTTAATACTTTGCTAAGGGCAAAAGGCCATTTCAGCCCAAAGGGTCATCTCAGCCCCAGGTTCCTCGAAGTCTACTTGTAACATACAAAAATTCGTTTGGAAACTTCCTTTATCTCCACCGGCCAAGATATATGTTGGTGATCACCCCTCAAGCATATGACCCACCGATATACATCTGAAGTCTCATGGCTGAGTTTTTACTAAACAGTAATAAATGACCGTTTCCTAACAATAGCCAGCCCCCTCAGGGTCCTGGAAGGCTTGTTTCCAAAATACCCGGGAGGCTTACCCTATCCCTAACCCCTGTGTATAATGCGCCACTCCTCATGACCCTAGGCGTGAACGCTGCTTTCTGCTCACAGGTCCTGTCCCTGTGTTTTAATAAAACCGCCTTTTTGCACCCAAGGTATCTCAAGAATACTTCCTTGGCCATTGGCTCCGAACCCTAGCATCTTTCTTGCATCTCTGTCTGCAAGCTGTAGGCCTGGGAAAGCTGGAGATGTGGTTCCAAGGCCCGAGAGCCAGAGAGCAAGGGTGTAGATTCCAGTCCAAGTCTGAAGGCCTGAGACCCAGGAGCCCCGCGGGCAGGAGAAGACGGGGGTCCCAGCTCTGCAGTCCAGCAGAGAGAGGGCAGGTCCAACCCCTCTTCTGCCTTTTGGTTCTATGCAGGCCCTCCACAGATTGGATGATGCCCACTTTGGGGAGGGCCATCTGCTTTACTTAGCCTACCAATTCGAATGCTTCTCTCTTCCGGAAAACACCCGGACAGACACACCCAGGGATAATGTTCAAGCAGGTAGGTCGGCACCCGGTGACCTAGGGAAGCTGACCCACAGAACCAAGCATCCCAGGCCGTGGTGGTTTCTCCCCCCAAAGTGGCTGAAAGAAAGGTGAAGCGGTGTCCATTTTACACTGTTACCAAACACAGACGAGTGAACACTTACACACGTTGGCATTTTCAAAACAAAGCCCGCAGTCTGGTGTGTCTGTGTATCAGTACTAGAAACTGCTATTATTCCAAAGGCCCAACAGTGCCATAAAAGTGCCGGCTGAGTGGTTACAACTTGCAGAGGAATATTTAAGGGGTGCATTATAGGATTAAAAAAAAAGACCTTTGTTTTTTCCTATTTTAAGTAACATTCTTGGTGACATGGTTGTGTTTCTTGCACAGAGCACACGAGTGAATACTGTGGCAAACACATCTGCATACCTTCCGTGGCCTTAATAATCATGGCAGTTATCAAAGGCTCAGAGAGGCACCAGCACTAAATCATGTGGCTTCAGAAATGCACAAATAAATCTGCAGTTGAGTCTTTGCAGAAGAAATATAAACTGCAAATCAACTGACCTCAGACAATTCATTTATTTAATTTATCCTTCGGATTTATGAAGGAATCCAATTAATTTAAAGATGCCTTCATTACTGTTGGCTGCTCCGGATGGTTCTTCATCGAGAATGTTAAGTTCCTGGAACCAATGACTCACATCTTACATTTCTGTGTATCCTGCTTAGCCCCTTGAACACAGGCTTCTCTGTCTCAGAAGGTCAAGGGATTAACCCTTTCAACACCTTAAAGGGGAGGCAACATCTGGGTTGAGATGCTAGAAGGACTTTCCTCCCAAGGGAGAATCCTTCAGGCAAACAGACCTGGCTCAGAAAACACTCATCCAATCACCAAATGCTGACTGAGGGTTTCCAGAACCTTTGCTCAGACCACTGAGCACCGGGATCACATGAGCCGGTGTGTGAGCTCAAAGCTCCTATAGAAACCATCAGCTCACTCCTTACTTAGTGCAGCTTAGGCTGCCGACTTCGCTTTTAGCTTTCCAGGCTGATAATATGATCAGTGATATCAATACACAGGGAGGAAGGAGACAAAAGACCCTTAAAATATGAAGAAATGTGGCCAAGAACTTACTCTTTGGAGAAGGGGAAACTCAGGTTGAAATTCTGTCTTAAAGATGTTTAGGCACTGGCAAATCTCCTTTTTAGCAGTATTTATTCCTGATATTCAAATAATGGAAAAATCTAATCAATTATTTTTATCTATTTATTTATCTATTTATTTAAATTCTAGTTAGTTGACATACGGTTCATTATTGGTTCGGGGGTAGAATTCAGTGGTTCATCATTTACATACAACACCCAGTGCTCATTATAACAAGTGCCCTCCTTAATACCCATCACCCATCTAGCCCATTCCCCACCCACCTCCCTCTATCAACCCTCGGTTTGTTCTCAATTGTTAAGAGTCTCTCATGATTTGTTTCCCCCTTCTTTTTTTTCCCATCCTGAATGTTCATCCCTTTTGCTTCTTAAATTCCACATATAAGTGAAATCATATGGTATTATCTTTCTCTGATTGACTTATTTCACTTAGCATAATACACTCTAGCTCCATCCACATTGTTGCAAATGGTAAGATTCCTTTTCATGGCTGAGTAGTATTCCATTACACACACACACACACACACACACACACACACACACACCCCACCTCTTCTTTATCCTTTCATCAGTTGACAGGCGCTTGGGCTCTTTCCATAGTTTGGCTCTTGTTGATAATGTTGCTATAAACACTGGGGTGCGTGTACTCTTTCGAGTGTGTATTTTTGTATCCTTTGGGTAAATACCTAGTAGTAGGCATTCCGCCCCCCTTCCCCCCGCAAAGGTAAATCTAATCTTGTGTATTTCAACCAGTGGACAATTGTACCCCAGAGCTTTAGTTTTTCTAGGTACCTGCTGATGGTTTAAAAAGCAAAAAGAAGGACGAGATAGAAGGTGAACACACACATTTACCCTGCCTGCTTCCCAGTTTCACTGAGAAGACCATAGAATCAAGTATGAAATGGAGCAATTCCACAAGACAGCGGAGAACAGAAGGGGATACCAACAAAGACTGGATTTAGATATAATTCTGAAAGGTGGAAAGTGGCTGTAATGACATAGCAGAGTGAGCCACAGCTCAGACGACACAAAAGAGAAAACTGCCTGACAACAGAGCCTTTGTCTTGGCTCCCAAGACCTCTATGCTCAGAATTCACAGTTTTGTGCCTGGTCACAATTAAGCCTACCAGTTGACCTTCCCTGTCCATGGACTTGGTCTTCCTATTCTGGAAGGGGATTTGGGAAGAAAAGGGATACACAAGTGCGAAGAAACCACCACAAACTCCCCAGATCAACCGTTCTGACTTTCATCCATAAATACAAATGGACAATGAAGATAGCCTTGAGGATAACCAACAGTTTCAAAGAGAAGAAGTAAGACAGGAAATCCAAGGATGGTTCCCAGGGAAAGGATAGAGAGAATTCAGAGCTCCATGTGAGAGCATTGCTTCCTTGAAACAAGAAGAAGTCAACCTGGAAAAGGAGCAGAGAACCAAAGCTCTTGAGGATTAGTGATGGGATTTTTAGAGTAAGACTGCAAGCTAATGCATGATACGATTTTGAGTATTTGCTGGAGTATAAGAAAATACAATCCACATGAATTTGATGCTTGGAACATTCTCTGTGGAGAGATGGCTTTAGTACCAGAGGACTACATTTCTTTCTCCAATCATACTACTTGGTTCTATAGTGATTAATATTTACATAATTAAAATGTTGTGAATGCCATTTCTTAGTTTGCATTTTTAGAATCAACTTCCAGCAAAGCACCCAAGACCTAGTTGATATACAAAATGGAATGTAAATATTATAACACGAGTACTGGAGATGTGGTAGGAATTGACAGTAGTTGGGTAGGGACAGGGAAGAGTACAAGGTGATGAAGGGATAACCAGACCCTTATATCATGGAGACTCATGAGGAATGGTGTCCTGTTAACAGAAAAAGAGACAACAAAGTAATAAAGGTAAACAAAAGAAAAACTTTAAATATGTATGTTTATAAATGGTGAGTCTGGGGGAGTAGTGGAGGGAAGAGGTAATACAAGTCACACAATTTTCTCATATTTCATAGGGGGCTCAGTAGATGCCATGTAAAATTAATAAATCAGGCAATTAAATGATAAGCATATTATCTAGAATTATGGATGTAATCACCCAAAGAATACAAAACTTGGTGAATGTGGTTATTCTGGTGAGTGGGAATGCCTCTGGGAGTGCAAGGCTTTGATTTTTCATTTCATATTGTCCTGTTGCTCAGGTGTCAGCAAACTATGGCCTTGGGCAGGCTGCCTGTTTCTATAAATAAAGTTTTATTGGAACACAGTCACACTCATTTATAGTACCTATGGCCGATTTTGTGTTAACAATAGCAGGACTGATTAATTATGACAGATACTCTATGGCCTGCAAGCCTAAGATATTTATTATCTGGCCTTTTACAGAAAAAGTTTGCTGGGATTACCAAACAGATTGTGATTTTTAAAAATTGCATGCATTATCCTTTAAAAAAAAATCTCTACACCAGATGTGGGGTTCAAACTCATGACCCCAAGATCAAACGTCACATGCCCTACTAACTAAGCCCATCAGGTGCCCTGCGCACATTATCTTGATTCTTTTTTTTTTTTTTTTTTTGAAGTAGGCTGTACGCCCAGTGTGGAGCCCAAGGTGAGGCTTGAACTCACAACCCTGAGATCAAGACCTGAGCTGAGATCACGAGTTGGATGCTTAAGTAACTGAGCTACCGAGGTGCCCCATGCATTATCTTGATTCTTAAAAAAGAAAATTAAAGTGGGGGAGAAAAGTTCACTTCCTACTTTTTAATACTTATTTCAAACCACTGTAAGCTTGAACTCTAAACCCTAGATACAGGCCATGCCAGAGTTGTGTATTAGTTTGCTAGGGCTGCCATAACAAAGCCCCACAGAAATTTATTTTCACTTAACTCTGGAGCATAGAAGTCCAAGATCAACATATCGGCAGGATTGGTTTCTTCTGACGTCTCTCTCCTTGGCTTGTGGATGGCCATCTTCTCCCTGTGTGGGCACATAGGCTTCCTTCCCTGTGTGTGTGTGTGTGTGTGTGTGTGTGTGTGTGTGTGTCCCCTAATCTCTTATTAAGACACCAGTTATACTGGATTTGGGCTTACCCTGGTGACCTCATTTAATTAAACTACCTCTTTAAAGGTCCTGTCTCCAAGTACAGCCACACTTTGGGGTACTGGTGGTTAGGACTTTAATCAATGAATTCGGGGGGATACAATGAAGCCTGCAACAGCTTGCAAGTCCAGTGCCCTGTGGGAAGAGATCACAAATAGAAGAAAATGTCTGGAAACCTGCTAGAGCCGGTGCCGAGCTGTCCAGCGGATACACAGAGCCACAGGAACTTTAAGGGCAGGAACTGCTGGGACCCCCACGTTCACCAGGTGACCCAGCACGTGCCTGGCTCCAGCCACTGCCAGGAAAGCTGGCTCCCAATTTGGCCACTGTGAGGTTAGTGCTTGACCCCACCTCCTTTTAAACTCTTGCTAGGCTCGGAGCTCTGAGAGGACAGGGCAGTGCGAGACTGGGGCTCTGAGGGTTGCCCTCCACTCGGCGTGGTTGTAGGCATCCAACCCCTGCCTCCTGCTCTGGCCTCCTGGGAGCCTGGGCCACCCGCCTGGTGGAAGGGCCTGATCCTTACAGACAAGATGGTTGATGGGGGGGGGGTGTATGATAAGGAAAACAATCAGATCGGTTCCCTCCTCCCCTACCTTTGGGAAGAAAGATAGGGCATCTACATTTAAAGGCTTCAGCTTCTGAAAGAGTGGGTTTATTTTGTCTAAAGGACTCCCTAGTGATTTGCCTCCAGCTTCCTTTGTCTCCGTAGCAATTTTGCATTTTCCTAAGTTTGATACCAGAATTCTTATCCTTGTGGGGAATCTTTCAGATGCAAGTTGTTCTTTATTGGATCGTGGGCTAAATGTTGAATTTCTGTTTTTCTGCAAATGTAGTAGCAATTGTCAAACCAGGCGCCTGGCAGGGAGGGCTGCTCTCGCTCGCAGGCATGGGAGTCTGGAGGCCTCGCTGTAAATACGTCAGGGTGCTCTTAGGAGAGGTTAATGAGCAAACCCCAACCACCAGCCTGACTGTTGTTGTTTTTAAAAATCTTCTGGGCATCACAAACATATCTCGCCTTTATTTCCGTGCTAATAAGGATAATTTCCCTCTGGAGAAGGCAGGAAGGATGCCAGACAATGCATGTAAAGCAAACGTCAAGCACGCCGGACACCTGTGCCATTACCCCAAATGCACGCATTCAGTCTGCATGATTTCTGCTATTTGGTCCTAAAAAGCCTATTCGCTAGAGATTATTTTCATCTACCAAGGAATAAATAAGTATTTCCCTACACTTGGGAGTTAAATGGACTGACAGGATAATTCAGGGGTGCAGCTGGGGAGCAGATCTGTATCCCTCCCCATCACGTTCACTGATAGAAAGGATCTGTGAAGGCCCCATCTTCTGACTGGTTGGCTCTGCGTGGCTTCCTTCTCCTGGCACTCTGGACAACCACACTCCGCATAAAAGCCCATTTGGATCATTTTCCGGATGATTACTTCTTGGTAATAATTAGTATTAAGAGCAATGTAATGTAATTTCATTATAAAACTGATGTAGAAGGCCTTGCCTCAGACGACTCCATGTGTGGATACAGAGTAGCTCAAATCCCGGCAAGGCCATTGGGTCCAATCTCCTTGCCAAGGTGAGGATCTGGCCAGCCTCCCAGAGGGATGGCCGTCCTCCCTCAGCTTGCTCACTTCGAGTGTCAGGGAGCTCCCTCCTGACGGGGCATCCTGTCCCACGATGGACCACAGTAACAGTTAGAACATTTGTTGTCCTTCTCTTGAACTTTCATTTCTGGTCCTGGTTTGTTCCCTGGGGAATTGCACAGACTAAGTCTCTTCTTTCTCCAAACATCTGAAGATGCCTCTCCTGCCTCCCCTGGGGAGCTAAACACCTCTTTTCTCTGAAGTCTCTGGCACAGGACACTTCCTTGCCATCTTGTCTGTCTTTTCCGGAGCTCTCCCTAGAAAGTTAGGGCTTTGTATGTGCGATGCACGTCACTGCTGCTCACAGTCCCTTACCAGGAACTCAGTGACAGGGTCCCACGTATAGGTAGATGTGTTGGGTAGGAGAGGGCTGCGGCTGGAGATGTAGTCGCTGGCTGGACGTTTGCTTCTAGAAACAACTTCATACTATGCAAGGGGATCGCAGTCTTTGGTGTATCCCTTCCCACCCCCCCCCCCCAGCTATCTCAGCCACAGACCCTAAGACAGACTGCAGTTTGGGAGGGGTTAAGTACAATTCTCTCACACTGTGCTTATGGTTACATTCTTAACCTTAAGAAAAATATTAACTTTAAAACAAGTAGGGACTTGACATTATGACCCAGGAAAATATATGAAACTACTGTATTAAGTACTAGTTTCTATGTAACTCCAAACCTTAGTAGCTTAAAACAATATTCAACATTTATTACCTAATAATTTCAGTGGGTTGGGGGCAGTCAGGCCTGGGATCTCTCATGAGATTGCAGTCAATAGGTCAGCTGGGCTGCAGTCATCTGGAGGCTTGACTGGGGCCGGAGGGGCTGATTCTAGGGTGGCTCATTCACATGGCTGGCAAGTTGGTGTTGGTGATTGGCAGGGGGCGTATTAATTTGCTGTACTGCCATAACAATGTACCACATACTAGATGGTTTAAACAAGAGAGATGTGTTTTCTCAAGTTCTGGAGGGTGGACGTCTGAGATCAAGGTGTTGGCAGGGTGGATTTCTTCTGGGGCCTCCTTCTTTGCCTTGTAGATGGCCATCTCCTCCCCATGTCATCACACAGTCTTCCCTTTGTGTGTATCTGTGTCCAAACTTCCTCTTCTTATAAGGACACTAGTCATATTGGATTAGGGCCCACCCTGATTACCTTGGTTAAATTTAATGACCTCTTTAAGGGTCTTGTCTCCAAACACAGTCACCTTCTGGGTACTAGGTGTGGAGTTTGGACTTCAACATATGAATTTTGGGAGACACAATTCAGCCCATAACAGGAGGTCTCGGTTCTCTCTGCACAGGTCTCTCCACGGGCTACTTGAGTGTCTTCTGGACATGGTGACTGGCTTCTCTCAGAGAGAACAGTCCAGAAGGTAAAGGCAGCAATGTCTTCCATTACCTTGCTTTGGAAGCCTCACATGGTCACTTCTGCTACATTCTAGAGTTAGACGTGGGAATGAAGTCTGGACTCACACTCAAGGAAAAGGGAATTAGGCTCCACTTTTGAAGGCAGGATTGTCAGAGAATTCATGGACATACTTTAAAAACCACTGCAGCTGCCATAGAAATTTTTCTTTATTGTTTTCTCTCAGGATCTGATATAAAGATTTCAGTTCTTCCATTTTTTTTAAAGATTTTATTTATTTGACAGAGAGAGAGACAGCCAGCGAGAGAGGGAACACAAGCAGGGGGAGTGGGAGAGGAAGAAGCAGGCTCATAGCGGAGGAGCCTGACGTGGGGCTCGATCCCATAACGCCGGGATCACGCCCTGAGCCGAAGGCAGACGCTTAACCGCTGTGCCACCCAGGCGCCCCAGTTCTTCCATTTTTAAAAATCCCTCTGTCTTCCACTTAAAGCTGTTGCAAATCTAGAATCCACCTCATCAATTGCATTTTTCTTAAAATTTCACAGGTGCCTGTATTTACTATTTTTTTTTTCTCTTCTTGATGACTTCAGTCCTGTGAAACAGATGGGCAGCCTCTCCTCAGTGTGGAAGAGGGAGCCTTGGTTATCCTGCAACTGGCAGCCTTGCTCAAGCTAGAGACAGTGACTGTAGTGTTAGGGAGAGACTTATTCAAGCCTGTATGAAGTCCGGAGGGAGAGTATCTCCAGGGCTTTATATGGAGTCCTATAAAACGGATGCTTTGAGGAGAGAAGTGTGACAACTCAGGATGGATGGAAGTCACAAGACCTTCCCAGGAGTGACAGATCCTGCTGCTGGTGGGTTTAAACATGAATCAAAGGATAGGGTTGAATGAAGTGGAGACAATTTTATTCATCAAAATTTCCCTTGGCAAAATGACTCCATTTGTTTTGAAGAAATTCTGTTAAGCCTCTTAGTGTGGTGTATGAATGTGAGAGATGAAGGCAGGCCTGAGGTGCTCGAGACAACCAAGAGTAATTTGTCCTGATGGTGGGGGTGGGCTATAGGACTGGGAAGCTAGAGGGGGATATGGCCTCTGGGATAGGGCCCTGCGGTGTGACTCCACCGTCAAATATTTAATAGACCTGACCAAAGTATGTCAGGTGTGCATGGATTTCTTCTGAAGACTGCCAAGAGCCAAGTTCTGGAGAAAGACAGCAACGAAAACGCATGAGTCCCAAGTATGAAGGGAGCTGTGGGAATGGAAGACCCAGGGCAAGCAGGGGAAGGACATAACCAGGACATTGTCATCACAGCTGGGCTTCCCCTGGCAGCTGGATCAAAACCTGGGGCTCCCGTTTCTAGGAACAAGGGCAGCTCACAAGTGCAGGCATTCATCCTTGAGGGAAGCTCTGGAAGGCAAGGTGTGCTTCAGAAAGACCTGCCTCAGCAATTCTCCCTTCTCTCCTCCCACACATTAATTCCCATCCATCCATAAACACACTCTTGTCTTTTCTAACAAACAAATGAACAAACAAACCCTCTGTTGGCCACACACCCCTTTCCCCTTCTAGTGTCACTTCTCCCATTCATAGTAAAATTTTGAAAATGAATACATTTGATGTCTCAATAGGCTGGCTGACCTTGACTCCCTCTACTAGTGCTTCTGCCCCCAGCATTCCACTGAAATTGTTCTTGTCAAGGTCACTGATAACTTCCACGTTCCCTGAGCCCATGGACACTCCTGTTCCCATCTGGCATTTTCTCTTACATCCCACCTTACACAGCTGATTCCTCCCTCTTCCTTCCAATACTTTTTTCTCTTGCGTGCTTTTTCTCCTCCTTCATAGGCAATTCCTGTCTCCTTTGCTGGCTCTGCTTTCTTAAGATCCCTAAGTGTTGGTATATCCTAGGGTCAATCCTGAGACTCTTCTCTTCCTTTTCCAGAGCCTTGAATCCCTATCCAATATAAATGCTGATGATTTCCAGCTGTATAACTTTATTTTGTTATTTTCACTTAGCTGTTTAATGGGAATCTCAAATTTAAGATGTCCAAAATCGTACAACAAAGGAGGCAAAGATATTCAGTTGTATAAAGGCTATCTCTTCAACAAATGGTGCTGGAGAAATTGGACAGCTACATGTAAAAGAATGACACCGGATGACTTTCTTACACCACACACAAAAATGAACTCAAAATGGATTAAAGACCCAAATGTGAGACCTGAAACCATAAAATTCCTAGAAGAAAACATAGGCAAGAATCTCTGACATCGGCTACAGAAACATTTTTCTAACTATGTCTTCTTTGGTAAGGGAAACAGAAGCAAAATTAAACTATTGAGACTACATCAAAATAAAAAGTTTTTGCACAGTGAAGGAAACCACAAACAAAACAAAAAGACAACTTACTGAATGAGAGAAGATATTTGCAAATGACGTATTTGATGCGGTGTCACTATCCAAAATATATAAAGAACTTCTACAACTCAACAAGAAAACAAATAATCCAATTTAAAAAATGGGTAGAAGACATGATAGACAATTTTCCAAAAAAGACACACAGACGGCCAACAGATACATGAAAAGATGTTCAACATCGCTCATCATCAGGGAAATGCAAATCAAAACCACAGTGAGATATCATTTCACACCTGTCAGAATGGCCAGGATCAAAAAGACAAGAAATAGCAAATGTTGGTGAGGATGTAGAGAAAAAGGAACTCCAGTGTATTGTTGGTGGGAATGCAAGCTCGTGCAGCCACTGTGGAAAACAGTATGGATGTTCCTCAAAAAATTAAAAAGAGAATTACCATATCATCTGATAATTCCACTACTGGATATTTACCTAGGAATTTGAAAACACTAATTCCAAAAGATACATGCACACCTATATTTATTGCAGCATTATTTACAATAGCCAAGATATGGAAACAACCCAAGTGTCCATCCATAGATGAATGGATAAAGAAGAGGTGGTATATATATATATATATATACACACATACATACAATGGAACATTACTCAGCCATAAGAAAGAATGAAATCTTGTCATTTGCAACAACATGGATGGATCTAGATGGTATAATGCTAAGTGAAGTAAGTCAGTCACAGTAAGACAAACACCGTATGATTTCATTCATACGTGGAATTTAAGAAACAAAACAAATGAACACAGAAAGGAAGAGACAAGCAGAAAAACAAACTCGTAGAGAACTAGAGAGAGCTGTCAAACAAACTATAGAGAACAAACTGGTGGTTACCAGAGGGGAGGCGGGTGGGGATGGGTGAGCTAGCTGAAGGGGATTAAGAGAACACTTACCTTGATGAGCACTAGTAATGTAGAGCATTGCTGAATCACTATATTGTACACCTGATACTAATATAACACTGTATGTTCATTACGGTTGAATTTTTTTTAATGTCCAAATTTGAGCTCCTTTTGTGGCAAATCCTCCCACAATTCCATTTCTGTAAATGGATCACTACTCATCTGGGAGCTCCAACCAAAAATCTAGGTGTCATCTCTATGTCCATCCTTTCCTTTCACATGAAATCAAACCCACCAGCATGCTGGATTTTATACTCCCTTTAAAAAGTATTTTGAATCTGTCCACTTCTCTCTGCCTCCATCATTACACCTAGACCAGACCACCATGATCCCACATGGACTATGGAACAGGCTTCTAGCTTCCTGTTTCCACCTGTGCGCCACACATTTTCACCTAGAAGGTATCGCCATATTAAAATGTCAAGCCCATCACCTCCCATCACTTCTTGCCATTGACTTCCCAAAGAACGTAGAACAAATTCACCTCCCCATATGGCCTGCCAGGCCCCCCACAACTGGCCCAGCCTGCTTCCTGGTGTCTGTACCTGCTTCTCCCTCTTGTCCTGTACCCACCGGCTACACTGCTTCCTGACCATGCCAGGTCTGAGTTCCTGGGACTTTATACAGCTGTCATCTCTGCCCATAGTGTTTGCCCCCAGATCTCTGCACGGCTGGTTCATTTTTATAACTAGGTCACCTCTTCAGCAAATCCTTTCCCAACCACCCACTCTCAAATAAACTTTTCTGCCACAACAAAGTCCCTCTGTTTTAAGCTCGCCATTGCAGGTATTGCTCTTTTCCCGTGTTTTTCTCATGCTTCATGTCTATTTATTAGTGCCCACCCCCCACCCCCAGCTAGAATGCCTATTATCCATTTGCTTACCAGTGTGCCACCCCGGTCAAGTGCCTGCACAGAACTGTCAACAGAATGAATGAATGAATGAATGAATGAATGAATGAATGAAAACATCTCATAGTTCATGTAGGTACTCATGATTAAAAATTACAAAAGAACCCTCATACTTTCTCCAGTCCTTCTTGGGAACTGAAGGATAAGGGTGAATGTAGCCACCCAGGGAAGCATCATGAGGTACATGCTTGTCTCCAGGACACATGTCTTAGTCTGTTAGGGCTGCCATAAACTGGATTGTTTATAAACAACAAACATTTCTTTCTCACGGTTCTGGATGGAGGCTGGAAGTCCAAGATCAAGCCGCTGGCAGATCCAGTGTCTGATGAGAGCCATCTTCTTGGTTCACAGAGAGCCGTCTTATTGCTGTGTCCTCACATACTGGAAAGAGCAGGGAGATCTCTGGGAACTCTTTTATAAGGGCACTAATCCCATTCATGAAGGATCCACCCTTAAGATTTAATCACCTCCCAAAAGGCCCCACCTCCTGATACCATCATACTGGGTGTTAGGATTTAACACGAATTTTTTCAGGAGACACAAACATTCAGTAGCCACATAAGGGCCCTTAAGGTCAAGTTCAGGGCTTCCTTGTCTATATTATGTTTTCGAGGACATAGATTCACCTCCATGCTAATGCTTTTTAAAAATGGGGTCATCATTGAAGGGTAGTATTGAAAGGCTGGAGTCAATTACCAGGTGCTCACCTGTTGTGAGATCTTGGACAGGAGACCTTAACCTCGGGGCGCCTGGGTGGCACAGCGGTTAAGCGTCTGCCTTCGGCTCAGGGCGTGATCCTGGCGTTATGGGATCGAGCCCCACATCAGGCTCCTCCGCTATGAACCTGCTTCTTCCTCTCCCACTCCCCCTGCTTGTGTTCCCTCTCTCGCTGGCTGTCTCTATCTCTGTCAAATAAATAAAATCTTTAAAAAAAAAAAAAAGGAGACCTTAACCTTAATGTGCCTCAGTTTCCTTATCTGTAAAGTGGAGATAAGTACTTACTCCCAAAGGATTGTGGACAGAATTACAAATAATACGTATGATGCACTCAGAGCAGGGCCTGGCACACAGGAGACACTCAGTAATTGTTCCCTGTTTCTTCTCAGAAAAACCAAGCTTGGCAATTCCCTGCAGACTTGGACCATCACCATTGCCACTCTAGACTTCATCCAGCATCTCCAAATTTTGGCCACTGTCTCAGCTTCTCCTGTGATTGCAGAAAATCACAACCTTCATGCGTGGGGGTGGCAGATACAGGGCCATCCTCCCGTGAATTCTCCCAGTGTCTTAAAAATCTATACTCTTCTAACTTACCAGGTGCCAGAGAGCATGAAATCATGTCCTGAAATACACAGAGAATACCAACCTCTATTTGAATAAACTGAACCAAGTACTTTTGATCTTATGGTCAAATCTACGGCCTCAAAATGGTTCATCTGAACTGTTCTGCTAATAAGGGAAATGGTGGTTTAGGATATTAACAGCCAACAAAATTTTTTTTTCGAGTTAAAATTATTTATGTCTAAGCTGTTGGAGCAATTCTAGGTGGACAGAGTTCTTGTTTAGAGCACATTTACCGTGGCATTCAGTATTGATGTTCTCTAAGAGAATGAAATTAATAAATCAATCTGGTTAGGAAAAAAAAGAGCTGTCCAGGGACTTTCTCAATAAAGGCAGGCTCGATCAAGTTCTAGTTCATCAAGATTAAGTGTAGTTCTAACAGCTAGGAAACTAATTATTCATGAGAATAGGAAATATAATAAAAGTAGAACTCAGGGTATCTAAAATCAAATTATAATATCTATAAAGGCTTACTGATTTGGGTGGCTACGTGCTCCCAGCTGTACATATTCCTATGAAGATTAGCTGGTTCAAAGGAAAAAATTGGAATTGTTTTTAAAAATAGAGGTATTATATAACTGAGACACAATTCTGAGATCCTAAATATATGCTCTTCCTCTGCTGGCTTCTCCACTTTCTACATTCATGGGTCATCCTGGCTAATACACTGATAACCTAGTTTTCAATAGAAATGTGCACGTTAGATTAATTTGATGCTAAAGAATTACCACTTTTTAGAAATTTTATATTTTTAAGATGTTGCACCAAGTAGATGAAAACAGGAAAAAAAAAAACCTACATTATCTTCTGATTTCCAAAAATAAACACTGAAATTTTAATGGAAAAAAGAATCTCAAAAAACCCTAAATCAACCCAACTGAGAATCTGAATTTTACACACACACACACACACACACACACACACACACACACACACACACTGAAACTCTATACACCGCATTTCACTCAGCACTGGAGGACATTCTCTAAGCTTCAGTAGAAAGGACATTCACACATATGACAGAGGCATGTTTGAAACCTTTTATTGAACAGGCAATGCATTGTGCAATGGTCAAGGACACAGACGCCTTGTGGAAAAGTTTAAAAATTATTTTTGGAAACAGTCTGTGAATTGACGAACCCGGCTATGCTCCTTCCACTCCTTCTCAGAGTGACTATCTTCAGGAAGACGGTTTTATAGCTGCTCTTGGAAACGGCATCCCTGTTTTACCAAAAATGTCATGCCTAAGAGTAAACATGAAAGGAGAAGACGGGATCCACAGGCAAGACGAGAACCAGAGACACGGGTTGATCTCGGGTGGAAGCACAGACACATGTTCTCCCGGAAGACCTTCTCCGCTGACCTTGCAGGCGCTTCTCACTCAGGCTCATGGTTCACTTCCGCTCTCTTCCTGTCCGAGCCCTCTTGATCAAGGCAACTCTCAAAGACTCACATTCATACCTTTGGGCACAGGGCCTTGTTCCCGGCCCTTTTCAATGGTGTTCTTGTTTTAGGGCACCTCTGGCCCAGGATTGTGGCTGTGTGTCTGTCTTTGTTGGCCTGGTTCCTTCCTCTTCCCCAAGCTTGCTCTCCCCTAACATGATGATAAAATCACTCTTCAGTTTCACAGTTTGTTTGCCTTGATTTACTGGCCGTTTCTGACTCAGTGACCCGTCAAGGTAGTGGACATTCTGTAGCAGCAGGCTGTCAGCCTATTTTATAATTTGGGGCATGTCACTCCACGCTTGAGATTTCTTTCTGGCAAGTTCCATCCAGGATGGCTGATCTACACTGGCATAACTGGCTCTCTTCAGCTGATGCAACTCTTTCTCCGTCATCACTGCAGACTGAGCTGCTGGAAAGAAGACAAAACAAACAGAAACATGAGAAATGAGTTTGGATTTCCACTTAAGCCTCTTGTGTTTCTTTAAAATATACGTCAAGGTCTTAACTGTGGTCTCAGACATAAAATCCACTAATGCGTAAACATGTAAAGAAGATTTAGGCGTAGAATAATTTATGTCATAAAAAGACTTCAGAACAGCAGGCTCGAAAACGGTTCCAGCAAAGCAGCGAGGTGAGAGAAACTTTCAGAATAAAACTGCGGGAGCTCTGGAGATTGGTTTGCACCACAGTGTGAATGTTCTAACACTGCCAGACTGTATGCTGAAGAACGGCTAGGATGGTAAATTTCGTTGTATGTATTTTACCACAGTGAAAAATAAATTTAAAAATAATGGATACACGTGACAACAGAGATGGATCTCGAAAACACTATGCTTGGTGAAAAAAGCCAGATACAAAAGCACACATATTTTATGACTCCGTTTATGAGAAATGTCCCCAAAAGACAAGTAATATGGAGACAGAAAGTAGATTAGTGGTTGCCTAGCCCTGGGCTGGGAGCAGTGAATGACTGTAAATGGGCATGAGGTTTCTTTTCAGGGTGAGAAAGTGTTCTAAAATTGGACCGTGACGGTAGTACAAGTCGGTAAATATATTCTCGTTGTCAATATATATTCGCTGAACTGTACACTTAAAACAGGTGAGTTTTATGGCACCTAAATGACATGTCAGTAAAAGCTGTTCAAAAACATCAATGTGGCAAAATAATTCGGAAAAAGAAAAGAAAATGGAAAGAGGCAGGACCAATCCCGGAAACGTATTTCACCGTGTTTGGTACAGCTTGCAGGCTCCATACCCAGGTTCTGATGGGACAACGAGATTCCTCTTTGCAGCCCCTCCTGGAGGCAGAGCTTGGTCCCCTGCCTCCGGTCCACAGTGGGCTTGGCAGGAGCCACCAGGAAAGACTTGCTGCGGACGAAGTCGGCTTGCTTCACGGGCTCCTATTAAGACACAAGAGAGACGCACGCTGTTTGGTCACCCGAGATTCCCACAGAGGCAAACAGAACCGAAGGCAATGGGCTACGACATTTCTGTGCAGAGATGAGTCGTGCCACTGGTACTTTCTTGGCAGAGCTCTGCTTTGTGCCCTTGCTGAGAGGGGCCTTTAGAGTGGCAGACTTGAGTTAGCGTGCGGCCTGGTGTTTGGCCCACACAGACATCATGGCTTCTGCCCTGTCCCCACACCTGGCCTCAGCCCCACAGGCTAGATGGCAGGGATTCCATTTCAACGTCAAGGTGAACTGTGTTTGGAAACAGTTTTGAGGTTTTTAACACCCGGTATGAACGTCAAAGCCCCAAATCAAGATGACTGGTTAATATTTGCTTCATAAATTCCCGTGGCCTGCATGAAAATTTTCAAGGGGAGGTATGACGGAGGTTTTGGTTCAGATGAAGGGAAGCAGGTCCTACTGCAGGCTCAGGCTCGTTTCCTCACACGGCTGAAGCACGCTTATGGGTTTTTCATGGTGGCTATCAGGGGGATACAAAAGCTGTGGGTCTCATCCTGCTTCCACGCATAGTTGCTTGGGTTTGAGAACACTGTTTCAGCCCGGAGCACACAGTGGAAACCCGGGTCCCAGCCCTACAGCCCGAGGTGAGGAATACGGAGCCCCAGCAGGCAGCCAGCACAGCAGCAAAAGCAGGGCTCGTCCATCACCGCACGATGAGCCGAGATGGAGCTGCTGACATGGTCACCACGCTTCTAATGGAGAAGTTATTTTAACCCCGTTCCATTTCTCCAGATGCTGAGCTGCGTTGCCTAGGAGGCAGGGAGCAGAGGGCTGTCTCTACCCACTTCTAACAGCCCCGCACACAGAGCGGGCAGGCGTCAGTAATCATCACAGGCGAGGGTCCCTGTGATGACCATTCAGAATGTGTGGGGTGCTAGGCCCCAGCTCTAGCTGGCTGGTCCCTCCTGTACCCACAGAGACAGAAAGCATTTGCTCTGTGCACCTGGGCTCTCTCGGGCGCCTTGGCTTGCTTTCCTATTTCAGACTTCACGGTGCGGGCCCTGGGCTTGTCTTCCTGGGTTGGGGGCTGGTCCGAGGTCCCTCGGCGCTTCTGCCGAGCGATGGTGATCCAGGGTGGTGCAGGCTGGCCCTCGGCGGCAGCAGGCGGACCCTTCTCTGGGGGTAGAGACACAAGGTTATGCAAAACATCCCAGCCCTGTCCAGTCCCACCTTCTGCTTCTCCCATGCACAGAACACCGCACAGAGGGCAGGAGGGCGGGGTGGGTGAGGGAGGAGGAAAGAGGGCCTGGGAGCCTTTCTGGCGAGACTATTACTTTTCTTTAGGGGACTTGGTTTCCTCACTTAAAGATGCATCTAGTCTGAGCCACAAAATATTAAATACAGCTGTTTCCGTACACACATTTTAAAGCCACCTTCCTCCCACGGAATATTTTCTGGAATGAGATAAAAGTAAGTACATAAATAGATTGGATTTCTTTATTATAAGCCTGTCATTTTGGGCTAGTACATACTACGTGATTCCTGATTTGCTTGGAAGTTTTGTAGACACACAGTTATTCGTTTTTAAAAAAACAGTACCCATAACCTTCCTTTTGCAGAGAGTGACACCAAAACCAGCCACAGCTATTTTCCTCGATGTTCTAGAGAGAAGAAAAATAGTGTCTTCAAAAAACCATAAGGTTTTGTTGAATTCTCTTCCGTGTCCACACTGCTTATCTCTGGAAGGTAATACTGTGGGTTGCTGTCCCTCTTTTCAACTTTTTTTTTTTTAAGATTTTATTTATTTATTTGACAGAGAGAGACAGCCAGCGAGAGAGGGAACACAGGCAGGGGGAGTGGGAGAGGAAGAAGCAGGCTCATAAGAGAGGAGCCCGATGTGGGGCTCCATCCCAGGACTCTGGGATCACACCCTGAGCCGAAGGCAGACGCTTAATGACTGAGTCACCCAGGCGCCCCCTTTTCAACTTTTCTGTATTTTCATATTTTCTATGATGAAAATTTATTACCTTCAGCCACAGAAAAAAGAAGCAAGCTTACTTTCTTCAAGGAAAGCTATGGATTAAACAGTGGCTTCTCACAGGTATATCAAAAGTACGCTGAACCCGAAGGTTCCCCACGAGCCTGCCTCCACACAAAGCAAAGACAGAAGGGCATTTCCGTATGCCTGGCCCCTGGCCCCTTCCCACTTTCCCTTCAACATCTCAGTCAGCAAGGGGAGGTCAGGGTCCATGTCGCAGCAATGCATGCAGATGTCTGGAATGAGTTGGCATCATTGTTCTTGGTGGCCTGACATACGCCATTCCTTCCTCTGCCACGATAGGATATTTCTCTATTTGTTCTAGTTTCTGCCTTCAGTTCAGCCTGCAGTCTTTTTCTCTCCGTCCCTGGGTCACCAAGGAAGGGCAGGGGACAGGAGCCACGGCTCTGGAAGCTTCAGTCTCGTGCCAGAGTTGGGAAGGGCCTCTGGCTTCACACACTGACCTGTCCCTGGCCTGGACAGCTGGGAACGGCTCCCGCTCACCTGGGTGCTCCTGGGCCCCCACCCCGCTGGTCCCCAGGGAGCCCTGCTCCATCTCTTCCATTCATCCCTTGACCCTTCCTGCCTCTTCAGGCTCTCCCTGGCCGCTGACTTCTTCCTTGCTGCTTTGCAAAGTGCCTGGCTCTCCCACAGCTCGAACGGAACTGTCTCCACTGAGCCTCACCATCCCCTTGAAGCCCCAAGTCCTCTGTTCTCCTCCACCCTCTGCTCCAGTGGCCTCTGCCTGTGTTTCTTCAGCTAATTCCTGACCTGGCCACACCATGAACACTGCTTTCTCCATCCACCGGACCACTGAAACGGTAAATCCCGGGGTCTCCCCGTCCTCCCCCTGCTCTACCCCTCGCAGCACTGATGGAGCTGCATAACCTTGCTTGGGAGGCCTGTCCTCCGTGGGCGTTCCCTCTCCAGGTCCCTGTCCAGGACTCTTGCTCCTAAACCTGGGAATTCCTCCTTGTTCCTGACCCTTACCCTTCATCTCTTCTTCCCCAAAATGTTCTCTGTTCCATGCTTGATTTTGACAATCAGATGTGCTCAGACTACTTCTGATGTACAATCCTTTCTGTTAGCCGGAGCTCAACATTTCTGCTCTCCTGCTCCTCCTGCCTCCTCCCCTCCTTCCATCTTTCCTGCCCTCTCTCCCTCCCTTCAGAGTTTGCACCGTGCAAGGACTGTGTTAAATGTTAAGGTGGAAAAATAAACCACCGATTATCTGTTCTGTCAAAATCTCCAAGTCTATTGGGAGAGACTGAATACAAATAAGCGACCATGGTGGAAACTGGAAGACGCTACAGTTTACAAAGTGCTGGCTGGACCCAGGGCCTAACACTGCTACGTGGCAGGTGAGGTGCCAGCTGGGTTGGGACCTGGAGAAAGAACCTCCCAGGCTGAGCAGAGGGGCAAGGAGAGGCCTCCCAGGTGGAGGGGGCAGAAGGCAGAGCCGTGGGCAGGCAGGCCATGAGGGGCTGAAGGACCAGGCACAGGCTGACTGAGAAGGGTCTTCTTGGCCTTTTTCCTGTTCACAATGGGAGCCACGGGGTTTGAATCAAGGGCACGCTCTGGAGGCTGTGTGGAGAGGAAGTCTGATCGAGAAGGGAGGAGAGGCTGGGAGGCGAGAAGGGAGGCTGTGGCCACAGTCCAGGAGGTGATGAGGGATTGGACACCCTGTTCCAGAATCATCCCTGTTTGCCCATGAAGGGTCTGCCCAGATGTCGCCTCCTCCATGAAGCCTGCTCTGGTCAGTCTTGCTGAACATGCTCTCCCTTTCCTAATTCTTCTGTGACTCTCTTAAGAGATTTGCCCCAGTGCCTAGTGCTAAATATATCTGCTGGTTCACTGTCTACCTCACTGATCTACGCTTTTGGTTATTAGAACTTCTTATTTATTTAACAGATGCACTCCAGAGACTATGCACCATGTTCTTTTATGTTTTATCTCTTGTCCAGAAGACCCAGTGATTGTCGGGCACACAGGTTCCATGTTTTATAGCAAGTCTGCATTTCTCATCCTTTAATCTCAATCCGTCATTCCAGGGAGTCCTCATGGTCTTTCTGGACTTTAACTTTTTTCTTAAACAGGTGCTTTCCACTTCTTTGATCTTTTCCTCACGCTCAGTGACAGTCGTGCCTCTGCTCTCTCCTGGCCTGAGTGAGATGTCTGGTGGTGCCGTCCTCCCCGCTCTGCCCCGCTTGTGCCGGTCAGGAGCCTTTGCCACAACACAGGCAGACTGGAGAGAGGACTTCACTACGGGTTTAAACTCATTACTTCAGTCAACAAAATATTCGGAATAATTCTGTCAAGACTCAGTGTGCACAGAGAGAAAATTTCCATCCCGAGTTTTAAACTGGAGGCTGAGTGGCACCTCCGAGAGCTGTGGCTGGCTCTCCAGCCCCTCAGGTCTGCCTGCGGCCACGGACACATGTGTCACTCTCATCGCAAGGGCACAAGACAGCTCTGATGAATTCCTAGAACCGTATCTGAGCCAAAAAGGGTATTTAAAAAAATCACTGGAAAAGGTTCTGTAGAACATTCCTGGGGGCCGTGCTGATGGAGGCCTACAGCAAGGCTGGGGACCCCAAGGGCAGACAGGCTGGGGGCCCTCTTGGACTAGGCTCAAGGCTGGCATCTCCCTGGACCAGGGGCAAATCCTGTTCTCCTGTCCGGTGTGCTCATGGGAACGGCGGTCTTGTAAACAGTGCAACCAGGTCTGGCTTGGCAAGGGCGGTTCTTCCTTCCTTACAGTGAGAGCGAGCTGGCAGATTTCATCCCAAGCAGGCAAGGGGCACCGGCCTCTGATCTGCCTGTCCGTGCACAGCCGCCTTTCTGACTGTACTGTGTAAGCGTGCACATGCATCCGGGGCTCATGGGCAGATGCAGGGGAGTGAGCGAGCGCTGCACCTGTGCCAGGCCGGGCCAGTGTGGGGTTTAGCGAACTACAATGGCAGCGTCACCAAACCTGGGCCAGGCGTATGGCCCAGATCTTTCACCAGTCATTTCTCTTTTTTGGTTCCTATTTCTTTTGGAAGTAGGTGGCCTTTCTTTGTATTCTGTGCTCTCCCTTTGCCCACTTCCTTCCTTGTCAGGAATGCAAATGGGCCACAAGGACCCTGACAGCCTCTAGACCCTTTCACAGGACGGTCCAGGGCCAGCCTCATGGGTGGAGGACACAGGAGGGGTGGGCGAGATTCCAGACACCGGGAAGGAGGGAGAAAAGCCACCAAGCATCCCACCAGCCTATCATGGCTCAGAGAGGCCCGCGATTCCACCTGGAGCCCATGTAACCCGCAGGAAGTGCCTGTCCCAGGCCAGCCCAGCAGAGCAGCTGGGTGAGCTGCGGCCGAAGGCCCAGGTGGCCACTCTGGTCTGCACCCCTGTTCCCCGCACTTGGCACCACCGCGGGGCATGCGCAGTGCGCCATACTCCACAAGGAAGGAGGAGAAGCGAATGAAGACACAGGTAATGTGCAGGATAAGGCAGGTTTCAAAGGCCAGAAAACTCCCTGTGTGGTAGCTCTAACAGCACGAATACTCGAGGTCAAGGTTCAACCATAAAATTGCTTCTGAGATTAAACGTGTTCAAAATGTCATTAATCCCAGGATAATACAGATGTGGCAGCAGATTAAATGAAAGGAGCTGAAAACACTCCTTTGTTTACTCCTTTCTGCCTCAACACACAGACAACCTTAATCTTCTGGGGATTTGGCTAAAGGGCTCTGACATCTCAATTTCTCCTCCCCAAATGACAACAGGTTTTGCAAGCTGTCAAGTATGCTTGGGTTTGCAATGAACAGCCCAGGAACGTTTCTCACACACAGGAAACCATCAATTCACGTCTGTATCTGTGTGATCTCCTTTCCTGAGAGCCTGACAGAGAGGGACTCCCCCAAACACATCTCCCCTGGAAAGGAAGGCAGCAAACTTGACCTGCTGTACAGCAGACGTGGAGTAAAATTTCCGGAAGACGGAATGCTTTAGATGCAGGAAGCTGTGAGAGCCACGAAGCTTGCCCTAAATAACCTAATTTCATAGGAGGGCAACTTTTGGTAGGGAAAAGTTATTTTTGTTCTTTTGAGGATATGATTCCGTCAAAGAGGGAGGCTACGAGTTTATACGTTAGCTTTTCTCCAGATTCCTCCTTCACATGCTGTCCCACCTCAAGGGTTTAGTTCGAAAAGTCCGTCTATTGTTGGAGTGTCCATTTCCACACGCTCTTGCTCTTCAGGTTGGTTCGACAGGCTGTGGTAATGAGGACTGCTTCCTCCCTGGGGCCCGGAAACAGAGCAGCTACTGATGTGGCCCTGGGGCCTCCATGTCTAGGAATAAGGCCTCGGGCTAGCAAGGTGCTTTTGGGCAAATTCCAGAACCTTTCTGTGACTCCATTTCAGTGCAAAATGAGGAAAGGAGCAATGTGTACCTCTCCTGACGTGACTGCAGACTGAATGAGATCATCCACTATCCACGCCTCCTACGTGATCGTGAAGATGTAATGGGACAACCCACGGGAAGCACTCAGCACGGCGTCTGGCACCGTGCGAGCTCAAGAGTGCGAGCTGCCCCCGTAGCGGGTGCTGTTGGTATCCTGTTGTTGTGATTCCCACTTGAGACGAGGTGCACACTTTGGTCAAACCCTAGCCAGGACATGATGGCGGCCAGGAAGCCATTTGTCAGTGTCCTCTCCTGTGATAACAACAACAACGACAACAAAGCAAGCACTGAGTTGTCCCCCAGCCTTCTGCTGGGCCAGGTGGCCAGGCTGACTCTTCGTTCCCAAGGACATGGTCCATGATGGTTCATGCAGACGACATCCTGATGTTGTGCGTGTCCTTGTCTCCTCATGAAGCACACCGTAAGGACAGGTGCCTTGTCCTGGTCATCTCCGGGTCTGCAGTGCCCCTCATGGGCTGGGGAGAGTGGAAAGGCCAGCAAGGCCTGAACAAAGCCATGCAGTCTGTGTCATGGAGGAGCTTGGCCTAAGCAACACAGTGCCCACCGGAGCCACTCTCTCTAGAACAGCAAGCAGCCTGTTCCTTCTTGTAGACGCCATGCACTGTGGACAGCCTGCTGGCGGGCAGGCTCTGACGCAGCTACGCACTGCCCAAGATGGCAGCCCAACTGTCATCCATCTTCCCGGGAGCCTACTACATATGCCACTCTGAAAATACCCCTCCCCCGCCAACTCTAAATACAATGGGGAAGAAAACCACACAGTTTTTGGACCCACGTTTGCCATTTTGACCAAGCTATTTGTATACAGGAAGACTTAAAATTAGCCATTCACAAAATCCTCAATGTTACACCATTTCTAGAGAAACCCAATTGGTCCTCTGTGGGCCAGACGACTCTTATCACCTCATTTTGACTTACTGGACAGTGATTTTTTTTTTTTTTCCCTTTTGGTGCCTATTACAATTCTGCCTTGGGTAGTGTTTCTTTTATTCAGAAAGACTTTTGTAATGACCCACTGAGGGGATGAGGCTGGGACTCAGTGGCCTACACCCCATGTGACTGGCAGGACACAGCTGTGAGTCTGGAAGCTGGGAGCTGTCATGAAGACTGTCTTCTGAGTGAGAGGCAATGAGCTGTACAATGTAAACTACCAGGGTTTCCTGCCCTTTAGCTGAGAAAAATAAAGCACATTTCTGCCCTAAGCTAACACACAGCAGGACGGCGGGATTCTTACGCCACTAGAAAATTTAGCATACGCTGCCATTTTTGAAGCCTCAATTTTTAAGAATCTTTTCCCTTTCACAAATGTCTTCCTTGTTTATAAAAGTACACGTGCACATTGTACAAATTCAGAAAGCAGATAAAAGTATAAAGAAGGAGAAGAAAGTTTCCCATAAATCAATAACCCAGGAGAGCTGTGCTAACACTTTGGCACGCTCCTTCGAATCTTTTTCCGTTATGCTGTCATCCTAAAAATACGTATCAACGGCTCATTCCCAGCTTTTCAAAACATTCTTTGTGGAAGGAGAGGCCTGAGTTTACGCTCTGAGATTTCTGGTCTAAACTGCATGCATCATTAACCTCTATCACAACTAGCTGAAGCCAGAACAGTGCCTAGGTGCTCCAATAACAGACCAAACGTCCTCCGTTTCCGTCTCCCCTCCAGGTCCTCTGCCACGGCCCTGGTTTGCTGCAGTGCGGGTGGGATCCTGGACTCTGGGGACACGGGGGGTGTCACGTATGCTGAGGGTTTATGCTGGGCTTCTTAGATGAAAGGTGAGGGTTTGGGTTTTTTGTGTTTTTTTTAAAGCATTTATTGATCGGTTGTCAGTCTCAGCTTATAGAGACGGTGCCTGATTGATACATGCTGGCCAAGTCTGCAGTCGCTCTCACCGGTTCTGTCCATGAGCCAGGCTGGGCGATCTTACAGTAGAACTTGGGCTGTTAATTCTCATATGAACATCTGTCTCAAAACTGTGCGGAGCGTTCGGGCAGTAAGGGCTTTTCAGGGAGCGAGCTCCTGTTCTGAATGATGTGACATGGGGCTGTGTTCACGTCTACCTCCAAATCAAACTCACTGCCATTCCGTCCGTTCCTCATTCAACCAACACAGTCAGTCCTCGTTGTTTGTGGATTCCGTATTTGCAAAGTCGCCTCCTCACTAAAATGTATTTGTAATGCCCAACTGGTTCTTGTGACCCTTCCTGGTCATCTGCAGACATGGGCAGAGCAGTGAAAAATTTGAATATCTGGCTGAGCATGGTCCCAGCTGATGCTGAACAAGGGGACTCTCTGTTTCTTTCCTGTTTCTGCTCTCATACTATAAACAAATGTCCTTTTCGCGGTAAACTTAGTGCCACATTTTTTGCATTTTTGTGGGGTTTTTTTAAATGATTTTACTGTCTAAAATACCCCCCACATCTACCGCTACAGTGCTGTCCAGTGTTCCCGAGCACAGGAAGACCATGAGGTGCCTCGCGGGGAAAATACGTTTGTCAGACGAACTTCACTCAGGCCTGAGTTCCAGTTTTGCAGGCTGTGAGCTGGACGGTAATTAATCAACAATACATACAATACGGTGTCTTTGAACAGAAACACACATAAAACAAGGTTATGGGCCGATGAGTTGAGAAAGTGCCAGAGGCTCGCTAACTGATTTCTCCTCTATTTCTTCCAGGAGCAGTGGTTCGGTATTCGCTAATTCAGGATTCACGGCAACTTTATGGAGCATAACTACTCTAGATAATGAGAACCAACTGTACCTGATGAGTGCCCGCGAGGCAGCAGGCTGAGACAAGTGCTGAGCCCGCAGACAGGAAGGCTGTTTCTAATCTAACACTTCTCTCCAGGGCACTGCACACAGGCTCCTCTGAAAGAGCAGTCAGCAATAGGGGGATCCCTCGACAGCTACACACGGTCCACCATCCAGGAATGAGTTCCAGAGCCTGCTGGCAGGGGGCACGAGGGGCCCCTGGGGGTACTGGTCTCATTCAGTTTCTTGTCCGGTGTGTTCAGTGTGTGAACATTCATCGAGCTGCGCACATATGATCTGTGCCTTTCTTTGCACGTGTATCAGTCCTCAGTAAAAAGCAGACGAAACAAAACAAAACAGAAACAACCCACAAGAAATACTCTAAGAGAATCAGGACTCACTTGGTGCTTGGATCGCAAGGAAGAAGAGTCCAGTTCCCTGTCCAGATACAGAAACAAGGCAAGTTTGCACCACGGAGCTGTTTCCACACTGCAATTAGGCACGGTTCTCCCAAGGATGTCCCCTCCCTCGTCAGCAGAACCTTCCCATCCTCTTCACATTCCCCCGGCCCTCAGAAGCACCAGGAGGTCCTTGGACCCCTTACCTTTCCTACTGCTGTCCCCCTCACCCAGCCTATCTCCTCCATTTCCTCTCCGAAATAAGACTCCACGGATCATCAAGGGCAGAGAACATACCTCTCCAAACACTCACTTCACGGCCTCATGGCAAAATGGAGCTCTCAAGAAGGTAACAGCTGTGTCTGGGAGCCTCTTTCCTGGCCACCAGGGCCAAACTGTCCTTACTGCTTTTCCCTACTCCAACGTCAGGAGGCACTGACAGGGTCTCCTCCTCACCCCAGCTCCAGAAACCCATCTTCAGACCTACAGATTTCCTCTCTCACAATCTTTAAGCCCGCACGACAGGGAAAAAAAAATGCCACCATTGTTTTAAACAGTCCTGGTAGCTTGTTTATATCCTAAGAGGCGAGAGCCTGTGAGGGCCAAGACTGTGCCCTTTTTCCTGGTATCATGGACAGTCTCCATGGAGCATGTCACACTTGCTCACCCACGTGGGGCACATTCGATCAAACAATACTGGTAAGTCTCAGGGCGTCATGGTTTTATAAGTGATTCAGGCCTGGGGAAAGGGTCAATGGAGTCAGAGGGTTTCCCAATGTCAGCATTTATGAGGGTCTGATAACATAGCATATTCCTCAGGGGGGAGTGGTCAGTCCTTGTCCAAGGGCAGGGGTTTACACAGGCCTCCATGGGAGCAATTCATGTGAGTCTTTTCCCCAGTGGGGGCCTGGGGTCTGCTTTGTTTTTCCCCCCTTGTTGTTGTTACAGCACTAGCTATAACTGCTTTAGGGCTCTGTTGTTCATAGGTTAAAAAAATCCGGGAAAAAGCATTTATAAACAAAAATCAATGCATGAATCACATCTGGATTTGGACGGGTGAGGTCGGGAACCTGGTCACGTGCAGACACATTTATTGGGGACGCCCCAGGCGTAAGATGCGTTGCCAGGCTCTTTGCTTAACTCTAGGCGCAGCTGCCCAGCACTCCACATGGCAAGGCCGACAGACATCCCCAAGCTGTCCAGCCCGATCCCCTCATCTCAAAGTGGTGACACAGGAAGCTGGAGACAGGCTCAAGGACATAAAGTTGTGATACACAAGCTTGGAAGTCCATTTGTTCACCTGCCACTGTGCAATTAAAACAGCTTCTAAGCAGAAGGCAGTGACCAAAGTCCACCTCTGGGCATGGAGACAGCTGTTGTCTGTTCCCTGCCAGGTGACGGAACTAGGACCTTATAAGGATATGGGGACGGAAAGGCGCTGTTGATCAGAAACTAATTTTGAGCTATAGCAGAGGAAGGAGAAAAAGTAGTGAGACCCTATTACACAGCACTGTCTTATAAGTCAGCATGTCCACAAATACCCCACGTTGGATTCCTTGTGGCTTTCCAGGGACAGCTGGAATTCTGCAAGATTTGACTCAAGTAGCCACTGGAGAACAAGTGATTAGTTTCAGGGATGGCCCTTGTCTGCAGGGCTTAGATTTTCCTTCCTCTTTTATCCCTCGGTCCTTCCTCGCTCCCCCTGCACACGTAGAGAAATCTCTCCCCACCCAAGAAATGTTCATGGCTAGGGTTTATTCAGCCTTGATTTTCACAGCAATATCATATTCCTAATGACCCTCACAAGCCTCCTTGTAATGTAAGAATCTTTTCAATCCCCATTTCAGAGACAGGAGCACAGGATGGCATGGAGTCAAGGACTTGTCCAGGATCACATGGCCAATATGTAACGAAGCTGGCATTTGAACATAGGCTTTGTCTTTACTCTTCATTCACTACATCACAGACCATCTCATGTTAAGGAGTGTGACTCCCCACTTTCCTATACACCATCCTCTCCCCATGATAACTTATTGGGTGGCAAACAATAGTTACTCAGTCTGGGCACTACTGAGACTTGGGGCTGGATGATTCTTCGGTGTTGGGGGCTGTCCTGTGCATGGTGGTATATTTGACACCTTGCACTGATGCTGGCAGTGCTCCTTCCCGCCACAGTGGTGACAGTCAAGTATGTCTCCAGACACTGCCGAACGTCTGCTGGGGGACGACGTCGGCCCTGGTTGAGAACCACCACAGAACAGCATAAGAGTGAAGTGCACTCGGCTGCAGAGGAGGGCTACATGGTACCCACTCCCCTCCACGGGTCACCTGCTGTGTTCCTTTGGGCAAGGGCTTTTCGCTGCATTTCAGCCTTCCCATTTATAAAATAGGATTATTGTTGGAAATTAACATGTAAAGCATTTAATGTGATTGTGGGCACTTAGTGGGTGCCTAATATACATTAACAATTACTGTCATTATTTACCTGTATCCTGAGCGTAAGTGGTGGGTAAATCCACCGCAGACCCTGACCTCGGGAAGCTGATGTGCAGGAGACACACACACAGACAAACAGGTGAAAGTATTATGGGAAGAGCACAGCCCTTACAGGACGTCAGGAAGCTGCTACTTGCCCGCAAACAGTGCCATCTAATAGAACTTTCTGCGGTGGTGGAAATGATCTCTGTGCTGCAGGCTAGTCATAAGATACGGGGCTGCTGAGTCCTTGGGATGTGGCCAGGGTGACTGAGGAACTGATTTTTCAAATTTAACTACTTTAAGTTTACATTTAAACAGCCACACGTGGGGTTGGCTGGCTCAAGTCAGTAAAGTATGCAACTGATCTTGGGGTCCTGAGTTCAAGCCCCACGTTGGGTTTACTTAAAATAAAATAAATAAATAAACAGCCACGTGAGGCTAACAGTTCCATGGTGGTTAACACAGATTTGGATCCTTGCTACTCGAATGCTGTCTGTAGACCAGGAGCGTTGCCCTCATCAGAGTCAGAATCTTCATTTAAAGGAGATTCACAAACATTTGTAAGTTTGAGAAAGTGCTGCCCCAGAATAGGCGTTCTCAACACTGGCCTCACATTAGAATCACCTGCAGAGGCTTTAACACTCCCATTGTCTGCGCTCCCCCTGCACCCATCAACCCGAACCCGTGGGGGTGATGACCTCAATTTGCAGTGAGCACTGGGAACCAATGATCTCAGTGCTGCTCCAAGCCTCCACCCTGAGGGAGCCTTGGAGAGCCCACGATGCCTTCTGGCTGACACAGAGTGCCCGACTGACCAGGTGGTCCAACTCCCGAACTGGGCTGATGCCCCTGTTCCAGGACCTGTGAACCCTCCCTGCAAGCAGCCAGTGCCCCTGCCTTGTATCTGGATGTGCACTCCCAGGGCTGCCACCCTGGTGCCCCTGCAGTCCTCAACTCTGGCCTCACCCCTCAGGCTTTTGGCACCCCCTGCCCAGGACACTCGCCTGCTTCTGTCATGGAGATGCTGCCTTCCCTCTTCAAGCGCACTTCTCTCCCACTGTCCTAAGCCTTTCCATAAGCGCACAGGGGGCTTCAGTCCCCGCACGAGGTTCACAGCTGCCCTGGAGAAAAGTGCTTCATGCACTCTGAAGTGGCACCAGGGCGGCAGACGAACGGTGGATGGCACTGCCCCTCCACACCTTCGGGAGTGGGCTGCACCTTTGTACGAACCTGACTGCTGCACTGCCAGGTTTTAGAGCAAAGTGGAGCAGGACCCTGATCTCCTACAGTCCATTACCCTGCCCCAGATGGGAACCAGAAGACTCTCATACCTTCCTGGTATCCACATTAGGATGGCCAGGATCTGCTGATTAAAGAGGACGTTTTCATCCATCGGGATGAAAAAAAAAAGTGACAGATAGACTGACAACACCTAGTGCTGATGGGGTGGGGGAACAAACAGTCTCTATCCTGCGATATTCTGCACACACATTCTCTCGGGGGTCTCGTATTCTCATGTTGGTGCCTTCACTGGTTTAAACCAGGACAGAGAGAATCCCATTCCCACGTACTATTCTATGCAGCTCAGAGGAGGGTATTCTGGTACATCCTTAGGAAATTATGACTGTACTGGTGGAAACTGCAGCACAGTTTGTAGTTACGCTTTTGCTGCCCTGTGTATTACTATTACTAATAACCTCATTTTATAAAGGAGGAAATGAAGACTCAGAGGTTAAGAAAGTCACTTGCTCAGAACCCCACAGCCCCCGAAGGGTGGCCCTTGGAATAAAACCTCCAAATCCAAAGTCTTCAATCTTACCACCCAGGCCCCTGCCTTGCCTTTGGTGTCCTGCAAACCATGGAGGGTACCACCCACTGAAGGCCAGGAGACCTCCAGGCACGGATACTCCACAGAGAAAAACAAAATCGTGGCTGTGCTCAGGGGGCTCAAGGTCAAGTTCAGGAATGTGGAGTGCACTCAGGGTAAGCAGAGGTGTGTGCAGAGTGAGAAGGGGAGCTGGTAGCAGGGGTGGGGCTGGAGATGTCAGAGGAAGTGAAGGAGTAGCAGGGGAACTTAGGAAGGCAGAAATGTTGACCTTGGCCAGAATCTACAAAGCCTTAAATGCCTTCCCCAGGCGTCTTTTATTCCATATACAATGGGAAGGCATCAAGAGTTTTAAAGAGCAAAGCTTCATGCTTAGACCCAGACCTGGGAAGAGAGAGTTGCAGGGAGGTGCTGTGGGCGTCGGGTTAAAGACCAGGAGGGCTGACGTGGGGGCAGATTAAAGACACTCCACATCAGGATGGCCAGGACCTGCTGGCCAAAGAGGACATTTTCATCCATTGGATTGAAAAAAAAAAAAATGACAGATAGACTGACAACACCTTGTGCTGATCAGAGGGGGGAGAAAGTTTCTATTCTGTGCCAAGAGGTGTAAACCGGTACCACGTTTTTGGGAGGGAATCTGAAGCTGTCTATTAAATTAAAACTGTGCATGCCCTTGAATCAGAAAGCCCACTTTTAAGAATCTATCCTAGAGGAGCAACAGTGTGACTCCACTGAGATAAAAAACACAAGAATGATTATCGCAGCAAAAGGGAAAAAAAAAAAACAACTCAACATACTCAAAATGCCCTTCAGTAGGGAATAGTTAAATAAAATACGGTACGTGTACTATGTAGCCCTTAAAGGGAATGAGATTGAGTGACTTGTTCTTTTTTTTTTTTAAAAGATTTTATTTATTTATTCAACAGAGATAGAGACAGCCAGCGAGAGAGGGAACACAAGCAGGAGGAGTAGGAGAGGAAGCAGCAGGCTCCCAGCGGAGGAGCCCGATGTGGGGCTCGATCCCATAACGCTGGGATCACACCCTGAGCCAAAGGCAGAGGCTCAACTGCTGTGCCACCCAGGCGCCCCGAGTGACTTATTCTGATCAGAAAAGAGGCCCATGTCTTATTGTGGAGTAAAAATATCAAATTGTGAGCCAACACGTATAGCATTTTTGCGATTAAAAAAAAAAAGATTCATGTGTCTCTATCTGTATGTTGATATCGATGAACTCTGACTGCAACGGGCACAGGAAGGAGCCGGTGGCGGTTCTTTCTGTGGGTGGGATTTCCGAGGTTCAGAGAGGGGTGGAGAAGAGGCAGCTGTCACTTTTTTGTGCCATTTAAAAGATTATTTTAAAATTTACATAGAGTAAAATTCATCTTTTTTTGTTATAGAGTTCTAGGAGTTTTAACATACTTCGATTCTTGTAAAAAGTCACGAATAGGATACAGAGCAATGTCAACACCCCAAAGAATTCTCTCATGCTACCCCTTTGTAGGGACCCTACCTCTACCCCCAACCCCTGACAACTACTGATCTGTTCTGTCTCTATATTTTGCCTCATCCAGATATCACATACATGGAATAATACAGTTTGTAATCTTTTAAGACTGATTCCTTTCACTTAGCACATGCATTTATGATGTTACTGTGTGTACTCCTAGTTCACTCTTTTTTTATTGCTAAGTAATATTCCATTGTTTGGTTCACTGACTGAAGGGTATTTGGGGTGCCTCCAGTTTCTGGTGATTATGAATAATGCTGCTATAAACATTCATGTACAGGCTTTTGTGTGACCTAAGTTTTCATTTATCTGGGATACTCAGATGTGGAATTGCTATGTCATAAGGTAAGTATATTTTTAATTTTGTAAGTAGCTGCCAAACTGTTTTCCACTAGCAATGTGTGAGAGCTCCAGTCACTCTGCACCCTTTCCAGCGTGTGGTCATGCTAGCTTTTTTATTTCAGCCATTCTAATATGTAATGATATCTCATTACAGTCTTAATTGCTGTTTTCTCTAATGGCTAATGATGTTGAATATCTTTTCACGTGATTATTTGCCATCGGTATAATCCCACTAGTGAATTATTTGCTTGAGTATTCTGCCCACTTTCTAATTGTATTTTTTGGCTTTGTACTGTTGACTTTTGGGGATGCTTTATATATTTTAGATACTAGTCCTTTATTGGATACGTGGTTTGCAGATACTGTCTCACATTCTGTAGCTTGTCTTTTCATCCTCTTAAGGGAGTCTTTGGCAGAGTGAGTTTTTAATTCCAGTGAAGTCCAATTTATCAATTTTTCCTCTTATGGGTCATGCTTTGATATCAAGGCTAAGAACTATTTGCCTGGTCCTATGTTCCAAAGATTTTCTCCTAAAGTTCCTGAAAGCTTTATAGTCTCACCTTATATTTAACTTGTTGACCCCCTTTTGAGTTAATCATGGTACATGATGTGAGATTAGGTCAAGGTTCCTATTTTTGCTTATGGACGTTCACATGCTCCAGAACCATTTGTGGAGAAGATGAAATAAACCTATGCAAATATGGCTTTTTTAAAACAAAGGCAAAAATAATTCGCCTAAGCTTCTTGGATGTGTAAATTCATGTTTTTCATAAATTTAGGAAGTTTTCGGTCACTATTCCTTCTGCTCAAATCTTTCTCTTCTCCTTCTGAACTCCTATGATATGAATGTTAGACTTTTTAATATTGTTCCAAAGGTCTCTGAGGCTTTTTTTTCACACTCAGGCTAGATATTTCCTATTCATCTGTTTTAAAGTTCATGGGCTTATCTGTGATCTCATCTAACGACTCTTTTATTTCTTTACTGTGTTTTCCTGTTCTAAGATGCCTGTATTTTTTTTATATAGTTTCTATTTCTTTGCAGAGAATTTCTATCTTTCCATTCATTTCAAGAGTGCTCACTCTTACTTCACTGAACATGGTGTACTTGTTGCTTCCAAGTCTTTGTCTAACTTCAATTCCAGTTTCTGCTGCTAAAACAGAATACAGCAAAGCTTTGTGCCTAAAAATAAATGCTTATTAATAAATTTCATAGAGTGGCTCTTACTAATATTCACAGAGAGCTTTATATTCAAGCATAAGAGGGCACATAATAAGCAGTTTTTTTAAAACCACAAAATCATGAGTTTGTTGTTTTTTTAAAAAGTACCATTGTTAAAAATAAAAATAAATAAATAAAAAATAAAGTGTCTAATAATGCTAACGTTTGGATCACCTCAAGGTTGGCATTTATTGATTGCTTTTTTCTTAGAGAATTTTTTAGGTTCTCCTGATTTCTTCTGTATGTTGAATACTTTTGGTTTGTATCCTAAACATTCTGAGTGTTATGTTGCTACTCAGTCCTGTTAAAATCCTCAAAGGTTTTGATGTGCTGACTCTAGTTGGTCTCATGCAGATGCAGCTCGGAGATGAGCCCTGGGCCTCATACACATAGGTAAAAGACGCTTCCTCAGGTGTCTCCTTTCTGTGATTTCCACCCCCAAGGTTCTCTGGCTAGAAAACCAGGGTTTAGCCTCTGCACTGCGGTGTGCTCTCATGACTGGGACGGAGTAGCGAGAGAAAGAAGCCTGCAGGACCACCACTAGCACACCTGTCACTGTTGCCACCATTGCAGAAGGGCTGTAGCTTCATTACCAGATCTCTGCTGGGGTGCTGTCTGGAGAGTTAAAGGGCTCTGACACTTAGGTGCTGCTATGGGTGGAGGTGGGTGCTTTTTTGCTGGTGCTCACCTGAGTAGGGCTGGATTAAAAGAGCTCTGCCCTAAAGGATGCCATTGCCACAGCCACCATGACAAGAGGTTCCAGTCTGCTGCTCGCACTTGCCTGGTGCACGGATGAGAAAATCCAAGGAGCTCCACCTGCAGGGACTGCTTTCATATATAGGGGCTGGCTGCTTAGTTGCTGGCGCTCATAGGGATTAGGGCCAAGACCATCCAAAAAACTCTGTCCTGTGGAGCTGGTGCTGGGCCTGGTGGCGGCTGGGAGCAGGAGGAGCAGGACTGGAGAACCACTGAGCTGGGGCCTGCAGGGGTTCTTGGTACCACCGTGGCAGGGCAGGGGGGTCTTCAGAGTCTCGATATCACTACCCAGCCCATCCACTCTTACCCGCCTTTCAGAATTCTGACATTCACTTCCTGCATTTTGTCCAGGGTTTTAAATTTTACCAGTGGGAGAGATAGGGTGGTGTGTGTTTATTCCATTTTGGTCAGAAATGTAAGTCCCTTTTTAGATAATTGTAGAAAAGTAGGATTACAACGTGATTTTCCCTATAATTTTTAGGCCTTTTGGTATTTTCATATTAAAATCTTTTTGATGACTCAAAGATCTCTAGCTTATCTGGATAGCTGGGGGAACTGAGAAGGAAATGATCTGGGGTGGGGTAAGTGTGGATAAACTGAATTATGAATGTTGAGATGTCAAGTCAGGGATCCCACAGATGGCCAGGCGCTGGTTGCTATGGCTGAGGGAGTCAAGGGAAGAAAGAACTTGAGGAAACAGGTTGAAACCTGAGATGTGTTCTATCTGGGGGAACCAAGGAGAGGCTGGTGCACTGGGAGGCAACCAAGGATGAGAAAATACACTTGTTTGAGGGGCACAGGAAAGGTGGAGAAACGGAGGCCCACAGTGTTGACCATACTTGCTCAGGAAGGGACTGTGAAGGGGAAGATAGACCAAAAAAAGACAGAGGCATGAACAGATTTTCTTTAAGAATTCAAGATATATGAACACAGTTGATCCTTGAACAACAAAGGTGTAAAGTGCTGGGGTGAATTTTTTTTTTATAAATATAGTACTGTAAACATAATTACTCTTATGATTTTCTTAATCATATTTTCTATTTGCTAGCTTACTTAATAGTAAGAACACAGTATGCAACGCATATAACATACAAAACAAATGTTAATTGACTGTTCACGTTCTCGATAAAGGATCAAGAGTAGGCTATTATAGTTGACCACACAGGAGGCCGGTGCCCTTAAGCCCTGCACTATTCAATTATCAAGTGTGTTTTTTAGCATGATACCAAAAAAGACCCCCTACTCAAATGAATACATCTAAAGTGACCATATCATTAGAGTAGGTAACAGTTGCTTTGAGTTCCTTTCTTCCAGAAAATGCCCCTGACACCCAAAGACAAGATGGGCATCTATCTACACTCCCCTGTGGCATCTAGCTGCCACCTGCCTCTTCAGAATGGTAAGCTCCTTGAGGATGAGGTCCTCATGTTTTTCCTGACCGCCTTTTGGGAGCCAACACAATGCTGTGTGTACAGCAGAAATACATGAAATATTTGTTGCAAGAATGGATGCATAATAAGTGAGTACTAGAGTCTAGAGAAAGAGGTTCAGAGACCTGGGTGTGCCATTGTTATCACTAGTCTGGTCTGGACTTAATGAGCTTGGACTGGAGGCTAAGGCTCATTATCAAATGAGGCCCCTAGGTGACAATGGCAATTTGTCCAGCTATTCTCCAAAATACCCCACATGTGACCACAACCCCATGAAATATAAAAGATACACTGAGAAAGAAGAATGACCGGAAAAAAGGCCAATGGGGACAACATCTAGAAAGTGGACTCCTAAATGGTTGTTTTTTTCTATATACATTCTCTATTTCACCATTTTTCCACATGAGAATTTCTAAGTCTTTTGCCTAACTCATCCTGTGCTCAGGAAAGTGCTTTCCAATCTGTCATTTAGACTCCGATATGGAGAACTACTGGAGGATGGGTAATGTCCTGCACAAATGAACAAGGCTGGTAACCCTGGGCCAGTCACCTCCTATTAATGGTCTCCTTCGCGTTGATGAGCACAAATATGGTACTGGCCTTGCAGTAACCACCCCAGTGTGGCCCTCTGAGGTCCAGCCCACTTGGCAAAGCTGGACTTCTCTGTTTACTGCAAAAACTGGGGAATCCTCCCTGCCTCCCCCACTGAAGGGTTCTTCCACGCCTTTGGAGAAGGAAGACAGAGTGTGGACGAGAGGAGGAAGGATCAGCAGGAGTGCCGAGGACAAACCACTCGACTCCCTAAGGTAGAACTGTGAACCCATCTGGGACACCCCAGTAACCTAGTATTATGGTGTATGCCCCTGAAAGCGGTACAGGGGTGGCAGCCCATCTGAGAGCTCTGGGTAAAGTGCCTGCCACCATAAGATAATAAACAGCAGTAATCAGGCCTTTCTGGAAAACTGAATAATACTGTTATTAAAACTTTTAAATTATCTGTATGTTTTATACGAATTTAATTGCCTCCAACGGCTGTATTTTGGGAGCAATGAGGATGACAGAAATAATAAGAATGAATTAAACCACAAGCAGATCCAGTGTCTGGGGAAGACATAGAGGCTGTTTTCACTAATGGGATCTGACAGTACAGACCCTGGGATTCTGCTCTGCTCTACATGAGGCAGCCCCCCAGGCCCCAAGGTCCCAGGCAGCAGCCATAGCCTGTCCTAATATTTGCCCCTCAAATACCAACCACACTTTGGGAGAGTTGGTTTCAAGCAGAATGAGGGTAATGCTTCCCTTCCTCTCTCTGTACTGAAATGAAAATCACTACCCCTGCCCTAAAGTAACCTGGATTCTTCCTCCCTGGAATTCATCTGGATCAGTTATTTCTGTGGCTTAGAGAATATTACTAAATGGACAAGACAATTCTTTTATGCTATACTCTTAAGTAAAGCCGTTACTAAATACTACACTGTATTTCATAAATTGAAGAAAAAAAATAAAGTCTTTAGAGACCATTCCAAGGCATCTGACAATAAACAATCCCAACTCTCACACCTTAGGCTGAGGAAGTTATAAATTATTAATGTGTCAAGCATTGCCCTCTGAAGCTTCTTTTCCAGCTCTGACCACGAACCCAAGTATCCTGCGTTTAAGTTCCATTCGGTCCGCAAGCCCTTGAGAGACATTTTCAATTCCAGGCCGTGAAGGTGGATGGTGCTGATGGCAGGGTTTTATCTGCACAGAGCAAACCCCCTCCTCCCTTGATATTTCAATGGGTTTTTGAAACATTCTACAATAGCTTCAATAACCTCGCAGGCAATTTGCACGGTGGATCATCAGCTACAGCCTGAACCTCTCCCAAAGCTCCCGCACTGATTAACCTAATGTAGCGGCAGCAGCAGCAAAAAATCACTGCTGAGCCAAGGGGCCTTGGATCAGGCAGGCCAGGCATGCAGCCTCTTTGGGGGCGTTGTCCTGGCACTTCTGCCTAGAACTGTCACCTTAACAACTTAAAGCACTATATGCATGTGCGCGCGCGCACACACACACACACACACACACACACACTGCATTTTCACTCACTTCCCAGGAGGGAGGCAGAAAAGATAATTTCTTTGCACCTGTCTTTACATTGCTTTCTGGGAGCTAATTTTCCCTTCATATGTGCACGCTTCATCTTCTCATGTATACACCCCATGGGTGTGGGTCCCTAGGAGAACAAGGTCCTACTTCCTCAGGCCCACAAGGCAGCCTTTAAGCGGAGTCCTGGACTTACAGTAGCCACTTAAAACATCCTGAAAGTTTTGTTTTTTTCAAACAGAATTTGGCATGGAAAACTTCTTAGGGCCTTTATCACATACACACATGCCTCGTTTGCATAGTTTTGTTTCTGGCACACTGATTTCCATTAATAAAAGAATCCAGCAACGAAATATTCTTTAGCTTTGCCACAAATACCCATTTCCAACAGATTTCTCGTTTCATCTGAAACACTAAAAATAAAGTGACGAATGTCAAAGACCTAGAAAGGTCATCTATTTTGTCTCTGCTCATGTTAAAGGACAGTTGCTTTAGAAAATTCTTACATTCTGCCCCAACCTTCACACCATCTCTTTTTTGGGACAGGAAGTTAACGCCCACGCCGGAGGGGCTCCTGTTTTACAAAGGCTTGACTCGGATAAGTGGCTGGGCCACAGGAGCCTGATTATTAAACGGGGGGGGGGGGGGGGGGGGGAATTCCTCCTGGGGGTGGGGGTAGGTCAGAAGGACACTGAGTGAAGCCAGATGCTTCATTTAGAACCAAGAAGTGGGGTAGGCCCGGGAGTACCTCCATCCACCAGAGCACCCATGTCCCAGGATTCTGGAACTCACCAAGCTTCTGAGGGAAGAAGTGAAAAAAGCATCTGAGTGATCCCCTGAAGAGCCAATCTCCTCTCAGGGAATATGCTGCAAGATGTTTTTACGTTTTTTCTGCCTCCTCTGAACTGCCACAAAATCCTGCTAGTTGTTCCCTCCCTCCTTCCTCACTCTCTATTCGTGTAACTCTTGACCAAATGCGTTAGTGGGACCATGAGGAATTCTGGTTTGTAATCCCAGTCCCCCGGCAAGGTTTCCACCCGGAGTGCTTACATACTCCGTGGCCGTGGGATTTGCCCACGCTCCTGCCCCTTCCCCAGCGGGCGACTCCGGCTCTTACCAGCTGCCCGGTGCGGCGACCGCGTCTCGGCCATCCGGCTCTCGCGTCTGGGCTCCGAGGGCGGCGCGGCCTTCGCCAGCTCCCCGGGACCGGTGTCGGGGGGCGGCAGGGGGCGACTCTGCAGCAGCGGCTTCCTAGGCAGGGGAGGCTTGGCGCTGAGCGGCTCCGACGGCCGCGCCTTGCCCTTACCCTGCTCGTGCGGGGACCGTGCCCCTCGAGGGGAGGGGGCCTTCGCGACTGGACATTTCTCGTCTTTGGGGAGCAAAGCCAGCCCCCCCTTTTCTAACCGGATTTCAGCGCTGTATCTCTTTACCCCTCTGACTTCCGCCGAGGACGCCTCCCTGTGCTTGAAGGACAGAGAGGTGGAGCGCAGCTTGACGGGAAAGGGGCCTCGGTCCTCCCCCGAGGGCGGCTCGCGGGCGGCCGGGCAGGGGTCTCCTGGGGCATCCCGGGGGGTCCGGCCCGGCCCGGCCGCCGTGTCCCCCGAGTCTCGAGAGCCGCCGCCGGCCGTCGTGGGTTTCCCGCCGTGGGGCTCGGGAGGCGCCCGCAGGTCGTCGAGCGCCGCCTCGCTCCTCCAGACCAGGCTGCTCTTCAGAAGCGGCAGGCGGCCGGCCGAGGGCCCCGCGGGGCCGGCGGGCTCGAGCACGCGGACACTGCCGGAGCGCGCCCACGCCCGGCCCGACGACACGGAGAACTTCACGGCCCGCAGCTCGCTGCCTCCCCGCTCCACCTTCCGCTCCGGCGCCAGCCTCTCGGGTCCGCCCTGCGGGGGCTCCGCCGGTTCGGCCCTGGGCTGCTCGGCGGGGGCGGCCTCTCCGTCCAGGGGAGGGGGGGTGGGCTCCTCCGCCGGCGACTCGCAGGCGGGCGGCGCGCCGGGGCTCGCGCTCACCACCGGGGCCTTGTGCTTCAAGCAGCTCTTGGGGGCCGGGGGGCTTGGGGCGGGGGCCTCGGGAGATCCCTTCCCTGCTCCCTCGGGCTCGGGCTCGGGCTCGGGCACGGGCACGGGCACGGGCACTTCCAGCGTCAGCTCTACCTCCTTCTGGACACTTTGGTCTGGCCCCTCTGGACCAGGGGGAGACTCCGAGGTGGTGGCAGGGTCAGTCTCGGGAGGTGTCGTGTCCTCCTCAGGGATGGAGGGAGATAACCGAATCTCCACGTCTCCAGAAGCACAAACCACCTCATCAGCTGTTTCCCTGGCTGGGGCACAGGTGCTTTCCAGGGACACTTCCTCTCTCTGGTTGTCGCTGTCGGGATTATGGTGCGGGGAACCTTCTGGCAGAGATAGGGACTCCGGGCCTGACACAGGCTCAGTGACCTCGGGGGTGGCCGGGCGGCTTGAAGGGTTATCCCCGAGGAAGCTCTCCTCCTCCTCGGCGCTGGCGCTGAGTGCTGGGCAGTGCTGCAGGCGCGCCCGCCTAGCTCGCGGCCCCCCAGGTTGCAGCATGGTCGCTGGCCCCCCGGGCTCGGGGCTTCTGTCCAGGACCACATCCTGCTGAGCGGAACTGGGGCTCTCTTCTGTGCTGACTCTGGGTAATGACTTCTCATCGTATTCCTCTTCCTCTGGGGTACACGTCAGATCACTAAGGGATTCAGACTGTGCTCGCTTGGAGGAATAAAGAGGACAAAAGACAGCATCATTATGTCGAATATTAGGAAGCCTATGACCTTTCCATTTTGTACGAGGCTTAATATGGTTTAAAGGAAGCAGTGTGTCTCTAAAGCTGTCACCTAAGCAGACATTCACACATGATGTCTCTTCTTAATCCTTCCCTATTTGGAAACTTGCCTTACAAGTTCAGCTTTCAGCAGAACAGTGGCGGCTATGCCCTTAAAGTAAATAGTGCTTAAGGCTCTACTGGCCGAGCTGCAAAACCGGTGGACACTGCTCTAAAGAGCGAAGCAAAGGGGATCAAATAAGCTGGGTGTCTGCCGTCCTTTGCACTCCATGCCTATTATTTCATCTACTCTTGATTCATCCCAGTAAGAAAGGATTATTTCCTTTTTGCACTTGGAGAACTGGGAGCTCATAGAGGGCCACACCTTGCTCAAGGTTGAGCTTATTAGCTCAGGTGAAAAGCTGGTGCTCTCTCTATGACCCTGTGTTGCCCAAGAGCTAGTTTCCCATCTAAGTGCTCTCTGTCCAGGGATGGGCCCCATGGAGAAGGGAGACTGGTGTGCCTAAAGGGTGATTCATATCACCTCAAACACAGTCAGGAGCAAACCACAGCATGTAAGATAACGTCCCAAACCATAGCTGATGGATAAAGTCCAAACTTTTCGGCTAAATCCAAGGTCTTAAATTCTCCGGTCTCAAATTATTTCTCCCACTCCCTGCTCAGGTCAAGCTGAGTCCTCACTACTGAGTGTGCCAGACTCTGGGCCAAGTGACCGGCCAGCTCCTCTCCCTATACCTCCAGGGTGTTCCACCAGCACCCCAACAACAGTCAGATTCCACTCCTACAGGAAATCTTGCCAAGTCCCTGCAGCTAATGGTGCTGCTCCTCTCCTGAAGCCCAACTGGTTTGACAATCAAACACTGCCTTGTATTTTTCTTCGGAAAAGTCTCTGGAATTTAAATTTAGTCCAACTTCCTCCTTGCCGTACCCAAAGCCAGTTGCTACTCTCTTAGGAAGGAGAAGAGATCAAGGTAGTCATGAATCAGTCAAAGGCACTATGAGAAAATGACTAAAAGCTTGAGGGTGTTGAGGTTAATCTTTGAAAAAGTTCAGGACATTAGAAAACACTTCTATCTTCATGAAAAAAAAAGTTCAGGACATTAGACCTCCTTTTCTTTATGTTAAGACATGTGCCGGTGTGTTTGTGTTAGGTTTTTGTTGTTTGCTGCTGTTATTTTAACATCTTCCAGCTGCCATCTGCTTGCTAACAGAACACAGGATAACTGGGATGTTTGCAACAATACCTAAGCGAGCTCTTGCCAAGATGCACAATCCTATTCCCCTGGATTTGAAAAAAATGAAGATGTGCAAAGAAATCTACAGAAGAATTTTCAAAAGCTGCAGGTTCAAAAGGTGTTACTGGCCTTTTGCTACTCCAGGAAATCACTGCTGTTGAAAACCTGTTTTAGGATGTGGGTCGCGTTTTAAAACTATCACAACCCTCACGAAAAGAGCATAAAGCTGAGAAGCAGGCCCAGCTAGGCGCATCCCACCTGGAGCCACCGGCAGCTACAAGGAGGGAATAGTGAAGGGCTGGGCAGGACGGAGGCAGCGTGGAGTGTGGACTCGGACACTGAGCAGAGGCTCTGCAGGGAACAGAGCGGCTCCTAACTCAGCCTGGGCTCATGCACTGGGTACAGTGGGAAGGCTGCATCTACCCGCTCCCTCTCCACCGCCGCCGCCCCTCCCCTCCTCCTCTGGGCCCTCACAGCAGCTTCACCCCCTACAATGCTCTGGAGGAAGAGGGAGTGGAGGACCCCTGTGCTCAGCCTGCACCAAGGTGGAGACTCTGTCATGGCTGCCTGCTTATCTGCCTCCTGTCACCAGAAAGAAAGAGTCATGGGGCAGCACCCATGTCATCTCTGGGCGGAGGACACTGCTGAGCAGTAGTGTCAGTCTCTAAGACCCAGAACTTGTAGTTGGCAGCTCTGTCAGCCACAACCTGGGGCTACTCATCTGCTGAAAGAGAGTTACTATTCCCTGCTCCTGGCACTGCCTGGGCTGGGACGAGGACCAGCCCGGGCAGTGAGACGCTGGCGTGAACGTTCATGGGCTGCGTTCCGCTTCCGGCACGTCACAGCCACACACAGGCAGTGGTTCTGAGCAGCAGGATAAAACGCTGAGATAACAGCCAGCATTTGTCTTTTGGGTGTTTCTCTTTCCCGACCTCTGCTCTGGTGGGGCAGAAGGATGCGGCCAAATGCACTCTTGGAAGTGTTTTTCCAACTTGTAATAAATATCATGGTCTTAATAGCCAAGGTTTGTTTGTTTTTTAACTGTGCCAAGAGGGAGTTTTTAAGGTAGGAAAAGCCCGCCCCCACTACTGTTTTTCTCTAGAGCTCCAAAGATTCAGAGCCTAGACGGTGGGGGTAGAGGGCTGGCCCCGCCCGTGACAGAGCTGGAGCATTGTGGCCGGACTGGACAGCTGTTCTGCCCAAACGGAGGACACAATGCAGACAGCAGCAGGGAGAGACTGAAGTGGAGACTCAGAGAGAGATGTCTGAGTGGGGGCGGGGGTGAAAGTGGGTGAGGCAGAAAGAAACCTCAGATGTTATGGGGGATCAGAAAAGCATGGGAAACTTGGACCTCACCCTTCAGTGAAGTCAACAGAAACCGTGAACCCCTGCAGAAGTCCCCAGGGTCCAAGAGGGGGCAGTGTGGTGTCTCCTCCTCACCCTCAGAGCAGAACAGGAACGCATGAAAGCACCCTGATCCCCAAGAGGGGACAGAGTACCAGGAAAGTCTTCACGACTGGGAGAAGCGACCTCATGACCAAAGGGCAAAGAGTGCTGAAGGACAGAGGCCTCCACCTTAGGACCCAACAGGGACACTGGTGACCACTGGCCAGACACCTCTGCCCAGTCAAAAACTTAAGGTATCCATGCCTGCTCCCTACCCAGAAAGGAAAGCAAAGAAGGAGGGAGGATATGTAAATGACCGAGTTTGAATCAAGAAATGTTTACCCAGACTAAATCAGAATTTCTGTTATTCTAAAAAAAGGGGGGGGGGGGTTCAAAAGCTAAGTCAAGTTCAAATGTAAAGGAAGAATGAGAGGTACAGCTTTGTCCAGTGGACAGTGAAGGGGACGCTGCATTTCCACCTGGAGTTATGAGCCGGGCTTTCCTCTGCCACAAAGTCCTGGCCAGGCTGTGGCTGGTTGCGTGTACCCTTGTCTCTGCAAAACTCGTCCCCATGGGAATAAAGCCCAGACTTGAGGCCAGAGGGAGCTGGCTCTGTCCCTGCCCTGCGGGTCCCTCAGCACGAGGACACGCAGGTTGGAGTTACTGGTCCTAGCCATGTCCCATAGCACCAAGCCTTTAACTGTAAACGTGGTGGGTGTGCAAGCATTTACACAAGTACAGTAGTGCCCAGCTTGCACAAGGACACATTAGCCTGAGGGTAACCACAGCTCACTTCCTGCTCCAGTGTTAGTCCCCACTGAAGTCACCTCTGTTGGCAGGAGTTTAAAAAGCACCTTCCGCATGCCCAAAGGAAAACCCACTGTCCCTCGCTGAGCACCCATCTTGTCCTGGGCCTTTCATCAATACCCCACAGTCTTTCTCCAGGGAAGGAAGGGGAGAATGTTGGTCTGTGGACATCTCTTTCTCAGCACTGTCACTCTCTGCGGCCAGGCTAGCCCCACACCCTGCTCTCAGCTCCTCCAGGGCTAAGACATTGTGGGTACCGCTGGGCAGCAGAGAAGGCAACGACCTTATGCGGACCTCTAACCCACCAGTACTATGAATCCAAAGCACTCCATGAATGAGTTCTTGGCTCTTAGAACTATGAGCTGATGACTACACAAGCAGGATGCCCAAACTTGGGGGGGGGTGTCTGTCCTCACAGGGGCACAATCCCTATACTACTAAGTAGGTCCCTGCCCAAGGCAGAAGTCCGAGCTAGTGTGTCAGCTTATGTGTCATTGTTCTTTCCCTCATTCATTCATCCATTCAACAAATGTGCACTGAATACCAGCTGTGTGGCTGGAACTGCTCTAGGGCCTGGACATAGGGCTGGGATGAGCTCTCAGAAAGACTGGCAATATGGTGCCTGGGTGGCTCAGTTGGTTAAGTGTCTGCCTTCAGCTCAGGTCATGATCCCGGGGTCCTGGGATCAAGCCCCACATCAGGTTCTTTTCTCCATGGGGAGCCTGCTTCTCCCTTTGCCTGCCATTCCTCCTGCTTGGGCTCTCTCTCTCTCTCTCTGACAAATAAATAAAATCTTAAAAAACAAACCAAGAAAAAGACTGGCAATAAACAAGTGAGCACACATATTTACAAAGCTCACTTCTGGGTGTGGCCAGTGCTATGACGGAAGGGAACGTGCTGGTGGGAAGGTGGGGCTGCTTTCCATAGGATGGTCAGGTGAGCCTCTCTGGGGAGAGGACCTCTCGGCTGAGACCCAAAGACAGAAGGAGCCAGCCAGGAGAAGAGTGTCTCGAGCAGTGGATACAGCAGGCATCAAGGCCGGGGGCCGGAGACAGCTTTGGAGGCCAAAGTGTGTTGAGAGAAAGAGAGAGAAAGAGAGGAAGCCTGAGAGGTCGGTAAGGCCTGGCTCTTCCAGGCCCGGAACGTGGACCCTACGCGGAGTGCCGTGGAATGGCAGCGGACACGCAGCACATCGCGGCTTTGTGGGAAGTATTGCAGAACCAATGAGCGGATGGCGTGTTTATGCAGGGAAGGGACTATCTGACGAATGCTGAAAAAGAGGAGCAACCCCAGCTCCTGCAGATAGTCCCACTGACCGCGGGGGTTTCTCAGAAAGGGCACGTGACCCTGCGAGGAGAGAGGCCGGGGTGGGAGAGGGTGGGGGGGGAGGGCTGCCAGGCCTGCCTGTCCTGCGTCTGCATGGAGGAAGAAGCCCAATTACCGAAGACAGCCGCCTCATCTTGCTGGACCGCTGGTTGCGGGGCTTAACCAGGAGCTTGTGTTTCGCTGCAGAGTTGTCCAGGCAGGAGGATGATTCTGGAGGGTAATCGAAATCAGCCACGGGTGCCGCACTGCTGTCTGAGGTGCGGGGGGAGACGCTGGCATCGCTCGTGTGCCTGGAGGAGAGCAGGTCTGGAGACTGTGGCCGGGATGAGGAAACTAGAGAGATCTTCATGGGACAAGAAGCAAGCATGCCAAGCATTAACTCCTCGGTGTGAAATGGTTCCAGCCAACATATCAACTCCCTGATTCTACCGTGCTCGGTCTTCCCATGCCATCTGAGGGCTTTACATGGAGGGACAGATTTAAAATCTGACTCTCAGCAGGGAGGACTCTAGGGTACTTCCTTAGAAAGGTAAATGGTTGGGAGTTTTAAATGCTGGGCCAACCCCTACAAACTTCTCACTCATTTCCAAGGCCATGCAGAGAACCTGTGCTCCGGGCAGCCGCGGTGAGACAACTCTGCCTTCACCCTCCCAAGCAGGTACGGGCACTTCAGACAAGAACTTCCTTCTCTGATGAAACAGACTCTCCTGATCTCTCCAAGAGCAGGCTTGGTCCTGCCTCTGGAAGCCAAGAGGGTGGCCCAGAGGAGTGATTTTACAGGCTGGAGCATAGGACGGCCCAAGCCCACCACCCAGCATCCCATCCCTGCAGCTGCATTTGTTCATTCTAGAAGGTTTCTGTATCTTCATGTGCTCTTGGAAGATTCTGGTGTTACAAGTATTTTACTAGCTCATACCTCAGCAGCGAGGCACTGACCAGTCAGCCAAGGGCAAAAGCGCTCCCAGGGAAGAAGAGGATTTTGGTGGTCACCGGGAAGAATGACGGTAACATGTGGTTACCTTCACTGAGTGAGGTCTCAGTGGGTTCTACTGCAAAGACATTTATGGGCATGAAGTGGTGGAGGGGGTACCCAGAGTGCACCCATGAGCAAATGCAGCCCACATGAGGAGTGGGACGCAGAGAATCTGGGAGGTGCTGGGCTTTAGTTACAACCCTGCCCTCCACTTCTACGCTAGTTGGTGCTCAGTATTAGTGTCAAGTTTACATTTTCCTCCCAAAGTTTTCTGTCTTCCAAATTTTGTATGTATACACACAACACAATTTACCATTGTAACCGCTTTTAGCCATATGGTTCAGTGGCATTAAGTACACTCCCGTTGTTGGGCATCCGTCTGCAGAACTTTTTCTCCTGTAAAACTGGCACTCTGCACCCGCTAAACAACAACTCCCCGTTGCTCCCTCCACCCAGCCCCTGGCATCCACCGTTCTACTTTCTAGCTCTGTGAATCTGACTACTCTAGGTCCCTCACGTTAAGTGGAATCATACAGTATTTGCCTTTTTTTGTCTGGCTTATTTAACTTCACAGAATGTTCGGCTGTGTTGTAGCCTGGGTCAGACTCTTCTACCTTTATAAGGCTGAACTCTTCTTGCCTGTTCCCTTATACTATATTCCATTGTGTGTAGAGACCACATTTTGTTCATCCCTTCATCCATCAATGGACCTTTGGGTTGCTGCCGCAATTTAGCTGTTGTGAATAATGCAGTTCTTTCAGATATATACCCAGAAGTGGGATTGCCGGATCATACAGTGGTTCTATTTTTAATTTTTGGAGGAACCTCCATACGGTTTTCCACAGTGGCTGCACCATTTTGCATGCCCACCAACAGTGCCCAGGGGCTCCAATTTCTCCACAAGCTTGCCAACGCTTGTCATTTTCTGGTTCTTTGATAGTAGCCGTCCTGACGGGTACGAGATGGTGTCAAGCTTACATTTTAACCTAAGACCATAATTCTAGGCACTTCACGATGTTTAGTAAGCCCCTGTGAAAACGGTCTCCTCAGGAAGGAGGCAGCAAGTAAGACGTGGGCAGCGAGCAGACTCCCAGGGGCCTGGGTGCATCTTGCTCAGTTTCTTTTCCACAACCCTGGAGCCCCGCACAGAGCAGGTTCCAAAAGTCTCTGCTGAGCTAGGGGACACCAGAAGGATGTCACTGTTAGAGAGACAAGTGGACGCCGGGAGTGGCCTCTGCAAGGGAACTTCCTCGGAGAAACGTATTTTCCCTTTCAACAGAAAGGTCCCTTGTATCTTCTCCGGCAAGTTTTAAGTTGATTCCTGCCACCTGGGAGAAGACGATTACTACAACGAGGGGAAAAGGGTTATAAGTGGACACAATCTATTTCAGTTCTCTTGTTTCGGCTACTTGGGTTCTTGTGGGAATAAAGCAAGAACAATTATTTAAAAAATAAACCACAGGACAGGACTCCCAGCTCCCTTTGTACCTGTGGCTCTGGTTTCTACTGTTGCAGCTGATGACTCAGGAAGACACATAAGATTGGACAGGTGACACCTCTCCCAGGTGTCCTCCCTAAGGGTCACCACTAGAATGGGTACATTCCAAGGATCATAGAGAATCCTTCATTTTCACCCTTGTCTACAGGAACAATGTATATACACTTGGTAAAATCAGGGGTTTTGTTTTTCTGACTGTGTGGGACTTAAGAGAACAGGCGAGACGAGCTGCTTTCACAAATGCAGTGACTCCCAGGCAAGAATGATTATGTCTACTGCGAGGACATGGGCTTTGGTCACCTCCCTATAAACCCAAAGGACGAACCTTCCCTGCCTCCTGTCCACTCAGCTCGCTCTGTGTTTGCGCTGTCTGAGCAGACATTCCTGGGCTCAGGCCCATTCTAGCCCCCCCCCGGGGGGGGGTGCGAGCTGGCAAGGAGCTTAACTTCCCAGAAAGTCTGACCACAATGACCTCTGTCCCTGCAAAACCCCTGCCCTGGCTGTCGTGGCTGGTCTTCCTGCTAGGGCGCCGAACTCCCAATTCTCAGTCTTTGTGGTCGTTCTCAGAGTTCTTGGGGTCTGAAAAGACCCACATCTTCATAACTGAGAAGAATTACGTGCCCCGTCCTTGATCAGTGAAGCGACTAGGTGAGGTAAGGTAGGATGGGGCAGGAAAGCTGACCTGTGTTTTTACGGGCTGGAAGCATTCCCACTTGCATTGCTTGCTCCCAGTCACCTGGTCTGTCCTGAAATCTGTGCTTCTGGATAATTCTGGAAGTGAATGATTTAAAAAGTCTAACAGGTGGCCGGCCCTTCATTGGAGGAATGGGACTCAACTGGGAAAATGGCCTGAGGTTCATGGGCTTTTTCAGGGGTGACCCTGGGTGACAGCTGCTTTACAGTGTCTGTCCTCAAAGAGAGGGGCTCAGCCACCCAGGAATGTGCTGAGCCCAGTGTACATGGGAACAGCCCGCAGACATGGGCCTTTTTAGGAAGGAGGAGTCTGCTGCCTTTGCACCCCAGCTGGCCTTTCCTGCTGAGGGAAGGGGAGGCACTGACCTACCTGATCCCACATCATTCTCTCCAAAACCCTCTGAGGACACAGATTCCTACAGGTGACAGAACCTGCCCACTGCCTGGCTGCACAGCAGTGTGTGCCTTTCTGCCAGAGCCTGTGTTGTCTCTTTCTGGGTGTCACCTTCCTGCATCACCCAGGACAACCTGCCAGCTTGCCACCCTCTACCCAGTGCTTCCTACTTAATGGCAGGACACTTAGCAGATGGCTAGTCGGATGTCATTTTATCTTAAAAATCACCAAAAAAAGTCTCATTAGTTGTCACCTCACGTGGTAATGCGATTTTAAAAACACTACTACGCATTTCCTGAAAAACTCATTCCATCAGGAAGTATCACCTTGACAGTGTCATGAGATACTTGTTACTGGAAACCTTTTATCACAATAATCTTCATTAAGTTTCTCTATCAAGCACGTGGGCCTGCTTCAGGAGTCGCAACAGGAAATAAGAAATAGCCCACAATCCCATACTTTTGGGATTTAAAGTACCCTTATATCAAATATCATGTGTTATATAAAGACATTTTAAAGGGTGCATTGTTTCCCCCTTTCAACCAGTCCACTGTGCCCAAGAAACTTTCAGGGCATAAAATATGATCACTGTGTCTTTAAAACCTTGGTAACAAAGATTACACATATTTTTTAAGTCTTAAAGCCTCCAATTTTAGTTTCCTATTACCCAATTAAGAAAATTACCTAGTTCAGGGGTGCCTGAGTGGCGCAGTCGTTAAGCGTCTGCCTTAGGCTCAGGGCGTGATCCCGGTGTTATGGGATCGAGCCCCACATCAGGCTCCTCTGCTATGAGCCTGCTTCTTCCTCTCCCACTCCCCCTGCTTGTGTTCCCTCTCTCGCTGGCTGTCTCTATCTCTGTCAACTAAATAAAATCTTAAAAAAAAAAAAAAAATTACCTAGTTCATAAAATTTCAGCACCTTGTTTTTTCGGTCACATAAGCAGGGATGCTGAGAAGGACGAGGCCAGCCCTGCCCTGTGTGAGTGGCTCCCACGCAGCTAACTATGGGATGTGAACACTGCGGCGCTCTGGAGGTTTGGAGCTGGGCTCATGCCTTAATGCATGGAATTAGAAACTACCTGTTCTCCTGTACTGTCCCAGCTAGAGGCAGAGAGAGCCAGAGAAGTGTGTGATGGACTGAGGGCAAGTCAGTCAGCTAGGGCTGGTGAGTGTCCTCTCCCCAGCACATGGCTCTGAAACATACACAGTCCCGTGTGGTCCTGAGTCTGGGGACGCTGAAGATGGGGACGCTGAAGATGGGTCTGTCCTGTGACACTGGGGTCAGCCATAGCCTGCCAACCCTCCCCGCCAGTGTTTTAAGGTGTTACGGGGTACAGGGTTGGCTCGAAATCCAGGAAATGGGCCAAATCATCCTCTTTGTCTTCTTTCTCTTCAACATGGGAGAGTAGGTGTGAGTAGCTCACTGTCTTTAGACCCTGCTCATGGAACAAGCAGGGTCAGGTTCACCTTACAGCAGAATTCTGGAGAGCGTAACTCTCTAGCCAGCTCTGAGCGAACCCCCAACCCTGGGACTTAGTTACATTCAGCTATACCAACAGCCCTTCCTCTGGCTTTCATCAGTGATGTTCTGGGAACCCACAACCACACCCACGTTAGGCAAATATTCTTTCCCCTGCCTTTGCAGGGGGGCTTCTGGATGTCCAAGTTGAAGTGACTGCTGAATGTATTACGGAGCAGCTCAGAATCGGCAAGATGGTGGTTCACAATGAATCCCCGAGATTCCCAGTGAACAGCCCTCCACCAGGGCACAAGCCATAGCTCCAAGAACATACAGGGCAGGGGAGTGGTTATTAAAACATGGACTCTGGCCTTTGTTTTTCAAGTGTCAGCACAACCCATATAACTCCAGTTCTATCCACCCCTCAGCAGGGCTGGTCTAAAGGGAGAATGATCATTTACACACAAGTACAGCATATGGGCTTGAAATGACGACACCACCAACAGAGCAGCTTCCACAGGACTCAACTCTTCCTCCTGTTTCCTAATGGGGGAAGGTGTTATCTACGATCAGCTCCCCTGCCCTGCTGAGGTCATAGATATCCCTCCTGCTTGTCAAACTTCCCCTGTTGCCCTGTTTACCAGCGGCACACCTCACATTCTACCCCTAGACCAACAAGTTCTCATGTCCTAAACTCAGATCGGACAGTCCAGATTAGGTCATATATGTTCACCACTCCCTTCTCCCTGCAGCCAAATGTCCATGACAACAGAAAATACACATAAAGGTGTTTCCCTTCCTTCAGATGGGGTGCCCAGTCTGGTCATCTGCTCAGACAAGAAAAACCAGGTAGAGGGTTGATTGTATCAGATCTGTAACCATTACGAAAAATGTTACCAAAACTCTATCTCCTGACAAGATAGAAATTTCTGCTCAAAGAATGAAAACAAATGCAGCCCAAGGCCTGAATGTGAGCCCCACTGACCTGGTCTGGAATACCTCCTGGCCACACAGACCACGGGAATCTTACAGGAACGCACAGGGGCTACCAGAGCACAACCCCCCACCCCCAAAGTAGGCTTCACTTGCCTTTATGGTTGTGCCTGGACCGATGTCGGGCAGCAGGGACATCTCTGGGGGGCTCCTGGGCAGACCGTCGTCCTCAGAACTCATGCCGGCGTCATCTCCCCGCTTGGCAGGAAGGACCCCCGGAGGAGGTGGCGGCCCCATTTTCACATTACACTGTATTTTTAGCTAGATTATGATAAAGAACATTTGCTCTTGTTTTCATCAGCAGCTTTTTATCAACAAATCTTCCTGCTCCAATTCACTTGCTCAGGGGATATTTACAACTTCCCTGTCTGGGGTAGTGAGTGGACTGAACCGAAAAGAGCAGTCTGCCACCAGCTCGCCTGCTCTCATCTTGAAAATGAGCGGCTACCACTTAGGATGAGTCAAGATCCACTTGTAAGTAATTCGGTGTGTCCTGCACGCAATTCTACTTCGAGATGTGTCACATAAACCAAGCAGAAATAATTCTAAAACTTCCCGACTCGTATTGGACATACATACCAAGTGTCACTGCCCAGGAGAAGTTTACCTGCAGGGCTTTAATCCGGTCACACACATTTTCTTGGGAAAACACCCGTACAGGCCGAGGAGGGTCCTGTCCCGACTCAGGAATGAAAATACTGTCGTGTGACAGGGCCCGGCTGCCCAGCGCACCCCTCGACTCCCTAGGATAAAAGAGGCACTGTGAAACTCTGCGCGCCTCCGTGTCTCATGCTCGGTACTTGGGATGAACAAGAGGGCTGGGGCCTAACAGCCTTGGGCTTCATTTATATTTTAATGGCTTTTGACTCCAGTTTTTCCCCACCCTGTCAAGTACCACAGTGAACAATTAGCAGCACTGGAGAGGTAGGAATTTTCCTGATGGATCTGAAGGTTGTGTGACTTCTTTTTATTAATGAGAAAACCAGGTTTTGATGAGGTGTGAGGTCCAAGACAGCAGGCCTGCAGATAAGAAGGGCTGGGGGGGTTGGGTAGGGAGGGTGTGTGTGTGGAAGACTGTGGTGGATGCCCAAGGAAGGTGAAATCGTTCCCTGGTAGCAAACATAACACTCCTTAGTGGGCTAGGGACCCTGTCTGCATAGCAGCTGAGGCCTGCCTGACGGAGGCATCCTTGCAAGGTGGTCCAAAACACACAGCCACAGGCTGGGTTTGAAATGAGAACTGCCAATCTGAAAAGCCGTGCCCTCTTTTCATTAGCTGCTATGAATGATCTGTGTAATCCAGCCTGTGTGCCTAGGCCCTGGAGTATAGGTGGTGGGCCCTTCTGCCATGCCCATCCTGGCCCCTGCCCCAGCCCCAAGCTCGAGACTCCAGTTAGGAACCGAACCCACAGGACATTCACAAAATGTCCTAAGAGGATGTGGGAGTTAGTTGTCAGATTTTCCTAGCAGCAGTGGCTGCCTGAACAATAGGTGGAAGGAGGTGATTGAGACCCGATGGTGAAGGAAGGAAAGCCCGCCCCCACAGGCACTGGGCATCTGGGCTCCACACTCCCCCACCCGCAGGCCGCCCCAGGCATCCTGTCCTCTGCAAGGCATTAGGAACTCTTAGGGGTGGTCCCGCTCCACTGCAGATCACGTTGTGTCGGTTAATGATGCTTGCCAGCTTCTTTCTAGCTCACAGTAGTGAGTCTGCAAGTGAGGAACCTATAGGCTCCCAGAAGGATGTGTCCTCACTCTTCTGGGAGGGCATGAAGCCAAGTGAAAGAACCCAGCAAGCCCTCCCTGCCAACGGCAGTGGCCGTTACAAAGATCACATGCACACCTGTCTTTCGCTCCTACAGTGGGCAGCCCATGGCCACGCCCTTTGAAAACCATAACCACTGCCCCAACAACGCCTCCACTCTGGGTGGAAGTAGGAGTTGAGACAGCATGAAAAGGCCTCTGCAAAGATACACTGGCAAAAACACAGAAGGTCACATGCTCAGGGCCATTCGCTACACCTACAGAAGGAAAAGCCCACCAACAACCCACATGGCCCTCAGTAGGTACCTGCATAAACCACGGAGACTCTGCAGGTGACCACGAGGGTAAGGCAGCACGAGACTGCACTGAGTGGAAAACGAGCAGAGTGCAGAACAATGTTTATGGTGTGTTCGCTCTAGGTGCGGAAGGGGCGTGTGAATACAGGTGAACATATGTGAAGAGGTGTGTTGTTTGCTTACATTTTAAAACATAAAACTAGAAGGATAAGCAACAAATGAATAAAAATAGTTTCTGTTGGGGGAAGGACAAAACGAGATTGGGAGACAGGGTGCCAAGGCACGCACTTATACATTTACAATTTTGTCTTTGAAACTATGTAAATATTTTATATAGTTAAAAGACAAAATCAAACAAAAAGGGAAATAAGAGAATCTCTAAAACTAGAAAACAAACAGAAACAAACGAGCCTAATTTTATATCATGCTGTTGGCATAACTGTACAGAGAAAAGAATGATTTCAAGTAGTTTTAACTCAACATTCAAGTGACTTTTTTTTTTTTCAGAGAGAGTGAGAGAGGAGAGAGTGGAAGATGGGGAGAGGGAGAGAGAGAATCTTAAGCAGGCTCCACATCCATCATGGAGCCCAACAAGGGGCTCAATCTCACAACCCCGAGATCATGACCTGAGCCGAAATCAAGAGTTAGATGCTTAACCAACTGAGCCATCCAGGTGCCCCCCAAATGACTTTTGACTCTACATTCATAATAGGATAAATTCCCAAGAACAAAAAAACCCCCCAAAGATATAAAATTACACTTGGTAGTCTTATTGGTAACAATACTGATTTTTAAAAATAGTACAGAACAATCTTTATAGAACGTAACCTCTATGTGGGAAAGCAGAGTAATGAAATTATTATAAGAATATTATATGAAGAAGAAAATGAATAATTTTGTTAATATCACTAGGAACCAAAATTCCTAGTATAAGAGAACAGTGAATTCAAATAAAGTAAAAATTTTGTCTTAAGTTTGAGAACTGGAAACATCAGTGAGTTATTTTTCTCTTAAAAAATAAAATGTATTTTCTAGTATCTAATCTACTGAAGATGTCTAGAAGCAATGACAGCCAACTAGCAATCATCACCCCTGGCAGCCAGACTGTGGTCTCTAAAAGCCATTTCATACTAAAAGGAACTGGGACCATATGAAGAGGTGACTGATTGTAGGTCTAGGACAGGAAATGTACAAAATAAAGCTGGATTTCTCATTGTACAAGAAAGCAAGGAAGGTTTCAAAGACAAATGGGGTCATGTCTAAAGAACCCAGGAGCTAATCTGAAGTGACTCCCAGTAGTGTAAGATGAGGCATTGTGAGCATAAAAATGAATAAAGACTGTCATGGGAATCAAATGGCAATGTCATGGCGAATCAAATATATAAAATCCATGCATTCACAATGATATATATATTAAAAAAAGAAAAATAAATAAAACTCATTGGTCCATATTGGCAGTTAGGGTACAAGCTAGGGTATCATATCATTACTCTGAAGGTAGACTGGTAAAAGGAGAAGCAGGCATTATTCTGCCTTTCCTGGACAACTCGCATGTTAGAGAAACCAAGGAGCTGATGAAGGAACAGTCTCCTTCATGTAAGAATTCCAGCTAACACATGCAGAATGAGTGATACAATTAGAGAAACTGCCATTTTGCAATAAAACAATGGATCTAGGCAATGATCATCAGCAGGTGTTGAAACCATTAGGTGAAGGTCTGTGGAGATATCACACTGAGAGAGACCCCCTGAACCCACCGCTCAGTCTTAGTGTCATGAGAGGTGGGACAACCAGATGGCATGTGCCTCATGATGTCATGTGACAGTAAGTATCCAGTACGATCTTGAACCTAAATCTAATTAAATATCTAGATCCATCTAATATTTTACAAGAGATTCAGAGACTATAAAAATGAGTTCAATCCTACCAAGAGAAAGCAAATCCAGAATGCGGGATATTTGGCAGAGACAATTACCCTGCTTCTCTGTCAGATCAATGACATGAAACAAAGTGGGGTGGGTGGGGAAGGGGAAGGAAAATCATTACAGATTAAGAGACTTAAAAAGCATAAAAACCCAGACACAATAAATGGGTGTCGGCCTTTTAAACCCACAGGGTCCCATGTAGTTTGCCAGGATTAATGTACTTTGGCAAATGGAACTCTTTTGCCCACGGTGATGGATGAGAAGTTGCTGTAGAATCTAGTAGGCACACAGACTCTCAAAGGGGCTAAAAAGTGCCTCTAAATTTTGTCCCTTATATAGTCAATTAATTTATAACAAAGATGCCAAGAATAAACAATGAGGAAAGGACAGTCTCCTCAATAAATGGTGCTGGAAAAACTGGATAGCCACGAGCAAAAGAATGACACTGAACCCAATATCTTACACCATAAAAAAATGAAAATGGACTAAAGACTTGCACATAAGACCCCAAACCATAAAACTCCTAAAAGAAAACATAGGTAGTAAGCGACCTTGACACTGGTCTTGGCAATAATTTCTTGAAAGCAAAGGCAACAAAAGCAAAAATAAAAAGTGAGACTATATCAAATTTAAAAGTTTCTGCAGCAAAGGAAACCATCAACAAAATGAAAAGACAACCTACAGAATGGGAGAAAATATTTGCAAATCATATATCTGACAAGGCGTTAATATCCAAAATATATAAAGGACTCAAAGAAACCAATAGCAAGAAAAAGAATCTGATTCAAAAATGGGCAGAGGAATTAAATAGACATTTTTCCAAAGAAGACATACAAATGTCTAACAGACACATGAAAAGATGCTCGACATCACCCATCATCAGGGAAACGCAAACCTCACACCTGTTAGAATGGCTATAATCAAAATGATAAGTGTTGGCGAGGATGTGGGGAAAAGCAGACTTCTCTGCACTGCTGGTGGGCAGGTAAGTTGGTGCAGTCACTGCAGAGAACAGCATGGAGGCTCCTTGAAAAGTTAAAAACAGAACTACCATAGGCTCTAGCAATTCTTTATTCATCCAAAGGAAATGAAAATAGAATCTTGAACAGATATCAGCATTCCTATATTCACTGCAGCATTATTCACAATAGCCAACATATGGACACGATCCAGGTGTCCATCAACAGATGAACGGATACGGAAGATGCAGTATGAATGGGTGTGTATATAGCAGCGTATGTGGGTTATTACTCAGTCGTGAGAAAGTGGGACATCCTGTGGTTTGTGACAACACGGACGAGCCCCGAGGGTATTAAACTAAGCGAAACAAACAAGACAAGAAAGCTGAACTCACAGATAGGACCACATAGTTGATGGTTACTAGGGGCTGCAGGGTGGGGGAAATGGTACAAACTCCAGTTATAAGTAAGAAGTTAAGGAGATTGAGAGCACAGTCTGTATGGCACAGTCATTATAGTTAAGACTCCTGCATTATATACTTGGAAATTGTTAAGAGGCTAGATCTTACATATTCTCGCCTTAAAAAATAAATAGTAGTTAGGTGACGTGATGCGGGTGTTAGTGCTATGGTGGTAACCGTTTTTTAATATATATGTGTATTAAATCAACATGTTATATGACTTAAACTTCCACAATGTTATATATCAATTTTCTTCCAATAAAGTTGGGGAGGAAAAGATCTTGTCTCATTCTCTGTGCTGCTCTCTAAAAGCAACGTACTTCCTGGGCCTCATCAGAGACCACCTCTAAGCTTCCTAGCCTAGCATCTCTCCAGCAAATTTTTTTTTTAAGATTTCATTTATTTATTTATTTTGAGAGAGAGAGAGCAAGAGAGCGAGCATGGGGGGGTAAGGGCAGAGGCAGAAACAGACTCCCTGCTGAGCAAGGAGCCTGATTCAGGGCTCGACCCCAAGATCCTGGGATCACGACCTGAGCTGAAGGCAGCAGCTTCACCAACTGAGTCACCCAGGCGTCCCTTCAGCAAACTTTACCAGTAACTGAGGACCTGGCCCCTGCCAGGTGCTGGGAACATACAGATAAAAAGCAAACCATCCCCATTGTCCATGAGCTCCAGGGACAAAGAGAAGACACACAAGTGGACAGGTCATTTCTCACACACGTACAGACATGCACACCCTGCTCCCCCCTCTGCTGTGATCCTGTTCTCTGTATGGAAGGGCCACTGTGTATTCTGGTTAAGAGACAGGGTTTGGGTGGGACTGGGTGTTATAATTTCCCTGGGGCTGGCCCAGTGAAGACATTTAATAATTAGCAATATTATCACGATGTCTTGTTCCCCCAGAATTTGGAGCACACTGCCTTAAAAAATGCGTGTACAGCCTGTCCTCCGAGCTCTTCACTAAGTGCCATGTGGGTCCTTCCTGCTCCCTGCCAGCAACAGGAAAGACAAAAACAAAAACAAAAACGCTGAAAGAAATCTTTCCGCTTCAGTCGTTTGGTGCCACCAAGTGGTCAACGTAATTTCTACTCCTCTAAAAACAGGCAAGGAGACTGGGAAGGAAAGAGGGGACGGGACAGCATCACCAGGATGCTAATGCTTGTGACCCCATCCCAGCGGGGTCTGTTCCCCAATCCCAAGGGCCATTATACCTTCTGTGGAGTTTTATTCTCTTACTAAAACAAGCTATGTTTGTTGCATGGCAACAAATCTGGTTTTGTCCCCCTCTTTTACTCACAGAAGTAACTTCTGGAATCATTGAAGCATGCGCACTGTAACTATATTTTGGTGAAATACAAGTTATAGAAATAAGGATTGCTTCACTAGATTTCTCCAAGTTTTCATACCTGTTGGTTCTGTTGTATCCAACAAGATTTTTGGATGATTTTTTCCAAGACTTAACCGCAAGAATCCTTCCCCCCCACCCCTCTCTGTCCTTCTAATGGGAAATTTATTAGATAACTCAAGGTTCAGGCTTAGAGAGATGTATTTTTCTGGTATAAGATCTATGTCCTCAAAAGAGTGCTGAGTCAAATAAAATGATGGTGTGTGTGCTGATCTTACAGTTTTCAGTTGCAGGGCAATGGGCAAGTTCTCTAAACTTTCTCTAAAGTTTGGTTTGCTCATTTGTAAGATGGTAGCACTGACCTCCCCCCCCCCACGGTGATCGTGGGCTTTTAATAAACACAGCACTTGGCACACAGCCAAGGTATCTGAGAATGTTTCCCCTCAACTTTCTCCATCCCTGTGTATGAAAAGACAGAAAATACAGCTTCTCTGTTAGAACCTCAAGTGGAATTCCCTAGGAGGGAAAGAGACTCAGAAATCCAGCCAGTTACCAGGACAATGAGACAGAGTTATTTGTGCCCCCACCTGCTTCTTGGGGGCACAGGAGCCTGAAGGACGTATGAGGCAACTTACTCGAGCTCATCCTCTGAGTCATAGCCCACTGGCCCCGACTCGATGGTGATCACCTCACTCTTCGCCTGACTTTGTTTCCAGGTGCTATTTCCTGTGGAAGACGTCGATTCCTTTCTCTTCTTTTTCCCAAAGAACTTCTTAAACGTCTTGAACTTGGACTTTTTCTTTCCTGTGCAGAAAGAACGCATGTGAGGACTTGCCGAGCACGTGTGAGGTATGCACCAGAAGGGCAGAGGGCAAGCTTGTGCACCAATTATTCACTCCTGGAAAGTCCTTTCTCCACACAGACGTACGTGAAGGACACAGAGGCCCGTTTGTGCACACCTGAAAAAATCGATCCCACGACCCTGTGATCATGACCTGAGGCGAAATCAAGAGTCGGATGCTTAACCGACTGAGCCACCCAGGTGTCCCCGTCACATGCTTCTTTTTTAAACTGCTGATTAATATTCCATTGTACAAATGGGAACAAGTTTTAATATCTAAAATATACATGGCCAGAAGCAAAAAGTTCTGGGAGGTAAAGGCCATGTGGTAACTCAAATTATTTTTCTAAATAATCCTCAACTGCTTCATTTCTCGTGAACGTGTGCACCAAGGACAATCAGAGGAGACCCAGGCTCGTGGTGCTCACTGGAACGCCAGATGCCAGGAGGAGCTAACAACTTTCGGTGGAAAAAAAACCCATCAAATGGTGGTGGCAGCACTGATTTCCCCTCTGCCATGCTTCCCAGATTGTTAGAATTCATGACACTTTGAAACATCTTGTGATCTCTTCTCTGATGCTTTCTTATTCTCACCCACAAATTCTATCATGTTCAGGATCCTGTGACGTCACATGAGCAGCTCCACGAACTTCATTCCTTTCCTTCTGAATATTTATGAGAATTAACAACAGAAGGATGTAACATCAGAGATCACCAGGATACTAACATATCCTGAACATTTGCTAAAACAATTTATTAGTTTTATAAGTAAACAATTTTGTGAGCTGACTTCCTTTAAAAAAAAAAGATTTTATTTGAGAGAGAGAGAGAGCAGAAGGGGAGAGAGAGAGAGAGAGAGAGAGAGAGAGCATGAGCAGGGGGAGCAGCAGGCAGAGGAAGAGGGAGAAGCAGGTTCCCCGCTGAGCAGGGAGCCCAATCCCAGGACCCCAGGATCAGGACCTGAGCCGAATGCAGACACTTAACCGACTGATCCACCCGGGAGCCCCAAGCTGACTTCCTTTAAAACACACACACACACACACACACACACACACACACACACACACACACACACACAGTATCTTTATATTTATATGAATGTCCCCTTGGGAGGTTTACATGATCTTGCCTTAATGTGGAGAATTACTTAGGATCACTCTAGCTGGGGGTCCCTATATTATCTTCGGTGGGGCAGATCCCTGCACAAAGGGAAATCTGTCCTATAGCTCAGTTCTCTTAGCTTCTAGTAGGAGTTTCCTTACTTAACAATCACAAAATGTTTGTGCTGTTAACTGATGGTTCTCAATGAGAGTTTACTATTTGGAAAGACTCAAGAATTTTCTGCATTTGCCGGGACACCATGTGGCCTCTGCCTAGCTGACACACAGGTGTGCATCCCTGACGGTCTGAGGCCTTACCACTGTCTGCAGTCAGAGAGGCTGTTTCTGAGTTAGCGGCTATGAAGACCTGGAGGGTAACCGCTGAACACTCCTCTATCTGAACCACGAGAGCCTGGTCAGCCAGCCACTGGGCCTGCATGTGAGATCTGCTCACCCGCTAGGCTGTTAAATTCAATTTCTTTAATGGTCACAGGAACTATTTGGATTTTCTACTTCTCAAATCTGTTCTATGAAGTTATGTTTTCCCAGGAATTTGCCTATTTTTCCAAATTTTCAAATCTATTGGCATATCGTTATTAATAATATCCTTGTATTGTTTTAGCATCCACACCCCCCTGTAATAAAGCCCCCTTCCTCAGCTCTGATATTATTTGTGCCTCCTCATTTTCCCTTGATCAGGATTAATTTGATCTCTGATCAATTTTATCTGCCTTTAAAAAAAAGTTGGCTTTGTTAATTCTCTCTGTTGAATGCTTATTTTTTGGTTGTATTAATTTTTGTTCCTATCGCTATTCTTTTCTTCCTCCTACTTTCTTCAGGTTTACTGTGCTATCTTTTTAAACTTTTCTAGATGAATACTTAGCTAATTAATTTTTAGGCTTTTTTTTGTTTTTACAGTGTACACATTTAAGGCAATACATTTCCCCCTAAATCTCTTTTAGCTGCATTCACAGTTTGATACACTTTTATTGTTTGGTTGAAATATTTTCTCATTTCCATTATAATACCTTCTTAGACCTAGAGGTCATTGAGATAAGTAGATCTTAATTTCCAAGCACTTGGGGATTTTCTTTGTATCTTTTTGTTACTGATTTCCAGGTTAAGTCAGAGAGTACACTCTGGGTGATCTGAAACAATTCAAATGTGTTGAGATTTGCTTAACGGCTTACCATAAATTTGTAAATGTGCCCAGTGTACTTGACAAAAGCGTATGTTTGCCAGTGTTCTATACACGTCCATTAGGACAAGGCCTGTTTCTTTTTAGTTGTGTCAGTGGTCAGCTTACGCTCCTTTGAAGGTAATCTTTTTTTCTCAGACTGATTTTTCATTTCGTCTTTGATTTTCTAGATTTTCACTGTATATGGATTTCCTTTTATTTATCCTTCTTGGGGTCCATTTGATTTCTTAAATCTGTGGATTGGGTCATCTTTTCTTAAATCCATTCCAGGAAATTTCCTGCTGCTCTCTCCTCCCTTGAGACTGTGCTCATGTGTATGTCCCACGCTCTCACTTATCTCTACGCCTCTTCTCTTCTGTACCTCCCATCATTTTACCACTCGAAGCTACATTCTCTATACTTTCTTGTGATTGATCTAGCCTGAGCGGATAGAATCTGTTAAACTCATCCACTGAATTTCTAATTGTAGCAGTTATACTTATTTCTAAAAACCCATTTGATGGTTTTCAAATCTGGTATATCATTTTTTAAAAAGTTATTTTAGAAATTACATAGTAAATTGGAGCGCCTGGGTGGCTCAGTCGGTTGAGTATCCCATTCTTGATTTCCGCTCAGGTCATGTTCTCAGCGTCTTGAACTCGAGCCCCATGTTGGGCAACATGCTGGGTGTGGAGCCTGCCTGGGATTCTTTCTCTCACTCTCCCTCTTTCTGTCTGTATCTCTCTAGAAAAAAATTACATAGTAAAATTTGCTTTTTTTGTACAGACAGACCTACATCATCACCTCAAGATACAGAACTATACCACTACCCTTCATGCTGCCCTTCTGTAGCCAAACCCGTCCTGTCTTTAACCCCTAGAAACCACTGATATCTTCTCTGTTCCTATAGTTGTACCTTTTCCAGAATGTCATAGAGATGGATTCATACAGTATGCGTCCTTTAATTCTGGTTTCTTTCACTCAGCACAATGCATTAGAGACTCATCCGTGTTGTTACATCCATCAGTAATTTGTTCCTTATTACTGCTGAGTACAATTCCATTGTAGGGATATACCACTTTATTTAAACATTGAGCAAAGTGAAGGACATTTGGATTTGTTTCAGTTTTTGGCAATTATGAATAAAGTTGTTATAGGTTTCCTTTTTTTTTTTTTTTTTTAAGAGAGAGAAAGAAAGTGCGAGTAGTGGGATGGGGAGAGGGGAAGAGGGAGAGAGAGAGAATCTCAAGCAGACTCCACACTGAGTGCCAAGCCAGACATTGGGCTCCTTCTCATCACGCTGAGATCATGACCTGAGCTGAAATCAAGACTAGGAGGCTTAACCCACTGAGCCACCCAGGTGCCCCTTGCTAAAGGTTTCTGTGTAAACATAAGTTTTCACTTCTCTTAGGTAAATACCTAGGAGCAGGACTACTGGGTCATGGACTAAGGGTATGTTTCATTTAACAAGAAACTGCTGAAATATTTTTCAAAGTGGCTGTAACATTCTGCATTCCCAACAGCAATATGAGGATTCCAATTGCCCTGCATCCTCCCAGCACCTGCTATTGTCGGGTGTGGTGTTGTTCCTGTTTTTGCCATTTTAACAGGTATACAGTAGTACCTCATTGTAGTTTTAACTTGCATTAACTAATGTTGAGCACTTTTTCATGAGCTGATTTGCCACCTGTATATCTTCTGAGATAAAGCATCTTTTAAAACCTTTGCCTGTTTTTTAATTTGGGTTGTCTGTTTTCCTATTGTTGAATTTTGAGAGTTCTAAATACAAGTCCCTTGTCAAGGGTGCTTTACAAATATTGCCTCCCAGGCTGTGACTTGTCTTTTTATTTTCTTAACAGGGTCTTCCACAGAGAAAAAGCTTTAAATTTTAATGAAGTCCAATTTAGGGCCTGAGGGGTCCTATCTAAGAAGGTCCTATCTATGCAATTCTAGGTCATAAAAATGTTGTTTTCTTTGAAAGGTTTCATAGTGTTACATTTATGCCTATGATATATTTCAAGCTAATTTTTGTATCATCCGTGACGTATAGGTCAAAGTTCTTTTTTTCCCATAGAGATGTTCAATTTGTTCTAGCACCATTTGTTGAAAAGACAACCCCCTCTCCATTGAATCACTGTTCCATCTTTGTCGAAGACCAGTTGGCCATATTTGTATGTATGGGTCTACTTTTGGCCTCAGTTCTCTCTCTACACATCCATCCTTTTGTCAGTACCGCACTTGGCTTCATAACTGAAGCTTTACAGTAAGTCTTGAACTCAGGTAATAGGAGTCCTCCAATTTTGTTCTTTGTCAAAATTGTTTTCACTATTCTAGTTCTCTTGCTTTTTCACGTAAATTTTGGGATCAGCTTGTCAATGCTGGAAAACTACCCTGCTGGGATTTTGATTGTTTCATCTTTATTCCTCCTCCTCCTTCCTATCCCTGCCAGGTTATTTCAAAACAAATCCTTTCAGATACTATTATCACTTCATCTGTATGGATTTGGCTTCTTCCTAAATAAAAAAATCTTTGACTCGTCATGGAAATCAAATAAATGATCACTGGTCAATATTCTTGCTGTAGAGTACTGAACTGTGTCCAGCTTTCCTCAGCATACGTATAAACAGCATACTCTACCCCACACGTACTAACACACCGTTCTGCAGCTCAGTTTGGGGAGAAGTGACATTGTAGCAACACTGAGTCTTCCAATCTGTAAATGTGGTTTGAGTCCATTCAGGCTTCTATATAAAGTATCACGGACTGGGTGGCTTATGAATAACAGAAATTCATTCCTCACGGCTCTGGAGGCAAGAAGCTTGAGATCAGGGAACCAGCATGCTGGGGTTCTGTTGGGGGCCCTCTTACAGGTTGCTGTTTGCAACTTCTTGCTGTGTCCTGACATGGCAGAAAGAAAGCAGGAAGCTCTCTGGTCTCTTCTGATAAGGTCACTAATTCCATTCAGGAGTGCTCCACCCTCGTGACCTAATTATCTCCCAAAGGTCCCCACTTCCTAATATCACATGGCGGGGTTAGGACTTTAACATATGAGCTTTGGGAGGAAATAAGATATTCGGTCTATAACACATAATATATCACTTCATGTATTTAGGTCTTTGTTGGTCTTTGTTGCTTTCTTTAAGCAACTCTTTTTTTTTTTTTGCATTTTTCAGTATATAGATCCTGCATGTATTTTGTTAGATATATACCAAATTATTTTATTTTTGCTATTGTAAATGGTATGTTTAAAAATTTAAATTTTCAATTGTTTATTGCTAGTTATACAGAAATACAATCGATATTTATATTTTGACCTTATATCTAACAGTCTTGCTAAACTTAAGAGAGAGATCTAAATAATTTTTTGATATTTTGTATAATCATGACATCTGCAAATATAGTTTTATTTCTTCCTTTCATCTGTGTCCCTTTTATATCTTTCTCTTGGCTTTGAGCACTGGTTGGGTGCTATGATACCTTTTATAGTTCCTGGTTCCTTCCAAATACTTTAATACTTTCTTTAATTATCATCAAACATACTGTGCACAATTGTGTTATAGCATATAATTGATAGTTCTGATAGCTGATGGCTTTGTGTGTCTGTTTCTCTTGCTTCTGCTGTATATCAGTTTGCTAGGGCTGCTGCACCAAGTACCACAGACCGAGCAGCGCACACAACAGAGTTGTGTTGTCTCTCAGCCCGGAGGCTAAGAAGCCTGAGATCAAGGTGTTGTTGGCATGGTTAACTTCCTTCAAAGGGTTGTGAAACGGAAATCTATTCCGTTTCCTCTAACTTCTGGTGGTTTGCTGGCAACTGTTGGCGTTCCTTGGCTTGTAGATGCCATCACCCTGATCTGACTTCCTCTTGATATGGTGTTCTCCCTGTGTGTGTGTCTATGTCCATATTTCCCCTTTTTATAAGGGCATCAGTCATGGTAGATTAGGGGCCCACCATACTCCAGTGGTACCTCTTAACTAATTACATCTTCAATGACCCAATTTCCAAATAAGGTCATATTCTGAGGCATTGGGGGTTAGGATTTCAAAATAAGACTTCTGGGGAGACATAACTAAACCCATAACATGTTGGTCTCATTACAGTTTTGATTTGCATTTCCCTGATAATAAGTCATGTTTAGCATCTCTTGATGTGTCTGTTGTCCATCTAAATGTCTTCTTTGAACAGAAGTTAAAAATTAGATATCAGAAATATCTGTTCATGTCTTCTGCCCATTTTTAACTGGATTATTTGTTTTTTGGGTAATGAGTTATATCAGTTCTTTATATATTTTGGATACTAACCCCTTATTGGATATGTCATTTGCAAATATCTTCTCCCATTCAGTAGGCTGTCTTTCAGTTTTGTTGATTGTTTCCTTCACAGTGCAGAAGCTTTTTATTTTGATGTCGTCCCAATAGTTTATTTTTGCTTTTATTTCCCTTGTCTCAGGAGACATATCTACAAAAATGTTGCTATGGCTGATGTCAGAGAGATTACTGCCTGTGCTATGTTCCAGGACTTTTATGATTTCAGGTCTCACATTTTATTCATTTTGAATTTATTTTTGTATATGGTAAAAGAAAGTGGTCCAGTTTCATTCTTCTGCATGTGGCTGTCCACTTTTTCCAACACCATTTGTTGAAGTTTATCTAGAATTTTAAATTTTAGGGAAGTGGTCGATGTGAATAATTTAGTTCACTATTCGGAAAAAAAGAATACATAGTTTTACTTTTTCTTTTTAAAATCTGATTCTTCATGGTAACCTCTATAAATATCCAAAACTAGTGTTTATGGAGGCTGTTTCAGACTAAAGAAATACCTCTTCAAAGAGTACTTTCCTGTTTAAATAATTCAATATCCTATAGTATGACAAATTTTGAAATTCCATTTTCTCTCAGGTTTAATTTTTAAAACCTCACCTTGTATTTAGGCTTATTTGCTGTCTATCAAAATGTGACAGAGGAAAAGTAGTTCTACTATGGGATAATAAGGAAAATCTATGTATAATATCTGAAATAGAATCTTTAATGAAATTAGCATCTGAAGCTAAGGGTTAACATCTAGGATTTGATACTATTGGAAGTTGTTCCTCCCAAACTATATCAAAGAAAATCATTACCAGCATTTTAACTTTAAACAAGACACTGATGGAGACCTTTGTTACTGAAATAAGGAGAGTATAAATGGTTAATCTAGGAAAAAGGTACATTATCCGGAGATCAGTGTTTTTAATGCCAATTTTACAACTTTATCAAGACACAAATAGCAATCGATGGATAACAGAGAACCAATCACATAATCGGGTAACTCTTAGAACATGTAATGAGATGATGAGTCATGGGCCTGGAATTTAGCTCAGTGAGGGGTATAATAAAGGTCTCTGAAGGAGAATAAATGCCATAAAAGAGAGAGATCAAAGGCTCTGTCTTGAAAATATTTCTTCTTCTGCATGGTCAGGCCATCTCATACTTCTTCCAACCTCGTACTCATCCTCTAGACGTTCTTAGGTGACAAATGACTCCACTGCTTTTAAGTCAACCAAACAGGGGAGCAGATTTACCTCCAGGAATGAGTAAAACGGCTTTAAAACCCCTGTGTTTGACAGCAAAGCAAAGGGGCGCTGCCTTAAGTAACCTGGATGTGCTCTCTCGTCATAGTATGAAGGGAATGGGGGTATTTGAATACACTGTGAACTGAACCCCCACCCTCCACACACACAACCTCAAAGGCTTGGCTACATCAGCCCCTCTCCCTGACCCGCAACCAGACATGGGCTCTTCCCAGAGCAGGGAAAGTGAGGGCCTTACCTGTGCTGTCCTCCCCAAGGCCTTCTGCAGCTTCCCGCAGCTTAATGTCCATCACCCTTGTGGAAATCATGTCCAGCTCACTAAAATCAGATGGGAATTCATGTTAAAAGGGACGTGCTTAATGGAAGGTAGCAATGAGTGAAATGGTTTTGCTTACTGCTTTTTTGCCCATGACTTCACCTGCACACACCCTGCCAAAGACAGATTCCAGGGCAGAGTACAGGGCAGCACAGTACAAACACATGTCCACAACTCAAGATTAGTAGCCACATAGGCGTTTATCTAATCACCGACCAGAGCAATTTCATGGAAATCAACTAACTAGAACAAACGCTACACTAATTTACACAACGCAGATATGTTTCCTTTCTTTCAAAAAAGTTTTTTTCAGAAATTATGTTTTTCTCATGGGTGAAATCAAGGGGATTGAGAGTACACTTATCATGAGGAGCACTGAGCAGTGTATAAAGTGTATAGAAATGCTGAATCACTACATTGCGCACCTGAAACTGATGTAGTGTATGTTAGTTATGCCTTGAGAAAAAAAAAAAAAAAGGAAATTATGTTTTTCTCTCATTCACTGTAGAAAGTTTAGAAGACACAGAGAATGAAAATCACTCCAAATCCCACCTTAACCAAGGGTTACCACAGTTAATGTTTTGACTTCCTTCCACTATTTTTGTCCATGCAGACATTGTGTGTACATGCCTCCATCTTATGAGGAAGACTGACTTCTTGATTTTCTTACTTACATCACATCATTAAAATTCTTCATAAGTGTTACTGTAATGGCTACGTAATATTTTGATATATAGCTGCAACATCATTAAAGTATACTGAGCTCCTTGTTTGAACTTTTTATTATGAAAAATCTCAAACAGATACAAAAATACAGAGAACATATAATGAACTTAACATATTGTCACTCTTGTTTCATTTTTACACCTTCTCCCCCTCCCACTCCCACAAGGTTTTTTCAAAGCAAATCATCCCAGATATTATTATCATTTCATCCATACAGTCCCAGGTTTTTTTCCTAAATTAAAAAGCCCTCTTTGTGGAAATCAAATTCAAGCTGTGTTCCTGCCTTCCAGAGTTGACTTTAAAACAGTGTCTTCTACTCCATACATACTGACTCACCATTTCTATGGAAAGCTATTTATTACTGACAGCTACTATGAAACCTCAGACTTTACAAGGGGCTCAAATATCCAATTAGCCAACTAACGTTTACTACTTGTACACAGCACATAATGGGAAATAATGGGAGAAATGCAAAGAAAATATTTAACAGAGGAAAGGGGTTGTTGGTCTTTTTGCCAGAGTTGGGTCTAACATTTAGGTCTTTAATATTAACGTCAAAATGTCCATCTTCCAATTTGTCAATTCCTGAAAAGGTGAACAAAGCTTTACTGGTTTTGCTTCTCAATTTGCACATGATTTGGCTTCATAAAAATACCTGCTCAACAGAACGAAGGGGAAAAAAACCCACGTGATCATCTCAACTGATGTGGAAAAAAATATCTGACAAAATTCAAAACCCTAACCTGATAAAAACACTAAAGGAAACTAGGAATAGAAGGAAACACAACATGATAAAGGCCACATATGACAAACCCAGAGAAAGCATCCTCAACAGTGAAAAACTGAAAGCTTTTCCTCTAAGATCAGGAGCAAGACAAGGGTGCCTGATCTCACCACTTCTATTTAACAGAGTATTAGAAGTCCTAGCCAGAGAAATTAGGCAAGAAAAAGATAGGAGGCACCCAGGTTGAAAAGGAAGAAGTAAAGTTATCTCTGTTTGCAGAGGACATGATCTTCTATGTAGAAAACCCTGAAGATCCCACAAAGAACTGTTAGAACAAATAAATGAATCCAGCAAAGTTTCAGGACATGAAATGAACACATGAAAATCAGTTGGTTCTATACACAGACGATGAACAATCTGAAAAGGAAATTAAGAAAAGTGCTTCTATTTATAATAGCATCAAAAAGAATAAAATACTCAGAAATAAATTTTACCAAGGAGATGAAAGACTTGTACACTGACAACTATAAAATGTTGCTGAAAGAAATTAAAGAAGATACCAAAAAAAGGAAAAATATCTCATGCTCACAGACTTAAAGACTTATTGTTATGATTTCCCCAAAGCACTGTACAGATTCAATGCAATCTCTATCAAACTCCCTGATCCCACAGTGTCCTGCTGTCCTATGAAACTGTGGTGGGGGCAGAGGGAAGTAGTACCAGGGCATTTATATGGAAATAAAGAGGGAGCAAAGAAGGAAAAGTGGGAAGATGCAAGAAGCAAGGAGTCCAAGTGCAAGAGCTTTCTACTGCTTGAATTTGGAGTTAACCACAACAATTGCAATGAACTCTCAAGTTTATAGTGTATCATCTGAGTTACCTCATTTAATCCCAAGGAATCTTTAGTATTCACATTTTGGGACTAAGAACATATAAGTAAGTAAGTATATTAACTGGCTCAAAGTAGCAAAGCAGAGACACCAACCTGTGTACTCATGTTGACTGTATATCTAGCAAGGACAGGCACTTTTGCAGCCTGGGACCCAGTGAGGGATGCGACTGACATGTTCCCTGCTTCTTGCAGGTGCTGACCCAGTGAAGGGGAGAGTCCTGAGCTGTCCTCAGAGGGGCTTCATGGAGGCCATGCATCTCCCACTGAACTGACTCTGCCTGTCAAGCAGCCCCTGTGCAGAAACATGCCTGAGCCCAGAGGCCAAAGAGGCCCCAGGAGACCATCCACTGGGTTTTCCAGAGCATCTTAGTTTAGGGAGAAAGGGCTTGAGGCTGTCATTATATATCTATTATCACTCTTGAGAAGGCATGATTGTGCAGGTCTATGGAGAGAGTGTGTGCACAAGCTCCATGGGTTGGGGTACAGAAGGGTGCTGCATCCCACTGAGTGCAGAGCAGATCCAGATGCTCACCCCTGCTTCTGCCTGGTGTGAGTGACGGGGCTGTGATGAAGTCATCTAGGGCAGCGGGTTCAGGAGCAGGTGGGAGGGGGGAGGCCCAAGAGAATGGCCCAGTCCTCACCATGCTGTAAGGCGCGCCCTGGTGGGGCCAGATGCAGAAAGCACCGCCAGATGCCAAGGCTGCTAATGGAGTCACACATGGAGCCAAAAATCACCCCGCGGATGAAGGGATCACAAGGGAATCAGGCTCACCTTACATGGGCAGTTGTAAAATCTGCTCATATTTTCTGTCCCGAACATCTTCATACCAGTAAGAGTGCAATATGGTGCAGAGGAAAAGGGCAAAGCCTGGGACAATGGGCAGTCCTGGGGCTGAAGCCTCACCCCACCACACACCAGGGCTGAGCCTCAGTTTCCTCATATACAAAATGGGGATAATAATACTTTAATTAAATGGACTGGGAGCACAGCACACACAAGCACTTGCTGAGAACAGCTGTCAGTGTCCACAGCCCGTTCCTCACCGCGTGCTAATGTGTGTCTCTGCATAAACAGAAACAAGAGCACACACAACCAGCACCTCCTGGGGGCAGGCGAGTTGAGTCTATCTCACGAAGACAGTCTCCTTGTAAAAGTGGCTCACTTTAGAGCCAACATTACCAGTCAAAGATCAAGACATCTGGATTCCCAGAGGACGCCTGTGCTTCCCAATGCCCTGCAGCCTGAAGGGCCTTGTCCAGCAAGGTGAATCAAACCACTGCCAGGTCACTGGTAAGAACACACTCCAGGCCACAGAGGAATGTCTGCCCTCTGAGGCTGGAGTGCACACATGGAGGACCACCCTCTTCACTCAGATACCCCAGGGGCTAATATTCCACAGCTGTTACCATGGAATGTCTTCTCTACTGGGCCCAAGGACCTGCCCTTCTAAACACATGTTCCCCCACTCCCAGCAAAATTCAAGGACAAGCCAGAAGAAAGAAAACCATAATGATAAAGGCAATGTGGCAAACACCCTATAACTCCCAGCACCCCTTTAGCTTGAACTCAAAAGTTCACATCAGGCCACCCCAATGCCCCCTCCACCAGCTTTCTGCCCTCCAGCACCACCCCCAATCCCTGTTGTTCTGACAGCTCAAGTCCAAGGAAGAGAAAACTTATTCTTCAAATCTAGACCAGAGGGGCCTCTTCGTGGATTCTCCCTGACTTAAAAGGGGACTGAACCTCCAGCCCCTTCTGTAGTTCACAGCACTCATCAGTGTGATCTGGGCACCTACAGAATCCAAGGGAGTCCTGTGTCTAATGAAGGCTTCCTGGGGCGGCTGCCCCACTCCCTCTCTCTGAACCCTAACTGTAACCACAGGCTTCTTCCTAGCTTATGGCAGAATTTCATCATTAGCTGCAGCTTATATTGAAAAATTAGACAAAACTTCATTCACATGAAGAATGAGAACAGATCTTTATATAGTATTTTAAAGGTTCTAATCCATACCTGCACAAGGCAAAGAAAAATATCTGTAACCTGATTGCATAACCTGAGCACATAATTACGTACAAAAACCTTAGTGTTCATCCCTACAGACCTGCCAATTCCACAACACCCTCCAAGGCCATGTTCAGATCCCTGTGGTATTCTTTCTCAGCCCTTGTACCTTTTTTCACAATGCCCACCAATGCTGTCAACAAGACTTGTTTATAAGATGACTGCCTAACATTCCCCTCCTTTCCAAGACAGCGAGCTTGGTAGGGTGAGCTCTGCACCAGTTATGTCCCTTGCTCTCCTACCAGCACCTGGGACAGTGCCTGGAGCAAGGAACTGAACACAACACAGGAACAAGACAGCTGACAAAATGAGAGAGGCTTCTACAGATGACTGATAGAGGTACCAAGAGAATTAGAAGCGGTAAATCATCCAGTTTCAGAAACGGGTCTACTTTTACAATCTGCTTTAAGACTGGGGAAATCCTCCAGGAAACTGATACCTGACTTTGTAAAAAGTAAATAATCCTTATCATGACCCTTCTCAATGGAAATTGAAGGAGAACTGAAGGAAACTATATTTTCTTTACAAAGTAACATGACTTTGAAAAGATTAAAAACAGAGGTAAATTTGGCCCAAGTGATGGTATTTCAGTGAGGCCAAATCTCTGTGTGCTTCTCCTATGCTTTTTCCAGTGCCTGTGGCTATTTGGTACCGTCACCAGTCCTGGAGAAAGCTGACTGTACCTTTGCCTGTGTGGCTACATCTGAGATTCCTAGGGTGAGTGATGACAATTACAACTAAGTAACTTTTAAGAAAGTTAAAAGCTGATGATCACAGATCCACAAATGCAGTTTATGCTGTTTAAAAGCAAATCAAGGGCACCTGGGTGGATCAGTTGGTTAAGCGTCTACCTTCAGCTCAGGTCATGGTCTTGGGGTCCTGGGATCAAGTCCCACGTTGGGCTTTCTGATCAGTGGGGCGTCTGCTTCTCCCTCTCACTCTTCCTCTGTGCTCTCCCTCTCAAATAAAGAAATAAAATCTTTAAAAAGATAAAACCAAACCAAAATGAATCTGAATACCAATGTTCATATGCCAAATCATCTGAAAATCCTAGAACCATTCCAAAAAGACTGCAGTCTTTTGCTTTTTAATGTCCTGCAAATGGGAGAACACACAGAGAGAATTCAGAGTCTTGGAGCTAGTGTTTCTTCCTGGATGCATGCAAAAACTGACAAATATAAAATTCAACAACAGCTGAAGATGTCAATATCCTACTCTCAAAAACTGATAGAGCTAAGCAGAATATCAATAAGGATATAAAAGATTTGAAGAACAACACTAACCAACTAGACCTAATAGAAATCTATAGAACACTCCACCCAACAGAATGAACGGTCTTCTCAAGTGCACATGAGAGATTCTACAGGATAGACCACAACTAGGCTGCGAAACAAGCCCAGATAGATTTAAAAGGCTTGAAATTACAGAAAGTATGTTTTCTGACAACCAGGGAATGAAATTAGAAATAAATAAGAGAAGGAGATTTGGGAAAGTCACAAATATGTGGAAATTAAATAATACGCTCCCAATAACCAATGAAATGGCTATATTAATGTCAAAAAAACCCCCAGATTTTAAGAGAAAACTGTTACCAGAGATAAATAGAGTATTTCTGTAATGATAAATTTGGTAAATGCATCAGGAAGATAGAAGCGTTATAAACAGGTTTGTACCTAAAACCACAGCTTCAGTATACATGAAACAAAAATTGATAAAACGGAGAGAGACAATTCAATAATAATTGTGGCAACTTCAATAATTGGGGACCTCACTTTCAAAAATGGATAGAACAAATAGGCAGAAACTCAACAATGATGTAAAGGACTTGAGCAAGTGTATAAATCAATTACAATATATTTATACATACATCACTCCATTCAGCAACAAAATACATAGTTGCCTTACCTGCATATAGACCATTACCCATGATACCATATGGTAGGCCATAAAACAAAACTCAATAAATTTAAAGTGAATTCAAATAAAACACATTCTTCAACCACAATAGAAGTTAGAAATCAAAAGTAGAAAGAATTTGGGGAAATTTACAAATATGCAGAAATTATGCAATGCATTGCTAAATAACCAATCAGGTCAAAGAAGAAATAACAGGCAATATTATAACATACTTTGAGATGAATAAAAACAAAAACACAACACACCAAGACTAGTGAGATACAACTAAAACACTCCCTAAAGGAATTTATACCTATAAACACCTACATAAAAAAGATCTTAAACCAATATCATAACTTACCACCATATGAAATTAGAAAAAGAAGAACAAACTAAACTGAAAGAAAACAGAAGAAAGAACATAATAAGTATTAGAGCAAAAATTAATGGAATATAGAATAGGAAAACATTTTGAAAATCAATGAAACAAAAGTTGATTCTTTAAAAAAAAAAAAGACCAACGAAGTTGATAGACCTTCAGCTAAACTTAATAAAAAGAGAGAAGATTCAAATTACTAAAACCAAAAATGAAAGAGCATCACTACTGATCTTACAGAAATAAGAAGGATAATAAAGGAATATTATGAATAGTTATATTCCCAAAAAAAGATAACTTGGATGAAATGGACAAATTCCTAGAAAGATCAAACCACTGAATTTGAACCAATAAGAAATAGAAAATCTGACTACACTTACAATAACAAAAGGGACTGAATTAGTCACTTAAAATTTCCCACAAAGAAAAGCACAGGCCCAGATATCTTTACTGTTGCATTCTATCAAACACTTACGGAAGAATTAATAGCAAACTTTCCCTTTCCAAACTGTTCTCCAAAAAAACAACTCATTCTATGAGGTCAGTATTATCCTGAAAGCCAAACCAGACAAAGACATCACAATAGAGGAAATAGAGGAAAACTATAGACCAATGTCACTTATGAATAGGAACACAAAAATTGTCAAGACAATACTAGCTAATCAAACCCAGCAAATATAAAAGTGGGATTAATGCAAGGAATGTGGGTTGGTTCAATATATGAAAATCAATTAATTTAATGGCTGATTCTTGGCACAGAGACAGCCTACAGCAATTGAAAAAATAAAAACAAACCCCAGCAAATCCTGAAGAAGGGGGAGAATCTGATTTCCAGAGTTAACCACGTTTTTAGATTCAAATGTCCAGTTTTGAATCTATCCCTAAAAAAAGACTCAAGGCAGATCTACAGGACAAAGACTTTAAAACAAGTGTCTTAAAGATGCTCAAAGAACTAAAGAAAGATGTGGAGAAAGTCAATAAAGCAATGTATGAACAAAATGGAAAAGTCACTAAAGGAGAAAACCTAAAAAGAAACAAAAATAAATTCTGGAGCCGAGAAGAACAATAACTGAAATGAAAGAGTCACTAGGATTCAAAGGCAGATTTCAGCAGGCAAAATAAAGAATCAGAAAACTTGAAGACAGGTCAATGGAAATTACTGAGTCTGAGGAACAGAAAGAGAAAGGATTGAAGTAAAGTGAACAAAGCATAATGGCACCACCATGTAGACAAACTTATGCATTGTGGGAGTCCCAGAAGGAGAAAAGAGAGAGAGAAAGAAACAGAGAGAATATCCGAAGAAACAGCAACTCCAAAGTTCCCAAATTTGATGACAGACATGGACATAAACATCCAAGGAGTCAATGAACTCCAAACAGGATGAACTCAAAAATACTCACACTGGGATACATTATAATCAGACTGTTGAAGGCCGAAGACAAAAAGACTTATGGAAGCAGCAAGAGAGAAGCAAGTCATCACATACAAGAGAGCCTCAATAAAGCAGATTTCTCTCAGAAAGTCTAGCAGGCAGAAGGTAGTGGGCTGATAAAGTCAATGTGCTAAAAGGAAAAAATGTGAACCAAGAACCTTATACGTGGCAAAACTGCCCTTCAAAAGAGAAAGATAAATGAAGATCTCTCCAGATAAACAAAACCTGAGTTCATTACCACTAGATCTGCCCTGCAAGAAATATTTGTTCAAGGGTGTCCTGCAGGTTGGACAAAAAGCACTAGACAGTAATTTGAAGCCCTATGAAGAAATATCTTAGTAAAGGTAAACACATGGGCACATGGGTTTATAACTCCACTTTTGTTTTCTACATGATTTAAGAGACAAATACCTTTTTTTTTTTTTGGCAGATACAGGTTTTTTTTTGTTTTGTTTTGTTTTTTAATGATTGATCTATGTAATTGCTGAGGCCACTATGTACAGACAAAAGAGGGGGAGCTTTAGTTCTTGACCTCTTCCTCCTTGGACAGAGTCATGATAATTTCCTCTTTCCTGGCCTGGAGCCACTCTTCAAGGCACTCATGTGCTTTCTTACTCTTATACCGCAGGCCTCAGCCTGGTCGGCCAGAAGCGTCTTGTGAGCCTTGTCTGACTGTAGCTTATGGATGTATTCCATGAGAATCTGCTTGTTTTTCAACATGTTACCTTCACTTTGAAGTACAGGCTGTGATACACGTGGTGGTCAACCTTCCTAGATTCACAGTATCTTCTATGCAGCCATCACAGAATCCTCATCCTCCTCATCCAGGCAACCTTCTTGGTCATCTGAATGCTGGCAGGAGTCTTTCACTCCCCTATGCCCACATGCCTGCCCTTCTGGCAGGGCCAAAGTGCTTTTCTGCCATGGAGTCCAGGAATGGAGAGTCACAGGCTCCCAGAGGATCAGCCCGTCTTTGATCAACTTCTGGATCTGCTGATGGGAGTTGGCACTGGCAATTACATTGGTGTCATTGAGATCCAACCAGACCTTCTTTCTGCCATAATGGAGGACACCGGAGGCAAGCCTCTTCCAAAGCCTGAGCGTACTTAGGGCAGTGGCCACAGTGGTGGAAAAAATGAACTCCAGTCTAATACATTTTTTTATTATTTCTATTTTTTGAAGACAATTAATCTACTTCTTTATTTAAATTCTTTTTAAGTAGGCTTCCACACCCAGTATGGGGCTTGAACTCACAACCCTGAGATCAAAAGTTGCATGCTCTACTGACTGAGTCAGCCACGTGCCTCAATATTTTTTTTTTTTAAGATTTTATTTATTTGAGAGAGAAAGAGACAGCATGCACACAAGCAGAGGGAGAGGCAGAGGGAGAGAGAAAGGGAAAAGTAAACTCTCCATGGAGCAGGGAGCCTGATGTGGGGCTCAATCCCAGGTCCCTGGGATCATGACCTAAGCTTAAGGCAGACACTTAACCAAGTGAGCCATGCAGGCGCCCCACACTAGTACGTTTTTAAAAAAGCAATTAGTAGTCTAAGATCTCGTAGTGTTGTAGCTTTGGTTTGTAATTCTTTATTTTGTTTTCTGCATTATATAAGAGACTGCTGTATTTTTTTTTATTGAGACTGTTGTATTTTAAAAAATTATTAGTTTATGTTTCTGGACACACAATGCATAAAGATGTTATTCTGTGACATCAACAACCGAAACATATAGAGACAGACACATAAGGGGAGTGGGGTTTTGTATGTTACTGAAGTTAAGATGGTATAAATCTAAAGTAAAGTGTTATAACTTTAGGATGTTAAATGTTATTCCCATGGGAACCACAAAGAATATAGCTATGGAATATGTACAAAAGGAAAGGAGAAAGGAACTGAAACGTTTCACTACCAAAAAATCAACTAAACACAAAAGAATACAGTTATGCATGGATAAAAAATCTGTAAGATATAGAAAAAAATAGCAAAATGACAGAAGAAAGTTTTTCCTTGTCATCCTTAAAAGGAAGGCAATTCTGCAATATGTTACAACATGGATGAACCTTGAGGACATTTTGCTAAGTGAGAAAAGCCAATCACAAAAAGACAAATGCTGTATGATTCCACTAGTCAGAAGAGTCAAAATCAGAGAGACAGAAAGTAGAATGGTGGTTTCTAGGGGCTTGGGAAAGCTATAATGGGGAGTGACTGTTTAATGGGAACAGACTTCCTGTTTTGCAAGATGGAAAGCATTCGGAAGATGGATGGTGGGGATGGCTGCGTGACAATATGAACGTACTCAATCCCACTGAACTGCACACTTAAAAATGGTTAAGGCGATAAATTTGCTGTTGTATTTTATAACAAAAAAAGAAAAAGAGTGCACACAGAAACTTGTTCACCAATGTTCACAGCACCATTATTTATAATAACCAAAAAGTAGAAATAAGCCAAATGTTCATCAACTGATGAACAAATTAAAAAAATGTGGTATATACATATAATGGAATATTATTCAGCCATAGAAAGGAATGAAGTACTGATGCATGCTACAGTATGGATCAACCTTGAACACTATGCTGGTGAAAGAAGCCGACACAAAAGACCACCACCTCTGTGAAATATCCAGAATAGGCAAATCCCTAGAGATGGAAAGTAGATTAGTGTTTGCCTAGGGCTGGGGAGTGGGGTGCTGGAGGAAGAGAAGTGGAGGGGAAGTGACTGCTAATGGGCATGACGTTTCTTTTGGATGAGATGAGTATGTTCTAAAATTAGATTATGTTCATAGTTGCACAACTCTATAAATATTCTAAAGCCTGTTGACAGCACACTTTAAACAGGTGAAGTTTATGGTACATAAATTATATGTCAACAAAGCTCCTGGATTAAAAAAAAAAAAGTGTTACCAGAAAAAAAAAAGGGTGAGATAAAGAGCTTTTTGGAACAGAATATGTGATACAATTTGTCTCCAGCAACCCCACACTAAAACAAATACTGAAGGCAGAAGGATATGATCTCAGATGGAAGCTTGGAGATGTGTGTAGGAACCAAGAGCAATATACATGCGGATAAATCTGAGTATGGACAAGAGGGGTGGGCAGTCTGGATTTCAGCCAGAGGCCCTGTGCACAGATGGCACAAATGTGTGCCCTGGCCCTGCTCTCTCTTCGCACAACGTTCTATTTCTTTCCAGCCCAGGGCCTTTGCAGATGCTGTTCCCTCTGCTTGAACATGCTCTTCCCTGCCCTCATACCCTACTTTTTTCTTTTTCTTTCTTTTTTTTTTTAAAGATTTTATTATTTATGTGACAGAGAGACAGCCAGCGAGAGAGGGAACAGAGCAGGCGAGTGAGAGAGGAAGAAGCAGGCTCCCAGCAGAGGAGCCCGATGTGGGACTCGATCCCAGAACGCCGGGATCACGCCCTGAGCGGAAGGCAGACGCTTTAACGACTGCGCTACCCAGGTGCCCCTCATACCCTACTTTTTTCTTATTAACTCCTACTTATCCTCAATTCTGTTTCCTCGAGAAGACTGATGTGCCCCTGCAGGATGACCCAGGACCTCCCACAATGCACCTCCTGTTCGCAGCACTTGCCAATTTTAATCATTATCTGTGTTTGCATGACTCTCTGATCCAGTTCTGCTCTATAGATTTAAGCCTGCTTACATTCCCTATACATTTAATCAATTTTTCCTTTTCTTGGGGAAAAAGACGAAAATAAACTGTGACTTAACTATTGTTCTCTAGTGAGTCACACCAGGATCTGCCTGTACCTTTTTTAGAAAAATAAGTTTCACGTTACTGAGGCAAATGGAATGTGTAATGCTCGCAAAGTTCCTGTGAGAAATCTCTCTTCAAAAATTGTGGCAGCTCAGTGATTCATGATAGATATTATTATCCTCCAGCGCAGAGGACCTGACCACTGCACCCACCCCAGAGTGACAGAGGTGTCAAGGCTGGACTCATCACAGCCATTTCTCTGACACCTAGATGTGTGTGTGAAAAACCTTTTCTATCTACCTGTCAGAAAGGACGGGAGGCGGGTAGGAGAGAAAGGGATAGATCCACTTTGACATTTGGGAAAAAAGAAAGCCAAGAAGTTTTATGAGCAAAGGGCTGAAACCAGAGAACTCAGATACTGAGTCACAGTGCTGTGAGTGGAGCAGGAGGGGAGAGTAAAGGAACACACTGGGTGGTCAGTTTTTGAAGTTTCCAGTATCCTGTAATTGTTTATCTTATGAAACACTAAAATTCGGCTTGGCCTAGAGAAGCAAGTCATCCCATATCAGAGCTTGAAGACTAACTCCTTGAGGATAAGGAACGTGCACCAGCAGGGTACCGCCATACAGCAGGTGCTCAATAAACACTGCTGAATGGATGACTGACTGAATGAACGAATGAACGAACCAGAGCCACTTATAACACTTGCTAGACGAAAGAATCACCTCCTGATAAAAATGAGACAGCATCAACTACCCAGTCAATTCCCAAGGCCACCTAACACTCCACTTCGCTAAACTATGTCACACTCCTTCAGTCTGAGCTCTGCTTGTCCATGGTCTTTCTTGAGACATCACTTGGGCACAATGATGCAGAGCTGAAGTTCAGTGGCCTTCAGGAGTGAAGGAATATGGACGCAGAGGACGTCCCTGCTCCAGATGCCTTGTCCTCATCCTCGGGCTTCCCTTTGGCTATGGGCTGGGCAGGAACAGCGAGGAATTCTGGAAAGAATGAGGCATTGGGCCACAGTTCACTGGGCTGTTTCTTTGCAAAGAAACGACGAGTTTCATTCAAACTCCGTCACCCACAAGCTAAACAGCACAGTTTATAAGTCTATAAACAAGTATCTCGTCTTAGATAACCTATGCCATTTTCTGAAATTTACATAACAGTTTGTTTCATTGTATTCTGAATCCTCGAAAATGGGCAAACTGAGAAGCTACTTAGCTGGGAATGCATATGGTGCTGTGTACATATGGAGACACGCACACATGAGCCTGTGCTCACACACGAAGCCTAAGCCTCCATGACTCATCCTCAATAAAACTTCAGTCTCACACTGCGTGCAGGACAGCTCTCACGGGAGGAACCTGTTCTTACACATCCAGAAGTGGATGTCTGCTTATGAGATTTGAAGAACACTAGTTTAGACATTCTCGGGTTATTAAAGTGAAAAGAATTCTATTAGAGACTTCTACAAAACTATCATTTCAAAAATAGGTAAGCATAAGAACCTCAAACTTTGTAACCTTCATGTGGATATCGTATTTGCACAATTCTTGGGAAAACAGAATATAAATTCACTCTAATGCCTGGGGTGTCTTGCCAAGATGCTGTGTAACTCAGAAGCTTTCATCTTGGAGGGAGAGCTGTCCCTTGTGCAGGTGGCTACACACACATCTGACAAATGGGACACTGGAACCCAGGGCACAGGGAAGGTTTCCCAGGGCTGGGTCATGTTTAACTTCATCAGTTTGCTGAGATAATAAACTCCCCATTTTTTTTAAAAAAGATTTTATTTATTTGAGAGAAACAGAAAGAGAGAGACAGAGGGAGAGAGAGAGAACACCCACGAGGTGCACGAGCAGGGGGAAGAGCAGCAGAGGAGAAGCAGACTCCCTGCTGAGCAGAGAGCCCGATGTGGGGCTCGATCCCAGGACCCAGAGATCATGACCCGAGCGATGTCAGACACGTAACTGACTGAGCCACCCAGGCGCCCCAATAAACTCCCTCCTTCAGTGGACATATACCAAAAATAATGACGCAAGGAAGTTCTTCCAGCTTAATTTATCTAGGATGTTACATGAGTGATTGGCATTTCTGCAGCGCAGCAGATGCAGAGCTGAGATTTTTTCTGTGTTTGGTAGGAAGTCATGCTCCAAGGGCTATTAATAAGGAGACATAACACCACCCCTCATTCTGGCCCACTCAAAATAGGCAGGCTCAGACACTGAGGTTGAATAATTATCAGTAAAAAGGTTTTATGAAACAAGAACAATGATGAGGACTTCCATGCACAGGGCTTTACACAGCACAAAGGCCTGGGTTCACAAGGAATGCTAAACTGCTGGGTTACTGTCCCTTGGTAACAAAAGAAGAGAGTGTGGCTCAGTGGGGTGGACCCTCTGCCCCCAAGTCCCTGAGCGTCCGCCACATTGTCAAGATGTGTGCTGCCAAAGGGGCACCATCTACATTCCAAGACCATCCAACCAGCCCAAGTGATGTGACAATCGCCTGGACCGACAGATGCTGCCTTACTGAGAAATCTCCATCCGGTGGACAAGACAGACGCCTCGCTTATCCTGAGCAAATGAAGCTCTGTCAGGCCAGTGCTCTGCTTGCTCTGTGATGCACTGAGAGCCACACAGCCTCAGAAATGCGGCCAGTGGCAGCAGGGCAGCCCCACAGCCCAGTCTGCCCGCTGAGACAAGCCCCTGCTGCTGAGTCTCGAAGGACAGGAATAATACTAGTGGTCTTTCCCTCTGGCCTCTGCTATCTTCCCACCACCCAAAGTGTATAGACGGTGCCACGTGGATCCAAGTTTCAGGTGTGACACAGGAAGAGTAAAATGCTCTGTTTTCCGGACCCTCTACTCCTCTCCCTTCCTTTCATTCCCCCCTCCACTTCCCCTCCCTGCTCTCCTCTCTCGGTATATGCATGTGCCACAGAGAAAAACAGTCCACACAATCCGAGGAGATAAATTAATGTCTGTAATGAAGGAGGTCATCAACATACTAGAAAACATGACAACAGATGCTGAAGGTCTGTCCTTTTGCCCCGGGAGAATGGCAGTGTGGCACCCCCGACCACACCCCGCAATCTCTCTGTGCTCTGGCCTGAGGCACTGCTAAAAGGAAGCCACCCTCTGGCTGCTGAGTAAGTCTCCCGCACTTTCATCCTGCTGGAAGCCAGCTGCAGGCAGAGGAGAGGGGCCTCGCCTGTCCCATCCCCACATCCCGCGGTGGTTGAGGGCCCTTGGGATGCCACTGGGTGCTGATCCAGAGCCGTCTTCCGTCTCCCCAAGCAGCCTCCCTGGGCCGGGCCACACCCCCACCTCCCCAGCCACAAGGCAGTGGGGTCTCTGCCAACTGCAGCCACTGCTGAGGCCCTGCGAGCCCCCAGGCAGGTGTGAAACACACAGCAGCAAAAGCTAAGAAACATATGCACCTGCTTCTTTCTCTCCAAGCCGGGAAGGCCTGACATGGCAGGAAGCTGGTCTGGAGCCGGCACCTGCCTCCCTCTAAGTGGAGTCGCTGCTAAATTGCTGAGGATGAAAAATCACAAACCGGGGCTTTGTTTCACTGGGCTCACCAGAGAGGCGGGCAGAGGGCAACGACGGGCTAAGGCTGCGTTTTCCATCTGGATAGGGGCTGGTCCCAGGAAGAAATGAGATCCAATGCCAAAAAAACCCCAAGCGGATTCTGAGTCTAACACAGCCAAGTCCTATGCCTCCTTCTCGTTCCAGCACCAGGAACACTCGGCACGGCCTGCCCTCCTTCAAGTGTGCCCGCTACCTGCAGAGCGAGGGGCCACTGCTGGGGACACATTCGTCTCTGCCACGGGACATGGGCTCCTTAGCTTTGGCTTTCTTGTCCTTTTTCTTAAAGACCCATCATGTTATCCCAGGTCCGTGATAGGTTTTGCGGTCTGTATTCCTGGGACCTTCCAAATGCCTGTGATAGTGGGGCACCTGCTCATCCCCTCCCCGCGGCAGTGACAGGATTCCCAGCACCCCCTGCTAGAGACCACACCTGGAAGGTGCACAGACCATACCACTGGAGAAAGCACCAATTGCATCCTGCTTGGCGAGGCTCCCCAGCCTCTCCCAGCACAATGCCACCCTCCCTGGTGATGTCTTCTCTGATATCTGCAGCTGAGCCACTTAGGAGTGATAGACCCTGCAGCCCAGCTTCACAACGCCACCTGCCTCAAGTTCGTCCAGCGTCTAAGGGCTGCTTAACCAGGACAGTCAGCAGTTTCCAGGCAACGTCTGGAGGGTTGGCAGAATACTCTAGATGACAAGTGTGATTCTGTATTATCACTGAAACCAAGGAGCAAGCGGGCAGCAGGGGGTGGAGGTGACTTCTGAAGATGGTTCTAAGAAAGTCCTAGCTTGCTTTTCTGTTTTTCAAAATGCATCTGTATAAAGTTCTAGTCAGATGGTTCATAATTTAAACAATAAAGCATGAGCCGTGTATGTGATGGCAAGAAAAGAAAGCAGTCAGTTTAGAGAACTTGGGAAACAATCGCCAAGAGCTTTGAAGGTTTTTATATATACTTGCCTTTGTGCACTTTAGAGGCTGAAGGCCCCCTGCCTCGATGCTGGCAGGAGGAGTCAGCTGCTAAGGGTTCAGCCTTCTTCCGGAAGAGAGACAACAGGCTGGCAGGATCCCATAGGCGGTTCAGGGACCCATGTGATAGAGTGAACTACTGAAGGGTCAGGGACGGCCTCAAGGCTGATGTCTCTGAGGTCCCAGCTAGCAGCACTCCCCCAGAGGCACGAGCTGGTCAAACCCAGCATGACCCCCAGCAGCAACCCACTCCTGCTCGAGGCCGGCCTCCACCAGCTACACGGAGCTCTGAGCCCACGCCGCTGCCACCTGCTACGGCCTGCCCTATCTCAGGGTCATGGTGTTGGATGTCCCAGGGACCAAGAGGTACACTGAGGGGCAGGAGAGGAAGATGCACTCCAGGCCGCTCTCACAGGCACCTCTGTACCACCTCCCAGTGTGCGCTCCATGGCACGGTTTGGACATCTTAAACCTCTGCTCAATTTCAAGAAAAATGTTCAGGAATTTCCTTTCTTAGATGCTCTCTTTGCCCTTCTTTGCAGTGCCCAAGCCATACAACCCTTGGGACATGGGAGAACCAAACCGAAAGGCCAATAACACCCCTGGTACATTGCTATTACAACGGAGTCTATAAACCCCAACAGAAAATCTTTTATGCAAGGAAATCAAAGGGATTTGTGTCAGGGCCCTGGACTCATTTTATTCAGAGGGAAGAGAATAAAGCAGGTCCCAGGTCCCAGATGGCTTATACCTTCTTCCATTGAATGCTCACAAACCTCTCTGAATGAAACAGCACATCTCATCTTTTAGCAGGTGAGAAAAAGGATCAGAGAAGTTAAGCAACCAGTCCAAGGTCACTAAACCAGAAAGCGGAAAATCTGACCCCCAGATCAAAGCCTGTACCTCACCCAAGTGTGAGCTCTTCCCCCTGAGAGCAACCGCCTCTTAAGAAGTGCAGGCCAAGAGTTCGAGTGCTGGTCACGCTACCTCCTCTCTGGGCTGACAACCTGGCAGCGCGCATCCACAGCCCTCAACAGCTTTTCTGACCCACTAACTGCGCTTCTGGGAATCTGCCGTCCGGAGCTCATCAAATACCCTGGGAGCAGGGCACAGCAGCACCCGGGGACGTTCCAAAGGCTCGGCAGGCGGAGACTGGTTACGGTGTTGGGACGCTGCCGTATGAGGGAATGCTAGGTAGTCCCCCCAAATCGCGGTACACGAAAATACTGACTGACACGGAGAATGCCCACAGTAGGCTGCAGCGGGGGAAAAGTGGCCGAGAGCAGGGCTTCCACACGCGGCTCTGCGGACCCGCCATCTGAAGGCCTCCTAGCACGGATTCTGCTTAAGGAAGTCTGCGGTGCGGCCGGCGAGTCTTGTACTTCCACCATGTCCCCGGGTGATGCCAGTGATGCTGTCCACGGACCCTCCTCGGACGAGCACTGTGCTATCAAATTGTGTGTGCAGCAAAACCCATTATTTTTTCAAGTCTCTGCGTGCATAAGAGGAATACAGGCAGGACCACAAAGGCATGTGACCTGCAGTTATTTCTGGGTCACGTAATTGTATGTATTTTAAGCTTTCCTTTTGTGCTTTTCTAGGTTTTGCAATTTTTCTGATGGAACCTGTATTTTGTTCATAACTAGGAGAAGCTCCAATAGTTTCTTTTGAAGACAAGGCAGGAGGCTGTAAGGAGACCCAGACTCGGGGCCTTCCTTCCCTGAGGCTGGGTCTCTGGATGTGGCAGCCCGTGGAGGAGGGGCAGGGGCTGGGGCAGCTTGTGGGCACGAGTGCCTGCCCAGGGCCGGGCACACTGCGGGATCTCAGCTGCTAGAACCCTGAGCTCGTTTGTGACAGGCCGTTTCTGTCCTTCCCAAGGTACTCTCACACTTGTTCCCCGCGTCTCCACGCCATTTCTGTGTCCGAGCTGGAGGACAACTACCACTGTGGAGCCTGCGGAGCGCAGCACAGCAAGGAAGGCAAGGCTCTCGGCCAAGGCTGCCAGGCGCGTCCATGCGGGCTGACCCGCAGGGAGCTTGTCGTGGGACCACTGCCTCTCACGTTCCTCTGGCAGGCCCCTCCCATAGGGACGACCACACTGTGCTCTGCCCTCCCCTCCGGACAGCCCTGGAACAGGGATGCAGAACTGGGGTCCCTGAGGGCCTGCCAGGAAGCCGGCTGGGGAAGACCCCACGTGACCTATGCCACTGAGCCTCTCTGTGCCTCTGGAGCTGCCCTCATGCCCTCTTGGGATGTTAGAGACTTCACAGTGTGCTTTTCCTCAAGTACGATTTTGAACATTCGGGCTGTTTAAACATCAGTAGAAAAGATGTGTTCACTATCAATAAATTCTTTGCAGCCACAGAAGCAGTCAAACCAAACAATTAAGAACCCCAAAGCTTGACAGAGCATTTAAATTACTTAGAGTAGCCGTTTACAAGGGTCAGAAATGAGTTCAGTAACTCCAAGATCGCCCCTTGCTGTGTGCTGTCCAGAGGTAGCCTTTACGAAGTGGTAAGTGTGACGTTTGTGTCTGTTACTTGCTTACTAACCCAAAGTGACATTATAAAGAACCCAAGAGCCATCAATTACACTGATTTTAACCAAAACCAAAACGAAAACCCCCAAAACACCACCACTCCAGAAAGCGTAGCTGTAGGTCATGTTGCCACACTGGCAGTTTTTTCGCAGTTGCTTCCGGTTGAACACAACCCTGTGGAAACTGCAAAATGACACCCGAGGGCAGGACCCTCGCTGAGAATCAGGAGGCATTCTGCACAGGCTGCTGGCAGAAGTCCCCCCGCCTCGGGCCACTTGGGGCTGGTCACCCTCTGCATGTCCTGGCCCATCCTCCCAACTCCCAGGGATGCAAGTAAAAGTCCCTCCGCTCTGCCGAGGAAGGTCCCTGCTCTCTCTGACAGAGGGAAGAGGGGAAAGCCCCAGCCAAGAGGGACAACGCAGCAAAGAACGGAGCGAGCCCAGGAGAGTGAGCTGCTACCCACTCATGCTGTCAGACGGAAGGCCCTGGGCCAACCTCACTTAAGGACACTGTGGCCTAAGAATTAACACACAGACACAGATGATTCAATGTGGGGCAGAAAGAATCGCCAGGAGCACCACACTGTAAAGGATTAGGAGAATGGGCTTTGGCTGTGCTGATGGAAGGAAAGAGGTGCAAGTATCTTCATTTATAAAAAATGTTTTAAAGTAGACATAGCAGGAACCAGGTAGCCAAGGAAATGACCCACTTGCCCCTGGTAGGCTTGCACTTTGGAGAGCCGGTTAGGTAGTGGCTGTAGCCGCCAAGGATTTGCCCTCAGGCGCAAGCATGGCACCTTTTGTCACCACACAAATGTGGCCTGCTGGCCTGTTCACTTGCCTCCAGGTCAGTTCTCAGATTTTCCATCAGCCAGCTTGATCCTAGGTTAAGCCACGAGCCCCAAAACTAGCTTCCTGTTTTTGAGAGCGAAAGCCAGAATGCTCCAGGGATCTCTCCGAATTGGAGACCATTCAGGATTGGAGTTAGATGCGAAGATTTGAGGAAAGTAAAATTACTGAAAACAAATCCTAGTTCTGGACTTGTTTGCCTTTGTTTTCTTGAATTGTGTAAGGATATGGCTAATCTTTTTTTAATGCCTTTACTGGTCTAAAATAGCCTTGTTAGTTTAGCTATTAAAACAGTATTGACTTAGTTTTTAAGTTAACTTAAAAAAACAGCTGATTTAGACAACCAGTACAAATGCACTGCACAGCACAAATCTGTTAAATTACTTTTCACAGTTTTCCCATTCTGTTACAAGCTGCTGACGTTCCTTACTGAACACGGCGTCGGCCCGGACACCGAGCTCAGGAAGGGCCAGGCTACGTGGGATGCGGCTTTGTGTCCCCAGCGCCGAGGGCTGTGTCAGAGTCCAATGCATGGTTACTGACTTACATGAATGCCTTGGAAGCCTCATTTTTAAAGTGATCATGAACCACAGTTTCTGCTTTTTGAACTACTTCGTTTTTACCATCACAAGGAGAGAGAAGGGGGAACGGCAACACGGGCCACACTCGTGGCCACTCTACCACCGCTTGCCCTTGGCACACGTCAGTAATCAAGCACAGCATCATTCTCAGCACTGCTCCCCACAGAGGACTCCGGGAAGCTACTGCCAGTTGCTCGGGGCAGCCGCACCGCGGGCAGGAATGGCGGTACATGTACAGAACGCTTCGAGCCTTGGCTCAACTGCTAACTAGCTACTAACTGGCTGAATGACTTGGAATGAATCATTTCCCTCCCTGGGCCTCAGTCTCCATTATGACAGGAGTGGTTTAGGCTCATATCTGCTCTCGAAGAGACCATTAAATTACTCCTGAAAAATAAGGTCTGTAAAATTGGCACAAATTTCTTTTTCTGTGAAGATGTGTTAGTCAGCCAACACATAAAACCCGTTCGAGCTGAGGACAACGTATAGTGAAAATACATTTTGTTTTCTTTTCCTTAAAACATTTTATTTATTTGTCAGAGAGAGAGAGAGCGCATGAGAAAGAGGGAAGGGCAGAGGCAGAGGGAGAAGCAGGCTCCCCACTGAGCAAGGAGCCCGATGCAGGACTCGATCCCAGGACCCTGGAATCATGACCTGAGCTGAAGGTAGACACTTAACTGACCGAGCCACCCAGATGCCCCAAAAATACATTTCCTACACCGAGTTCTCAAAGTACTGCTTGTTTGTGATCCAGAAATGGAAGGAGAGTGGTAAAGCCACCCTCCCGTGGAGACGTGGCACACCTGCAGGGAATTCCTGCTCTTCACCTCCCCCACTCGTCAGCAACTTCCACCACCACCCGGGGCCCTGGGAAATCTCTGTGCTTGTCGGGCACCCCGCATCCTTCCTGGGAGCCGATCACCACATTCTTTCTTACACATCTCTGCTCCTGGACCTTGTGCTTCCTGACGGCAGAGACGAGCTCTTTTCATCTCTGTAGCCTTCACACCTACACACAGTAAGTGCCTGGTAAATGTGTTCTGAATGAGGGAAACTTACCACTGGTGCACCTAAAATCCAAGGGCAGGGTGCGTCAGTAACAAATCCATAACCACTTACAATAAGGTCTTTCATTTTGTTAACTTTCTTTGGAGTGTCTAAGAAAAATATTCTCAAATAGTTGATTTTATTTCAGCCATTTGGTAAGATTCTCTGACAAAGTGCTCCTGTGTGATTCAGATGTGGGGGCTGGCTGGGTTTGACATAAATATCTTCCTATGCTGTAATCTAGAGACATCACGCTTGGCAAATAAGGACATGGAGCAATGTGAATGTACATTTGGCTGGTTACGTGAAGATATCTAATATCCCAAGTTATTCCAGCCTCTATTTTGAAAACCTTTAAAAAGCAGCAAAATCCCCGTTTTCTGAACTATTTCCATGGGATTTGGGTGTAGTACAAAGAGGCCCCACAACATTTAGCAATTAATGACTTTTGCAATCTCATGGGTCATAGTTGGCTTCCTCAATTAGACTGTGAATTCTTTGAGGACAATACCAATAAATCTGATTATTTCTGTATATCCCAAGGTGCCAAGTGTGCAGCAGGTGCTTAATAAAGGCAGAGTGATGAACACAGTGCAACATACAAACCATGTACTCCTCCTGTTGGCCAGGGTCATTTGCAGACACAGGACGAAACACAGTGCTCGAGTCATGATGGGAGAATGGCACGTATTCTTTACTTGGCTAATGCTCAGGAAAGTGACCACAGAAAGGCTCACCTGCTCACCTTGCTCACCCGGCAAGACTTTGTGAACAAGTGAGAACACTGCGGATTTCTCAAATTCCACCTTCTAGGGAGCCAAAACCTGATGATGGTGGCAGCTTACCATGTGCCAAGAATTGCTGTAAATATTTCATTTATGTTTACTCTTTACATGTTGGCTGAATTGAGTACTACCAGTGTCTCGTCCATGCCAGGCAACTCTGAGTCGTTAATCAAGGAGTCACCAGGTGGCAGTGGGCAAAAGCAGGAAGCAGGAGCACAGGCACCGGGCGGAGGTGGAGTCCCGAGGTCTCTGCCCCCGTGAGCCCACAGACCACGGGGCTGCTGTTCCTGAGTATGTTTGCTGGGTGCCTGCTCCGAAGGCAGTAACAGGATTTCCAGTTCTCTGGCAGATCAGGTGGCTGCACAGCTTGGAGGCTTGCTCTGTCCCATCTAGTTTCTCCCCAAGGGCAAGGGTGTTGTAGCGAGAGGAGACCCAGAATGCCAGATAGTCACACTGGACTCCGAGGGAGGACAGAGGTGCTGGGGAGCCCCCTTCCCAGAGCTCTCTCTGGGAGCTGCATCAGCTAACCCTGTGGCCAAATCTGACACCCCCACTGCCCTGCAAGGGAGGGAGCCGCCTGCCCCCACTGACTGCCCCTGGGGACCAGCAGCCTCAGCATCATCACCTGGGAGCTGGTTAGTGGTGCAGACTCTCAGTCTCCGCCCAGACCTATGGACTCAATCCCCACTGGAGCAAAGCCCCCCAGGAGATTCCTCTGCACATCATCGTATGAGAACCACCACTTTAGAGCAGTTGTTCCCGACCCTGGCTGCACATCGGAATCACCTGGGGGGGCTCTTAAACTCCTGATACTCAGGTCATGCCCCAGCCCAACTGCTGGCAGTGGCACCCAGGTGTCAGTCTTTTCTCAGTGATTTCAAAGGTAGCCAGGGTAGAGAACCACTGTTCCGGAGGTGTGTCAAGACCTCTGGGTGCGGCCCTCACATCATTAGGTGAGCCTGCAGGTGAGATGCACAACCCACGTGTAAGGACGTGATGCTCACCCGGAAGTCTGGTCCCTGCACCATCCAGGCAGTGCGAGTGTTTGTGGCCTCCAGTGCATCCTGACCTGTGAACTCATGGTGGGAGCTGGGCACACAGCACCACTGGTTGGGGGAAGAGGGCTCTTCACATTGATCCAGTCCCCTTCCGAGATGCCTCTTACCATACAGGCTTAGGGCAGCCCAGAAAGATCTACCCCCTACTCGTGGCTAGGCTGTACTCAGAAGGGCTGGAAAACTGGACTTCTGGAGGAAGGAACAGAATGCTTTCTAGCCCCCAGGAGAGGGCCAGGGAACAGCAGGGGTGATGCATCTAAAGGACAAACCGGGGGTGGAGTGGGGAGCACATGGCTCTGCATCCAGGCTCTGCCTCCACTAACAAAAGTTTTCCTTTAAGTCACTGAAGTTCAAACAAAGGAAAACTGAGGACTGCAGCCTCCAGGAACAGAAACCCATGCAGCAGGGGAAGGGTAAGACCATTCAGGCTGCATGCTACTTCAACTGGTTGGCAGAGGCAGCAACTCCATTCCTCGGCACTACTGAACAGGGAATGTGCAGCAGGGCTGGAAACCCTGTGCACTCATGGACTTAGTAAGAACCTGCCATGATCTGACTCTCAATCCACGGTGCGGCCCAAGACAGGAGCCACAGCAACGGCCCAGGTCAAGGCAGTTCCAGTCCCTGGCAAGAGTGGCTGCTGCAGGGACAGGCACACGACTTATTTTAGGCCAAAGAGAGAGTCAGAGCTTTTATGAAACTGTTGGAAATACTTCTTTTCTGTTGGGTCGGGGAAGATGTGAGTCTAGAGAGGAAAGCAGCACCAAGACGTGAAGAGAGGAAAGCAAATGCACCTGGGCACTCTGTTTCGAGTCCTGGATCCAGCTGCTCCTAAAGCCAGCTATCCGTGATGTTCCACTTACGTGAGCCACAAAGTCTGTCTCTCTGGTTTTTTAAATGTCAGACAAGCCTTTGCAAGCCCTATGTACAAAAGAAAGAGTCCCAACTAATTGAACAGAAAGGGGCTGGGTAAGTGGTGTCCGACTATTTAAACCCTCTGAAATCGCAGACAAGCTTTGTTTGGCTCTACTTTCAGATCTCCAGGACAAGGGGGTTTGGTAAACTTTCTGGACAGCTGCACCCAGGACAGGCTGGGATACATGACAGAGCAGGTGTCCGTGAGTGAAGACGGTGTTCGTTGTCGATTTGCACGATCCCTCTGTGTCGGAGTCACCAACGAACAGCTCAGTCACCAGCAGAATACGCAAACTCTAAGCTCTGTGCCATTCCCCGCCATGCCCGTGGTGTCATGAGGGCCTCACCACTTCCATCTGGTGGAAAACAATCTGCTAAAGGATGAAGGGCCAGGGCCTGCCGGTGACACCAACTCAGGCGGACGGAGGTAGTGGCAGCCAGATTCTTGGGTGGAAAGAGCCACGAGGGGTGTTTAGGAAAGCGAGGCTTACTGTGTGTGGTGGCATCCTGAGCCCCAGTAGGAGTAGGGCAGTAGAATAACTCCCGTGCCTCAGGGGTGGCCTGGGGTAAGGCAGGTCACCAAACTCAAAGGGACTACGACGAGGGAAGTCTCAATGCCAACCCACAGTGACTGGCACAGGAGACGGAGGACAGAGGTCTTGGTGGGTCAGGGCACCAAGCACAAGCAGTATTTCTCCCATCCAGATACCAAGCACCACAGGCCACCTCCCAGAACACAGGAGCTACTCTCTGGGTGCTGAGGGCTGGAAGAGACCCCACACTGGCTGAGATTAAGATTGGTGGCCATGCATCCCTGGGAGCTCAGAAAAGAAACCGGGCCGTAGGAAAACCAAGCTGTTTCTTGGGCACCTACCCTGGTGGCCTGAGACCTGCACCTTGGGAGCCCAGCCCGAGGCAGAAGCGATCGCACCTTGCTCCCAGTGGTCCCATACCACTTTGGGGAGAATGCGTTGGTACGAGGCTAACCCAAAGTGCAACTTGCACAAAGAACCAGAAGTGATACAATTCTACATCGAAATAGAGGGGAGCACTTGTCGTGATGAGCACCGGGTGATGTACGGAAGTGGCGAATCACTATACTCTACACCTGAAACTAATATTACACTGTGTGCTAACTGGAACTTACCTAAACACTTAAAAACACACAAAGAAACGGGGAAACAGCTGGGCCTGAGTAGTACAGAAAGAGCACCAAGTTGCTGTCTGCACTGAGGTCCTGGCTGTCACTTTCCAGCCTGGCCTCAGTTTCCTACTTCCCACAAAACCTGTCACACAGGCTGCTGTGGAGGACAGAATGAGGTGATGTAATGCATAAGGGAAGGATGGAGCTAATGGGAGGGATCATCGCTCACTGTTATTTTTGGCATCTCTCAGAATGCAGCACATGGGCGCCCACCCACACCACCTCCGCACAAGGCCTGCTCTGGCTGTCCCGTCCCTAACTCACTGGGATGTGGAAATAGTGCCGCCCACAGGAGGTGCTCTGTGGCTGGGGAGAGGCCTGGCACACCCACAGGGGCAGGAGCCGCCTGGAGACACAGGCCAGCAGGGGGCGTGAGGGGACACGTGGGTGAGAAGCTGGTGCCAGGCAGCAAGCTCAGCCTGCCGCTGCCTGCCAGGGACTGAGCTGCACTGAGGAGGGTGAGCGTGGATCAGCAGCGAACTCCCTGCCCAGGCCAGACGACTGAGAGGCCCGCAGAGCTCCCAGAGCTAGAAGTGGGGCTCAGCGCAGACGGACAGGACGTGGCAGTGACCAGCTAGAGCCACGGACCCATCACAACCTCATGTGCCGGCCCTAAGCAAAGAAAGAAACCTGCAGGGGCTGGAAGCAGGTGGAAAGGGATGTAAGATGGGGGGCGGGAGTTGACCAGAATGCCACCCTCTCCCACAATGACTGACAGCCAGCTTGCCTTGCCACGCCGCCAGGAGATCCCCGTCTCATCCCTGCCAGCCAGCTCCACTTCAGTGGGGAGAGAGAAGCAGGGATGATGCTCTGCTCCCTCCTACCTGTAGGCACCTGAAAAATGAGAGAGTGAACTAGGCTTTCCAGAGTGGTGCCCTGACCTCAAATCCAAGAAACAAGACACCACAGGGCTGGCTTCCCCTCACAAGGAGAGGAGTGAGAGGGCGCCTGACACAGGCACGAGTGTGTGGGGAGGGGGTCCGTGTCTGTGTCCATTGGGCATCTGTACCACAGGACCATCGGAAGGAAGCTGAAGCCCGAGGACAGGCGCTGCACTTCATGGAGACGATTCATGGTGACTGAAATTCGCTGCTGGACAGTGAATTCAGTGACTGGATTCTCCAGCAAGTGCAGGAAGGTGCTCAGGGAACAAGGTGTCTGACCTCCAGACTTAGATATCATCCCCCTGCACACCAGGGCTGATTTAAAGGCCTCTCCTTCACTGCTAAATCACCATGCTGGTGAGAAAAACAACTGCATTTTTTTCATTATGCTAAAACACACAGCAGCTGCATTTTTAGTTTCTCAGCAAGAATAAAAGCCAAAGTGATGCTATTGGAAGAATATTTACAGTTCAGAATAAAATAATTATTATAAGAATATGATTGACAGAGTGTGATAAGAGTTAAAAAAAATTAACTCAGTAAAGCTGCTTCAGGAAGAACTGAAAATGCAGATGCGGATATGGCCTTTAGAAGCTCAGAATTTCAGAGGTGGTAAACACTGGAGTCTTCACTTGACAACTCACCATTTTTCAAGCAATGAAACTGAAGCTGAGAGGTTCTATACCATAACTTGCCCCAGGACACAGTGAATTAGTGACAAAACAGTTCTCTGAGCTAAGCAAACATGATGCCAAGTATTCAATGTGATTCAAAATACATTTATTTATTTATTTATTTATTTATTTATTTATTTAAATTTTATTTATTTATTTGAGAGAGACAGAGCATGAGCAGGGGTAGGGGCACAGGGAAAAGCAGACTCCCTGCTGAGCAAGGAGCCCAATGTGGGACTCGGTCCCAGGACCCTGGGATCATGACCTGAGCCAAAAACAGACACTTAACTGACTGAGCCACCCTCAAAACTTTTAATAATAAAACCATAAGCAGGTGATATCAAAAAAATGGTGGAATAAGGACCTTAAAAAAATCTCTCCTCCATAAAAGCAATGAGAAAACTAGGGAAAAAGTTAGAGTCAACTTTGTCACAGCTCTGGAAATTAACCAAAGGCTTACATTGGTTAAACTGATCAATTTAAAAGATTAAAATTAACCAATGGAGCATTATTCAAGAGACATGGCTGAATCTTGGTATGAAGTGAGCTTTGTAGCATTTTAACTGGCCTTATTCCATCCCCCTGTTCTCTAGCTCCATGGTAGGCTTGAAAGCCAACAGCTTCACAATTACTCAGTAAATCAGCAGTCTGGCAGCCACCAGAGGGGGAAGAACCAAGCTGGAACTTCTTCAAAGCTCCATTCCCAGAGAACTGTCATTTTACCTCTCTGATGTTTCCCTGGAAAACCCTAATCTGACCTGAGTCAGAGCTCCCTCAGTCAGTGTGAAAAGCCTTTTCCCTCACCTGAGGTATTTGTAGAAAACAATTAAAGGCAAATATTTACATTAAATGAAAATGGGTTAAATTCTTCAAATAAAAGACAGAGATGGACAGGATGCATTTTTAAATGAACCAAATATATGCTGTCTATAAGAGACACACTTTAAATTCAAAGACACAAATAAGCTGAAAGTGAAAGGAGGGAAAAAAGATATACCATGCAAACAATAATTGAAACAGAGCTGGGGTAGCTATACTAATATCAGACAAAACAGACTCCAAGACAAAATTACTAGAGACAATGTGGGAAATTATACAATAGGTCAATTAATAAAGATTTAACAATTACATACATATATGCACGTAATAACAGAGCTCCAAAATACACAAAGCAAAACTGATAGAACTGAAGGAAGAAATAGATGATTAGGCAGTAATAGTTGGAGTCTTCAATGTCCCATTTCAATAATTATGGAACAACTAGACATAGTATCAACAAGGAAACAGAAAACTTGAATGCATGATAAACCAACTAGATATAACAGATCAGAACACTCACTGAGTAACAATAGCATGCACATTCTTCTCAAGGGCACATGGAACATTCTCCAAAATAGGACATTATTTAGTCCATAAAACAAGTCTCAATATATTTTAAAAGATTAAAATCATACAAAGTATGTTCTCCAACCACAACAGAATTAAATTAGAAATTAATAACTGAAGGAAATTTGGGAAATTCACAATGCCTGGAATAAATTAAATAACATACTCCTAAGCAACAATAGGTCAAAGAAAAAAATCACAAGACACTAGAAAATACTTTGAGATTAATAAAAACAAATACTTATGGGATACAGCTAAAGCAGAGCTTATAAGAAAATTTACAGCTATAAATGCCTGTATTTAAAAAGAAGGAAGATTTCAATCAATAGCCTAATAACCCACCTTAAGAAATTTAAAAAGGAGCAAACGAAGCTGAAAGCAAGAGGGGAAAAAAATAAAGATTAGGGAAGAAATTAATGAAACTGAGAAGAAAAAAACAATACAGAAAATCAACAAAAGCAAAAGTTGGTTCTTTGAAAAGATCAACAAAACAGACAAACCTTTAGCTAGACCAACCAAGAAAAAAGGAAAAAAGACTCAACTTACTAAAATCAAGAATGAAAAAGAGGCCATCACTACTGACCTTACAGAAATAAAAATGACTCTAAGGAAATACTATGAACAACTGTATGCCAACAAACTAGATAACCCAGATGAAATGGACACAATCTGAGAAAGACAAAAACTACCAAAACTGACTCAAGAAGAAATTCAGACTTGACCTATTACAACTAAAGAGACAATGAGGAATTTTGAAACCTTCTACAAAGAAAATCCCAGGCTCGGGCTTTACTGGTGAATTCCACCAAATGTTTAAAGAAGACTACTAATGGATATGTATTTTCTTCTGGGAGATGATGAAAATGTTCTGGACTCTGGTGGGATATGTGAAATATATCTCATTTATTTAGAAAGGGAGGAAATTGGGACGCCTGGGTGGCTCAGTGAGTTAAGTGCCTGCCTTCAGCTCAGGTCATGATCTCAGGGTCCTGGGATCAAGTCCTGCATCAGGCTACTTGCTCAGCAAGGAACCGGCTTCTCCCTCTGCCTGCTGCTCCTCCTGCTTGTGTTCGCTCTCACTCTTTCTCTAATAAATAAATAAATAAAATCTTCAAAAAAATAAAAAAATTTTTAGAAGACACAAGTCAGGTGAAGAGGAAATATATACAAAATCTATGAGAAAGGGAATATATGTTCCTGGTTTACAAAGAGCTCTTATAAAGCAATATGGAAAACGCAAACAATTCCATTGAAAAGTGGGCAGAGAATATGTAAAAGTAATTCACATGATAGGGAATAGCCAGTAAGTGTATAAAAAAATGGCCAACTCCATTAACCAAATATAACAAGACTATTAGAAATTTTAGAAGGTAGATACTATTCACCATTGGTAGAGTGAGAGACATGGTACTCCCATATGCTACTGGTAGGAGTTAAAAAATGATACACCTTTTTTGGACAGCCATTTGGCAGTTTTTATCAAAATATTAAATGTAGCATAGCAATTCCACTTCTGGAAATTTATTCTATAGAAATACTCAGAAGCACACATAGATAAATGAGCAAATATGTTCCCCACAGCCAGATCTGTATTAAAATTTAGACATACCATAAATATTCCTTGGTATGGGAATGGTTAACTGAATTATTTAGAATACTAAGGAGTGGTTAAAAGAAATGAAGTAGATCTATTTACTGACATGGAAGTATTTATAAAATACGTTATGAAGTTTAAATAAGGATCTACAGGAAAATATGCAAAAATAGTATTTCATTTTTTGCAACAAAATATGAACCCCAATATATATGTGTGTGTGTGTGTGTAAATATAACCAGTTATAGACCAAGCTGGACTCCTCAGAGTAAAAGCAGAAACCTACGATGTTCTTCCTCACATTCTTACTAAACTCACTCTGTGGACTTGTTCCTGCCACCTCCACACATCTCAGCCTGAGCTTTTCCAGGCTTTCTGAAATAGATGAATAGACCATCTATTTTTGGCATCAAGCACTTCCAGTTCCAGTCGACTGGAAGGTAGAGTCCTTTCTACAAGAAAGTGTCTTTACTCCCTGGCTAATGGAGGCCCAGAGGCTCATGGGGGAAAGTGTGGGCACCTTCCTGCCTGGCCCACCACCTGGCTTGGACTTGGACAAAGAGTCCCCAAGGACAGGCCCAGTCCAGGGTCACGGCCCTCCAGCTGGTCTGAAATCCCCCTCTCCACCCCTACTTCCACCTTTCTCCAGGAGTATTGCTCTTGACCTGGGCCTACCTCCCCTCTGCTGGCTCCCAACTCTCCAAGAATCCCTCTGGCCAAGTCCCTCCCAGGGAGCCCTTACCCTGGCCACACCCCTGGCAGGACTGCCACTAGTCCAGAGACTTTCCCAAGTGCTTTCCACAACCTCTGGGCACAAAGTACCAAGAAGGCACCTTCCCCTTCCAGTGGAAAGGCTCAGGGAAGGAAATGGGCTCACTGATCAATGTCTCCAAAGAAATTCCCTCCACCTGAGATTCTAGGTCTTCAGCAGGCTGGAGATAGTTGGGGTCAATGTGCCCTCTACCTTCACCACACTGAAGAAATAACAGTCCTCGTCCTTGTCAAGAATGCAGAAGGAAATGGTGCTTCACATTCTGTCGTATCGAAGTACAGAAAAGATCTAAAAAGATACACAATGGCTTATCTCTGGAAGTACCCATGTAATTAAAAGATAATAAAAGACCAAAAAAAAAAAAAAGTCTCCTATTTTCTGACCTTCTCAGCCAAAACAGATTGTCTTTTGCTGACTACACCCATGCCATCAGCAGGAGCCTGGTCAAGGCTCTGAATCCGCATGTCCACCCGAATCCACCTGAGCTCTGAGAGAGTCACCTGGGCACCATCCCCAGAGATTCTGATGTAGTTGGTGGGGAAGGGATTTGGGCATCAGAATGGGTTAGAAACTCCCCAGGGGTCTCTAATGTGCAGCCAGGGTTAAGAAGCCATGGACTTGCTCCTTTCAACAGGGCCCAAACCACTCCCAGCCATCCCCGTACCCACCTCCCAATCGCCTGCCTGTGTCAGCAGATGAAATGACCTCCTCCTAGTCCCGTGGAGCTGGAGACACACTGCAGAGGTAGAAGCAGCATTTGGTGAGGATCTGAAGACATGGGAGCCCACAGCCAGGCGTGGGAGGGCTGCCATTATGCCCCAATGTCACTCACTCTGCACCAAACGGTGTGGACGGTCCACTGGAAAGGAGACCCTTACCACTGGACCTCAGACCTTCAAGAGTCAGAGTCTGTTAAAGCATTTCCTTTTTTTCTCCAGCTTTCGTCACTAAATCTGGATCATCAGCTACCACTGTTTCATGTACATCATGCAATCCGTGTATTTGTTTTTTGGTGGTTTTGTTTTGTTTTTTTCTTTGTCTGGAGGGTCTCTTTGATTGATTTTTCCCCCACAAAATGGGATGTAAAGGTGAAATTTTGAGCTCCTCCAGGCACAAAAATGTCCTTACTGGTCCCTGCACCTGATTAACAGTTTAGTAGGGACCAGCGTGCTAGGCTGGAGACCATCTCCCCCAGACCTTGGCAGATGTCATGCCACCGTGGCTTCCAGTGGGGCTGACGAGAAGTCTGCTGCGAGTTTGAGTCTGCTCTTATTGGCAACCTGCTTTCTCTCTCCAGAAGTTTTAACAATATTTCCTCACCCTTATAATCTTGAAGTTTTGCTGGAATGTATTTCCCTCAGGCCTCTCCTTTGAATGGGAGGCTGGCCAGGTCTCTGGCTGGGCCAGTGGGACTCTCTCACTACTGCCCAAAAGAAGACAGGTTCATTCTGGGCGGAAAGTGTGTGATGTTTTTTACTCCTGGACAGCATCATCTTTCCCTTTTTTATTCTCCTCAAGGTCTGAAGTCACCTAAGGCTGTGCAATAATTCTTTCTCGGACCCCAACACGACCACCAAGACATGCCCAGTCTCTTCAGCATCCTGAAGAGAATGCTCTCAGGATTCTGTCCTTGGGCCAAGCTCTGCCCTGGGCTACTCTGCGGTCCTTTTGGTGGAGGACTGTTTTTATTTTTTTTAAGATTTAAAAAATCTTAACTTTTTAAGATTTTTTAAGATTTTAAGATTTTTAAAAGATTTTTAAAGATTTTTAAGATTTAATCTTTTTTAAGATTTTTTAAGATTTAAGATTTTTTAAGATTTTATTTTTTTTTAAGATTTTTTAAGATTTCCAGAGAACACTAGAGAGAGAGAGAGAGAGAGAGAGAGAGAGAAACCAACCATAAGTGGGAGGGCAGAGGAAGAGGGAAAAATAGGCTCCCCACGGTACAGGGAGTCCAATGTGGGGCTTGATCCCAGCACCCTGGGATCATGACCTGAGCTGAAGGCAGACACTTAACTGACTGAGCCACCCAGGCGCCCCAGTGGAGGACTTTTCTAATTCTGTTTAGCTGTATGGTGCCTGGAGCATCTCCAGGGCTCCCATGAAAGACTCAGGTCTAGGGTGTTGGGCTGTAGTGTCTTCGGCTCTGGTTTCCTTGTCAGTCCAATCTGTTATTACCTTCCAGAGATTCTTCTGCACTCCCAGTTTGCTGAAGGTATTAGGACTTCACTTCTTTTTGCCTCACTGTTCATCCTTTCATTGGGACCAGGGAGGGAAGAAAGTGAATGTACCTAGCTACCATCCCAAACTTGTAACTCTCAGAACAATAACTTTATTAAATCAAACTTTTGAAGAGAATCACAGTGATTACCTCATCTGAACCCCTCATTGGAGAGGTGAGGAAACAGAGATCCAGAAAAGCCAGTGACTTGCCCATGTGCCCCATCAGCTGGTCAGTGGGAAGCCAGGACAAATCAAGGGTCCTGCTACACAGGCAATGCTCGTAAGCCAAGACCATGAGATTTCCCAGTTCCTGGAGGTCTGTTTTTAATCCAGAAATCAGACAAGGCTTCAAACAAGGACAGGTATATGCCTCTGGCCCTGGTGGAACAGTGAAGCCAGCAGCGCTTCTCAGCTCTCTGTGGCAATCTTGATGGCTGTGAGATGCAAAGCAAAACTTTCCCAAAGGAATGCTAACACCAGGAAGGCAGGCTAGCTCAGCTTAGCACGGGACCCAGCTTCAGAGATGGTTGAGCCAGGCCTATGCACAAAGCACACCCCCCTTCCTGCCCAGGGGTCCAGCAGTGGGGACTGTTTGAGCAGGGTGCTCACCCAGCCTAGCACCCTGCAATCACCTGGGTCGTGGGCCTGAGCACATGAGCCAGAGACTCAACCCCAGAGCTTCTAGAAATCCCTGACAAACAGAGCTGGACACAGGCACTTCCAGCAATAGCTCCTGGGCAGACCACAAAACAGAGACTGCTTTTGGAACCAATCATGGGTTCCAATCAACATTACACGTGCTCAAACTTTGATTGAAGACACTGCGTTTCCCAAGCGGAAAGCCGTCTTTTTAGGTGTAGGAGGAATACAGAGGAGCAGGAAGAGGGAAGAAGGGAGAGAAAGCCCCTCCCCCACCACCTCTCTACAGACATTCGGCTGAGGACCACTCTGCAGGAGGGGGACAGTTCACCAGAGGCCAATTTGGGAAGTGTTTCCAGGTTGGTTAGAACAGAGAAGCAACACCACGAGCACACCATGTAAACACAGTGTGAAGGAGAGACAGATGCTGGGTACGGTGACCACATAACAGATTCTCCCTGGGATGTGAGAGAAAACCCCGGGAAGCCACCCACAGGGGGTGAGGGGCAGGCCCTCTTGGCTCAGCGCTGGTGAGTGTGAGAAGGAGGGGGTCAGTCCAGGTGAGAGGCAGACATGACAGGAATAGAGATGTGGGGAAAGGAGCTCTGGGAAGGTCCCCAGCAGCCTCAACTCCAGATGCCACTTCAGCCCCCAGGCTCTCCTGCAGTGGCACCTGCAGTCCATGTCTTGTGGATTAGCAGTTCCTCTTTCTCCCACCAGACCTTAAGCAATTCAGAAGGCAGGCACTGGCTCCTTGAGGTCATTAGATTCCTGATGGTCCACTGGTTCTGGGATTTTACATATGACTCTGCCCGTCACTGTAAAATTTTCCCTCAGCACCTTCTAGCTCTAGGCACGGGCTGAGTGCCCGGGACACAAGAGTGACCACACAGGTAGGACCCAAAGATCTGGGAGCAATTGTGATACAGCGTGGCAAATGCCAGGACAGAAGAACAGGTGACTCTGAGGCCAGGAAGGTGGGCTGCTAGCACGGAAGAACACGGGACCTAGGCTGAGGATGGATAAATGAATAGAACATTTGTCAGACAAATACTAAGTGAACAAAACCTGTTCGAGCCGTGATAAGAAGTGTGGGCACTGGGCTGGTGGGGGAGGTAAAGACACTGAGCTAGAGAAATAAGCAGGGGAAAGCTAGATGATTCTAGAATATTAAGCCATGTTAAGGGGTTTGGGCTCTATCTTGACAAGATTTTCAGCAGGAGAATGATATTTGAGTGTCAGAAGCTCCCCTGGGCTGAAGGATTGAGTCTGGAGTGGGTGGGGACGAAGATGGCAGCATGGGATGGAAATGAATGGGCCTATTTGAGGGCTATTTGGAAGACGGAATATACAAGACATGGTGTGTAAAGTAGGGCTGGTCAAGAATAACAAGGATCACCTCTGGGTTTTTAAAATCAGGCAGGTGAGTGGATGGTGGATCCCTCCCTGAGACGGGGGCCCCGGCAGTGCTGGACAGAGACAAACGAAGATGCATGCAGATCTGCACACAAGCATGTTTTCAGAGAAGAAAAACATTAACAACCGAAAAAAAAGAGTAATTATTCTAAATCTATCAGTTTCATATGAACACATTCCTGTAAACATTCATATGAACACTTACAAAAAGAAATCCTGAGAGTGGCCAAAAAATTCACTCAAACCCGCACCCCACATCCATCCAGAGGGGCAAGTCTGGAGCAGAGGGGCGAACGCCACAGTCTTCCACACAACAGAGACAACCAGATCTCAATGCTGGGTACGTCCCGACAGCAGTCGGTCTGCCGAGTGACACTCACGACATGGACCTGAGCCCGGGGTTGGAGGCCTTTCCAAAGCTCTCGGCACAGAGGCAGTTACTTCTGGGAGAGGCGTGGGGGCCCGAACCTGCTGTCAGTGACCATACAATTCAGGCACTGCTTGCCCTTCTGGTATTATTTCATTTGTAAATGATCATATAGTCCATCTGACTTGTTTGTGGCGCACAGTTCCACGCGTACTGACATACGTACAGATTCATGTAACCACCACCACAGCCGGGACACAAAACAGTTCCATCACCCCCCAAAGACCTCCCCCATGCTGCTCCTTTACACTCACACGCTCTCCCTCCCCCGATCCCTGGCAACTACTGATCTGTTCTCCATCACTGCCGTCCTGTCTTTTCGAGAATGTCACAAAAATGGAATCGTACAGTGTGTAACGTTTTGAGACTGGCTTCTTTCACTAAGCATGATGCTTTTGAGATTCGTCCAAACCAATGCAGAAATCAATAGTCATTCCTTTTACCCTTCTGGAATTAAATGCAAAAGCACAGACAGCACGGCAAATGTATATTTGCCTTGCTCCTTTTATCACCTACATTGTCTCCTTCACGAACGCCAAAGAAATTGTCTCTCTGCCACAGGTACCCCGATAGCAGCAAACCAGATCCCTAATAACAAAAACCCAGAAAATCAGTGACTTCTGCTGAAACAGACTAGTAAAACACTAAAGCCCTGAAGGCTCTATTGGGTATAACTTTTTTGATCATTTTTAACTCCTAAACCTAGGGATGCCCCACGGAACCCAAGGAAAAGAAGAAAAATTAACCTTTATTTTAATTCTTCACAAACTTAACTTGGGCGATACCATGAAGCCTTAGTTACTGGTTTTCCTTACCATTCTTACAAAATAAGAGAGGAGAAGGAACACAGAGCACTCATGTATTCAGCAACTGAGAGAAGTCTAAGCTACGAGACTACTCTGGATGGCATGCTTGTCTGACAATTTCTTCCGCAGACATTGCTGAGTGCCTGCATATAGACAGCGCAGTGCAGGGAACAGAGAGGTGGTGCATCCCTCTGCCCTCAAGGGACAGGGCTCCAGATGGTCCCCAAGCCCTAGAGCCCACTGTGAGGTTTCCTGCAGCCAGTGGGCTTCCCTCACTGCAACTTGCTTAGTTCAGTTTAAACCACAGTACTGGGACGCCTGGGTGGCTCAGTCGGCTAAGCGTCTGCCTTCGGCTCAGGTCATGGTACCACCCAGGGTCCTGGGACTGAGTCCTGCTCAACAGGGAGCCTGCCTCTCCCTCTGCCTACTGCTCCCCCTGCTTGTGCTCTAACAAATAAATAAATAAAATCTTTTTAAAAACTAAATAAATCACAGTACTCCTCAAACTTTCACTATCAGTGAGGTGGGTCACAGAGCCCCAAAGCTTGCTAAGCAATGGGGGAAGTTTATATGGGATTTACAGTTGTCATATATAATCCCCAAATGGTGAATTCACACATAACAATGAAGAGTTGATTATATTAGGGTTTAACTACTCTGAAGAGCAAGATACAAAGATTATGGGATCAGCTGAAGGATCACTTGTCTGGAGCATGGAGTTTTTTTGCTGGCTGTTGGGAGTTTTACTGTTTTTTCACACACAAAGAAGAAAAAAAGACAGTCAACAATCAATACTCATTGAAAGGGCCATGTGCAAGTCAACTTAGTAGGCAATATGGGGGTCTTGAAGAGATTTGAGAATTGAGTCCTTACTTCCCTAAGATTATGGAGGAAAGAAGATGTGCCCACAAGAAAAGCGTCAAAGCATGGCATCACGCGATGAGTGCTGCTGCGAGGCTAGGATGACAAATGTCATGAAGTTGACAAAAGGGAGGGCCGGAATCAGCTCTTCCAGGATCTCGGTCAGGCAGGCCACGGCTGGAGTCCTCTTACCTGGCCACCGTGAGCATGCTCTGGGCCCAGGTCACGTGCGCTTGGCTCAAAGGGGCTTGCTGCGGCTGAGAGCCTGACTTCCTGGGGCCAGGCCTTGTCTGCCCAGACACAGCACCTGCCTGTGGCGACCACACTGTCCAGAGCTCAGCGGGGTCCTCCAGACCCCAAACACCATCCTGCTGCCTCCTCCAACCCAGTAGCACAGCATGGAGCCTCCACGGATGTGCGGAAGGGAGGCCCTGTATCCCGTCACAGGGAACCATAATGCCGAACGCTATAGAAATGCCCCCGCTGTGCTCAAACAGCATGAGGGCAGCCTGTTTTCCTACATAGGACCACAGAAGTCTACTGCACACACTTTTTTTTTTCTTTTTAAGTAGAAGAATGCACTAATTTCTGCCAGAAAGGGTGCTTTTTTCCAAAAGGAGGAAGACAGAGGCTGAAATCCAGAGGGGAATCACAATCCAGGCCTGTGTGGTGACTGGACAAACCCAGTGTCAGCTTGTGGCTACCAGGCCCCAACACAGCCAGGATACCACAAACACACCCTCCATCTCATGGAACCTGCCACATGAGCTGGTCCCTTCAGCCCGGGTTGCAATCCTAGTGAAACTCCATGTAGCCGCTCTTCTTCCCACAGCCTGTCAACTGACAACAAACGGCCCTGAGCCCAGCACGGCACCTGCCGCTCGGCAACGCAAAAGGGTGAGACAAGGTCTCAACCTCAAGACGTTAATCCTTTCTCTCAAAGTGAAAAATATCTAGTATGTGCCCAAGTATGACAAAAATTACAAAACACGAGTCCACATCCAACCTTGTAGTTTCGTGGATAGGACAGACGTAAAAAGGGAAACATGTCTGGGAGAAAGAAAAGATGTCCTGAAGGCAGCACGTGTGCAGGTGACAAACGGACGGGCCAGTGGCCGAGATCACTCTGGGTCTGGAACACCGGGAGGACGCTTAGACGTGGACTGCAGCCCCACTCCGAAGGACAGGTAAGGGTAAGTCCAGGTGAGGAAACAGAGTGGGGGTGGCAGTGCAGCCACAGAGAAAGTGCCTGAGAGCAAAGGGCAGGATGCGGTCAGCAGACAGACTGGCCCCATCAGATTGGAGGAAAAAGTGTGGCTCAACTCGGGAGGACAGGAAAGAAAAAAGGCTGGGAAGCTGGTGCGGGCCTGATGATGGAGCACCTGAGGCTGGGACCCCTGCTGTGTGTTTGGGAAATCTTGGCCCAAAATCTTGGCCCAAAGCGAGGGCTGGACTGGTGGCTCGGGGTACAACGTGCCCTGCTCTCCCCTACTGCCAGAGCCAGGCCACAAAACCCATGCGGCAACAGCTCTTCCAGGGGTCGCAGGGAGCCAGGGTTGAAAAAGAGCAGAGGTGGGACACAGGGCCTGACTGCCAACCGTGTCCCTGTGGGGTGGGAGATGGGAGGCTGTTTAATAAAGGACAGAGGAGGGCAGGCCTCCCGGGAGAATCACTCACAGTCATCCCACCTTGACTGGCACCCCAAAAATGACGCACGGGCCCCAGTCCAACCAAGGAGAGATCCGCACCTCCCAAAGCCTTGCTGGGCAGAACTCATCAGCCACAGGAAACAATCAGAGGTGGTTTCGGTTCCCCTCTGGTGGTGGCTGCCAGGACGGAGCCCTGTCTCAGAAGGAGCCTGGCATCCAGCTCCACCTTCTGTGACCGGAGCAGTGGTTGGGTGAAGGAAGAAGACCCACGCCCCTCTCCTCACTTAGGGAAGGAAGTGGTTCAACAAGGAAAGGAGTTGGGGGGCGGGGGTTAGGGCTTTAAAAACACAGGGTTTTGCAGGCCCTGAGTTTCCATCTTGGCTCTGCTACTTAGAGCAAGGTGGCCTCTCTCTGCTTTCTCATCTGTGAAATGGGACCATGCCTCCTTGCAAGGTTGCTGAGAATTCAATGAAGATATGTTGGCACAGGGGCTGGTCGTAGAAAGGGCTCAATAAACAGGGACCACTTCGACCATGAGGAGGCCTTGGAGCCTCCGCAGCAGCAGAAAAGTTGCCAGCATTGCACAAATGGTTTTCTAGCTTTGGTTTCCACGTGGCAGAGAAAGCAGTCTCCCCACCAGGGGCCTGCCCATCCCTGGTACACAGGGCATCTACAAAACCATCATCCCACGGCTCCCTTTCTCCAGAGCTCAGGGCCCTGGAGGACGGAGTAGACATCCCAGGTGGCCTGGGGGTCCTGACACAGCACCAGCGCCTCAGTCAGGGGGCCGCAGGCTGAGGTCACATCCACTGAGCATCTTATCCAAGATGCTTCCCTGTGTATGATGCAACCACACATAAAGCTATCGCATCGGACCACGGAGCCCACACTCCACAAGGAATCCTTCCGTCTGTTCATGAAGTCCTGAATCACAAAAATGACAGAGTCTAGAGATGTGAATCTAGACGTGGGGCTAGATCTTTACCAGAGTCCAGGGTGGGCAAAACGGGTGGACCTCGTCTGGGTGCGAATCCTCAGCGAGATTAATCCAGCGTCAGCGAGTGTGAACGACAGCTGGCTGAGAACATGCTGTGCCCAGCAGCACAAGCCAGAATCAAATACGGCCTCTCCTCGCAAGGAACCCAAGAACGAGCTGAAGTAGTAAGGCATGAACAGGAGAGAAGCCAAGGAACACATCCCAGCAAAATGTTTCATGCCTGGACAACGACAGAGAACGTTACGAAGGTCTGCAGACGCAATGATGGAGTTAGTTATTCGTAACACGTAACTTGGAAACACATGCAAATGAGATTTAGATGTCAACCCCCATGGAATCACTGAAAGGAGTCGGGACAGATGTAGTCACAGACACGGGAGCGGGCTCGCCTCTCTGAATGTTGCCAGTCCTATGGTGAGGGGGTCCTGGAAGCCTTCACACATGTTCTGGCCCACAAGGCCCAGGGTCAGGCCCAGGGAGAAGGCAAACGAGGCCCCCGCCCCACAGCCAGAAAAAAAAGCCAAAACCCTTTCTCCCCTAAGACGGTGAAAAGCACTCACTGGAGACCTCCATGCACAGCTTATCTCCCGTGTACTGAGCGCGCTTCCTGAGCGTGTGGGCGCCAGGAAGGTGTCTCCAGAGCCGCGGGTGCAGGTGTGCTGGTCTCCAGAGCAGACGGATCTGCCGTCCTAAATTTGCAAACCAGGCTGTCAGCTTTCAAAGCAGTGCTGAATGAGCTTGGTAGAGGAGAGATCGCTGGCTACGGCCAGGGCCTGACCACCCGTCGAGTTGGAGGGAAAGTTCGGCAGGGCCTAGGGTCCTGCACTAGATAAGGGTCTCCCCACTGGGCAGAAACACCCTGAGAAGGCCAACTCTAGGGACTTAGCATGGTCTGCCTCCCTAAACTCTGCAACTCTGAGTCACTCCCTGGCCTATGGATTTGGTATTCCCCAGTCAACTGTCACCGCTTCATGCAGAGGACACATCCCGGTCTACAGGTCGTCTCTCTAAGACAAGCCAAGAGGTTCCAAGTTTACCACACCTATTAAGGAAAATGTACTAAATGTCCTAGTGTCCACAACCAGCTTTACCACTGTCTCCTCTGGGGAGCTCAGCATCCTGAGACAACGAAGCCCTTCCCCTTGGGGCGCACCTATACAGCAGGTCACACTGGCACACTCACCTGCCTCATGCACGTCGGGGCAGGGCGACCGTACTCACAGACCAGGCGCGCTCCCATCTGCCATGCGGTGGGCTCAGCCTCCCTCCCATTGGAAACCTAGTCCCCGGGACCGCGCAGAGGCGGGCAAGAGCTCCCTGAGGCTTCCTGCAAGCCAGCAGAGCCAGCACCCTGAATCCAAACAGCCTGAAGCAGAAGCAGCTCACTCCCACCCAGTTCCCCGAACTGCGCACATGAGCACAGGGACAAGCATCCGGCGAGCGCCTGGCAACAACCAGGCGGAGGGACTGGCTTTCCTCAAGCCGCCACGTGCCTGCCTCTGGGACACGTTACTTTCCAGAATTCCCTGATTTGAAAACCCACTTTATTTCCCCCCTACTGACCAAAAAATCTCACCTAAGAAAAAAATAATGGAGTCCTCTGATGATTTCTCAGTGAAGTATAAGAGAGGACGTCATGCTTCACTGTGTCAAATCATTCTGCCTGTGGGAAGAAGCCACGTCTCAGTGGGCACCGGGACCCAGGAGGAGTTTTAAACTACCACAAACACACTTAAATCAAGAAATAGATTTTTTTTCTTCCTAAAGCAATGATATAGCAATGATAAAAACACAAATGTTTTTTGATTATACCCAAACTCTGAAAATGAGCTAAACATTTTTAACATGCCTCACCCTACAAATGTTCTGTAAGTTTATCCTAGTAGCAATTTTTATTTCTGATGTATCACTATGTTATGAGTGAGAAACCATTCTTTCCAGCATTACACACACACACACACACACACACACACACACACACACACACACACACGCACACACAGGGGTGTGGTCTTGCACTTAGAAAAGCTGCTGCAGAGACACCTGGGTGGCTCAGTTGGCTAAGCGTCTGCCTTCGGCTCAGGTCATGATCCCAGTGTCCTGGGATCGAGTCCCACATAGGGCTCCCTGCTCCTCGGGGAGCCCCCCCCCCCCCGTTTGTGCATACTCTCTCTCTGTCTCTGTCAAATAAATAAAATATTTTTTAAAAAAAGAAAAAGAAAAGAAATGCTGCTGCAGTCAGAAGTGCTGTTTTTGTGGCACTCTCCGGCCCGGCCTCGCACCCAGAATGACATCTGCAAAGCACGGACCCCCAGCCACACTCACCAGTGCTGTCAGTGATACTCCGAGCTCCCGTCAGCTCTGTGCAGACCTGAGCCTCACACTGGTGCAGACAAGGTAAAATGATCCCAAGAGACAGGGTTGTAAAACGTGAGAGGCCACTGAGAAAAGCTGACACCAAATACATAAGTAGGCATCAAGGTACCCACCTCTTTACAGACGCCTCACATGAGTTCATTTTAATCCCTTTCCTTACTTTGGGTGCACACTCTCTCATCCGTTCCTCCAGAACAATCTTTGGGAAGCCTCCCCACTGTGGTTATCATGGTGTTATAGTCGTGATACGATGTTCTTTGTCTCCGCCACTCGTGGTGATCTGCCCAACGCATGAGGCATCTCGGGTGGAGACCTCCCAGGGAGCAATTGACTTGGAGTTCCAAGACCTGGTCTTTGTCCCAGCTGCGCTGCCTAATACAGAAATACTCCTGGGAAATCCATATGATTGCCCCCTGCCTATTTCTTCATCTGAGACAGAGAAGGTATTTTTCTTGCCTCTTTTGAGGATCCAATGAGACACCACGCACACAAATGCCCAATCCCCTTTCATTTGGCAATGGACCCATGAGTGTTTACTGACACACATTTCAATCAGAGAAGAAAAAGGCCACTTTTATTTCTCCTCATGGGTTCCCACAGAGCTCAAGGGAACATATATTACAAAAGCCAGGGCCTACTGGAATTGCTCACACCCACAGACCCCTCCAGTCTTCCTAGGCTCTCCTCCTTGTAGCTGAAGCCAGCCCACATTCTGGAGCCCTTAGGGCTTGGAGGTATGGGGCCCTCATTCAACCCCAGGGCTAGCAGGGCCCTTCCTGTGCCTCTTTACACAAAGAAAACCTCTGCTGAGCTGACCCCAGCCTCCATTCCCCCAGATCCTGTCTTCAAAACAGACCTCAAAAATAAGCAACATTCCCTTCCTCCACCTGCTGCCTTACCTTCAGCACAGATGCACAGAACAGAGATACCAGAACATTTAACCCCATGAAGATCAGACCTGGGGGCTGCCCTACCCATAAGTGACCATGCAAGAACTTTGTTCCAGGGACTGTTTCCCAGATGGAAATCCAGGACTCCTGGCTTTAGCAGCTCCGTAGAGCCCTGAGCAGGTAACCGAATCTCTCTGACTCACCATACTCACCCACTGCATCACCGGGCGCTTTGTGAATCCAGTGTGGCCATGTCCAGGGAAGCACTTTGCAAATGATGGAGTGCCGTGCAAACAACAGGTGCCCTAGAGATGTGCCCTGTCCCACTTCAGGACTTGACAAGACATCACAATTTTTAACTGAAAATTTCCTTTCACACTGAAATACAGATTTTCAAAAAAAGAAAATGGCAGATTCAAGGGCCTACCACACCAAGGACTTTCCTGTCAGGGTTTACTCCCAAGCCCCATCCTTACAGCACAACCATGTTCTCAGTCACCCATGAAACAAATATTTATTGACTACTGTTAAGGTCCAGGCACCGTGCCGGGCATTATAGATTGGGCAACAAACAACCACAAAAGACAAAATCTTTGTTCTAATGTTCCAAGGGGAAGAGAGAAGGAACAAACATATCCAATATGTTTGTTTATGATGATGCAGGAAAGACTCGCCTTTAAAAACCAAATGTCTTAAAAACCAAAGCGAGGTTGGGAGGTGCTATTTTATTCTATTTTTAAGATTTTATTTTTTTTGAGAGAGAGAGCACATGCACAAGCAGGGGGAATTGCAGGGCGAGAGGGAGAAGCAGACTCCCCACTGAGCAGGGAGCCCAATGTGGGGCTCAATCCCAGGACCCTGGGATCATGACCTGAGCCAAAGACAGACACTTAGCCAACTGAGCCACCCCGGTGCCCCAGGAGGTGCTATTTTAAATAAGGCGATCTGGAAGGCCTTCTCTGAGGTGACAGTTGAGCAGAGACTTGACTGGAGTGAGGCAATGAGCCACAGGCATATGTGGGGGACGGGTGTGCAGGCACAGGGGAGAGCCAAGTCCCCCTGAACACAGCAGAGGGAGCCAGCAGGACAACAGGGACAGATCAGAGACCCTGTAGCTCACCGGAAAGACTCTGAATTTCATTCTGAGTAAAGTAAGATGCCATCAGAAGGTTCCAAGTGGAGTGCTGGCACCATTGTGACACATGCAATTTCATTTCCCAATTACTCTTGCTAGTGTACAATCAATTTTTGCATGTTGCCCATATATCCTATGACTTTGCTAAATTCACCCATTTTTTTTTATTAAGTTCAATTAGCTAACATGGATGGAACTGGAGGGTACTATACTAAGTGAAATAAGTCAAGCTAAATTCACTTATTAGTTAAGATTATTTGGAATTCTGCCTTCTGCAAACAAAGATAATGTCCCTTCTTCCTCTCCAACCCTTACAGCTTTTCTTTCTTTCTGCTGCCTGATTACACGGACTGGGACTTCCTGTCCTGTGCTGTTCAGAGTGGAGCACGCAGACTTCCTTGCTTTGCTCCTGATCGAGGCGGAGAGCATTCAATGTTTCAGTTTAGAATGATTTCAGCTGTGGGTTTTTGAAAGCTGTCCTTTAACACATGGTGCAATTTTCCTTTTATTCTGAGTTTGCTGAGAATTTCTTTTCTTTTTTTTTTTTTTAAGATTTTATTTATTTGACAGAGATAGAGACAGCCAGTGAGAGAGGGAACACAAGCAGGGGGAGTGGGAGAGGAAGAAGCAGGCTCATAGCAGAGGAGCCTGACGTGGGGCTCGATCCCATAACACCGGGATCATGCCCTGAGCCGAAGGCAGATGCTTAACTACTGTGCCACCCAGGCGCCCCTGCTGAGAATTTCTGATCATAAATAGGCTGTCAGTTATGTCACGTGCTTTTTTCTGCACCTACTGCACAAATCATATAATTTTCCTTCTTTATTCAATTAATGTGGTATATCATATTCATTGAGGTTTCACATGTTAAACCAACCTTGCATTCCTGCGGACCACCACTTAGTCATGAGGTATCATTATTGTTGTATTCAATATGCTAGCGTTTGTTATTTTTGGGAGAAATATTGGTCTGTAACTTCTTTTTCATTTTTTTGATCACGGTTATCCTGGCCTCAAGAAATTATTTGGAAAATGTTTCTTTGCTAATATTGGCAATTTGGTTTCCTCTCCTTTTTCCTTCATTAGTCTCCTTGGGGGTTTATCAATTTTATTCATCTTTTTAAGAGCCAACTTCTGTTTTTATTGATTATTCCCTATGGCATGTCTGTGTTTTTTCATTTCCCCTCCTCTAATCTTTTGTCACACATCTTACTGTTACATATATTATACACTCCTAAATAAATTGCTTCTATTTTGCTTTAAACCATCAATTGTCTTTTAAAGAACATTTAAAATGAGAAAAATGAATTCTTTTGTTTTTACAACATATTTCCCTTTTATGGCACTTTTTATTCCTACATATGGATCCATATTCTATCTGGTGGCATTTCCCTTCAGGCTGAAGACCTTCCTTTAATGGTCATTATTCTGCAAGTCTGTAGAGAACAGCTTCTCTCAACTTTTGTCAATCTGAAAATGTCTTTGTTTCACATTTATTTTTGAAAGATGTCTTTTTTTCAGAACATTAAAGATGATGTCCTACTGTCTTCTGCTTTGCATTGTTTTGATAAGAAGTTGCCTATATCCTTACTTTTATTCCCTTATATGTAATATATCTTCTTTCTTCTAGCTGCTTTAGAATTTTATTTTTCTCTTTTGTTTTCAGAAGTTTAATTCTGGTGTGCCTAGGTGTGGTTTTCTCTGAGTCTACCCTGCTCGGGATTCCTTGAAATTTGGGAACCTGTAGATGTAAATTTTTTTCCTATCAAATTTGAGGAAATTTCCTCAAATAGTTCTCTGCTCTATTCTTATAGAATTCCAACTATACACATGTTAGACTACGTGATATTATCTCTCACATGTCATTGAGGCTCTGTTAATTTTTTTCAATTTTTTTTTTCACTCCGTGCTTCAGTTTGAATTGTTTATATTGATCTGTTTTCAAGTTCATGGATATTTTCTTCTATAGTGCCCAAACTGCTATTAGGTCCATCCAATCCAGTTTTTCATTTGGATACTGTATTTTTCAGTTCTGGAATTTCTATTTGGCTGTTTTTTAAATTTCCATGTCTCTACTGAAATTCCTATCTGCTTGCTCATTATGCTTGAATGGGCTTATATCTATTGACCTTTTCCCTCTTTGATATCATTCACACTGCCCTGCACGTCTAGTGATTTTTTTTATCATATGCTGGATACTGCAAATAATACTTTTTTTAAATAGTGTTGAGTTTTATTCTGCCAGACAGTTGTCTAGCATATCATCTGACCCTAACAGGGCTTCCTTTTAGGTTTGCTACAGTGGGTTTAGTGTGGTCCTTAGTCCAGGCTAGAGTAGCCCCACTCCTAAGGTGTGGCCTTTTTGTGGCCTCGGGCAAAAGATCAAGGTGTTCATTAGGTCTCCCTACTCTGGCAGGTTCTAAGGCTACCCCTCCCAGCACTGTGTGACTTCCAAAATCTCTGCTCATCTCACTACCCAGCCCCCAGGTGTTGTTCTCTGCTGAGCCTCAAGGAGTCTTGCCCTGTGTGAACACAGATTAGTATTAGGTGAGAGTCTAGGGGACCACTTAGAAGATTTCTGAAGTCTTTGCTCTGCTCAGAACTTTCCTCTCCAAAACCTGCTCCCCAAATTCCAGCTGCCTCAGCGCCCCAAAATTCTGATTCCTGTTTCCTCTGATCAGCTCTGTGCTGGCGTCCACCTCCCTGGGCCTTGGGTGCAGAGGCACTCCCCCACAGAAAGCCAGGATGAACAGGGAGCTTGCCTCTGCTTGCATCGCAGACTGGCGGTGAGTGATATTCCAGTCTTAAAAACAGTTGCTTCCTATATTTTGTCCAGTGTCATAATGGTTTAGGGAAGGAGAATAAATCCAATATTTATTACTCCGTCATGGCTGAAATCAGAAGTCTGATTGTATTCTAAAAGGTGACTCTGGCTGCTGTGTGGAAGAGGCTGTAAAACAAATTACCTACCAGGAGAGACTACATAAAAAGGACTGACGATGAAGTTTTTCTTGAAGCAGAAAACGCAAATGCCTTGACAGTGACTAAACACCTGTGCAAATCTGGCAAGGCATCAGGAGTCAACTGCGTCCCTGCAGATAAACCCATGGGAACATGAGGCCAGCTCTCACCTCTAACACCAGATACAGACCTGCAGTTTTGAAGGCTGGAGAGGGACCATGCATCCCTCTCATAGTCTTTCTGGGCAAGCACAGCCACAGCTGTAGCAGGAGCTGGCTGTCCCCTAAGCTCCTTCTCTGTTCAAAGCTGACTGGCCAAAGTCCACTAGACTGGCCATCTCACCTGTAAGACCAGCCACGAGGGCGGAGAAACCCAAAAGTATGGCCTGGAGAGCTCTGAAGTCACCCTCAAGTATCAGGTTTCTTCTAGATAATTCCAAATCCTCAGCTGCGGGGCAGGAATGGGTCACATGCTCTCTCTCTCTCCTACAATTGCAGGACCAAGTTAATCCTCCAACAAAAGTTATCTTCCTAGTAAATGCCTGGTCGTGGCACTGGAAAATAGGGGTATGGGTAGGGGAGAGGCCAGTAGTCCTTCCCGGCCACCCAGCTAGAGGATTCCACGGCTTCTCCCATCCAAAGTCTGTGGATGGCTTATCAACCAAAAGTTTAAATGTGAACAGAAAGATTTTATCAACCCAAATAAAAACTCAAACTCAAACTCGCTCTATCACTGTGGATGTCTATCAGTCAGATAAATAGCTGAAAGAGCCGTCCCCTCCCTTCCCTGGTACAGGCTGCCACTTGCCCTGGACAACAAACCGAGGCTCAGGTTTCCAAGGTGCCTTAAGGATCCAGTGACCTCCCCCGCGCCCCCCCCCCCCCCCCCCCCCCCCGCCTACGGCACTACCTCCAACAAAGAAGGAACAGAATTCTGAAGCATTCGCAATCTATGAAAAGCCAAAGTCCTTAAGAAGGGGACCACACCTCACCATTTCCACTAAATGCCCCCTTATACAGAAATTAATTTCATTTACACCTCACCAATTTTCTCGGTGGGTCTGAATCCCTATTCTCTTTTGTACAACTAGCCAGAATCGTCTTAAAGGTTCAGAGGTCAACACAGTAAAAGCCCACGACTTGTCTCCCCCGACTGTATGTTTAAAGGCTTAATATGAACTCGAAGTGTAGAGACTGTATGAATGTGTCCTGATTTTCAGCCTCATACGGTGAATCAGCATTTGCAAAGGCCTGGTCACTCAAAGAGGCCTGGGAGGAGTCTCTAGTGAAGACTGAGAAGAGACTGGCAGAGAGCTGTCAGGTAATTTCTGTGGAAGGCCTCTGAGCACACCATGAAACTCATATTTTCCAGTGCCCCAGACAGCAGTAGCAGATTCTTAAATTTCCCTGATGATATTTGCATTAGATTCCCTGTGCTTCTTAAGGGATACTTATTTGTTCATAAAATTATTTGGTTCAATTTTCTTCTGATTTCCATCTAACAGCTGTGCCATGTAATTGCTGTAACTTACAAGAAGAAGTAGACAGGTATGGAAAAGTCCCTATGAAATGTCTGAGAAAACAGTCATGATTATTGGATAAAGGACACCAGAGGACGCTCAGAATGTTTCCATGTAATCTGGACCCAAAGCAACTGTCATCAAACTCAAGTTCATGAAAACTGCAAAAGCAAACGAAATGAGCTGTCAGGCTGCGCGGCAGGAGCAAACACAGGCCATGCAAAATGGAATTTCCTCCCTCCCACACATTGCTGCTGCTGACCTGCTCAGGCCATTGAAATCTGATGCCCAAGCTGAGGCTGACCGGCCTCCCAGGGGAGCAGGGCCCTGGCACGGAACCCTCCATCTGGTTGCACACCCCAAGCCACCTGGCCAGCAGCTACTTTTCCCTGGTTCCCTTTCGGCCACAAGAATCCTGTTCCTGTGCCACCCTGAAATCTCAAGGAGCCTGTCCCCAGATCCTACGCCCATCAGCAGGCCTGGCAAAGGGCCAGCAAAAGGGCTGAGGGAGGACCACACGAAAGGAACAGGTAGCTGGGCTCTGGCAGCTTTCTTAAAGGGGTAATTAATTTTTCTTTTCTTTTCTTTTTTTTTCTTTTCTTTCTTCCTGTTGTTTTTTTAAAAGATTTATTTATTTATTTATTTATTTATTTATTTATTTATTTATTTATTTATTTATGGGGGGGGCGGGCAGATGGGGGCGGAGAGAGAGAGAGGGAAAAAAAACCTAGAGCAGACTCTCTGCTGAGAGTGGAGCCCGACACAGGGCTCAATCTCACAACTGAGATCATGACCTGAGCCAAAATCAAGAGTCAGGCGCTTAACTGAGGTGCCCCAAACCTGTTGCTTCATCCTGAAGGGGGAAACTGCTGCATGTTGTACGGATCTCAACCGGCCAGCTTCGCAAAACACCGAGCAGTCTTCCTCGTTGGCTCCTTTCTCCCCGACGTCACACTTGGGGGAATTCTATTCCCTGCCCCCCTGCCTGGCAAGGCCTCCCACCCTGGCTCCACCCTCTCCTCCTTCAGGGGGCAGATTTCAGGGACCTCTCACCAAGGGGGCCATGGGCCAGACCCAAGCTCAGGCAGGAAAGCCCACATGCCTTTTGAGAACACGGTCTGTGCATCTTCTCTGAAAATGTCCTCTCTTCCTTATTTCCTAAACGATTGCTCTGTGGACCCCTCACAGCTGGAATCAGCTCTGGCTCGCGATGAAAACCGTTGCCCCCAACAAGGAGCCTCCAAGCTGAGCGGGTCCTACATGCAGCCCGTGCTAGGGTGTGGGCTTCAGAGCACACCAGGCCTGGGTCTGTTTCCACGGGTGGCCCCGGCAAGGGCATGTTGCCTTTTCTACAAAGTGGAGCTAGTACCTGCACCTTCTCTCGGGGGCTAGCGGGGGGATTCAATATGGTGATACAGATCAACCAGTCAGCCAAGTTTGCACACAACTACCTCTTAGTGAAGGGGGCAGCTCAGGACTCAGGTTCCAACGAGCTTGGCACAAAGAATCAGAACAATCTAAGAAAACTTCTATTTTTCAAGAAAGGTTGAGCAGTTGTCCTCAAACCCAGGTGGCTGTCAGGAAGTGGAGTCTCCAGCTAAGCTCCCAGGCCTGAGGCGTCTCACTGTTAAGAGTAGCTGTTACACAAGTATCATACCGATGTTGCCGGCCAAGAATTATAAACCTTGACCGGGATTTTCTTTTTTAATTCTTCCCCAAATAATTCTTTCCAACATTCAACCTACTGCAAATTACTTCACTCTTCTTGGCTTCAGTGTTCATATTCGGAAAATACAGAAGTTGTCCAATCTCTGGATCAATTCTTGCTCCAAGATCCCCCAGTTTGAGGCTCACCAATGGGGTCGTGACACCCAGGGTTCTTGAGCGTGGCCTGGTGGGACAGCCTGGTGGGACAGTGCTAGGCAGCAGGCGAGCAGCAGGGCCCTGGGCAAGATGCTGAACTGAGAGGCCAGACAGCCTCTATGCCTGTCATTCTGCCCCTAACGCAGGCACATCCTTTCTACTGTCTGGGCCTCAGGTACCTTGTCCTTCAAAGGGGCACATTACTCTGGCCCTGCCCACCTCACAGTTGATGTGGGGCCCAAACAAGACTGCAGGGTACACGCTGTGCCTTGAAAAAACCAGATGGCTCTAACAACAGGAAAGTTTCTTCGGACTTGTGGGACCCTTTGCACAAATGTGCCCAGGGACTGGCCCCCGGTACCAGCAGAGGGCACATCGTGAGGGTCTCAGAGGGTCTCTGTGTGGAGAGCACTGGATCAGGGACTAAAGGGACAAAGCTGACAGAAGGGTGGTCCCTGCTCCCAGACCGTCACAGCTGGGGATGTCCCCCTTCATGTGCTAGGTCTAGGTGTGGCCCAACACACCCCTTCTGAGATCCTACATCCCATGCTGAAGAGGACGGCCTGCTCACAACTGGTGTCAGTGCCAGGGCAAGAAGGGAAGGCACCTGCAGGAATGGGAGTACTGATCCTCTGCGGGACAGGACTCTGGTGGCCGGCTCTCTATGCTCAGAGCCAGCCCCGGCCTCCTGAGCACACACGCAGGTGATCACGGGTAGGCCTGGGCTCTAAGGCAGAATTCACCTGCTGAGTTTCAAAGCTGAAGCTGAAGACCTGAAAACCTTCGGATGCTTTGTTTTCTTCCCCCAATTGTTCTACTCCCACGGTTAAACCCGCGGCAACCCCAAGCACACCAGTCACTCAGCTTGCGTGCGTTTCACATGGCAATGGGAAAACCACAGCGGTCACATCAGCTACCCAGACTGCATACCGGAATCTTTGAAAATGTTTTTTCTAGAACAATGCTGACATACATGTGATTAAATATTTCACTGTTCCACCTAGCTGATTCATTTGGTGGCAACACAAGTGCCAGGCCCCTCCCCACTCCTGGGAAGCATGAAGCCTGCCCTTGTGTTTTGCACTAACGAGCAGCAGCAGTGGTATTGCTGCCCTGTTGTCTCCAGTGACAACCACTGGCATCCTGGGCAACACACCAATGCCACAGGTTGGAGAGAGCAGGCAAAAGGGGCAAGGGAAAACAAAGCATTTTGCAATCTATTAAAATGCCCATGCTAACCACTCCCTCCCTGTGAACAGAAAGGCAGCTTGCAAAGAGTAGAAGAACGCCAGACAGGGGAAGAGGCTGTGCTGTCTAGTGGTGGATCAGCTTAGGTTCAGTTCGGCTCTGCCTGCCTCGGTGATTGATGGGCAGGTAAAGGCACCGAGCTGCCAGAACGTGAGCAGCCAGCATGGTGATGCCCACACCTGTCCGCCACTCACTCCCGGGGAAGCGACCTGGCCGTGCTCTCCCTGCACCCACATTTGTCTCAGGTGTGCCGCGGCCACACCAGCTGCGGCTGCACGGGTCTGCTGCTCTGACCCACTGCTCATCTACAGTGGGGTGTGTTACAGCGCCCTGGGGCCAGTGCTGGCTCCTGAGAGCCAACCCCCATGCAGCTCAGGACTGCTGCCTCTGGGCCCCCCGCCTGGCACAGCCACCTCCTCCCTGCTGCAACCCCGCTGAAACACAGCTGAGCTAATTCTGGGCTCCCTGCCACCCGCACAAGCCCACGCTGCACATGTTCTGACTCATTTCTGAGGCTCCCAGAAGCAGGGGCCAGGAGAAAGGCTGCAAGGTACCCAGCGGGCACCCCATCAGTCCAGCGCCAGGGTCTTCAGGCCTGCCAGTGGCACCCAGAGGCGGATCTGAGACCCCTAACCACCTCAACCCCACCACACTGATAGGAGACGAGCCCAAATTTTAAATTCCATGAATATCTTGAGATTCATATACTCATAGCCGTAGACTCATAGTACACATAGCAGGGAGTTAAAATCTCGAGTTAAAAATTAAACCTGTGCTACTCTTACCACCAGGACCCATTTTGGCACATGGAAATTTCTCACCCTATTAAAGCTCTCAAACATAAAAAGCATGAGATCAGAAAAGAAAGAATATTTACATCTAGCAGCTCAGTTCTACCTAATTCAAAAACCATTTACTGAACACCTATTATGTGTTATGCTTCCATGTGTTTCCAGAACCTAAGGCACAGTGTCCACCCTCAAGAAATCTCAGTCTGTGGGGGAAGAAGACAGTCGTTTCTACAGTCTGTTTATAATGGGGGTTGGTATAGAGTGACAGAGGGGAAGCGACAGGGAACAGTCACTTCTGCCCAGGAGGTGAGGGAGGAGAAAGAGTGACCCGTGGCCAGGCCTCTGGGCGGACCCAGTGGGCAGCTCGTGGGCAGCAAGGGCACAGGTCTGACGTCTGGAGAACAGGGAGTATAGAGGTGGCAACCTTCGGGCAGTGAGGGGAGGGGCAAGTATCAGAAGTGGTTACGCGGCCAGATGCCAAGCCCCTTTGTAAAGACAGCCCCTCCCAGCAAAAGGCAGGTCTGGGCATCGAAGGTGTCAGGGAAAATGTGGACTTCAGGAGCAGAAAGACCCTCCCAATGCATGCAGCGGGGCAAGTAATTCACATGCTCTGAGCCTCACAATTATCAGAATAAACAATCAGAACAAAAGCTACCTTGCAGGGCTGTTCTGAGGATTAAATAAGCTATGGAGAAGCCCCTGGCAAAGCTTCTGGCCCATGGCCAGTGATCCTGCAGTGACCCAGTAAGACATGATGGGGAGAAAACACAGTTTAGCTGGCAGTCAAACCCCAGCTCCACTATTAAGAACCGGTACAACCTGGGGAAGATTACTTAATACCTCCGAGCCCCAGCCTCTCAACAAGAGCGGGAATAACGTGTGTCCTGTTAACAGGCTTAAACATTCTCTCTGTATGGCAAGCTTTTCTGATCATTCTGCTGTTCCCCATGACCCACTGGCCAGTGTGGGGCTGGCACACAGGCCACACTCGTGGTCAGGAGCCAGGACTCAAAGTCAAGCACAGGCTGGAGGGAGCACGCATGAGCTAAAGAGCCTGAGTAACTGTGTTTCTGGAATTCCTCTACGGAACCTTCCACTTCAGAAGTCGGTCACCTCCCCCTGCCTCCTCCAGCACCACATGGCAACCTAACCAGTTCAAAGCAGCATGGAAATTTACTCAAGGTGGCCTCTGAACCTCCACCCTAAGGCAGGAAGCGCCACGGCGCCAGGTTTCCAGGGGGAAGGTTCCCCTCTCTACACAGGGCACCCACGCACACACGGACCCCACTGGTATAATAAACATGCAGAAGAGGCACACCTGGGCAGCTTCAGACACAAGGAAGGGCCCCCTGTGAAACCTAGCAGGGTCCTGGCCACCCTGATGCAAAGGGCGGCCCCCGACCCGCCGCCGTGCTGGCGAGCTCACGCACGGGCTCCCTGAGTGTCCGGCCCCACAGAGCGCCTGCATGGGCAGCTGGGCGGGCGGCCTCACCACGTGCTGCTAGCCACAGCGACACACATAGCCATGGGAGCCCGCGGGAGCTTCCCCGAAAAGCGGCCCCTACGCTGCGCCAGGCTTGGGTTACAGAGGCTGGCTCCTGCCACCGCCGCCCACGGTGGCTCTAAGATTACACGAGCTGGACATCGTCCAGGCAAACCTACTGTTTGTTTTCATCCTCTTTGAAGGAGACTTAAAAAAAAAATAGGAGTCCCAGTTGGGGAGAGGGGAGCCCTGCCCCCGCCCCCTCCTCCTCCTTCTGGGGAGCAGGCCTAGCTCACAAACATGATTTTTTTGCTGGCAGGGGACCTGGGCCCTCACCACCAACGGGCCCCTGCAGTCTCCAAACAGGAGGGTCCCGTGCGAGGAGGCAGCGGTGGCTTTGGGTGCAGGCGCCCATCAATCAGCACCCCTCCAGGGAGAGCCAGCCACCCATCCTCCTGCTTCTGTTTTTGACAGTCTCATCCCTGGAATCTAAGACCCCTGAGAGAGAAGGAAGGGAAGGATGACGTGACTCCCAGCCCCCCGTGCTGTTTCCAGAGAGGGGCCCCAGCCCCTTGAGACAATGCCTGGCAGTCTGCAGGTGTGCAGTGGGCAAAGGGGTGCAGTCCAGAGCAGGAGACCCAGGTACCTGGGCATCAGCTCCCTGGTCAGTCATGGGTCTCCTCCAGTATGCGTGGTTTTGGTGAAGGAGTTGGCATGGGGCCCTCGGGGTAGAGAAATAATGGAGGGAGGGAAGTCAGCAGGATGGGAGTGTCCATTTCCTGGCCTGGCCCAGGGACTGGGTCTAACCCCTACTCAGAATGATAAAGAAAAAAAAAAGACATCATATAACAGACCTTAGGAGACTTGGGCCCAGGGACAAGCAGGTATACAGTGTGTGGGAGAGGGGCTGCCCCTTCCTGTCCCCTTTCTGCATGGAAACAGGGGTAGCTAAGTCCTTCCTTTGGGACTAGGAGAGCAGAATGTCACAGTGGACTGGGTTCTGAGCATACTGAAGGCCCCTTCTGGGACCCCCAGTGATGACAACAACAAACGGGGGCAAGATTGTGCCAATGCCTGTCCCTCTGCTCACAGGGACCAGCGATGCCTGAGAATGACCCTCCTGAGACCTCAGGAGTCTGGAGTCCTGAAGGAACTAAGTAGTTTTGTGCTAAACCAAGAGATAGGGAGACTTCATGAAAATCACCTGAAAGCAGAGGGAAGAGGGCCTTCAGCTTTGTTCAAGGGAAGGGCAGGAGCTGCAGGGAGATGGGGCAGGGGCTGCACTGGGCAGGTGAAGAGGGGGCTGCTGGGGCAGGGGGAGAGTGGTGTCAGCTGAGGGGGGCTGGGCAGGCAGACTGGTCATCAATGGGCAGCACAACCAGGATCCACACTCGATGCAAATTTGTGACAAGGGTCAAGCTCCTTCAACAAAGCTTTCTCTGACTCTAGGACTGAGGTGAAGCACAAAGGCAGGTCTTCAAAAGGTCTGCTAACCAGCACTTTGTCTCCTTAGAACCAAAACCAGACTCCGACCATATACAGCACAAGTGTTCAAAGGCTTGGCCAAGCCTTCGTTTGGCAAATGATACCATGTGGCCCCTCTGGGTTTACCAGATTGCTGCCTAATAGTCACTGTGTCAGGCCTGGAAAACTGCCCCAAACTTCTAGAGAGGGATGGACAGCAGGAACCCCAACTTCCATGACACTGGCCAATCTCAGGATACACTTAGAAAAATGGGGATTTTCCTAACTATAAATGTAATTCATGGGGCTGTAAAAAACCCACAGTATCCACACAAAGGAACACTACTTAGCAATGAAAAGGACTAAATCACGAATACCCACAACTACCACGGATGAACTACAAAATAATAACAGGCTCGCAGAAGCCAGACAAAGAGAGTACATACTGCAAGATTCCACGGACATAAACTTCTAGGGGATGCATATGGAATAACAGTGACAGAGAGTGGATCAGTGGTTGCCTTGCAGGGATGGAGGGAGGGGATTATGAAAGGCGTGATGGGTATGTTGTGGGGGTGATGGGTATCCATTATCTTGACGGTGGGTGTCGGTTTCGAGGATGGGCACACAGGTCAAAACTTACAGATTGTGTACTTAAATGTGTGCAGGTTATGTGTCAATTAGATCTTAATAAAGCTGTTTTTTAAAAAAGGCATTCATACTGATTATAAGAAAAAATACAGAAAAATATTAAATCTCCCGTAATTCTATCAGAGCTGACCAGAAACAACATTTCAATAGTTTCCTTCATTTCCTCTATACACAGACATAAATAATATACGGATTTGTTTTTATGTACAAGGCAATCTCTTTTTTTTAGAAAGTTTTATGTCCCGAATTTTTTTTTTCATTTTAAAATGATACATCCTGAATGTTTTTTGTTTGGTTTTAAACGTCAATCCCTCAGGCACACTGAGACGAGGAGGCAGGAACAAGGAGGTCCCTGGGGAAGCGAAGAGCAGCAAGGAAAGGGGTGGAGCCCCACAGCGAGCCTGTCTTGAGGGGCCGGGTGGATGTGGGACAGGCCGCAGGGCACGGGTCCCTTACCCTGAGTGACAGCCTGCCTGAGCCTCTGGGAGTGTCCCCTCAAACCCCCTTGTGCTCTAGATCAAGCCGAAATGACAGTGTCACATAGCCAGTACCTGTTCCATCAAAATTTGCCGAAGGGGATCTAAAACGATGTGACGACCTGCCTATTCGCCTAACACCTCTCCCATCTGCACTCTGGCCCCTGGCTCTTTCCCTCCGGTCCTCCTCTCCCTTCACCTCCCTTCCAGCTCTGGCCGCTATCCTTCCTGCCTTCTTCATTTAGCCTTAGTTAAACATCCTGAGAAACGCTCTCAAGGGCTCGACCGCACTCCAGCATGAGAATGACTCATTCCCCTTATTGGATGTTTAAATTGCTTCCAAATTTTCATCTTTATAAATAACATTGTGAGGAACATCCTTGCATAGAAACTTTTTGACTGCAGATTTCATTGTTTCCTTGGGAAAAATTCCTAAAAGCAGAATCACCAGGATAAAGGAATGAATTCTTTTACGGGTTCTGGGACATTCTGCCAAAGCTGCCTGGCAGACGGCTCTTACCTTCCCCTCCTAAAGGCACAGGGGAGTCCTTGCCACACATGTCTGTCCACTTGCGCTGAGCACCACCATCCACAAAAACAATACACGCCAAACGCTTGCTAATTTGATAGCAAAAATTAGTATCTAATTTTAACATGCACCTATTTGATTACTCTAAGATTGTCCTTTTTCACACTTACTGCCATTTAAAATGAATTCATAGCGGGGCACCTGGGTGGCTCAGTCGGTTGTTGGCGTCCGACTCTTGATTTCAGCTCAGGTCATGATCTCAGGGTCCTGAGATCAAGCCCTGCTCAGCAGGAGTCTGCTTCTCTCCCTCTTCCTCTGCCCCTCCCCCTCATCACTGTGTGCACTTGAGCTCTCTCTCTCTCTCTCTAAATCTTAAAAAAAACCAACAAATTCATATCCTTCACCCACTTTCCTACTGGCAAGTTCATTCATAATAAGACTTCTTCATATCAATTATTAGATTTGTTTACATAAGACAGTATGTGTCATACACACTGCAGGGTTTTTTTTTCTTAGTTTATCAGCTGACTTTTGATTTTGTTTTTGGGCTTCTTCTCTTGGCATACTTGAGTTTTTATTCCCCCAGATGAACAAACGAAACAACTGTAGAGTTGTGGTTTCTGCCTCTGGTGTCATGTATAGAAAGATCTTTTTCATCAGATAATTTCTCAAATAAAGTGAATTTAATAATTTCATTTATAAATTTAACATATTTTGGGGAGTATATTTTGAGGTTTGATGAGTGAGGGACCTGATGGTTTCCCACGTGGTTAAATATCAACTAAATCTGTTAACTTCTATTTTCCAGACTTTCTAGTCTGTTCCATGGGTATGTTTTTCTATTACTATCTCAATATCAAAATGTTTAAATTATGACAAATTTATAATATTTTAGTATCTGGTGCATTATCCACCCAGATTCTGCCTGGGATCTGTGTTAAATCCATAATTTGGGAACAACTTAAATACGTAAGCTCTTGCTCCCTCCCTTCCAGAATCACGCTAAACATTCGTATTTGTACAATTGCCCTTTTGTGTCTCCAGCGCCATGTTATCGTGTTCCGCAGGCAGGTTCTACACGTTTCCTACTAAGCGCCCTTCCTAAGTATCCGCCTTTGATTCTGTCACAAGTGGAAGAGCTTCCCCATCACTTCTCCTGCCTGGCTCATGGGCGGAGAGGCTGCACTGCACACACTTCCGCGTGGAGGCCCTGTCCCTGCGACTTCCCCCAAGCCAAGCACGGCTGGTTTCAAAGCCCTTACTGAGTGGTCACCCCTGCAGGGCCCCAGGGCCATGACCAACAAAGGGGGCCAGCCTTTCCTGCAGGGAGCCCGCCTTCCCAGTTCAGCTGCAACCCTACTTCTACAAACTCCTCTGCCCGCTTCAGCCCTGCACACCATCCATGTCCTGTCGCATCAGACACAGCTCGTCCGGCACGTGCCTCAGCCCTCCTCCCTCCACCCCCTGTGCCTCCCTGACTGTCGAAGTGGCATTCACCCCTCTGATCCATCAGGTGCTGCCTCCATAATTGAACTCCTGGATCCCCGCAGGGGGTGCAATATATGGAGTAACCCCTATTTCAGTCTACTTTATGATGAGAGCTATTCACACGTCTGTGTGCTATCAGGTGATGCCACGAAGGCCCGACCCACATCTAAGTTCTCCAGCCTCAAATCACAGTGCCGTGCACATGGCTGCAACAAACGCGTGTGGACAAACTAGATGAAGGAAACTGGAAATGTGGGTGTGCAGCAGCCGCTCGTCCCTGCTCATTCCTCAAGCCAAAAGGAAGGAGTACTCCAGGAAGACAGGGAGGCTCACGGGGATGAGGACAAAGGAGTGCCTGTGCCTTTTCAGAGGCGATGGGACACAGGCCAGCCCAGGCTTGCACTCTTGGACTCTCCCCAAACAAGGTCTCAGGCTCCTCCCTCCCTCAAGAAGGTGGGAGCCTCCGTCTTGGAAATCAAATCTGCCAAAACATAGCCCAGACACGCTCCGGTGAAGGCCAAAGGCCTCAACCCCGGCCACACAGAAGATTCACCTGTAAAGCTTGTTAAACACAAACTACGGTCCCACCCAGACCTCCTGAGTCAGCCTGGTAGGTGAGGCTGGGGCAGCCACAAGTGGTGCTGGTACCAGGCCAAGGCACGGCCCAGGGAAGCGCACTTCCATCTCCGGGGCCTGCCCTGAACGAGGCAAAGTAGACAAGCAAAGGAGAAGGAAACCAACATTTGACAATGCCCACAGGCGAGGCACTGGGCTAGAAAGGCACTTGACATGAATTAGCTCATTCCCTCAGCAAACCTGTATGAGTTATTGCCCCAACTTATAGATGAGGAAACATGTTCAAAGGCGTAGAACCAAAAAAAAAAAAAAAAAAAAAACCACCACCACCAACAACAAAAAACCCATATTTGAGAAATCCAACCTTTTCGGGTTTAGCTAATATTCTGAAGGTCCTAAAATTCCCTAGCATCTATCACACATCTGTGAGAGATACTTAAGCCTGAGTACCCAAGCACCTGGGTGTAAAACCAAGGGCTGTTTGCCTTCAATGAACAGGTTGTGGCCAAGGTGGAGACAGTCTTTCCAGGGTCCCTGCTTTCCTCCGTCCCAGTCTGCAGCCGTGCATTGCTGAGCCAGCCCACTGAGTGGTCCTTTCCTACCCTAGGTCATCCCCACCTGTGTGACTCTGCTCAGGCAGTTCCCTGGGTCAGGAGGTCCCTCTGTCACGCTTGCTGCCCAGGCCAGTCACTCCACCACCCAGGGCCACATTATGACTTTTTTGGGCTTTTGGCACTTTTGCCTATACAGGCCCTCTCCTCTATTAAAGAAAAATTAAAAAGTATATGTTACAATCGCATCAGCATAAAGATGACTATATACTAAAATATCTTGTTGAACCTAAAGTTCATGTTTCCCTTCTGATTTTAAAAGAAATTAAAACTTTTAAAAGAAATTAAAACCCTAAAACTATTATGGACCCTCAGCATCATGCCTCCCATATCTACTGGGCCAGTCAGCCCCATCCTACCATGAGCCCAGTGGGGTTCCCTGGAAACGCCCCATGGAAGACCCAGCTCAAGCCTGGCCAGTGTCTCCATAACCCTGACCCCACACGCCCTGCCCCAGTGGAATCCTCTGCCCTCACCTGTCACACCCGCTGCACTTATACAGATATATCTGGACTACTGTACGGGCTGTGAGCTCCACAGGGGCCTTGGTAAGTGTGTAATGAAGGAACACTGAATAGAATAAACAGACGTGAACTTTGACCAGATGAAATGAGAAGTTTGTTTGAGAGACTTCTGTCTGATTTTCTTGTGGCTGTGTATTTCATATTCAAACTAGCTCAACACCTAGCTATCTCTCACAGGTGAATAGGAGGCCAAGGCACCCTTCACGACTGAGTTACTGAGGGACAGACATGGCCACAAGAGACCCAGAGCCTTCTGCTGGGGTCCAGGTGAAAGAGGAGGGTCTGAGGTGCCTCATGGTCCCTATGTGGCTAAGACAACTTGTATATTTCTAATACTAAAGCTATATTGGGCTGTGACACCTCAAACCCTTTGGAAGTAGTGCAGTGGCCAATGCTTGGGATTGTTTTTAATGCCTGTGAGCTAAGGAAAAAGTGAATCCGGAATTAGAAAAAACTAAGCAATAATTAATCACTGGAAATTTGGTGTTATTTAGCCTGCTACATCTTTTACATTTATCTTCATGTTTGGTTACCTCTTTCAGACCATATTCTCTTAATTTATATATTCTTTTCAATTAAAGTATCTTTATCCTAAAAAGAAAACATTTGGGAGGAGAAAACTACGCTCGATCTCACTGCTGGGGTGAAGCCTCATCCATTGCAAAAGCATCCTGATCCCAGGCACCCCCTGGTGGAACATACTGAAATTGCAAGCAAAGTACCCGCCAGGAAAAAGCAAACTGCAAAAGGGCACATCCACTTTTTTATTTTAAAGGCTACAAATATGCAATCTCTAAACATATATCCTTAGTTCTTTGCATGTGAATTCCTGATCTACAAGCATTATCTGGAAAGGGCACCAATATTATGTCACATACATACACAGGTCATTTTTCTTTTCAATACTTGTAGAGGTGATTAATGGAGAGTTACCTAGATGAGCTTCAAAATTCATAGTGTATTCTTGTTTCCATATATTTCCCTCATTGATGGCTCATGAAAATATAGTTACTGACATGTGAAAGGTTTCCCAAATTGTTCGATGTTACAAAGAGACCCTCCTTCTCAGAACGACGAGGCACTCTGTCTTCAGGGGAGAACCTACAGCCTTTATGAAACCAAACACCATGGCAGGCCATTCTGGACCTTGCTCATTGGTGTGAGTTCAGATGGGAATTCCAGCTTGGTTGGCAGTAAGGGGCTTAAACCATAACTTTGTACAAAAGACTCTGTGTCCATCAGAAGAGCAAGGAACTGGTAGAAAATCAACATGATGTCGCAACGGAAGTGTTTACTCGGGAATGGGGGAGAAACAAGAACAGATGACGTTTGGGAAGTACTTGCTCCTGCAGCTAATCATGCCGGTACGTGGTGAACAGTTCACAACAGGATGGCCCCATGGAGCCAAAAGACTCAGGACACAGCCCCCTAGGTCTCCTCGGATGGGGACAAGCACATCACTTTCACCTCCCTGAGCTTTCGTTTCCTCACCTCCAAACGGGAACCATCATTTCTACTTTTAACGGTCTTCCCAGAATTAGTGGGATAATACATTCCTTAAGTGCATAATACTACCTGCAATATAGTACGTGCTCAGCCAATGGTGGCTCCAATCCAGTCTCCCTCACTGTCCCTCTTCAGTTTTTATTCTCACAGGTGGTAATGATGTGAAATGTTGGGGTTCAGAGAAAGAATTCTTGAGACATCTCCAGTGCAAAAACGGTGGTTTTATTAAAGCATGGGGACAGGACCTGTGGGCAGAAAGGGCCGCGCTGGGGTTGTGTATACTTTCAAGTTGGGAGGGGGTTAGGGATAGCATTAAGTCTCTAAGGAATTTGGAAGCGACCTTGAAGGGCTAGCTGTTGTTAGGAAAAGGCCATTTATTACTGTCCAGTAAACCTTTAGTCATGAGACCCTTCAGATGTGTATCATGGGCCATATACTTGGGGAATGATTACTAACATATATCTTGGGGGTGGAGGGGTCGAGGTAAAGAAAGTTTCCAAAGGGATTTTCATATATTAAAGTAGACTTGCAGGATCCTGGAGGTCAGGCTAACGTCAAGCTAAGGTTGCTTTTGCCACTAGCAAAGTATTAACATCGAGGCAGTTGAGTTCCTGCAGGAGGTCACCCTGCCTGTTTCAAGGACTTGTCAATGGGCTGGCTGCAAGTTGTAAGGAAGTTTAATTTTTTTCTGTATTTCTTTGGCCTTTGCTCTCCACAGCAATGGCAGCCATTTAGCTTTCATTCCTTCAGGTGAGCATGGGGCTAACTATGTGCTTACTGTGGGCAAGGCACGTTACTGACACTAGCAGTCCAGCCAGTCCACACAACATGCCTCTGAGGTGGGTACTAGTCCTTTCCCCATGTTCCAGATGGGGAACGGAGGCACTGAGAGACCACACGGCTGGAGAATGGGAGAGTCAGGCTTTGTCAGCCCCCAATAACAAGGACTTATTCTAACTAGAAATGTATTAATTAAAAAGGGCCTAATTATAATAAAATGTCATTTCTAACTCACTCTTATCCACGGGTGTCAGCATATCTGCCATTTCCTCATAACTATCACCTTTGCTTCTCCCAACAAACCTGGGAGTCATGTATCTCAGTCTCCCAGTGTGCAAAGGAGGAAAGTGAACCCAAGGCTGTCCTCAAGGTCACCCAAACAGCCAGGGACCTGCCAGGATGTGGTCAGCCCAGCCTCCAGTCCTGCCCTTCCACCTGCCACCTCCACCTGCGACCTTCCCCTCCTCTCCTTTCCTGCAAAAGCTGCTGCAGGCTGGCCAGGAGAGGCAGGAGGGATGAAGGGCCTCCACGCAGACTCCAGTTGTGGGTGGAAAGTCAGGGAGGCGGACTCAGGGGGAAGGTGACCAGCAAATAAGGAGCCCCTCCCATGCCCCAGGCCCTGTGCATACCCACGGGAATAATATGGCAAGAGTGTTCACTCAGTAAGTAAAACCCTGTGGGTGTTATAAAGACACTTCCCAGCCACTGCCAAGTTAACAGTTCAAGACAGGTTAAAAACAAGGCAACACAAGGACACTGGATTCAAATTCCTGCTCCACTGTGTATGACTGGCGATTTAGGTAAGTCCCATAACCTCTCTGGGCCTCAGTTTGCTCCTCTGTATAATGGGCATAAGAAGAGTGAGGGGTGAAGCAACCATGATAGCACCTCTAGCTAACAGCAATAAAGCCAACAACCACACAGTGCTTGTGCAAGCAGAGGGGTAAGTGCCTGGGTTGTTTTCAAGGGGAAATCATCTCCTGAGAGAAACCGGTGGGGGAGTGAAGCTGGGTTCACAGCTCTTTCACGCACTAGCTGAGGGACCTTGGCCAAGTTACCTCACTTCTCTGGGCCCTAGTTTCCTTATTTATAAGAGGCACACAGTGACCGTAAGGCTTCAGTGAGAGAAGGTGAAATACCCAAAATGGCGCCTGGCGTTCAACAGGTAGTCAATACAGTGACTGGCTCTGACATCACCGGCTCTCTGGGCTGGAAAGAGACTCTTCTAATCACACCCATACTCACACTTCATTACTTTAAAGCACAAGATCGGTGGTGAGCGGAGGGGCGTGTGGGATTATGCAACAAGCAGCCTGGCTCATCCAGTGTTTATACGCCGCACACACACACAAAACGCAGAGTCTCATTTTATACGGTTGGAAGGCCTGAAAGAAAAACATCTGTTGCTGGTAGAATTATTATTCCAGTTTACTTCATAATATTCAATCAGGGCACACCCTCCGAAATTGAAGAAAGAGAAATAGCAATACATATAAGTTAAGTCCTATTTTTAATTCCTAGAAGGAAGGTGCTGTAGAAATCCGAGGTGAATCACTTAGAATATATTGAATCACTATTACATTCTCCTTTTTAAAAGATATGGATTTCTTTGATGGGTTTCTAAAACATGACCTGCTGGGCCCTGCATGGACTGTCACATCCCACCTTGAGTTAGAGGGTGGGCTCTTCTCTCCTCACCCCCAGCATCCACCTTGGAGCTTCCAGTTAGGGGCCACCAGGTTGCTTTAAATAGTCCCTCTCTGAAGGGGAAACAGTTACTGTAAGCGGGAGAGGGCCCATTTAGGGCCAGAAAGGTGCGCGCCATCGGTCACCAGAACACCCCGGACCACCAATGGGCTCAGAGTTGCTGAAGACAGAGTCTTTCCTGGAACCAGGCCTCAGCAATGCTTTTCTTGAACAACTGAAAATACAGTAATCCACTCAGAGGGGGACCTTGCACTATACAAACACCTGAATTCATAGTAATTATGCAAAAAAACCTGTTTAAAGAGGCAAGGAGAAATACAGTTCAACAACTGACTGCTAATCAATTATGGTTCATGAAAGAAAAAAAAAAACCTGGCTCTTAACTTAGCAGCATGTTAACTCGTGCTTCCTCTCCATGCCTACTAACCGAGGGCTGTTCAGCACGAACATGACACCACCAAGAGAGGAGCAGAGAGAGAAAAGGTCTCCCGCGCAGAGAGGAAACAAGCAGACAACCCACACCTTTCCTACTGAGGCAGGTCCCTGGGGACCCGATTCTCAACTACATGGTCTATAGACGAGGCAAGTGTGCAGGAACTATTTGTATGTGGCTTCACGCTGGTTTGCCACCTATTTTGAACAAAGCTCAGGCTGGGGAAGTTTCTAATCTGGTTTCTGAGAGAAAGCAGGAAGGGGGCTGGGGATCATGTCCACGGGGACTGAAACGAAAACCTGACCCATGAAAGATTCTGGGCCTTCTCTGAGAGCAGAATGACTGATTCTGTGAGACAGGGGCCAGGCCCACCGTGCCTGTGGCTACATGCTGTGAATCTCACCTCTGCCTGCATCAAATACAACATTAAAAAACAAATAAAGGCTGAGATGCCATTCATACCCCCGGCTTGTGCACTGCCTGCTGGAGGCTAGAAAACCAAGGACCATACTTCCTAGCCTCCCTTCTTGCCAGGCTCCCCACACCAAGGAGTTTCCTGTGCATCTCTGCTAACAGACACTGCCGCCATGGAGGCACCAGGTTTTTCCATGGCAGGGGGGTGTGGACGTCCCAGAGCCTCCTCCCCAGCGTCATGGATGTCCACTGAGCAGAAGGAGGGACCCTCCGTGGAACAGGTCTGGGATGGGAGGCAGCAGCGCCCAGCTGGCCAGCTCTGCAGTGTGGCTTGGGGCGGGGGGGGGGGGGGGGGTCACTCCTGCCAGTCTGACCAAGGGCCAAACTTCCAACAATTCTGTCAGCCCTGAATTTCCTGCATTAAATCTTCTTCTGCCTAAACTAACTAGAGCAAATCCTGAATAACACAGTTGCTGAAGACACTATTGACCAAGATGCAAGAAATCTCCTCCGAAAAATAAACACATAAACCTTTGGTGTGAAAAATCATTCCAGGCAGGCATATCAGAGGAGACAGGTACATACACAGGAAATCTACTTACGAGCTAGTACTTGGAAGGAACCAACCAGACAAACGTGCAAAAGAGCATGGACAAGACTGTTCACCGTCCTGCTGTTACTAAGAGGCAAGAGGCTGAAAATAACCTAAGCAAACGTCCATCCCACAGAGGACTTGGAGAAATAAGCTGGGCCTACCCACACGATGGGAGTTCCTCACAGCCACGCAAACGATGCGAAGGAAGACTATCTAATGATGTGAGAAAGGGACTCAACACACGCCACTAGCTCTGAAAAGGCAGCACAAGACAACATAGACATTACTTCTCTGCATTAAATATGTACTTTTGTACACACACACACTCGCATATTCAGTCTAGCCCAGACAGAAGTTCGGGAGGGTATGTGCCCAAATCTATCACGACGCCCACTGCCGTCCCACGCCCGGGTTCACTGGGTGCCGGAGACGGTGTGCTGGGCAGCACCTGGCCTCATGCCGCCTGAGGGAGCCGCCAGGGAGCAGCCTGACTGTGACGAGCCAAATCACAAGTCGGGTTGGCACTCCCGCCAGCTGGCAGGCCTGCTCCGCGCCAAGTCCGCTGCCTTCTGGGCCTTCCCTGCTTGCTGGCCTGGCCAAGTCCTGTCTGCAGTCGTCCCTTCACCACCTAGCGATGCCCCTGCGATGCCCCAGGACCCACGAAACACCCCAGCGATTTCAGTTCTAAGCGTCGTACCAGGGAAGCCTCGCTTACTTGAGCACCTCAACTGCGAGAACCATCTTTGCTCAGGAAGGCCACGAGGGAGACAAGATGACACTGGCCGAGCCTCAGAAAACAGTGACTCAGATCTGCAAAATGTTTTGTGTTTGTACTTGAAGAGCCCCCCTGAGCCAGACAGCACACTGGAAATGCTACTACACGGTGATCTGGCTTCCGACACAGCATGCGGCTGACACCCAGCAACCACCAAACATGCGTGACCACTTCGGATCCTGTGCAGACAGTCCCAGTTCGCAGAGAGTGAGTCACCACCAGGTGAGGTGGCCTGACCGAGGGATTCAGACGTCAAGCGCATGGGTCTGACCCACCAACGGACCCCGTCCTCCTCCTCGCTTCCATGAGCAGAGTTCGCGCTTGCGGCTTCCAAGTCATAAATCCTTCACGCAGAGAAGACCCACGAAAAAGTTCTCGCTACCACTTCTTGGGGGGAGGGGGAAAGACAAGATAAGTAATTAAGGTATTAAAGCAAGATGACAGAACGAGCCTCAGGATGAGGAGTGTGGTATTAAACCCAGGTGGGAAGAGCAGGAGCTGAGAGGCGCGGAGCTTCGGAGCAGCTCGCTGCATGGCCCACGTCAGCTGCAGACCAGGAAGGAGAAGTCAAGACACCCAGCTCTGTACTGGTCCTGGGGACAAGAGTGGCCCCATGCCTAGTGCTCCTGTCCCTGCACCTGCTGGGGGCAGATGTTGTGCCTGGCCACACAACTGCAACCAAGCAACAAGAGCTAACCTGCCCGAGGCTCAGAGCAGCACGTACAGCCTCACCGATGGGCATCCTCCCATGGGCACTTCTCTCCTGAGGAGCCAAGGGCAGAAACCAGCCCTGAGCAGGCAGTTCGGTGTCGGTCTGCAAACCCGAAGTGAGTATGAGCAAGCCCTTTGAGCCTATACAGACCTCCACCTGGCCCCAGAGGTCCCCGCACACCTCAGACTCACCCGTCTCAATGGGACAATGGCTTCACAGAAATATAGTCAACCTGGAGCCTGATTTTAAGAGACTAAGTTAGTGTTATGTATATTGTTTGATAATATTTAATTCTAAAGAAAAGACAGCAAAGGGGTTGGATGGCTGACTTGTAAGATATGTTTAGTACAGATGAAACTCATTAAGGAGAGCACATGTGTATTAAACATAGATAGAAAGGTGTGGAAGGACAAGAGATACCTAATATTCATGAGGCACTAAATATACCCAAGGCAGCTGGGCAGTAAATATTCATGATACACTAAATGTTCAAAAGGTACTAAATATTCATGATAATTCATATGCATGAGACTAAATATAGAAGACGAACCTAATATTGGTTGCAGTTTGGTTACCCATTGGTGACACCCATTCTGATCCTCTAACCCAGGGCCGCTCATCAGGCTCACTGGGGAGCCACAGAGGTGACAGGGCAGAATTGTCCCCATGTCACACCACTGGAACAAGTGTGTGCGTGTGTGAGACTGGCCCAGGGCACCTCCTGTTCGTGGCCCTGCCGCTAGTACCCGAACTCTGCTCCGTGTAGCCACACGTTAGCAGGGACACTAATGCTGCCGAGAGAGGTGGAGCACGTGAATGTGGTGTAGCCCGGACTCACGTGCTGCCGGTCTTCCACCTCCTCGCACCTCTCCTATCCCTGCTACCTTCGCCGTCTCCTCCCCTTACTTCTCGCTGTGTGCTTCCCACAGGCCGGCTACCACGAGCTCTGCTCAGGAGCACTCTGCAGCAGATTTGCTCATTTTCCTTAAACGCCATCAGCTCTCAGATGCAGAAGGACCCTTTATTGCTTCCGGATACTTACTAGGGGGTGCTGACTAGGAATTATAATAAGTGCCCTTTCACCTTCTAAAAAAACAATGGAAGAATAATAGTCATAAATACTTTATGAAACACTTCTTCTGCTGATACGGTACCTCAAGTGATGTGTATGTGTGTGTGTGTGTGTGTGTGTGAATCACCCCCCACCCCACTCTATGGAGTGCCTGAGGTTGCAGGGACTCTACGTGGCACAGCTGAGACCAGAGCCCTGACTGCCTCCTTGTCTGGACCACCTGCTTTAAGAAAGCAAAACACCTCTGACATTTTCATATCCCACATTCAGGATGGCTGTTCTGAGAGCAGTTTCTTAGAAAACTCACACACCAAGGTTAATGCTTCTATTGCCTCCCACAGACATGAGAATTTGGGGTTACAAACCATGGAGAGACTGATGTATGGTCCTCAGAGGTGAGGCCAAGTATTCTGGAAGTTCTCAAACTTCATACATTTACAAATCAGCCTCACCCACCAGGGCCAGGAAGAGGCCTGAGCAAATAGCTTTCTACTCCTCACCTTTCAAAAGGATCTTTTGTAATTTGTTTTCATAGATACCTTAATCATAAAAAAATTCTTGAGAGTGCTTCCTCCCAGGAATGTGCTCAGAACAGGGCAAGTATCTGCATGGAGTCAGGGGCTGACACCAGTGAGGAGGGACCCCTGGCTGCGTGGTTACACTTGTCTCACTATGTCCTGTCAATTAGCCACTAAAGTCCCATGGCATCTTCTGGTTCATGACCCACTGAGCGTAGAATTATAGGTGACAGCACGTTAAAGCAATACAAAGAATTCTCAGGTAATTCCTCAGAATTACAAATGGGTCTCAAGGACCACTGACCTGACCTAAAAGTTTAAAATTATTTTCCAGATACAAATATCTATAGAAGAAAACAGGGTTAGATGAAAACTCCTCCGATTTCCATTGTGTAGGAAAAACACAAGGAAGTTAGAACGCTGCCCTTTCCTGTTCTACCTGCAGATGACAGTAACTGTCCAGTGTTTACAGGTACCTAGACAACGAAAAGGATAAGCATGATACCAGGAAGGGTCAAGCCACGAGAGGGTCCTGAAAGGCCACCCCTGGGAAGGCTTTCTGTCTCTAGGCACTCAAGAACCCCTTCTCATGGAAAGTTATCTTTCATCTCACATCCATGTGGCTAAGTCTTTTTTTTTTTTTTTAAGATTTTATTTATTTGAGAGACAAAAAGAGCACAAATGGGGTGAGGGGCAGAGGGAGAAGCAGGCTTCCTGCTGAGCAGGGAGCCCAATGCGGAGCCTGATCTGGGGACTCCAGGATCACGATCTGAGCTAAAGGCAGACGCTTAACTGACGGAGCCACCCAGGCGCCCCATGTGTGGCCAAGTCTTAATGTTACTTAAAGTCACCTCCTCCAAGAAGCCTTCCCTGACCACTTCACCTTCCACTGAACGTGAACAAAACCCAGAGCTTAGCTTTACAGCTTTAGGCTTCCTACAGGCTAATCTTATTCTCCAAATAATTCCTAAGCACCCTGAAGAAGTGACTAATTGTGACTTGGATTTTTCTGTATTTCTCCTATGCTTTTAGTAAATGCCAAGTACATGGTAGATCATTCTGATGATGAAGAAACAGCAGCATAAATAGGGGTGATAGTCTGAAAGACATTAATCCACATGAAACTGGTTTACTGGGCTGGACTCAGTAATGTGCAAGCAGAAAGCTAGTCTCTTCTCCCACCCACCACCAAAGCTTCAAAGCTGCTCTTTCCCCATTTCCTCCCAGCTTGTGACTGGCATCTCCAGTGGGTCCTGCAGCTTTTACATATTAAGAAGTCCAGTGCGTATAACCCAGGTCAGCCAGCCAAAAAGATGGAGAAAGGGGAGAGGAAGGGAACCTCTTTCCTATTTTCCCAGTTTGTTCCTCCCTCTTTCCCACACCCACCAGGATGCATCTGATTTTTCCCGGGGAGCAGGGGTTGAGGATAATACAAAAAGATGTGAAAAAGATGTTTGAATTCCCTTTGCATATCAAGAGGAGAGCTTGGAAGGGTTGATCCTAAAGCTTTATTCTAAGTCATAATGCACAGAGGACAGAAGGTATGACCTAAGGAAGACCTGCCCCACAAGTTAAAATAATTAATTAATTAAAAAAAAAAAAAAGCTCTTGGGGCACCTGGCTGGCCCTATCAGTGGTGAAGCATGTAATTCTTGACCTCGGGGTGGTAAGTTTGAGGCCCACATTGTCTGTAGAGATTACTTGAAAATAAAATCTTTTTTTTTTTTTTAAGATTTTATTTATTTATTTGACAGAGAGAGCGAGACAGCCAGCGAGAGAGGGAACACAAGCAGGGGGAGTGGGAGAGGAAGAAGCAGGCTCCCAGCAGAGGAGCCCGATGTGGGGCTCAATCCCAGAACGCCGGGATCACGCCCTGAGCTGAAGGCAGACGCCTAATGACTGAGCCACCCAGGCACCCTTTGAAAATAAAATCTTAAAAAAAAAAAAAAAAAAAAGCTCTTCTGGTACTGAGAAAAGAGGAACCTGGAGGGACTGAGTCCCCCGCCCCTGTGCACCTTGCCTTGAGGAGAAGGGATGGTAAGGGAAGAAAAATCCCTTGCAGGTTGAGGGGAACACAGAAAGCATGGGAAGTTTTCATCCTGCTTCCTACTGGGAACACTGGGGACTGCTTGGTACAGCGAAAATGGAAGCCTAGCACAGTGCCACCCAACCCAGGCAGGTTCTCAGGTGCCCAGGAGAGACCTAGAAGAGACCTGGAGTGTGCAGAGCTCAAGGCCAGATGCAGGAGCCAGGTCCCAGCTATGGCTTACCCTGGTGAAACCCAACTGGACCATACTCAGCGGAAACAGGGAAAGGAGGCTCAGTCGTGGTGAGGGGAAACTCGCCAGAGGACAGCAAGAGGTCACTCTCCAACACACCCTGATATGACTACAACCTTCTCCTGGTGCCCAGAGACCACCTGTGGGGAGCAGGGGCCCCCAAGGGTAACCCAGAGAGATTCAGACACTGACTCTCAAGGGACCAAGCTGCTTTAGGCTAGATAGTGACTGAGGTAATACTACTTGACTTGGGCTCAGGAAAATCACAATCATGAACGGGGACTAAATATACCAAAAGGGAACCAAAGTCGTTTTGTTTGGAGTAGCAAAATTAGGTCCACTTATAAAACGTTTTGCATACGATGACTTGTGGCTGGTGAACTTTGCGGCTCCCAAAGAAACCCTCTGAGCAGGAAACATCTCTACTTTGGTTGAACTGCTTCTGAAGGGTCTTCATGCAAGACAAGCAGAATTTAAGAGTGTCTGTGTATGACAAGGCACAAGGCTAACCTCCAGAGGCAAAGCAGGCTGTCGCAAGCTTGCAAGGCGAATCCAGGACCCCCAAGCCTTCACAGAAAACTTACCCTCCAGGAGGGCCAGGGCCTTCTCACACATTCTCTCATTTAACCCTGCCAGCATCCCTGCGAGCCAGCTATTAGTACTCCCACTTTGCTGAACGGCAAACTGAGACTCCAGGATTCGGTGACGAGCTCAAGATGACCAGGCGGAGGGGCAATGTGAATAGGACAGCCAGCGTCTCACAGGCCCCACGTGCCTAGTCCCACGCAACAGCCAGATGCTATGCGCCACCTGGGCAACAGCCATGGAGGGCCAGCTATTTTATTTTATAAATGAGGAAACGGATGCTTACAGAGGTTAAGAAACTGGACTCACAAAGCAAGTCTAGAGCTAGAGTGAGGCAAGTGAGGCAGGCACCTCGGGCACAATATTTAAGGGGATACTGAAAAACTCCCTAAGACGAACACTTAATGCAATGTTTTAAAACATCAAAATAAACACAGAATCCACATTGTACTAAATATCACAATTTTAAGTAAAGATGGGATTCTTATCAGTGATTTTTCCTTTTGCCTCAGGCTCCAACATGGCTCAGCACGGCACTGGGGCAGAGCCAGGAAACCAGCCACCTCAACCCTTCTCCACCAGCCCCCAAAGATAGGCATCCCAGACACCACTGCAGGGCCCTCTCCAGATGTTTCCCCTCAGTATTTTATAACCTCAAAGGGCCCTTAGGAGTGACCACCACGCTCCATAATTCCAGGTGGCGGTTGGGGGGGTGAGGGTGGCTGAGTTCAGGTTGAATACCAGAGGTCTAAACAGATTTAGTCCATGGTCCCAAGCCTGTGTTATGTAAATGAAGGAAGCTTGCAGGCTTGAATAAGGAAGTAGGATATTTTAAGATATCAGCTTGAGAAGGTATGGGGTGGGCACTAAAAGGATCACACAGCTGCTTGTCTCCCACTTGATAAATTTCCTGGCTCAAAATTAAGTGTTCAGCAGTGACACGATGCCAGCTGTCAGCCTGTACGTACACAAGTCCAATTCGAACGGTGGCATTTCTTTTTCCTTGCATTTCAAAAGCCAAATGTTAGCTCATTTGAGTAACTACCTATGCTCTGATCACTTGTTAACCTCAAATTAAAGCCCTACCTGATATGAAGCATCTGTTCAAGACCTGTTTAGTTGATTAAAAATTTGAACACTGTGGTGAGCAGTGCATAACGTACAGAACTGTCAAATCACTATGCTGTACACCGGAAACTAATAATAACATTGTATGTCAACTATAATTTTTTAAAAATCACACCCCCCAATTTGAATATGTCTTAGATCAAACCCCAAATCGCTTATTGGTGGCTTGTAATTGAAGCCTAAAACCTATTTACAAATAAACCACTAACTAAAGCATAAGAAAGACAGTGAATTTATCCGCTAATTTCTCCCGCAACGGCCTTCAGAGACAGCAGTCGCAAATACTTCGTATACTAACAATTCAAACCCGGCAAGACCGTCTTCCCTGCTCTCGTATTTTCTTAAAGCTTGAAACTGCTGGGCTTCACCTCACAATTCAAAGTTAAGTCCAGCAAAGTGAGCAAGGGGAAACTTTGGGCACTTGGGTGAGCGGGCTGCCTCACCTCGGCCCGTGTCCGCGCTGCCCCAAGAGGCGGCCGCGGGGATCGCGCCCTCAACCCCCGGTCCGAGAGGCACCTGGGCGGGTGGGCTCTGCCCTGACCGTCCCACACCCGGTCAGACGTCGGGGCGCGACTCGGTCCGCGCCAGCCCCGCCCGGGTCTCCCCACGCCACCGGTCGTCGGCCCACGCACGCTTCGCGGCCAACGCGCTTCGAACCACCCCGGTACCTGGCGCAGGAGCGTGGCCCAGACTCAGCGACGCGCAGAAGGGACACCGTCCTCAGGGTGCGGGGAAGGCTTCTGCCGTGGGCGCGCGCGCGCGGCGGCCCCCGCCCGAAACCACTCCGCCGCCCGCGCGGGAACGCTGAGGCCCGCGGCGCGACGCAGCAGGTGGCCGCTGGCCTCGCCACAGTCCGGGGCCCGGCCGAGAGCGCGGCGCGGGCGCGGGCGCGACCCTCCCGCGGACGGCCCTCAGCCTGCTTTGGCGCGCGCTCCCAGCGCCGGGCGCGCCGGCTCCGCTCGGCTCCTCACGGCTCCTCACGGCTCGGCGGGGGCGGACGCCGCGCCTCTCCGCTCGCCCGCCGCCGCCGCGCGCACCTCCCCCGCGGCGCGCCGCTCCCGCCGCCGCCGCCGTCGCCGCCCTGCAGCCCTGCCGCCCTGCCGCCCTGCCGGCCCAGTCGCGGCCGACAGCTGGTGGAGGAAGACGCCGGCGGGCCCTCGCTGTCCCCGTGCGCCGGGCCAGGACCACTCCCCAGCCCGAGGCTGCTCCCGCCGCCCTGATTCGGCTGGCCGGCTCTGCCGCGCTGTCGGGGCTCCTGGCCGGGCCACCCCTACCTTGGCGAGGCCGGGGTCCCCGGGCGACCCCGACGGGCCTGGAGGACGAGGCGTTCACACCCCGGCGCCCCGGCGCGCCCTCGAGGAGAGGGCTTCGGCCCGACTCCAGCCTCAACCTTCCAGGTCACCAGGGGGCTTCGCGGCCCGACGGCTCGGGGCCTGGGCCGCTCCGGATCCGCCTAGCAAAGCCGGCGGCCCGCGGGCCCGGGGCCGAGGGGAGTGGGCGCAGTGGGTGGGAAGTGTGTATTTGAATAAAAGTAAAAGGGGTGTGTGTGTGTGTGTGTGTGTGTGTGTGTGTGTGTGTGTGTGTGTGTGTTTATAACTGTGTGGGTCCTGAGCGGACCGAGGGGGGTGGGCGCAGTGGGTGGGAAGTGTGCATTTGAATAAAAGTAAAAGGGGTGTGTGTGTGTTTATAACTGTGTGGGTCCCGAGCGTCTCCAGGCTAATTAGGGAAGCTGCCGCCCTGTGTTGAGGTGAATCATTGTTGTGATACCACAAGTGTGGGAAGAAGGGCTGCTGATGACTTCTCAGGCTCGCTGACTCCCCCCTTTTTCTTCTTTTAAAGAGAGGCTGGTCCATTTAAGAAGACCGTCTTAGGAAACTTACTGGCCTCGGGTGGTCGCTCAGCTAATCAACTAGAGAGCCCGCAGGGAAGCCTTAGTCTGCTGATTGCACAGCCCAGGATGCCCCCACCCCAATTGTGTGCCCCAAGAGCTGGAGCTTTTCCGGCAGGGAGGGAAGATGAACGTGAACTGTGTCCCCGCAGAGACAGAGGCCACAACAGCTTACACTCGAGAAACTTTCACGCTCCAGGTAGAAGAGATAAAGCTAATGTCAGAGAGTGTTACCTGACGTGCAAATTATCAGCAACTTCGGCGGTGTTATGTGGGGACCACCCAGAATCTGCAGCACATCCTAGGATGGTGGGTCGATGATTTCTCCCTACAGACAACTGAGGACAGGGAGAAGCCAACGTTTGCATAACTATCTGGAAGGGGCTCTCTCCATCTCTGGCTTTAAGCAGGACCAAAATCCCAAATAGAAGAAACTGAGGCAGGGAAAAAAGGCTGAAGACAGATCCCATTTACTTGAGCATATAAAGAGAAGTTTCCTTTAAAATTTTTAAATATCCCTTTGGCACAAGCTATTCACTTAAAAGCCCCCTTTGATGGTTAAGACCTTTGTAAATCCCTTGCACATGAAAGGAATAAATATATATTGGGAATCAGTCTACAGCCCCCCAAGTTAATAACCTGCATTTGAAATGGACAGGTGACTCATCACTCTGAGACAATGACTTTGTTAGGTGTGTTTCCTCTTTTCAAAGTCCTCAAACTGAACAACTACAAGCAAATCTACACACCCTTCTCTCACCTTGAGCCTCTGCTTCTTGATATTCAAAATCACATTTTTTTGTTCTAACTACTAAATATTTATTGACTCTATAAGTCACCTTTTCACCTACGAATTGTATTTGTTCCAAAATATCTCAAGCCTCTGGCTTTATTTGTGTATGCTGTGGGTGGCTTTTGAAGTTACTGGTGGTTTTGAGAGAACAAAAACCAAAGTTCTTGGTGATTAGCTAAGGCTGAGAAAGAACATGGTGTCAACACCCAAAATAGAAAGTGGTAGGAAACTATGTGAATATGTTAGGAAAATGGGAAATTATCTGGCATCTGGTAGAGCAAGCACCTTCATCCTTTAAAAATGTCCCCCTCCCCCTCCCACCTTCTTGCTGAGTACTCGAGTCCCCAGGGCTCTGCCATGTGGCTCAAGACAGCTCTTTCCCTCCTTAATGCTTCTCGGACCAAACCTTGAAGCTGGGTTGAGAAAAGGCTAAAAGGTTAGCAAGGCTTTGCTAAAGGTTCAAAGGAAACAGAGAACCATGTAGTTCTGGAAGCACACAGACAACCACAAAGCTAAGAGCAGGGGTTTCTTTTTTCCACCCCCACCCCTCCCCAGGGCTCCAGAAAACCCCACAGCTATCCCTGAGAACCTCCCTGATACAGCAAAAGAAAGAGGACTCTGTTATTTCTAAGTATATTGCACCTCATCTGGGAACACATTTTTATCAAATGCCAGGCACTATTCTAAGCCATTTACAATTAATCACTTATTTAAATCATTCAGTCCCCAGAAGAACCCTGAGCTAAGACCAGCCATTACCCCCCATTCTCCAGATGAGGTTCTACTATTATCTCCCTGTTGTGGATGGGGAGACTCGGGCATGGAAATGGCAAGGAATGTGTGCACGGTCATGCAGGAAGTAGTGGCAGAACCCCCAGTCTGCACACTCGGCACTGAACAGGCTGCCTTTCTAAAAGTGGCAACTAATTCCGCAAACTCAAAACTGCCTTTCAGCTTAGAAAAGAAAGGAGAAGTAGCCCTTCCCACACTCAGGAAGAGGAATCCTTTGGGGTATCAGAAAACAAGAGTATTTAAGTCTAGTGTTTTCATCCCAGGATTCTGCTCTTGGGTCCTCATAAGACACACAAACTGCCTGTCCTTCTTTGGTTTCCAAAAATAGGCCCCATAGGCACAGGCATCCCTACCCAGCTAGAGAATTAAAGTGAAGGATCAGTCAGGAACCATCTAGGAAAAAACGATGCCATCTTTCTTATGCCCAGGTGAGCCTTGGTGACAGAGGTCAGATTGAACAGCCTCACAGTCAGAGGCCACATGAAGGACTGTCCCCATAGGTTGGCTATCCACAGCATCCAAATCCCAGCCACTGTCCCTCCCAACCTCCTCCAGTAATATGAATGACCATGTCATTTCCCTCTTTCAAAACCCTTCCGTTGGTTTCCACGAAATTAGGAGAAAATACAAATCCCTTAAGGGGGCCTGATCTGTTCCTTGCCTATCTCTTTCATGGGCTTCCTTTCAGTACCACCATCCACTCACTGCACACCAAACTGGCCTTCTTCCAGTTACTAAACACCCCAACTTCTTTCCTACCCTGGTGCCCCTGCCTGAGCAGCCCCCTCTCCTGGAATACTTACTTTGTTTCTGCCCTTCGCCTTAGCCTCACCTGACTTCACCTTGCTAACTCCCTCTTATCCTTCAGATTTTAGCTTAAATGTCACTTCCTTTGGTCTTTTTCTTCCCTAGCCTGTATTTCCCACTTGGACCTCTTCTTTAGAGTTCATATCACACTTTGTAGGGGGTTATTTTTGGTTTCATACTGAATTCCCCCATCAGAGCGTGACTTAAAGAGGGCAGAGTCTGTATCTGTTTTTAGCATGACTGTTGCATATCCAGCACTTAGCAGAGTGCTTCTACAAAGTAGTTGCTTGATAAGTATCTTTTAATCCATCACTCCGACCATGACTTGTCACAACCCTGGATTGCTCGATCTACCTCAAATGTACTGATCTATGGTACCCACTCCCTCTTTCCAACTCTTCCCTACCCTGGTCTTGCTCTCCCAAACTTCTGCTCTTTCACCTTCTAGCGGCCTTCTGCTCTTTGCTCTCTTGTCCTAAGAGTCATCCCTCCATAGCATCTATCCTTCTCAGTCCTGATCCTCATGGACATCACCCCAACTACTCCTCTGCACTCCCAGTGCCTTTATCTCTTGATCCTCCTGCTCTGTCTTCCTGGTTGAAACCCCACCTCTTCACTGTGCTTCTCTCTTCCTACAGCCAGGCCTTTCATGCTGCCAAGGAAAAGCACAGAACCTTGCAGACCAAAGCCACAAAAATTTACAGTCTCCAGACTTACTTGGGCCTTACTACCTTTAAACATTCTCTGAAAAACAAGTGAGACAATACATACAATAAGAAGGAAGGAAAGATTCCAACCCCAGAGGAATCACTGTTGCCATTTGATTGTTTTTCCTTCCAGTTTTTCTTTTATAAAAAAGGCAACGGAGTTAGCCTGCAAATTCAAATGTCTTTTACATAGTTGAGATGAAGCCAAATACATAATTTGAGTCCTGATTTTTTCAACTACACTATAATACAAGTATCTTCCATGTGATAACCAAGTCTCCATAAACATAAATCTTAATAACTGGCTAATAGTCCATTCTGTGGATATATCAATTGATTTTACCATTTGCCTACTGCATTGTTTTCAATTTGAAGGTATTCTAAAACATTCTTTGACAAATATCTGTGTACACAATTTGTCTGCATTTGTTAATTATATCCTTAGGAGAGATCCAGAGGAGGAATTCCTGAGTCAGTGGCCATGAATGGGTCTAGGAGGCTGATTGAGTCAGAAGGTAGAAGAAGGCCCAGAGGACACAACTGGACAATACTTTCATTTGTCTCTGGGCAGCTTCTTCCCCCACCCCCCACAGCAACTCATGCGGCGTGTGTTCTCAGTCCCCATCACACTCTTCTGAGCAGATGGGTTTGCTTCCTTCTTCAGAGAAAATTCAAGTTACCAGGAACGAACTCTCTCAATGCCCCCCCCACCCCAACAACACTGATCTCTCTACCAAGATGTAAGATGGTATCTCCCTAACTCTTAAATTTTAGATAAGATTGGCTTGCACCCTCTTCCTCCAAGATTACCACCTACGAAGATGGATCTAATATGTAAATATGATCATGTTACCTATCATTTATGGAGTACCTATTATACATCGTACTATCCTAGTTGCTTTCAATGATTCACATTTGAATTTCTGTTGTGCAATGTGCCCAAGCTCACACTGAGACTAAGTGTCAGCCCCTGACATGACTCCAAAGCTCTTGACTTTTACAGGGTCTTTCTAAGCATTTCCTACATACGGGGCTGAATTTTTTCAAATTTGAAAGGTGGTCTATCATAATCCCATCTTTCATATGAGTCTGGAAATGTGGTGTAGAGATGATAGATTCTCATCTATTGATATTGATGCTTTGTTTTAAGATATTCTATTAACATTTGGGCAGGCGTTAAGCATGTTTGCTTTCTTTTATATTTCCTACTTCCTTGCCTGTTATTTACACGGCATCATCTGTCACCACACATCCAGGCAGGTATGTTTTTGTTCACACAATCAAGCAGCAGTGTGCATTTCAGCTCTAACTAGTGATTAACTCTTTTCAAGACAATTCTAACAGTCATGAGGCTCTGCATTTAGATCACACCTTTATTTCCGTGGTTCTGAATGTTTTCTCATAAATCTTTATGACATTTTATTTTTATATTTTTGGAAAATAGGTAGTAGGTTATAAAGCCAAATAAGCTTATATTTTGACAAGTTCAGGGCATTCTATATTTTCCCTGGTGGGAATGCATTTCCTTAGATACTTTTTTATCCTTTTGTGCCAGTTTATTGATCTGTGTAGGAAAGTATTTCAGGTTTAGTGAGGCAGTAACACTCAATAATTCTGGTTTAGTATTGGCTGGGGCCAGGAAGTCACAGTTTTTAGAAATTTATCACAGATGCTAAGTTTCATGAAATATTATTGTTTCAGGGTGGGCTAAATTTTGATAGTGGTTTTTGTTGTTGTTTGGTTTGGTTTTTGTTTTCTGAGCTATACGGAGCGAAAGGACACACTTCTTACCTGTTGAGCTTGAATTTTTAGTTACATGTCATCACTCCCATGCAACCACTATCCACAATCAAGATCTAGAATGTTCCCAGCATCTCAGAAAGCTTTCTTGTACCTTTTGCAGTCAGTGCACACCCCCCAAGCTAACCACTATTCCAGACTCTATCATCATAGATTAGTGATCTGTACTCGAAGCCTCATAAATAGGCGTATATAGATGACACAGTGTCTCTTTTTGTGTCTGGCTTCTGTTATTCAATGTTATGTCTGTGAGAGTCATCGTCATTGTGTGTGTCAGTCCATCACTTTTCATTGCTGTGTAATATTCCACCACATGGATATATTGCATTTTGCCCTCTCTACTTGGACATTTGGATTGTTGCCAATATTGGGCTATTATGCTAAATCTGCTATGAACATTCCCATACATGTTCGTGATAGGCATAAGCACTGGGTGTTAACCAAGGGTGGAATCCTGGGTCATAGGGCATACACATGTTTAACTTTAGTTAGTACCACCAATGCTCTTCTGTTGTGGTTGGACCGATTTACATTACCATCATTAATGTAAAGTTTCAGTTGCTCAGATCCTTTCAGTACCTCAACAGTGGTATTGTCAGTCTTTTAATTTTAGTCATTCCAGTGGGTGTTGTAGTGATAGCTCATTTTGGTTTTAATATTCATTTCTCTGATACCTAAAGATGAGCATCTTTTCATTGGCCATTTTGATATTCTCTTTTGTGGGGTGCCTATTCATGGCCCTTACTCCTCTATTGAGCTTTTACTTTTATATTGGTAGGAACTCCTTATATAGTCTAGATACAATTTCTGTATTGGAAATGTATGTATATTTGTATATATATGTATTTATATATAAGCATGTGTGTGTGTGTGTGTGCATGTGTGAATAAAGAGAGAGAGAGAGAGAGAACACAAGAATGAGGGAGCACAAATATCCAAATATCTTTAGCTAGTCTGTGGCTTGTATTGCCTTTTCAGCATCAACCTCCTCTCTTCCTACAGCCAGGCCTTTCATGCTGCCAAGGAAAAGCACAGAACCAGCAGACCAAAGCCACAAAAATTTACAGTCTCCAGACTTACTTGGGCCTTACTACCTTTAAACATTCTCTGAAAAACAAGTGAGACAATACATACAATAAGAAGGAAGGAAAGATTCCAACCCCAGAGGAATCACTGTTGCCATTTGATTGTTTTTCCTTCCAGTTTTTCTTTTATAAAAAAGGCAATGGAGTTAGCCTGCAAATTCAAATGTCTTTTACATAGTTGAGATGAAGCCAAATACATAATTTGAGTCCTGATTTTTTCAACTACACTATAATACAAGTATCTTCCATGTGATAACCAAGTCTCCATAAACATAAATCTTAATAACTGGCTAATAGTCCATTCTGTGGATATATCAATTGATTTTACCATTTGCCTACTGCATTGTTTTCAATTTGAAGGTATTCTAAAACATTCTTTGACAAATATCTGTGTACACAATTTGTCTGCATTTGTAATTATATCCTTAGGAGAGATCCAGAGGAGGAATTCCTGAGTCAGTGGCCATGAATGGGTCTAGGAGGCTGATTGAGTCAGAAGGTAGAAGAAGGCCCAGAGGACACAACTGGACAATACTTTCATTTGTCTCTGGGCAGCTTCTTCCCCCACCCCCCACAGCAACTCATGCGGCGTGTGTTCTCAGTCCCCATCACACTCTTCTGAGCAGATGGGTTTGCTTCCTTCTTCAGAGAAAATTCAAGTTATGAGGCATGGAAATAAGTTTGCTAATCAACTGACCTTAAAATAGGGAGAATTTCCTGGATTATTCAGGTGGGTCCAATGTAATCACAGAGGTGCTTAAAAAGGGGAGAGGGAGCATGAGAAGGACTCAAGTCAATATTGCTGATTCTGAAGGTGTAGGGTGGGGACACAAGTCAAGGAAATCGGGCAGACTTTAGAAGCTCAAAAAGGCAAGGAAATGGATTCACAATCCTGCCAACACCTGAATTTTAGCTTAATGAGACACATATCAGAGTTCTGACCTCCAGAATTTTAATTAGTATTGTTTTAAGCCACTAAATTTATGGTAACTTGTTACTGCAACAATAGGAAACTAACACAAAATTTACTTTAGAACTCCCTACTCTCATTGCTGGAAACTCCACTTCTCTATCCCTTCTCACTGGCAGCCTATAGCAGAGGTCCCATTAAACATACCTTGGCTGAATTTCAGCTGAATAACTTTAATATTTTATTTATTCTATTTTTAAGATTTATTTATTTACTTATTTGAGAGAGAGAGAGAGCATGAGCAGGAGGAGCAGAGGGAAAGGGAGAGAGAATCTCAAGCAGACTCTGCACTGAGCATGGAACCCAACGCAGGGCTCAATCCCATGACACTGAGATCACCACCTGAGCCCAAACCAAGAGTTGGATGCTTAACTGACTGCACTATACAGGTTTCCCTAACTTTAATATTTTAAATGGAGGTTATCATTCAGACTCTTAGCTGAGACTCACCTAGGCATTCCCACTTTCTTTTTTGACAAATGCCAAACACTGATAGTCTGAAATTTTGGACCCTCAGGCAGCCATTTAAATACCTTTCAGCACCTTATAGACCTTTCAGGATTGTTCATAACAGTATCTTCTGGTAACTCAAAAACAGTTTCAATTTTCACTTGCCCAAATTTTGTAAGATTTATTTTTAGTTCTTCCCTCTTAAAGTGTATTCATTATGCCATCTAAGAATCACAGCTTTGCTAGTTTTTAACACTAATAATGTTATTTTCCATAAAACTCTTACTCTAACCTAACAAATGTTTGTTTGTCCAAAGGTATCAGCTTCCTGGACTGGGTATGAATCTAAAAGATTATTTTGGAACAATGCCCATAACAGTCCCCATTTTACGTTTATACGGAAGAATATTTTAAATAAGAGACATGAGAACTTTAATTAAGCTTATGAAGAAAAAGTCTAAACCGCTACTTTTCTTTTGGGCAGAGAGATAAAACAAGCATATATCTGATTTATGTGCTGGCCCACATAGCTCCTTTTGCAAATGTGGCTTTAAACCAGCTAATCTTTTAAAAGTCTTTACACTGACTAATTTAGAAGCAAGGAGAACAAATGTGGGAGTATAAATGTAAGGCACTGAATAAGAGTGATAATCTCTGCCAATGAACACACTGCTCTGTTTCTGAGTACCCAATGCAGTTCACGATTTTCATTTAGATGGAGCTTCCTGGAGCTTGTCTTGCCTCCCCAGCACGATGTGCTACGTGACTAAAATCCACATTTGGAAGGTTAGATCTGTCCAGGATCTTACAGCTCCTGTTCCTCAGCCTCGTTGTTTGGGGCACCACATTGGGCAACTAGCCACAGGTTATATATCGATGACTAAGGTACACCTCACACCTGCCTCTAAAAGAGGCTGTATTATGCACCTGCCCACCTCTCACTCATTCTGTAGCTTCCTGAGTCTCTGGTAATTGCCAACAAAATTTTGACAGCTGATCATCTTAGTAGAACAAATTAGCAACATTATTCACTTGATAGATTATAAATAAAAAATAAAATATAAACAAATATAAAAAAGGAAAGGTAGGGTTTTTTTCCAATCACAAAAAGTTGTCACTATTTGGGCAGTTCCTTATTTTTGACAGAGTTATGAACAAAAACATGCTCATAAGGCTGTTGTTTGGTACCCAAAACATATGCTCTCTTCTGGAAACTGCTGGAGCAGCTCCCCCTTGTCTCTATCAGTGAAATGATATGACATTAAGGTGAAAGAACTAAGTGAATGTTTCCATAGCAAATGCTAACACTAAAAATAGTGTTTGGAGTGAAAGTAGGATGAGGAATAATTTCCTCATTGTTTCCATGGAAAAACTGGAAAGTGGCAATGATGTATCCACTGGCTATGCCTATGACGCCTTAGGTAGATTTGAAGACTTCCTTTACAGAAATAGAATGGCGTCTACTGACATGATAACTCTCTAAACAGCTGTTAATCATTTCACTGCTGTCTCTGTGATCTCTTCCCATTTTAAATGTCTATGAACCTGATTTATTTCATGTATATATGGAAGTTTTATTGACTGTAGTTTTATAGAAAAGTTTACTATTCCTGATCCACATTGATTCTATGCAAAATTGCACAGGGGGTGCTGACCCTATGCAAAGTTATGATGTAGGTGAAGCTTGTTTTTGATGCACTTAGAGTCCTCTTGTAGTTCAGAGACTTATTCTGCAGGTGTCCTACATGGTAGGACCAACATGGTAGGAAACGAATCCCTCAAACTGTAAATGACAAGTACTGACATACTATTTTACTGTCTCTATCTTCATTTAATAAGAGTATGTGTAATTTTTTTTAAAATCCTTGGAAGAAAAAGTCCTAGAAAATGCATGCCTATTGGTAAAAAACACAAGATAGGGCATTCAGGGAACGTATGCTGGGGTGCAGGTCTCTGATAACTTCCCACCACAACACCAAGCCCAACTTGCTTTTCCATGAGCCAGTCATACATCAGGCTTTAGTGTCAGACATATGTTGCTATTTAATACTCACAATCCACCTATAAAAGAAATATCTCCATTTCAGGAGTTAGCAAATTCAGAAGGGATTGCCAAAGTTCACATAGCTAGTGATTGGAGAAGTCAGAATTCAGACCCAACCTGGTCTGACTCTAAAGCACTTAGTATGGGGCCTGCCTCTCCTCCTCTCCATTAGAAAGACTTTGAAGAAATTCTGATAACTGGGTTAAGATAATTTGGTGGTTCTGAACTCAAATGCTTGGTAGAAACTTAAATGGATTTCTTTTCAGCCTATGGGGCATAACATTAAAACCAGTCAACTGTGTGAGCTTCATATGGTGAAGCTGACTCCCAAGCTTCTCTGGGATTGTCTGAAGCCTAGGGTTGCCACCCCGTGGTCTCCCATGACTTGTCTTCCTCCTGTGGCCTGAGAACAGATTTAGCTAAACTAACACATTCCTGCTTACTTGTACACAAACGTGCTACGGCTGAGAGAAGATCTGTGATTAACGTCACTAATGAGCTTTTGTGAGCCTCCCAGAAAATGGCTCTGCAGTCCTTCTGGTTAAGCCATGATGCGCAAGTAGCACATCTCAGTAGTCAAAGCTCCAAAGACATCTGAAAGTTGTGACTTTTACATCAACACAGATGACTTTATAGCTCAATTTTAAAAGTAAAAGTTTTTAAAATCTCACCCCGAATTTCTGCCCTTGAGTACAATGGTGTAAGAAGGATCAGACTTAACAACTGAAAAACTGGAACAAAGATATAAAACAATTATGTTCAGACATTTAAATATAGGTAGCACAGGATCTTTGACCACCCTGGCTTCCTACCTTAAAATAATTTCTGGACTGCATAGGCAGAGAGAAAGACTTAGACAGAGGTGTCAGCTTCGCTGGAAAAGGAAATGGAGATTAGAGTTAATGGGGGCTGAAGAAGCTGGAATTTGCACAGCAGAGTTCTGGAAAGGAGAGAGCCATGGGGGGAAGAGCTCAGAAACCTAGTCTCTTCTGAGTACTAGCCTGTACATGCAGAGAGTGAAGCTCCACAAGGCTGAGGCAATCCCAGTTAAAAGCTGAATAATTCCCAGTGCTCACACAGATCAAGGGAATAGGCAAGCTTTGACCAGCCAGAGGGGAGAGTCTTTGGGGATCATACAATTCATTCAGTGAAGAACCCAGAGGTCACCCTTAGTAGTGGGGCTGAACTTTCCCTGGACTAACTATCCGCTAGATATACCCCAGAAGAGAGTTGTGGGTTGACTTGTGTCCCCACCAAAATTTGTATGTTGAAGTCCTCACCACTACATACCTCAGAATGTGACCTTATTTGGAAAAGGGTCATTGCAGATGTAACTAGTTAAGACGAGATCATATTGGAGTAAGGTGAGCCCCAGTCCAATATGACTGGGTGTCCTTATAGAAAGAGGACACGTGAACACAGGCACCACACACACACACACACACACACACACACACACACACACAGAGAGAGAGAGAGAACACCATGTGAATATGAAGGCAGAGATCAGGGTGATGCGTCTACCAACCAAGGAATGCAGCAAACCACCAGAAGCTAAGCAAGAGGCAGGGAATAGTTTCTCACCCACAGCCCTCAGAAGGAACCAGCCTCACTCACATTTGACCTCAGCTGTCTAGCCTCCAAAACTGTGAGCTAATAGATGTAAGTAGTTAAAAACCTCTCATTTCGTGGTACTTTGTTACAGCAGCCCTAGTGAACTAATACATAAAAACTGAAAGCAGGTGAGGAGGTGGCGTAGTCAGCGGGGGATGCTGCGTGCTCACAAGCCTCCACAGGCTCTGACTTGGCTCGTCCAGTTGGTACCTGCACTGCCTCAACCAGATGCTAAACATCAAAAAGCCAAATGACCATTTGATGAATTTGAGGAAAACAGAAACTTAGATCAAATCTCTCTAGGGGAGACATCTGTGAAGGACTGGCAGAAGAAATGTTGGAGTTTTCCATAGAGTTCTTTAAAGACTCTGCAGACAAACTTTACACATTTGAAAACCATGCCTCATTTAGGAATTTTAACTAGATATTCACCCAGTGGTTAAACTAGTGATCAGGAACCTACATGATCAACAGGCCGACCTCCAAAAGCAAGTCTGATTGTCTCCTTCCACTGCGCTCAAATATTATGATTTGACTGGAAAAAACTGGATGTACTCACATGACAGTGTGTCTCTCCATGAACTGCTGGCTAGACAGCAGTTCAATGAATTAATAAGCAAATTAAAATTATCCTCCTTGGTCTGTTCAGGAAAATGTATTAGATGGCCAGCCTATTTTTAAACACTTTAAAAGCTGTAAATCCAAGACTACTGCTTTGTTCTGCAACTGAATTGGTGTCTTATCTTTTCCATTTCCATTTCTGCAGGCAGTTAGACTGTATGTAACAGCTTTTACATTGGATTGAAAGAATATATCATTTTCCATCCTATCCTTGAGTTTTAATTTTTAATATCTGATGAATTATTTTAGATATTTTGTTTGATTTCCTCACACAATATTCCTTATCTTTTATTATATCTACAAATGTGTATATACTTTAAGATAGAAATCTTACAAAAAAGAGAAATAAAAAGAAGGGGAAAGTCTTGGGAGCAATATGAATTGGTTTACTCTTCATACTCAGAAGGACTCACTGCAAAAACTTACATGCAGAATGGCAACCCAACCTTCCTATTCCTTATTAAAATGAGACTCATTAAAGAGTTTAAACCAACAACAATCCCAGGCCCCTTTGAAAGTGTAAGACCGTTTCTGAGCCCTTTATTATTGGAGTGACAGGGGCAGAATGGGAATTCTCAAAAAGATGACCATTTCTCTTGTGACTACCAATGTGTGGCTTGCAGTGGGACAACACAAGGAGACATGTTATGGCTTTCTTCCTGTAATTTTTTTTAACTTAAGATTGGTGTAGAATCAGCTGCAGAAACACAGGGGTTCTGAGAAACAAATACTCAAAAATCTCCCAAGATTCTCCCCCAAAGAAAAGTAGGAGGAAATGCCATCTCCATAGGCTGAGTGGCACAACATAATAAACAAGGTCAAAAAGTATAAGAAGATGCTACCTAAATTGTGAAGGGTAAAATAAATGTAAGTGCTGTTAGTATTAGTAAAAAGAGCTCTGGTCCTAGACTTGGATCAGCCTGAAGTAGCTGTCTATCTGTAGGCAAGTTTCTAAAACTTCCTAAACTTTAATTTTTCTAACAGCAAAATGAAAAGATGGAACCATTTAGAATGTATTTGATTTCACATTCAGACATCCAATGGCAGAAGACTAATAGGCTAGCTTTCATTACTTCTTGGTAGATGAGAGATTGATCTACCATCTTGTTATTTGTTTTCTGTTTATCCCATCTGTTTGTTTGTTAATTGTAGGTGTGTGTATAGAACTTTTAAAAGTGAAAAACACAATATCTGAAATTAAAAATTCACTAAATGGGCTTAACAGAAGATTAAACATTGTAGAAAAATGAATGAATTTGAAGACCTATCTATAGAATTTATCTAAAATAAAGCCAGAGAAATTAGGCTAAAAATAAAATTGAACAGAGACTTAGTGACCTATTATATCAAGTGTTCTAAGATACATATTAGACTTCCGATAGACAGTAGAGAGAAGAAATTTAAAAATATTTGAAGGAAAAATCACTGCAAAATTTCTAAATTTGATAAAGATTATAAACCAAAAGTTGGTTATTTGAAAAGATCAATACAACTGACAAATCTTTAGCCAAACTGGCCAAGAGAAAAGAAGATTCAAATAACTAAAATCAGGATTGAAAAAGGCATCATGATCAACCTTACAGAAAGAAAAAGGATTATAAAGGAATAGTATGAACAACTCTATGCCAACAAACTAAGTGCTTAATGAAAGAAAATTCCTAGATATACACATCCCAACTCTATCTATGAGGTTGGTAATATCCTGAATACCAAATGGTAGTACCAAAAAGATAAATGACAAAAGAAAACTAAAGACCAATATCCCTTATGAATAATGCAAAAATTCTCAATGAAACACTAGTAAAATTATTCCATCAACACATGAAGAGGATTATATGCCATGACTAAGTGGGATTGATCCAAAAATGCAAGGTTGGTTTAACATAGGAAAATCAATCAATGCAATAAATCTATTACTAGAATAAAGAACAAATACCACATAAGCATCTAAATAGATGAAAAATCATTTGACAAAATCCAACACTTTTCAAGATAAAAACTCTCAACAAGCTAAGGATTGAAGGGAACTTCATCAACCTGGTAAAGGGAATCTATTACAAACCTACAGCTAACATATTAAATGATGAAGAGCTAAATGCTTTTTCCCGAAGATCAGGAACAGAACAAAAATATCTACTCTCACCACTTTTACTCAACATTGTACTAGAAGAACTAGCCAGGGAAATTGGCAAGTAAAAGCAATAAAAGATATCCAGATTTGAAAGAAAGAGTAAAACAATCTACATTTGCAGATGACATGATTCTGTAGACAGAAAATCCTAAGAAATTCACTAAAGACTGTTGAAACTAATAAGAAAAAGTTCAGGATAAGTTAAAGTATAGAAAATCCTAAGAAATTCACTAGAAACTATTGAAACTAAAAAGAAAAAGCTTAGGATAGGCCAAAGTATACAAGATCAACATATAAAAGTCTATTTTATTTCCATACTAGGAATAAAATCTCTGAAGTGATATTAAGAAAGCAATCCCTTTTATAATAGTATCAAAAATAATAAAATATATAGAAATAAGTTTAACAAAATAAACCTAAGACTTGTACACTGAAAACTGGAAAATGTTATTGAGACAAATTAATGGAGACCTAAGGGAATGGGAAGATATCCCATGATCATGGATCAGAAGACTTAATATTGTTAATATGGCAGTACTTCCCAAACTGATCTAAAGATTTCATACAATTCTGGTCAGAAACTCAGCTCACTTTTTTTTTCAGCAACTGACAAGTCAACGCTAAAATTCACATGGAAATACAAGAAACCCACAGTGGCCAAAATAATCTTTAAAAAGAACAAAGATGGAGGACTACCATTTCCTAGTTTCAAAAGTTACTGGAAAGCTACAGAAATCAAGACTGTGTTGTACTGGCACAGAATAGACCTATATATTAAGGGAATAGAATTGATAGTACAGAAATAAACACTCATATTTATAGGTAATTGATTTTTTACAATAATGCTAAAGTTGATTTAATGGGGAAAGAATAATCTTTTCAACAAATGTTACTAGAACAATTGGATGTCCACATGCAGAAGAATGAATTTAGGTCCTTTCTTTACATCATATGTGAAAATTAACTCACAGTGGATCACAGACCTAAAATATTAAAGCTAAAACTATAAATCTCTTAGAAGAAAACACAGGAATAAACATTTGTGGCCTTGAGTTAGGCACTGATTTCTTATATATGACACCTGAAGGCACAAGTGATAAAAAAGAAGATATGTTGTAATTCATCAAATCATAACCTTTTGTGTTTTGAAGTATGCCACCAAGAAAGTAAAAAGAGGGATGAACAGTACAAATTTGTTCTTCTTTTAAAATACATTTTAATTCTTCGTACAGAAATCATTGTAGCAGATATCTTTTAACAGATCTGTATGAATGCATATAAAGTATGACAAAATGTTATATAAATAACAGCATAAATGAATTTTCTGGAAGTGTTGGCAGCTAAGCAGCTAGACCAGTTTTTTTTGCCTAAAACTACCTATTCATTTGAGAATTTCATAGCATATCATAGATGTTACCAGAACCTTTGTTCAACAAGCTGACATTAGAGCCACCATAAACTATTTTAAAGACAAAGATAATAAAAAGACAACCAAAGGGACACCTGGGTGGCTCAGCTGGTTAAGTGTCTGCCTTCAGCTCGGATCATGATCCCAGGGTCCTGGGATTAAGCCCCACATCGGGCTCCTTGCTCAGTGGGGAGCCTGCTTCTCTCTCTGCCTCTCCCCTCCTCCTCCTGCTCTCTCTCTCTCTGACAAATAAATAAATAAAATCTTAAAAAAAAAAAGACAACCAAAACATTTGCAAATTGTATATTGATAAGGTACTTGTATGCAGAATATATAAATAACTCTTATAATTCAATAATAATAACAAATAACCCCATTAAAAGTGGGCAAAATATTGAACAGGCATCTCTCTAGAGATATATGAATGGCAAATAAATAAATTAAAAGATGTTTAACATCATTACTCATTAGAGAAATGCAAATCAAAGCCATGACACACCCACAAGGATGAGGTATAATGAAAAAAATGATGTTTGGTAATAAAGAAATATAATTTAAAAATAACCCATGGGTCAAAGAGGAATTACAATAGAGATTATAAAATATTTCTTTTAAGATTTTATTTATTTAGTTATTTGTCAGAAAAAGCACAAGCAGGGGGAGTGGCAGGCAGAGGGAGAAACAGGCTCCCCACTGAGCAAGGAGCCTGACACGGGACTCAATCCCAGGACCCTGGGATCATGACCTGAGCCAAAAGCAGATGCTTAACCAATTGAACCACCCAGGTGTCCTGAGATTATAAAATATTTTTAACCAGTCATTAATGAAAAAAATCTCACGAAATTGTGAGATGCACCCAAATACTTTGCCTTAGTGGAAAATTTATTCTGTTCAAAACATATGTATTAGAAAAGAAGACTGAAAATCTGATGTAAGCATCCATCCTCAAGAATTTAGACAAAATAACAGCAAATTATTCTTAAAATGGAGAACAGAAAAGAGAAGAAATTGGTAAAATAGAAACCAAAAAGCAAGTGAAAAGGATCAACAAAGCCAGAAACAGATTCTTTGAAAAGACTAATAAAATTGAAGTATTCCTGCTGAGATTGCGGAAAAAAATGAGAGAAGGAAGGCGAAAGTAGTTGATATGAGGAATGAGAAAAGGGACATCATTACAGATCCTGCTACATTAAAGAGATAACTGCATGATTTTATGTACAATATTATGTCTAAAATTTTATGTTGAACGGACAAATTCCTTTAAAAAATTCAAAATACTAAAACTGACTTAAGACGGATATTTGAATAGCCCTATTACTATTAAAGAAAATGAATTTGTAATTGAAAACCTTCCCATAATGAAAACTACAGGCCCAGGTGGCTTCACCACTCTTACAATACTCTCCCAGAAAATAGATAGTTCCTAATTCATTTTTGGAGGCTGGCTTAATCTTAATACCAAAACCTGGTAAGACCATTATAAGAATGAAAATTCACACAGCTCAATTTCATTCATGAGCAAAAATATCAAACACAATATTAGCAAATCAAATTACCAATACATAAGAAGGTTAACATGTAGGGGTACCTGGATGGCTCAATTGGTTAAGTGACCGACTTTTGATTTTGGCTCTGGTCATGACCTCAGGGTCATGGGGTTGAACCCCACCTTGGACTCTGCACTCACTTGGTGTGGAGCCTGTTTAAGATTCTCTTTCTCCCTCTGCCCCTTCCTGCTTGTATGTGTGTGCTTTCTCTCTCTCTCTCAAAAAAAGGGCTAACATTTAAAAACTCAGTTGACTTTATTCCAGGAGTACAAGGTTAAACCAACATTTGAAAATCAATCAACACAAATTAACTACATCAACATATTAAAGGAGAAAGTAATATGACCAAAATAGATGCAGAAAATGATTCAACATCCATTTACGATTAAATCTCTTGAATTAGAAATTAAAGTTAACTTTGTTAATCTTATAAATAGTACCTTAAAAAAGAACACTAGCCTATAGCAAATATCATACTTAATGGTGAAATGTTGAAATCTTTCCCTCTATAATGATAAAGAAGATGACAAGAGTGTCCATTATCATCACTTCTCTTCAGCTTCACGTGGGTGGTCCTAGCCAGTGCACTACATCAAGAAAAAACAAAAAGTGTAAGAATTGTGACAAAATAAAAATATGATTTTCCATGGGTGATATGATTAAATATGTAGGAAATCCAAAAGAATTTATCACTAAATTATTAGAATGAATCAGTGACTTTTACCAAGGTTGCTGTGTAGAGTACAAGATCAAAATACAGAATTCAAATGAATTTTATACATCAGCAAGAATAAAAAAAATAAAAATTTAAGACAATATGTACTCATTTACAAAAGCATCAAAAATTCAAATACCTAGTAACAAATATTTTAATATTTTAAAATATGTGGATCAACATCTTAACACAGAAAACTATGAGTATTACTGAAAAAAGTAAAACAAATAGAAGAATATATGTTCATGGACTAGAAGACTCAATATTAGAAAGATGTCAGTTCTCTCCAAATGTATCCATAGATTTCATTCAGCACATTAAAAATCATAACAGGTTTTAAATGGAATTTCAATAATGATTTTTAAATTATATGGGAATGCAAAAGCAAAAACAGCCAAGATACTTTCGAAGAACAATAACGTGAAAGATAGCAAAACTTCATCGTAAAGCTATAGCAACTAAAACAATGAGGTTTATTTGTCAGATAGAAAAATAGACCAATGGAATGGTATAGAGCCCCAAAACAAAGCCACACGTATTTGGATAGTTGATAGGACAAGTAGTAGTGCATACAAGTGGAAAAAAGACAAATGGTGCTGAGTTAGTTGGAAACTTTAAATGGAATTTTTAAAAATCTCAATGCCTACCTCAACTCTACACAAAAATCAATTCCAGATGGACTGTAGTTCTGAAATTAACAAGAAAACCAAAAAGGTATATAGAAGAGAATATGAGACATTGTTATCACCTTAAGGTAGAGACAAACTTCTTAAACAGGATGGAAGAAATACTTATTCATATAGAAAATTACTGATAAATTGGACATTATTAAAATAAAGAATTTGTTTATTAAAAGACATCATTAAATGAGTAAAAAAGCAAGCCTCGGCAGAAGGTTTTGGGCTTGTATCTAGAATATATAAAGAACTATAAATTACTAAGACAGAAAGCCTAACAAAAAATTAGGTAAAAGGCTTGAATAGTAACATCACAAATACACCAATAGGGAAATAAGTATCTGAAAAGGTGTTCAACCACATTAAGACATTAAGGAAATGCAAATTAAAGCCACAGTGAGACACCATTTTCCACCTACCATCAGGACAAAAAATGAAAAGACAGACCATACCAAGCTGGTGGGGCATTGTGAACTCCCTTAGACTCCCATTGTGCTGGTGGGTGGGTGTAAATTAACACAAGTACTTTGGAAAACAATTTGGTATTATTTAAGAAGGTGAACATATGCATACTCTCTAACAAGTAATTCCACTTCTACGTGTCACGTGCACCAAGAGAGATACACACAAATGTTTATAGCAGCATCATTCTCAAGAGCCCAAATCAGGAAACAACCCAAATGCCCACTACCAGAAGAATGAATAACTTGTGTCATATTTGTAAAACGGAGTAATACAGGACAATAAAAACAAACAAGCTGAAACTACAGCTACAGGGATAAATTTAGCAACAGTGGTAAACTTCAAAAACAAAATATTTAATGAAAATAAAAAGAAAGGAATATATACCCTATGATTCCATTTATAAGTCTCCAGATGGGAGACTAAACTATAAGAAAAACTAAATTATTAGAAAATAAATTATATAAGAAAATAAAACAATCAGGACACTGGTTATTTGGAGAGACAGGAATAGTGATTGAGATAGGTGCCAAGATAACTGCTGAGATACTTGATGTGCTCCATATCTTCACCCAGAAGTTCTTTGGGGATCTGTGATCATTTAGTTCACTAAAACATTTGTATTGTGTACTTTTCTGTAAGATTATAATACTTTATAACAAAATGCATTCTATGAAGTACCGCAAAGTATTATTATTTTTATTCATTCATGATTAGATTTTTCTTATAATAAAATACAGAAAATTGAGATCAAATACTTCTTCCCTCATCCCTATATATGACTTTTTCTAGCCTTTCTCAATATATCTGGCCTATCAGATGTCGGGTCTGTGATCCTATGAGATCATGGCACAAAAACGTTGTTTGCCAGAAAAAGAAAAACTTCTATGAAGAATTCAGAGATGTCTGTTTTATTTTGCCCAGATAGCTTCAAAACAATGAGCAATACCACACAAGGAGAATAGCATAAAGAAGCACCCAGAGGGACAGTAGTCTGCCCTGTTTGGTTTTGATGATCTCTGGAAACTCTTCAAATAGATAATTTCTATTCATTCTGTCTCATCAAGAATTACCCTATAAAAATCTGCTATTCATTGCTATAAAGGGAGATACTGTTCTTTTACTTCATGTATGAATTACCCACTTATACCAGTGAAGATGTTTATTTCAAAACCTTTGAAGGCTGACTGCTAGATGGGAACTTGTTGAAAATCTAAAGTCATTTATCTTTGGATCTACTTGCTGAAAATCCTTATCTCTGAACAAGTCAAACTTCACAAGTAACTAAGGTTTGTAGGTAAGCAGAGGGACTCGAAAAATGTCACAATAATGGGGCTGCCATTGTCAAATGGAGATCAGTTATAGCAGTCACCATAATTCAATCAAGGTGGAATTGGAAGAAAAAAATTTTTTTTTTCTAGAGCAAGTGTAAAATTCTGATCACAAACAGTTTAGAACTTTTAACACATGGAAATTTTTTGCAATAGGAAATTGAAAGTTCTGGGTTTCTGTGGATATATTATATATAAATATACATTCAATCACTTATTATAAAAAGTTTTTCCCAGTTTGTATAGTTGTTACTAAGAGGTATTTTTCTTTAAGGCATTTAATATGGCTTTCCTCTAATAGAGGTAATTAGGCCTTATATTAATGCTTACAAACCCAGAATTAGGGGCGCCTGGGTGGCACAGTTGTTAAGCGTCTGCTTTCGGCTCAGGGCGTGATCCCAGTGTTCTGGGATCGAGCCCTACATCAGGCTCCTCTGCTAGGAGCCTGCTTCTTCCTCTCCCACTCCCCCTACTTGTGTTCCCTCTCTCCCTGGCTGTCTCTCTCTGTCAAATAAATAAATAAAATCTTTAAACAAAAAACCCAGAATTAGCTGCCATCTTCCAAACAGAAGTCCTGAAAATGTTCAAAGTAACTTTTTCCTCATGGGTTAACTTCATTATTGACTTTTACAACCCTGTGCTGCTGAGGAAGTGTTCTTGAATTGTTTCCTGCTTGTGACCACCTTCTTCAGATTTGCCTTTCACTCACTTGTGCAAAGACCTGCTGTCTGCTTTTTCTCTGAAGAAATGATTATACAAATCATTACATAGACTTATTAAAGATATGTTTTGTTTAATTAGAAATGTTTAGAAGGTGGAGGTAAGTGGGTCATGTTTCAAAAACTTAAATGCAATTGAAGAGAACCCCTCAGTAGTGCAAAGTCTATATTGCCAATGGAGAGGCATGTACTTTACCAGCCATTTGGCAGATGTTTGGGAAACATGTTGAGACAGTCTGCACTGGAGTGCAACTTCAGTAAATTCCTAGAGTAACAGAAAAGTACTGATGATGGGTATTAAGGAGGGCACATATTGCATGGTGCACTGGGTGTTATACGCAAGTAATGAATCATGGAACTTTACATCAAAAACTAGGGTTGTACTGTATGGTGACTAACAAAATATAATAAAAAATATTATTATAAAATTTAAAAAAGAAAAAAAAGTACTGAGAGAAACTCTTTGTCCCAATAAACTTGAAAAATAGGTTTCACTCATGTGTTCATTCAACAAATATTTATTGGATATCTATCACATGAAAGTCACTGGTGCTTAAGGCTAAATTGGTGAAAAATGTTACAATAGTCCAATGAAAGAAAAACAGGAAAAATTATATGAAATTAAATACCAAATTAAGCTTATACTTAAATACAGATAACATTTTCCTTTGCAATATATACAAATATCAAATCATAATGTTGTATATCTGAAACTAATAAAATGTTATGTCCATTACATCTAAAAAACCCATTTTCCTTTGAAAATAATCAGAAACAAGATAACCACGAGACACATTCTTGATTCTCTCTATTACTGTCATCAGAAGTAAATCAAACCTAGGCCTATTTGTCTAGAGGCCATTATCCTGAAGTATAAACAAGCACAGATGAAGTTAATTAGCTTCCCTTGAGCTAGGCTTACTTCAAATTGCCCTGGCTTTGATGGAAACATCATTAAAGATGTTTAATAACAATCCCTGAGACTCCACAGCCTTTTAAGAAAACTGAGGAAGCAGAAGACATTTCTATCACATTGAAGAGTCAGAATATTTCTATTTCAGAATACTGAAAAACAGCATCTCTATTATATCAGATGCTAGTGCCTAAGAGATGATGCAAATGCATTAATAATTACCATAAAGTCTGTATTATACTGAGATAAAACTGGTTTAAATCTTACTCAACAAAATATATATAAATGAGTAGAGTAAACAGATGATGGATTTTTTTTCCTTAAATCACTGAAACAGGCCACCATATCTGTCATACGTAAATAGATACCAGCTCAGTGACCATACAGATAATTAATATTACCTCAAAAAAGTGAAATAATCATAAAATATTAATTCTTCATTTCCTGAGGGAAAAAAGTGGGATATTTATAAATTTTATCTCTTCTTATTTGTTGAAGCTTTATGAAATATGGTATTCAATTTACTAAATGTGTAGGTATAAGATGCAAAATTTCCTCTAAGTACAGCAACAAAAATTTAAAACACAAAAAACGCCTGCGTGGCAAAGGAAACCACTAACAAAATGAAAAGACAGCCTACCAAATGGAAGAAAATATTTGCAAATCATATCTGATGAGGGGTTAGTATCCAAAATATATAAAGAACTCATACAACTTAATAGCCAAAACCCCCAAACAATCAAATTAAAAAATGGGCGGAGGCTCTGAATATATATTTTTCCAAAGAAGACATACACATGGCCAAAAGCTACCTAAAAAGGTGCTCAACATCACTAATCATCAAGGAAAATGCAGATTAAAACCAAAATGAGATACCAGCTCACACCCGTTAGAATGGCCATTACCAAAAAAACAAGAGTGGTGCCTGGGTAGCTCAGTCAGTTAAGCATCTGGCTTTGGCTCAGGTCCCCCCAGGACCCTGGGATGGAGCCGCATTGATCTCCCTGCTCAGTAGGGAGTCTGCTGCTCCCTCTCCCCCTGCTCATGCTCTCTCTCTCTCTTGCTTGCCCACTCTCTCTCTCTAAAATGAATAAATAAAATCTTTTTTAAAAAGACAAGAAATAACAAGTGTTGATGAGGATGTGGAGAAAAGGGAACCCTATGCACTATTGGTGGGAATGTAAATCCCACTGTGGTGAATAGTATAGAGGTTCCTCAAAAAATTAAAAATAGCACTGCCATATGATCACTCAATTCCACTTCCAGGTATTCACTCAAAGAAAATAAAAACACTAATTCAAAAAAGACATAAGCAACTCCATGTTCATTACAATATTATTTACAATAGCCAAGGTACAGAAACAACCTAAGTATGCAATGTTAGATGAATGGATAAAGAAAATGTGGTGTGTATGTGTATATATATATATTTGAGTATTATTCAATCATAAAAAAAGAATGATACTTTGCCATTTGCTACAACATGGATGAACTTCAAGGGCATTGCAATAAATAAAATAAGTCAGATAGAGAAAGGATAACTTATAAATCTTTAAAAAGGCATCTTTAAAAAAAAAACAAGTTCATAGATACAAGAAAAGATTCGTGGTTGCCAGAGGTGAGGGGTGGAGTGTGGATAAAACAGGTGAAAGGAGCCAAAGAATACAAACTTCCAGTTATAAAGTAAATAAGCCATGGGGATGTAATGTGCAGCATGGCAATCATAGTTAATAATACTGTATTGTGTATTTGAAGGTTTCGAAGAGAGTAGATCCTAAAAGTTCTCATCATAAAAAAGAAAAATTATAACTATGTATAGTGACAGGTGTTAACTAGACTTACTGTGATCATTTCACAATGTATACAAATAACAAATCAATATGTTGTACACCTGAAACTAATATAAGGTTGTGTTAATTATACCTCAGTTAAAAAAGGGGAATGGGCTTTCCCCCAATATTAAGTCATGGAACCACAGAAAGAGAAGGGGCTCAGACAGGATCCCAGGAACATGTTTTCCCAGCTGAAAAGCTGGTTTTTCTCATAAGAAGAGCTTTCCCCTATATTAAAGGCCTGGAGAATTGCTCTACTCAGCTTCAATGGCCCCCTTTTTTACTCCCATGCCATAACCCTCTGCCCACCTCAACTGGCAGTAATAAAGGTACACTCTCTAACCACATTCCAAAGAAAGGAACTGCTTTAACTATGAATTTGGGTATGCAATCTGAAGGCCAAAGAGAAAAAAAATGAAGAAAAATGAACAGAGCCTCAGAAAAATGTAAGACACTATTAAACTCAGCAATATACATGTACCGGAAATACCAGAAAACAGGAGAGAAAGAAGAAGCAGAAAAAATATCTCAATAAATGATGGCTAAAAAGTCACAAATTTGATGTAAATATTAACCTACACGTACAATAAGCATAACAAACTAAAAGGAGGATAAACACAAAGATACCAATATTCAGACACATCATACTCAAGATGTTGAAACTAAAAACAAAAAGAAAAATTTGAAAGCAGCAAGAGAAAAACAACTCAGTATATACCCTAATAAGATTAACAGCTGACTTCTCAACTGTTCTAAGAGAATTCCAGAAGACTAACAGCTGATTTATCATCAGAAACAATACAAGCCAGAAAGCAGTAGGATGACATATCCGAAGTGCTAGGAAAAATAACTTTCAATCAAGATTTCCATATCCAACAAAATTATCTCTCAGAAATGTAAGTTAAATGAAGAGTTTCCAGTTAACCCCAGAATATAACAAGTGTTTGTAAGGACATAGAGAGATTGGAACTTTTTGTTATTGATGGGAATGTAAAATGGTTCAGCTGCTAGAGAAAACGGTATGGCAGCTCCTCAATAAATTAAAAGTAGAATATTGTATGATCCAGCAATTCCACTGTTCTGTATTTACCCAAAATAATTGAAAGCAGGGTCTCAAAGAGATATTTATATACTCATGGTCATAGCAGAATTACTCCCAATAGCCAAAAGACAGAAGCAATGCAACTGTCCATCAACGGATAAATGGACAAAATTTGATATATATGTACAATGGAATATTATCCAGCCTTAAAAAGAAGGAAATTCTTGGATGCCTGGCTGGCTCAGTCTGTTAAGCATCCGCCTTCAGCTCAGGTCATGATCCCAGGGTCCTGGGATCTAGTCCCGCATCAAGCTCCTTGCTCAACAGGGAGCCTGCTTCTCCCTCTGCGTGCTAATCCCCTGCTTGTGCTCTCTTTCTCTCTCTCTCTGACAAATAAATAAATAGAATCTAAAAAAAAAAAAAAAAGGAAATTCTGATACATGCTACAACATAGATGAATCTTCAGGACATTATGCTAAGTGAAATAAGCAAGATACAAAAGGACAAATATTATAAAATTCTGCTTATGTGAAGTATCTAGAGTAGTCAAATTCAGACAGACAAAAAGTTTTATGATAGTCTTCAGAGGCTGGAGGAAGGGGGAGGGGAATGGGGAATTACCGTTTAATGGGTATAGAGTTTCAGTTCTGCAAGATGAAAAGAGTTCTGGAGATGGTGGTGAGGTTGCACAACAATATGAGTGTATTTAATACCACCAAACTATACATTCAAAATGGTAAAGATGGTAAATTTAAAGTTATGTGTATTTTATCACAATTTTAAAAAATAAATAATTTTTTGTGAGTAATTATATAAAACAATATGTATATCATTGCGCTATTGGGCCTATATAGAAATGTAATACATTTGACAGTAACATCACAAAGGAGATTTGTGGTAACAGAACTGAGTTGGCATAAGGAAATAACACCAGTTGGTAATTCAAATTCACAGGAAGAAATAAAAAATGATAAGTAAGAAGGTTAATATATTTTTTAACTCTATAAATATACTTGTTCTCTCTTTTCTTCTCTAAGCTTCCTTAAAGACATAAAATTATAAGAAGTAAATATAACAATGTACTATTGGCTTTATAATATATAAAGAACTAAAATCTATATCTTACACTTTATACACACACACACAGAGGCAAAAAGGGAGAGAGTAGAGCTATACAGGAGTAACATTTCCATATATAACTGTAGTTAAGTTAATCAAAATATGAAGGGTTTCTAATACAATATATATTACAGTGTGTAGAATAATCACTAAGGAAAAAACTAAAAAATATGGTTAAAAAGTCATTACATGAATTAAAACGTTACACTAGAAAATATTCACTTAATGCAAAAGAAGGCACTAACATAGCAACAAAGGGAAAAGAAGACATGACATATATAAAGAAAACAAAATGTTAAACAACAGAGGTAAATCTAGCCATACCGGGGTGCCTGGGTGGCTCAGCTTGTTAAGTGTCTGACTCTTGGTTTCAGCTCAGGCCATGATCTTGGGGTCCTGGGATTGAGCCCGGCATCAGGCTCCATGCTCGGTACAGAGTCTGCTTGTCCCTCTCCCTCTCCCTCTGCCTCTCCCCCTGCTCATGTTCTGTGTTTCTCTTTCTCAAATAAATAAAGAAATAAAATCTTTTTAAAAACCTAACCATACTAATAATAACATTAAATTTGAATGTTAAACAATCCAATCAAAAGGCAGTGGCAGTCAGACTGGGGGAAAAAAAAGATCTAACTATATGTTGTCCACAAAATACACATTTTTAGATTCAAAGACAGAATGAGTTGAAAGTTTAAGTATTGAGAATACACACTATTATAAGTAGGAACTATTACATGAGTAGAATGACTATATAAAAATATTAGACAAAATAGACTTTAAAACAAAAAATAATACTGGAGGTAAATGGAGAGATTTTATAATTATAAATGAATCAATACACTAAGAAGATAGAATAATTATAAGCACATGTACCTAACAACAGAGTCCCAAAATAAATGAGGCAAAAACTGACAGATTCTGAGTGAGAAATAGACAATTCAACAATAATAATTGAAGACTTCAATCCTCTATTTTGAATAATGATAGAACATTTGGCAGAAGATCAACAAGGAAACAGAATATTTGAACAATATTACAAACCAACAAGACATCTTTGGTACCTGTAGAACACTCTGCCTCAAAACGGTAGAATACACAGTCTTCTCAAGTAGAGATGGAAAATATACAGAATAGATCATATAGTAGGCCATAGAATAAGCCACAATATACTTATGAAGTTTGAAATCAGTAAAGTATGTTCTATGACCACAAGAGAAAAAAAATTAGAAATCAATAATAAAGGATATTTGGAAAATTCAAAGATATATGGAGATTAAATAAGATATTCCTAAATAACCAATGGGCCAATGAGAAATCACAAGGGGAACTAGAAAATGTTTTGAGATAAATGAGAAAGAAAACACAACATACCAAAATTTATATGATGCAGTTAAAGCATTGATTAGAGGAAAATTTACACTTGTAAGCACTTTTATTTAAAAAAAAAAAGAAAAATCAATAACCTAATATTCCGATATAAGGAATTGTAAAAAGGAAAGATAAACTCAAAGCAAGCAGAAGGAAGAAACTAATAAAGATTACACTGGTAATGAATGAAACAGAGAATATAACAGAGAAAATTAACAAAATCAAAAGTTGATTCTCACAAAATATAAGCAAAAATGTCATAACTTTAGTTAGACTTAGAAAAGAGGGGAGGTAGATAAGATTCAAATTTCTAAAATCAAGATTATAAGAAGGGGATTGCTAACACCCTTACAAAAAATTAAGAGATTATAGGGGGATACTACACACAATGGTATGCCAACAAATAAGATAATTTAGATGAAATGGACAAATTCAAAGAACACACACTTCTAAGACTGACTCAAGAAGAAATAGAAAATCTGATAAGATTGATGACAAGCAAAGAGATTGAATGAATTTAAAAACTACCCAGGACAATATGGCCTCACTGGTGAATTCTATCAAACATTTAAAGAATTAATGTCAATCCTTAACAAACCATGCAGAAAATAAGAGAAACACTAATTCTATGAGATTAGTATTACCTGGATATCAAAACCAGACAAAGTTATCACAATAAAATAAAACTATAGGCCAATGTTTTTTTATGAAGATAGATACAAAAAATATTCAACAGAAAATGAAACAGAAAAAGTTTCTTGTATTGGAATATCAGCTTATTGATTTGAGATCTTTCTTTTTTTAATACAAGTGCTTACATGTATAAATTTCCCTCTAACCAATATTCAAAGAATATTCAAAGCAATCCAAATCCAGCAACACATTAAAAAGATTATAAAAAGGATTATATGCCATGACAAGTGGAAGTGCATTTATTTCAGAAATGCAAGGTTTGGTCAAACATCCAAAAATAAATTCTTGTAATATACCACATTAACAGGATAAAGGACAAAAACTATATAAGCATCTTGATGCTTATATAAAACTTGATGCAGAAAAAAAAGTATTTGACAAAATCTAGCACTTTTTCATGAAAAAGAAAGGTCAGCAAAATAGGAATAAAAGGGAACTTCCTCATTGTGACAAAGGGCATTTATTACAAACCCACAGCTAACTACACTTACTATGACTCTTAAATCAGGAACAAGACAAGGATATCTTCTCTCATCACTTCTATTCTACATTTTATTGAAGAATCTAGTCAGAGAAATAGACAAGAAAAAAATGTTGAGAAGGAAGAAGTAAAACTCTATTTACAGATGACATGATATGGTATCCAGAAAATCCTAAGGGGACCACTAAAAACCTATTACATAAAAAATTCAGCAAGATTGCAAGATTTAAGATCATTATAAAAATATCAATTGCATTTCTATATACTAGCAATAAATAATCTGAAAATGAAGTTAAGAAATAATTAGGCAGTAGCATCTAAGAGAATACAACACTTTGAAATAAATGTGTCAAATCAGGTGCACTGAAAACTACAAAACATTGTCAAAAGAAATGAATGGAAGGAAGGAAGGAAGGAAGGAAGGAAGGAAGGAAGGAAGGAAGGAAGGAAGGAAAAGAAAGAGAAAGAAAGAAAGAAAGAGAGAGAGAGAGAGAAAGAAAGAAAGAAAGAAAGAAAGAGAGAAAGAAAGAAAAAGAAAGAAAAGAAAAGAAGAGAAAAGAAAAGAAAAAAGAAATCCCATATCACACATTCATGGGTCAGAAGGCTCAATATTGTTAAGAAGGCAATATTCTCCAAATTGGTCTATTTAGATTCAGTGCACTTCTGATCAAAACCAGCTGCCCTTTTTTGCAGATGTTGACAAACTGATCCTAAAATTCATATCAATGCAACCCACTCAGAGTAGTTAAATGTTTTCTTGTTTATATTGAAAAAGAAGAAGTTGGAGGAATCCCACTTCCTTGTTTCAAAATGTACTACAAAGTTACAGTAATCAAAACATGGTGGTACTGGCATAAAGACAGACATGTATGTCAAAAGAACAGAATTCGAGTCCAAAAATAAACCCTCACATTTATGGTCAATTTATTTTCAACAAGGATGCCAAGGCAATTAGATGGAAAGATAATAGTCTTACTACAAATGGTGCTTAGATAAGCACCATCTTTTTTTATGAAAGAAAAAGAAGAAAAGAAAGAAAGAAAGAAAGAAAGAAAGAAAGAAAGAAAGAAAGAAAGAAAGAAAGAAAGAAAGAAAGAAAGAAAAAGAAAGGAAGGAAGGAAGGGGACGTGAACCCTTTCCTTATGCTGCACAGAAAAGTAACTCGAACTAAATCGTAGACCTAAATGGAAGAGCTTAATCTATAAAACTTTTATAAGAGCTTAATCTATAAAACCTGGGTGGCTCAGCCAGTTAACCGTCTGCCTTCCACTCAGGTCATGATCCTAGTGTCCTGGGATGCAGCCCTATGTTGGGCTCTCTGCTCAGTGAGGAGTCTGCCTCTCCCTCTCCTTCTGCCTGCCACTCCCCCTGCTTATGCTCCCTCTCTCTCTGTGTCAAATAAATAAATAAATAAATAAATAAATAAATAAATCTTTAAAAATCTTAAAGGAAAACATACGAAGGGAGAGTTAAGATGGTGGAGGAGTAGGGGTCCCCTTTCTCAGCTGGTCCCTTGAGTCGAGCTGGATATCTACCAGATCATCCTTAACACCCATGAAATCAGCCCAAGACGCAGGAAGATGCATCTGGATCTCTACAAATGAACATCTCCAGCGCTGAGTATTGAGGTATGAACCGGGGAGCCGTGAATCCGCGCACAGATATTGGAAGATAAACGGAAGGGGGAGGGAGCCACCAAGCTGGGGCTCCGGGAAGCAGTAGCCACCTACATTGGGGAGTAGGCCGCACTCGGGGACCGGCACCCATGAGAGAGCAGACCGTGAGCCTGGGAACACGCGTGCGACCAGACTGAAAACCAGAGCTCCAGAGCGCTCACTGGAACCGGACTGATACTGGGAGCTCAGGAGCACGCACACACGACCTGACTGAAAAACGGAGCTCTGGAGTGCGCGGGAACTACACTGAAACAGAGAGCTCAGGAGCACGCGCGGGAACCCAGGGTGGCTGGCGGTGTTAGAAGCACAAAGGACAGAGACGTGCCGGACCCTGGAAGTGAGGGCTGGGACACCGGCTCTGGGGTGCACAAGCCGGGACGCTGCGCGCCTTTTAGCAGCACCAACAGAAACAGAGTTAAGGAGGCCGAGAGAGCTCAGTGGAGAGCAGACTGCGATCCCTCTGTCCTGAGACAGAGGCTAGGATTCGGCCACTGCTGCTCTGACTCTCAGAAGAGCCACAGAAAACTGCCAGGGAAAGCTGCCAGAGAACAAAAGTCTGGAAATACCAGCTCACATTGTGCCCATCTCCATCCCCCCTCGCAGGGGACAGGGTGACTCTACCCAAACAGGGTTGCCTGAGTATCAGCACGGTAGGCCCCTCCCCCAGAAGGTAGGCTGAAAAATCAAGAAGCCCACATCCCTAAGGTCGCTATAAAACAAGTGCACACTGCCTGGGTCCTGGTCAATAATTTGGGCTCTGGGCATCCCCACAACCTCTCCTCATCAGAATGACGAGAAGGAGAAACCCCCCCCGCCCCCAGCAAAGAAAAGATAATGAGTCTGTGGCCTCTGCCACAGAACTGATGGATATGGATATAACCAAATTATCAGAAATGGAGTTCAGAGTAACAATGGTCAAGATGATGTGTAGACCTGAAAAAAATATTAACAAAAATATTAACAAGAATATAGAACCTCTAAGGTCAGAAATGAGAGTGAATCTGGCAGAAATTAAAAAATGTTATGAATCAAATGCAGTCAAAACTAGATGCTCTGACGGCCAGGGTAAATGAGGCAGAAGAATACATTAATGAATTGGAGAATGGGTTAGTAGAAGAGAAAGTTAAAACAGAAACTTGGCTCAAAAAAATCCAATCTCAAGAATGTAGATTACAGGAGATTATTGACTCAATGAAACGTTCCAATGTCAGAATCATCGGCATCCCTGAGGGGGTGGAGAAAGAGCGGGGTCTAGAAGAGATATTTGAACAAATTGTAGCTGTAAACTTCCCTAATCTGGCAAAGGAAACAAGCATTCGTGTCCAAGAGGCAGAAAGGACCCCTCCCAAGGTCTATGAGAACAGACCTACACCACGTCACATCATAGTTCAATTTGCAAATGTTAGATCCAAGGACACAGTATTGAAAGCAGCCAGGGGGAAGAAAATCCTTACATACAGAGGGAAAAATATCAGAATAATGTCAGATGTGTCTACAGAGACCTGGAATGAGAGAAAGGGTTGGGGGGGGGGGTATTTTCAAAGCTCTACCTGAGAAGAACATGCAGCCAAGGATCCTTTATCCAGCAAGGCTGTCATTCAGAATTGGAGAGATAAGGACCTTCCAGGATCAGCAGAAACTGAAGGAATTCGTAACCACCAAACCAGCCCTATAGGAGATATTAAGGGGGGTTCTATAAAAGTAAAAAGGCCCCAAGAGTGATACAGACCAGAAATCTACAATCTATAGAAATAAAGACTTCACAGGCAACATGACATCATTAAAATCATATCTCTCAATAATCAGTCTCAATGTGAATGGCCTAAATGCTCCCATAAATACCACAGGGTTGCAGATTGGATAAAAAGACATGCCCCGTCCATTTGCTGTCTACAAGAGACTCATTTTGAACCTAAAGATACATCCAGACTGAAAGTGAAGGGATGGAAAACCATTTTTCATGCCAATGGACCTCAAAAGAAAGCTGGGGTAGCAATTCTCATATCAGACAGATTATATTTTAAACTAAAGACTGTTGTTAGATATACAGAAGGATGCTATATTATTCTTAAAGGATGTATCCAACAAGTGGATATGACAATTATAAATATCTATGCCCCCAACAGGGGAGCAGCTAGATACACAAGCCAACTCTTAACTAGAATAAAGAGACATATAGATAATAATATGTTAATATTAAGGGACCTCAACACTCCGCTCTCAGCAATAGACAGATCACCTAAGCAGAAAATCAACAAAGAGAGTGGTGGAGTTAAGATGGCGGAGGAATAGGGGACCCCTTTTTCAGCCGGTCCCCTGAGTCGAGCTGGATAGGTACCAGACCAGCCTATATAACCACGGAATCAGCCTGAGACGCAGGATGATGCATCTGGATCTCTACAAATGAACATCTCCAGCGCTGAGTATTGAGGTACCAAGAGGGGAGCTGTAAACCGTGCACGGATATCGGAAGATAAACGGAAGGGGGAGGGAGCCGCCGTGTTTGGGCGCCGGGAAGCGGCAGCCACCTGCACGGGGGAGCAGGCGGACACACAGAGGGCACCCGCGAGAGAGCGGACTGAGACCCGTGAGCCGTGAACGCGCGCGCCACCAGGCATCTCCCGGAACACCGGAATCCCGGTGTGCTCACGGGATCCAGACTGAGACCGGGAACTCCCGGAGCGCGCGCGGGGCGGCTGGCGGCTGGCGGCTGGCGGGCCACCTGCACGGGGGAGCGGGCGGACTCGCGGTCGGCACCCGCGAAACAGCAGACTGAGACCCTGAACCGGGTGCGCGCGCCACCAGGCTTCTCACGAAACTCCGGAATCGAGGTGTGCTCACCGGGCATAGACTGAAACCGGGAGACCCGGGAGCGCGCGGGGCGGCCGGTGGCTGGCGGCATTAGAAACACAAAGGACAGAGACGCAGCCGGTGGCTGGCGGCATTAGAAACACAAAGGACAGAGACGCGCCGGCCCTGGAAGTGAGGGCAGGGTCGCCGAGTTGGTGCGCACATCCCGGGACGGCCGCAGGGTTGAGCAGCACCAACAGTAACAGAGTTAAAGTGGCCAGAACATCAGTGGAGAACGGGCCGCAATCCCTCTGTTCTGTGACAATGCAGCCTCTGCTGCTCTGACCCTCAGAAGAGGCACAGCAAACCACCAGGGAAAGCCGCCAGAGAACAAAAGCCTGGAAATACCGGCTCAGAGAGTGCCCATCCCCATCCTCCCTCGCAGGGGACACGGAGACTCTAACCAAACAGGGTTGCCTGAGTATCGGCGCGGCAGGCCCCTCCCCCAGAACACAGAAGGCAGGCTGAAAAATCAAGAAGCCCACAACCGGAGGCGCCTGGGTGGCGCAGTCATTGAGCTCCTGTCTCCGGCTTAGGGCGTGATCCCAGCGTTCTGGAAAGGAGTCCCTCATCGGGCTCCTCCGCTGGGAGCCTGCTTCTTCCTCTCTCACTCCTCTGCTTCTGTTTCGTTCTTGCTGACTGTCTGTTTCCCTCTCTCAGATAAGTAAATAAATAAAATCTTTAAAGAAGAAGCCCACATCTCTAAGATCCCTATAAAACAAGGGGCACGGCCTGGGACCCAGTCAATAATTTTGGGCTCTGGAAAGCCCGCAACCTCTCTTCATCAGAATGACAAGAAGGAGAAGCCCCCCACAGCAAAGAAAAGACAGTGAATCAGTGGCCTCTGCCACAGAAGTAACGGATATGGATGTAACCAAATTATCAGAAATGGAATTCAGAGTAACAATGGTCAAGATAATGAGTAGACTTGAAAAAAGTATTCAGGAAAATATTACTGAGAATATACAATCCCTAAGGGCAGAAATGAGAGCGAATTTGACAGAAATTAAAAATTCTATGAGCCAAATGCAGGCAAAACTAGAGGCTCTGACGGCCAGGGTCACGGAAGCGGAGGAAAGGGTTAGTGAATTGGAGGATGGGTTAATAGAGGAAAAAATAAAAATAGAAGATGGTCTTAAAAAAATCCACGCCCACGAATGTTGGCTACGGGAGATTACTGACTCAACGAAACGATCCAATGTTAGAATCATCGGCATCCCCAAGGGGGTGGAGAAAAACAGAGGTCTAGAAGAGATATTTGAACAAATTGTAGCTGAAAACTTCCCTAATCTAGCAAGGGAAACAAAAATTCGTGTCCAAGAGGCAGAGAGGACCCCTCCCAAGCTCAACCATGACAGACCTACACCACGTCACGTCATAGTGCAATTCGCAAATATGAGATCCAAGGAAACAGTATTGAAAGCGGCCAGGGCAAAGAAATTTCTCACGTACCAAGGCAAAGGCATCAGAATTACATCAGACCTGTCTACACAGACCTGGAATGAGAGAAAGGGTTGGGGGAGCATTTTTAAAGCTCTTTCAGAGAAAAACATGCAGCCAAGGATCCTTTATCCAGCAAGGCTGTCATTCAGAATTGATGGAGAAATAAAGACATTTCAGAATCGACAGTCACTAGCCAATTTCGTAACCACGAAACCAGCCCTACAGGAGGTATTACGGGGGGTTCTATAAAAGTAAAAAGGCCCCAAGAGTGATACAAAACAGAAAGTCACAGCCAATACAAACAAAGACTTTCCTGACAACATGGCAGAATTAAAAGCATATCTCTCAGTACTCAGCCTGAACATTAATGGTTTAAATTCTGGTTTCAAACGCCACAGGGTTGCAGACTGGATAAAAAGAAATGACCCATCCATTTGCTGTCTACAAGAGACTAATTTCGAACCCAAAGATGCATTCAGACTGAGAGTAAGGGGATGGAGTACCATCTTTCACGCAAATGGACCTCAAAAGAAAGCTGGGGTAGCAATTCTCATATCAGATAAATTGGATTTTAAACTACAGACTATAGTTAGAGATGCAGAAGGGCACTATATTATTCTTAAAGGAAGTATTCAACAAGTGGATATGACAATTATAAATATATATGCCCCCAACAGGGGAGCAGCAAGATACACAAGCCAACTCTTAACCAGAATAAAGAGACATATAGATAAAAATACATTAATAGTAGGGGACCTCAACACTCCACTATCAGAAATAGACAGAACACCCTGGCAAAAACTAAGCAAAGAATCAAAGGCTTTGAATGCCATACTCGACGAGTTGGACCTCTTAGATATATATAGAACACTGCACCCCAGAACCAAAGAATACTCATTCTATTCTAATGCCCATGGAACATTTTCAAGAATAGACCATGTTCTGGGACACAAAACAGGTCTCAGCCGATACCAAAAGATTGAAATTATCCCCTGCATATTCTCAGACCACAACGCTCTGAAATTGGAACTCAACCACAAGGAAAAATTTGGAAGAAACTCAAACACTTGGAGACTAAGAACCATCCTGCTCAGGAATGACTCGATAAACCAGGAAATCAAAAATCAAATTAAACAATTTATGGAGACCAATGAGAATGAAAATACAACAGTCCAAAACCTATGGGATACTGCAAAGGCAGTCCTAAGGGGGAAATACATAGCCATCCAAGCCTCACTCAAAAGAATAGAAAAATCTAAAATGCAGTTTTTATATTCTCACCTCAAGAAGCTGGAACAGCAACAGAGGGACAGGCCTAATCCACGCACAAGGAAGCAGTTGACCAAAATTAAAGCTGAAATCAATCAAGCAGAAACCAGAAGTACAGTAGAGCAGATCAACAGGACTAGAAGCTGGTTCTTGGAGAGAATCAATAAAATTGACAGACCACTGGCAAGACTTATCCAAAAGAAAAAAGAAAGGACCCAGATTATTAAAATTATGAATGAAAAAGGAGAGGTCACGACGAACACCATTGAAATTGGAAGGATTATTAGAAATTTTTATCAACAGCTATATGCCAATAAACTAAGCAATCTGGAAGAGATGGAATCCTTCCTCGAAACCTATAAACTACCAAGATTGAAAAAGGAAGAAATTGATTTCTTAAACAGGCCAATTAATTATGAAGAAATTGAGTCAGTGATAAACAACCTTCCAAATAACAAAACTCCAGGCCCGGACGGTTTTCCTGGGGAATTCTACCAAACATTCAAAGAAGAAATAATACCTATTCTCCTAAAGCTATTTCAAAAAATAGAAACAGAAGGAAAGCTACCAAACTCATTCTATGAGGCCAATATTACCTTGATCCCCAAACCAGGCAAAGACCCCCTCAAAAAGGAGAATTACAGACCGATTTCCCTAATGAATATGGACGCCAAAATCCTCAACAAGATACTTGCTAATAGAATCCAACAGTTCATTAAAAGGATTATCCACCACGATCAAGTGGGATTCATACCTGGGATGCAAGCGTGGTTCAATATTCGCAAATCAATCAGCGTGATACATCATATCAACAAGAAAAGACTCAAGAACCATATGATCCTCTCAATCGATGCCGAAAAAGCATTTGACAAAATACAGCATCCTTTCCTGATTAAAACCCTTCAGAGTGTAGGAATAGAAGGTACATTTCTCAATCTCATAAAAGCCATCTATGAAAAGCCTACTGCAAATATTATTCTCAATGGGGAAAAGCTGGAAGCCTTTCCCTTAAGATCAGGAACACGACAAGGATGCCCACTCTCGCCACTATTATTCAACATAGTACTAGAAGTCCTTGCAACAGCAATCAGACAACAAAAAGGGATCAAAGGTATTCAAATCGGCAAAGAAGAAGTCAAAATGTCTCTCTTCGCAGACGACATGATACTCTATATGGAAAACCCAAAAGAAGCCACTCCCAAACTATTAGAAGTTATAGAGCAATTCAGTAACGTGGCGGGATACAAAATCAATGCTCAGAAATCAGTCGCATTTCTGTACACGAATAACGAGAACGAAGAAAGAGAAATCAGGGAATCCATCCCATTTACAATAGCACCAAAAACCATACGTTACCTTGGAATTAACTTAACCAGAGACGTAAAGGACCTTTATTCTAGAAACTATAAATCACTCTTAAAAGACATTGAGGAAGACATAAAAAGATGGAAAGATATTCCATGCTCATGGATCGGAAGAATTAACATAGTTAAAATGTCCATGCTACCCAGAGCAATCTACACTTTCAATGCTATCCCGATCAAAATACAGAGAACGTTTTTCAAAGAACTGGAACAAATAGTCCTTAAATTTGTATGGAACCAGAAAAGACCCCGAATCTCCAAGGAACTGTTGAAAAGGAAAAACAAAGCTGGGGGCATCACAATGCCGGATTTCAAGCTGTACTACAAAGCTGTGATCACAAAGACAGCATGGTACTGGCACAAAAACAGACACATAGACCAATGGAACAGAACAGAGAGCCCAGAAATGGACCCTCGGCTCTTTGGGCAACTAATATTTGATAAAGCAGGAAAAAACATCCGGTGGGAAAAAGACAGTCTCTTCAATAAATGGTGCTGGGAAAATTGGACAGCTACATGCAAAAGAATGAAACTTGATCACTATCTCACACCATACACAAAAATAAACTCCAAATGGATGAAAGACCTCGATGTGAGACAGGAATCCATCAAAATTCTAGAGGAGAACATAGGCAGCAACCTCTACGACATCGGCCAAAGCAACCTTTTTCATGACACATCCCCAAAGGCAAGAGAAACAAAAGATAAAATGAATTTATGGGACTTCATCAAGATTAAAAGTTTCTGAACAGCCAAGGAAACAGTCAGAAAAACTAAGAGGCAGCCCACGGAATGGGAGAATATATTTGCAAATGACACTACAGATAAAGGACTGGTATCCAAGATCTACAAAGAACTTCTCAAACTCAATACACGAGAAACAAATAAACAAATCAAAAAATGGGCAGAAGATATGAACAGACACTTTTCCAATGAAGACATACAAATGGCTAACAGACACATGAAAAAATGTTCAAAATCATTAGCCATCAAGGAAATTCAAATCAAAACCACACTGAGATACCACCTTACGCCAGTTAGAATGGCAAAAATAGACAAGGCAAGAAACAACAATTGTTGGAGAGGATGTGGAGAAAGGGGATCCCTCCTACATTGTTGGTGGGAATGCAAGTTGGTACAGCCACTCTGGAAGACCGTGTGGAGGTCCCTTAAAAAGTTAAAAATTGAGCTACCCTATGATCCAGCCATTGCACTACTGGGTGTTTACCCCAAAGATACAGACGTAGTGAAGAGAAGGGCCATATGCACCCCAATGTTCATAGCAGCAATGTCCACAATAGCTAAATCGTGGAAGGAGCCGAGATGCCCTGCAACAGATGACTGGATTAAGAAGTTGTGGTCCATATATACAATGGAATATTACTCAGCAATCAGAAAGAATGAGTTCTCAACATTTGCTACAACATGGACAGCACTGGAGGAGATAATGCTTAGTGAAATAAGTCAAGCAGAGAAAGACAACTATCATATGATTTCTCTCATCTATGGAACATAAAAACTAGAATGATCAGTAGGGGAAGAAAGGGATAAAGAAAGGGGGGGTAATCAGAAGGGGGAATGAAACATGAGAGACTATGGACTATGAGAAACAAACTGAGGGCTACAGAGGGGAGGGGGGTGGAGGGAATGGGATAGACCGGTGATGGGTAGTAAGGAGGGCACATATTGCATGGTGCACTGGGTGTTATACACAACTAATGAATCATCGAGCCTTACATCGAAAACCGGGGATGTAGTGTATGGTGACTAACATAATATAATAAAAAATCATTATTAATAAAAAAAAAAAATGTAAAAAAAAAAAAAAAAAAAAAAAGAAAATCAACAAAGAAACAAGAGCTTTGAATTACATACTAGACCAGATGGACCTCATAGATATATATAGAACACTACACCCCGGAACAACAGAATACTCATTCTTTTCGACTGTACATGGAACTTTCTCCAGAATAGACCAAATACTGGGACACAAAACAGGTCTCAACTGATACCAAAAGACTGAAATTATTCCCTGCATATTCTCAGACCACAATGTTTTGAAATTGGAACTCAATCACAAGGAAAAATTTGGAAGAAACTCAAACACTTGGAAACTAAGAGCCATCCTGCTCAAGAATGATTGGATAAACCAGGAAATCAAAAATCATTTTAAACAATTTATGGAGACCAACAAGAATGAAAACACAATGGTCCAAAACCTATGGGACACTGCAAAGGCAGTCCTAAGGGGAAAATACATAGCCATCCAAGCCTCACTCAAAAGAATAGAAAAATCTAAAATGCAGTTTTTATATTCTCACCTCAAGAAGCTGGAGCTGGAACAGAAGAACAGGCCTAACCCACGCATGAGAAAGCAGCTGATCAAGACTAGAGCAGAGATCAATGAATTAGAAACCAGGAGCACAGTAGAGCAGATCAACAGAAGTAGAAGCTGCTTCTTTGAAAGAATAAATAAAATTAACAAACCACTGGCAAGACTTATCCAAAAGAATAGAGAAAGGACCCAAATTAACAAAATTATGAATGAAAAGGGAGAGGTCACAACCAACACCAATGAAATAGGAAGGATCATTAGAAACTTTTATCAACAGCTTTAGGCCAATAAATTAAACAACCTGGAAGAAATGGATGCCTTCCTGGAAACCTATAAGCTACCAAGACTGAAACAGGAAGAAACTGATTTTTTAAACAGACTGATTAATTATGAAGAGATTGAAGCAGTGATCAAAAACCTCCCAAAAAACAAGAGTCCAGGGCCTGACAGATTCCCCGGGGAATTCTACCAAACATTCAAAGAAGAAATAATACCTATTCTCCTGAAGCTTTTTCAAAAAATAGAAACGGGAGGAAAACTACCAAACTCATTCTATGAGGCCAGTATTACCTTGATCCCCAAACCAGGCAAAGACCCCATCAAAAAGGAGAATTACAGACCGATATCCCTGATGAATACAGACGCCAAAATTCTCAACAAGATCCTAGCTAATAGGATCCAACAGTACATTAAAAGGATTATCCATGATGACCAAGTGGGATTCATCCCTGGGATGCAAGGGTGGTTCAACATTCACAAATCGATCAGTGTGATAGATCATATCAACAAGAAAAGAATCAAGAACCATATGACCCTCTCAATTGATGCAGAAAAAGCATTTGACAAAACACAGCATCATTTCCTGATTAAAACACTTCAGAGTGTAGGGATAGAGGGTACATTCCTCAGTTTCATAAAAACCATTGATGAAAAGCCTAGAGCAAATATCATTCTCAATGGGGAAAAGCTGGAAGCCTTTCCCTGAAGATCAGGAACACGACAAGGATGCCCACTCTTGCCATTATTATTCAACATAGTACTAGAAATCCTTGCAACAGCAATCAGACAACAAAAAGGGATAAAAGGTATCCAAATCAGCAAAGAAGAAGTCAAACTGTCTCTCTTTGCAGATGACATGATATTCTATATGGAAAACCCAAAGAATCCACCCACAAGCTACTAGAAGTTATAGAGCAATTCAGTAATGTGGCAGGATACAAAATCAATGCTCAGAAATCAGTTGCATTTCTATACACGAACAAAGAGACTGAAGAAAGAGAAATTAGGGAATCCATTCCTTTAAAAATAGCACCAAAAATCATACGTTATCTCGGAATTAACTTAACCAGAGATGTAAAGGATCTATATTCTAGAAACTACAAATCACTATTGAAAGACATTGAAGAAGACACAAAAAGATGGAAAAATATTCCATGCTCATGGATGGGAAGAATTAACATAGTTAAAATGTCTATGCTACCCAGAGCAATCTACACTTTCAATGCCATCCCGATCAAAATACCCATGACATTTTTCAAAGAACTGGAACAAACAACCCTTAAATTTGTGTGGAACCAGAAAAGGCCCCGAATCGCCAAGGAATTGTTGAAAAGGAATAACAAAGCTGGGGGCATCATGTTGCTGGATTTTAAGCTATACTACAAAGCTGTGATCACAAAGACAGCATGGTACTGGCACAAAAACAGACACATCGACCAATGGAACAGAATTGAGAACCCAGAAATGGACCCTCGGCTCTTTGGACAACTAATCTTTGACAAAGCAGGAAAAAACAACCAGTGGAAAAAAGACAGTCTCTTCAATAAATGATGCTGGGAAAATTGGACAGCTACATGCAAAAGTATGAAACTTGACCACTCTCTCACACCATACACAAAGATAAACTCCAAATGGAAGAAAGACCTTGATGTGAGACAGGAATCCATCAAAATCCTAGAGGAGAACATAGGCTGCAACCTCTTTGACATTGGCCACAGCAACTTTTTTCATGACACATCTCCAAAGGCAAGAGAAACAAAATAAAAAAATGAACTTGTGGGACTTCATCAAGATAAAAATCTTCTGCACAGCCAAGGAAACAGTCAAGAAAACTAAGAGGCAGCCCACGGAATGGGAGAAGATATTTGCAAATGACACTACACTGTATCCAAGATCTACAAAGAACTTCTCAAACTCAATACACAAGAAACAAATAAACAAATCAAAAAATGGGCAGAAGATATGAACAGACACTTTTCCAATGCAGACATACAAATGGCTGACAGACACATGAAAAAATGTTCAAAATCATTAGCCATCGGAAATTCAAATCAAAACCACATTGAGATATTACCTTAACGCCAGTTAGAATGGCAAAAATTGACAAGGCAGGAAACAACAATTGTTGGAGAGGATGTGGAGAGAGGTGATCCCTCTTACATTGTTGGTAGGAATGCAAGTTGGTACAGCCACTCTGGAAAACAGTGTGGAGGTCCCTTAAAAAGTTAAAAATTGAGCTACCCTATGATCCAGCCATTGCACTACTGGGTATTTACCCCAAAGATACAGACGTAGTGAAGAAAAGGGCCATATGCACCCCAATGTTCATAGCAGCAATGTCCACAAAGCTAAATTGTGGAAGGAGCCGAGATGCCCTTCAACAGACGACTGGATTAAGAAGATGTGGTCCATATATACAATGGAATATTACTCAGTCATCAAAAAGAACAATTTCTCAACATTTGCTGCAACATGGACGGGACTGGAGGAGATAATGCTAAGTGAAATAAGTCAAGCAGAGAAAGACAATTATCATATGGTTTCACTCATCCATGGAACATAAGAAGTAGGAAGATCGGTAGGAGAAGAACGGGAAGAAGAAAGGGGGGGTAATCAGAAGGGGGAATGAACCATGGGAGACTATGGACTCTGGGAAACAAACTGAGGGCTTCAGGGGGTGGGGTAATGGGATAGGCTGGTGATGGGTATTAAGGAGGGCACGTATTGCATGGTGCACTGGGGGTTACATGCAAGTAATGAATCATGGAACTTTACATCAAAAACTAGGGAGGTACTGTATGGTGACTAACATAATATAATAAAAAATATTATGAATAAAAATAATAAAGGACATTTCATCCTGGAAAAGAAAAAAGAAAACATACGAAGTAGGAGGTGTTACGACGGTAGAGTAGCAGGGGGATCCTGAACTTGCCTCATCTTTCGAACACAGCTAGATCAACATTAGGCAATTTTGATCAACCAGGAATACCATCTGAGGATTAAGAAAACAACTGCACAACTGGAGGGAGAGAACATGGCAGATGTATGGTTTGGGGGAGAAGAAAGCAGCAGGGCCACAAAGGGTAGGGCACCCTTTTCTCAGAGCTGTCAGGGAAAGGGAGAGAGCAGGAGAAAGTGCAGCAGGTAGGGCTGGCACAATAAGCCCCAGTGAAGGGACCCCTAGGTTACACTAGGAGAGATTTCTCCCCTTTCTGGAGTACATTTGGACGTGCGTATTTTGTCTCTCCAAAGACCAATGGCCGCTGGGAGCCACTGAGTGGAACTCAACAGCAGGGACAGAGGTACGGGCAGAGGGCAAATAACCTGGTAGCAGCTTTTTGCTGTGAGCTACAGGAGACTGCAGCCACCTTGCTGAGTGGATGCTTTTCCAGGACAGAAGTGAGCAGAGAGCAGAGCCACACACAGACTGCAGATAACCTGGTCAATGCTTTTCGGTGCCTGCCACAGTAGACTCAAGCTGCTGTGCGACTGCTTTTCTGGGACAGAACAGAGTAGGAGACTGAGGCACACACAGACAGCAGAAAACCTGGTCACAGCTTTTCCCTGTGCCTCACAATAGACTGTGCAACCACTCTTCTGGGACAGGACAGTGCCAGGCATGCCATCAGGCTCTCCTCCAGGGAGTGGATCCACACCTTTACTAGGACCTTTGAAATTTGGAGTTTTGAATCCCAGCCACTGGCCAGAGATAAAATACAGGACATCTGTGGCGGAGGGTGCACCGACAGCCTGGGCCCAGACCGGTTAAGGTCAGGGATCTGACAAAAGCCCAGGACACAGGAGACCGTTCACTTTTCTGTGAGGGCCTCCTGAACAGCGGCCACTGGGAGTTGCCCTCCCTGTGGATAGAGTGCAGGGTGATGCCATCTTCCTCCTCCAGGACCTCCTGTCCTCTAGCACAGTAGTTCTTCAGAGAGAAATACAGCGCCTCCAGTGGAGGCTGGAGTCCCTTACACCAGCCCCCCCCCCCCCCCCCGCCCCAGTGCCTGGCAAGGGCATCTTTACAAGGGCAAGCTGGCTTGTGAGCTAGCCCAGCAGGCCTCTCCCAGAGAAGACCAATGCAAGGTCCCCCGTGTGTACCAAGTCTACTGATTAAAGAGTGCTTCAAAGCGTGAGATACAGTTCTGGTGGAAATAGAACCAGGCTTTTTTTTTAAAATTTTAATTAAAAATTTTTAATTTATTCTTTAATCTTTTATTTTATATGTATTTTTTTCTTCATCATTTTTTGGTATCAGGCTTATAATTTTTGTTCATTTGTTGGTTTGTTTCCTCCTCTTACTTTTTGGATCAGGCTTCTTTCTTTCTCTCTTTCTCTCTCTCTCTTTTCTTTCCTTACTCTTTTTTTCCTTCTTTTTTTCTTATAATTTGGTATCAGGCTTATAATTTTTTTGTTTGTTTGCTTGCTTTTTTGTTCCTTTTTTGTTCCTTTTCCTTTTCTCTTGTCTTGGACAGGGTTTTGGGTACCCGCCCCCCCCCCCGGCTTATCTTAACAAACTAATCAAAGCACACCTAGTTAAAGGTCCAAACACTCCCCACTACAAGCAAGGAGGAATTCTGTAGAGGATGGACCACACAGAAGAGCAGCCAAGACAACAGCAGAGTGCACACAGCATAACAGTGCTGTGGACAGTATATGACCCTGGACAGTATATGACCTCTTTTTAATATAGCATTACTTTGAGGTGCAGGAAACACAACAAGCTTTCATAACACACAAAAGTTAGAAACACAGCCAATATGACAAGATAGAGGAATTCTCCCCAAAAGAAATGTCAGGAAAATATAGCCAGAGACTTTCTCAAAGCAGATATAAGCAATATATCTAAAGAAGAATTTAGATTGACAGTTATAAGACTACTAGCTGGACTTGAAAAAAGCATAGAAGAGAGCAGAGAACCCCTTGCCGCAGAGATAAAAGACCTAAAAACTAGTCAGGCTGAAATAAAAAAAAATGCTATAACTGAGATGCAAAACAAACTAGATATAATCACTATGAGGACTGAAGAAGCAGAGGATGGCATTGGTGATATAGAAGATAAAATTATGGAAAATAATGAAACTGAAAAGAAGAAGGAAAGAAAACCATTAGATTACAAAAGTAGACTTAGGGAACTCAGTGATTCCATAAAGCAAAATAATATTCATGTCATTGGAGTCCCAGAAGAAAAAGAGTGGGGAAAGGGGGCAGATGGTTTATTTGAACAAATTATAGCTGAGAACTTCCCTAATCTGGGGAAGGAAACAGGCATTCAAGTACAAGAGGCACAGAGAACTTCCTTCAAAATCAACAAAAACAGGTCAACACCATGACATATTATAGTGAAACTTGCAAAATACAAAGATAAAGAGAGAATCCTGAAAGCAACTTGGGAAAAAAGTCCTTAACTTACACATAAGGCTGGCAGCAGACCTGTCCACAGAGACCCGGCAGGCCAGAAAAGGGCTGGCATGATATAGTCAATGTGCTAAATGGGAAAAATATGCAGCCAAGAATACTTTATCCAGCAAGGCAGTAGTTCAGACTAGAAGGAGAGATAAAGAGTTTCCAAGATAAACAAAAACTAAAGGAGTACATGAACACTAAACCAGTCCTGCAAGAAATATTAAAGGGGACACTCTGAGTGGAAGAGACCAAAAGTAACAAAGACTAACAAGGAACAAAGACAATCTACAGGAACACAACTTTACAGGTAATCCAATGGCACTAAATTCGAATCTTTCAGTAGTTACTCTGAATGTAAATGGACTAGAGGCTCAATAAAAAGACACAGGGTATCAGAATGAATTAAAAAAAACAAGACCCATCAATAGGTTGCCTACAAGAGACACATTTTAGACCCAAAGACACCACCAGATGGAACGTGAGGGGGTGGAGATCAATTTTTCATGCTACTGAACATCAAAAGAAAGCTGGAGTAGCCATCCTTATAGCAGACAAACTAGATTTTAAACCAAAGACTGCAATAAGAGATGAAGAAGGACACTATATCATAATAAAGGGATCTATCCAATAAGAAGATCTAACAATTTTAAGTATGTGGGCCCCTAACTTGGGAGCTGCCAAATATATAAATCAATGAATAACAAACTTAAAGAAACTTATTGATAAAAATGCAATATTACTAGGAGACTTTAACACCCCACTCACAGCAATGAACACATCATTTAAGCAGAAAATCAATAAGGAAACAAGGGCTTTGAATGACACATTGGACCAGATGGACTTAATAGATATATCCAGAGCATTTCATCCTAAAGCAGCAGAAGACACATTCTTTTTGAGTGCACATAGAACATTCTTCAGAACAGATCACATACTAGGTCACAAATAAGGCCTCAACTGGTACAAAAAGACTGAGATCATAGCATGCATAGTTTCAGACCACAGTGCTATGAAACTCGAAGTCAACCACAAAAAAAAAAAAAAAGGAAGGATTACAAATACATAGATTAAAGAACATCCTGCTAAAGAATGAATGGGTCAACCAGGAAATTAAAGAAGAATTTAAAAAATACATGGAAGCAAATGAAAATTAAAACACACTAGTTCAGAACTTTTGGGAAGCAGCAAAGGCATCCTAAGAGGAAAGTACATATCAATACAGGGCTTCCTCAAGAAGCAAGAAAAGTCTCAAATACACAACCTAATCTTACACCTAAAGGAGCTGAAAAAAGAACAGCAAATAAGATAACTCGAAATAAACCTAACCAAAGAGGTAGAAGAGCTATAGTCTGAAAACTATAGAACACTCATGAAAGAAACTAAGGAAGACACAAAGAAATTGAACATTCCATGTTCACGGATCAGAAGAGCAAATATTGTTAAAATGTCTATACTACCCAAAGCAAACTACACATTCAGTGCAATCCCTGTCAAAATACCACCAGCGTTTTTCACAGAAGAGGAACAACCAATTCTAAAATTTTTATGGAACCAGAAAAGACCCTGAATAGCCAAAATAATGTTGAAAAAGAAAACCAAAGCTGGAGGAATCACAATTCTGGACTTCAAGCACTATTACAAAGCTGTAATCATCAACACAGTATGGTACTGGCGCAAACACACACACATAGATCAATGGAACAGAATGAAGAACCCAGAAATGGACCCTCAACTCTATGATCAACTAATCTTAGACAAAGAAGGAACAAATAATCAATGGAAAAAAGACAAATGGTGTTGGGAAAATTAGACAGCCACATGCAGAAGAATGGAACTGGTCCACTTTCTTAGACCATACACAAAAATAAATTCAAAATGGATGAAAGACATAAATGTGAGATAGGAATCCATTAAATCCTAGAGGAGAACACAGGAAGCAACCTCTTTGACCTCAGCTGCAGCAACTTCTTGCTAGACACGTCTCCAGAGGCAAGGGAAACAAAAGCAAAAATGAACTATTGGGACTTCATCGGGATAAAAAGCTTCTGCACAGCAAAGGAACAGTCAACAAAACTAACAGGTAACCCATGGAATAGGAGAAGATATTCACAAATGATATATCAGATAAAGGGCTGGTATTCAAAATCTATAAAGAACTTATCAAACTCAACACCCAAAATCCAAAAACTCCAGTCAAGAAATGGGCAGAGGACATGAACAGACATTTCTCCAAAGAAAACATACAAATGGCTAAAAGACACATGAAAAAATGCTCCACATCACTTGGCATTAGGGAAATACAAAGCAAAACCACAATGAGATACCATCTCACACCTGTCAGAATGACTAAAATGAACAACTCAGGAAACAATAGATGTTGGGCAGGATGAAGAGAAAGTGGAACCCTTTTGCACTGTTGGTGGGAATGCAAACAGGTGCAGCTACTCTAGAAAACAGTATGGAGGTTCCTCAAAAAGTTAAAAATAGGGGGCGCCTGGGTGGCACAGCGGTTAAGCATCTGCCTTCAGCTCAGGGCGTGATCCCGGCGTTATGGGATCGAGACCCATGTCAGGCTCCTCCGCTATGAGCCTGCTTCTTCCTCTCCCACTCCCCCTGCTTGTGTTCCCTCTCTTGCTGGCTGTCTCTATCTCTGTCAAATAAATAAATAAAATCTTTAAAAAAAAAGTTAAAAATAGAGCTATCCTATAACTCAGCAATTGTACTACTAGGTATTTATCCAAAGGATACAAACACAGTGATTCGAAAGGTTACATGCATCCCCATACTTATAGCAACAAATGTCCACAATAGCCAAACTATGGAAAGAGCCCAGATGTCCACTGATGGAAGAATGGATAAAAAAGATGTGATATATAATGGAATATTACTCAGCCATTAAAAGAATGAAATCTTGACATCTGCAACAACGTGGATGGAACTAGAGGGTATTATGCTAAGCAAAATAAGTCAGTCAGAGGAAGACTAATGCCATATAATTTCACTCATATGTCAAATTAGGAAACAAAACTGATAAACGTATGGGAAGGGAAGGAAAAGGAAAATAAAAGATAAAAACAGAGGGAGACAAAACATCAAGAACAAACTGAGGGTTTCTGGAGAGAAGGTGGGTGGGGGGATGGAGTAATTGGGCAATGGGCATTAAGGAGGGCACTTGATGTAATGAGCATTGGGTGTAATATGCAATGATGAATCACTAAATTCTACCCTGAAATTAATAATACACTATATGTTAACTAACTTGAACTTAAATAAAACCAAAAAAATAAATAACTTAATTTTAAAAAATTAAAAATCAATCAATAAATGGTGTTGGAGAAACTGGACAACTACATGCAAAAGAATGAAACTGGGCCACTTTCTTACACTGCATGCAAAAATAAACTCAGAAAGTTTTAAAAATCAAAATGTGGGACTTGATACTTTATAACTACTAAAAGAAAACATAGTCAGTAATCACTTGGATATTGGTCTTAGCAACATATTTATAGATATGATTCCTCAGGCAAGGAAAACAAAAGTAAAAACAAACTATTGGGACTGTACCAAAAAAGAAAAAAAAAAAAAGAAAACATAAGAAACTGCATTCATGATTTTGAATTAGGCAATGGTTTCTTAGATAAAACACTAAAAGTACAAGAGAAAACAACAAAGAAAACAATACAGAAATTGGACTTTACCAAATAAAAGCTATGTACTGTAAGTGATACCACTGAGAAAGTGAAAAGGCAACCAACAGAATGGGATAAAAATTTGCAGATTATATATCTGATAAGGGTCTAGTATCCACAATATATAAAGAAAACTTACAACTTGACAAGAAAATAACCCAATTAATAAGTAGGCAATGAATCTGAATAGACATTACTCCAAAGATATATAAATGGCAAATAAGCACATGACAAGATATTCATTACCAACAGCCATCGGGAAAATACACAAATCAAAACAATACCACTTTACACCCACTAAAATGGCTATTAAAAAAAAAGACATAATAACAAGTACTGGTGAGGACATGGAGAAATTGGACCCCCAAACATTGCTGATGAGGATGTAAAATGGTACAACTGCTCGAAAAACAGATTGGAGTTTCCCAAAATATTACTATATGACCCAGGAAGTTCACTCCTAGATACATTTAGAAAATACATGTCTGGGGCAGCTGGGTGGCTCAGCTGGTTAAGCATCTGCCTTTGGCTCAGATCATGATCCCAAGGTCCTGGGATCAAGGCCCACCTCAGGCTCCCTGCTTAGTGAAGAGCCTGCTTCTCCCTCTCCCTCTGCTGCTCCCCCTGCTTTCTCTCTCCCTGTCAAATAAATAAATAAATAAATAAATAAATAAATAAATAAATAAATAAAATCTTAAAAAAGAAAAGAAAAGAAAAGAAAAAATATATCCACACAAAGACTTGTACATGAACGGCTATTCATAATAGCCAAAAGGGGGAAACAATCTAAATGTTCATCAACTCCTGAATGGATAAATAAGATACAGTATACCCATACGATGCAATACAATTTAGCAATAAATGAAAGAAGTACCAATCCCTGTTATAATATAGAAAGTCCTTGAAAACATTATGTTATGTGAGAGAAGCCAGTCACAAAACACCATTTGCATATGGTTCCTTTTATGTGAAATGTCCAGAACAGGCAAATAAGAGAAACAGCAAGATGCTTAGTTGTCAAAAGGTTGTGTGTGTGGAGGGGAATAAGGAGTGAGTGATTGTTAATGGGTATGGCGTTTCTTTTAGGATGAAAGAAAATATTTCATAATTAGATTGTGATGATGGTTGCGCAACTCTGTGAATACACTAAAAACCATTCAGTTATATACTTTAAATAGGTGAGTTATATGGTATGCGAATTAAATCTCAATAAAGTCATTAAAAGGAAGAACAGGGAAAGAGGGAAGAACTGTAGTTCTGACTCGGAGGAAATGTTTTAGGGATAGGAACAAGGTATATATTCTCAGTACCAGAGAACATCACAAATAAGCCCCGATGTCCACAAGAGAACACTTATTAAGTAAATGAAGATACTTAGAGTGCGGTGGAGGTACAAAAGGTATAAATGTGTTGCACTTTATTCCTCTAGAACACTAGAACAATATAGGTTGTTTTAGAAAACTAGTTTTGGCCATGTTGGTGAAGTTGGTTCAACATTTAGAGATCTGATACTGCACTTGTTAATCATCCTAGCATTTATTAAACAACTACTTACATTTTCAGCATGCGTGAGAGATGGAAAAACTTAAACAATGGGTCCAAGTATATCTGATAAAACAAAACAAAAACAAATGAAGTGGGGATACAGTTAAATATGCTTTCATCCATTCAACATACATTTAAAGACGACCTGTAATGTACGAAGCACTGCTTTGAATAGGAAAAGGCTGGGGATAAAGATATAAATGAGTAAAAATATATTCTTTCACTTAAAAATATCCAAAGTCTATTAGAAAATGAAAACATGAAGACAAATAGATGTAATATAAGGCAATTACATGATACATGCCTAAAAGGGTTAAGCATTTTATTGGGAGGTCAGAGAAGGGTAAAATAATTTAGAGTTGATGGGATTAGAGACTTCAAAAGCCTTCTAGTTATTGACTTATCTCTCATCTTCTCTCTTAAAACAAACAAATATTAAAAGTTAATATTTATGAATTTTTGGTTTTATTTTAATTAATATTATAAAAGATACAAATAGTTCTTTAACGTTTTTAAGACAACGGTCTTCAGCCAGCCTCATTCTCACCTCTGCATTCCCCTTTCTCAAAGGCAGTCGTTTTACTATTTAGTTGATTGTTTAGGTATTCTTATCTCTAAATAACATACTTACATTGTTATTTCTTGATTTTTCAGTTTTAGCCATTATCTATTGTCTTCCCACTATGAAAGAAGAAAATTTAGTTTTCGTTCCTTCCCAGGCTTTTATCACACATTGCCTCTTTCCCCTTCCTTCATCTTCTCGTTAATTAATTTTATAATTTTGCTTAGATTTATATTCAGCATTCACGTTATTATGACTATGAAGTACTATTTACAACTGAAGCCATCTGGTAAACCACACGTAATCTTTCTCTTCCTGAACTACTTTCTGTTTTCCCTATTTTGTTTTTCATTTGTTTGATCTCCTATCCTATACCTGCAGAGGACTACCAAATCTTTTTCTTCAGCCAAGTTTTCTCTCTTAAGTCTCAAACCTATGCATTTCTTTACTAATTCAACAAATACTAAAAACATCTACTGACCACCTACTATATTGACATTGTACTGAGACTAAACACTCTAGATATATTATTATCTCAGTTAATCCACATGATACTATTTTGAGTTGGATACTATTATAGACACATCTTTTACAAATAAGGAAAATAAAGTTTAGAAAGTTTAACTTAAGTACACAGCTAGTAAGTGTAGAGACATGATTCAAAGTCAAGCAGTGTGACTCTAGAACCTATGATTTTAACCACCTATATTCTATATTCTTTCAATCAATATATATCAACTGGAAGCCACCATAATTCTAGCAAAGTCTGTACCATGATAAATAAATCAGACTATTCTCCCTACTTTCATGGAGCTCACAGTCTAGCAGGTATGACATACAAACAAGACCACACAATAAGAATGCAATGGACTACAAAGGATAAGTAAAATTAATAACAAATAGAAGAATACATAAGAATGTAGACAATAAATCTAGTTAGACTTCCATTTTTTAAAGGAAATATTTGTTGAGCACATGCTATGTGCCAGGCATTATGACAGGGAGGGGCTGAAGACACAATGTTAAGCCAAATGAGAATTTTCCAGGCTGGGAGGGGGAATGAGAGAGAAAATGTGAGTGATCCAGGCAGAGGAAAGAGCATGTGCAAAGGCCAAGAGATGAAAGAGCATAAACTGTTCCAAGTGCTGAAAGTAATTTAGAATAACTATAATACATAATTGTAATGTGGGAGGGATGGGTTATGACACTCAAGAGATTAAAAAAAGAAGAACCAAATCAGAGAGCTCTGTGATGGCGATGTTAAAGAACTTGGGCTTTAATATCAATATTTTATGTCAAATTTGGTACTCACAGCATATGTGTGTGGAGAGGGATGTGATTGTATTTGTGTTTTAAAAACTATTTCTTTGATTACGGTGTAAAGAATGGATTAAATTAAAGTATGACTGAAAGAAGAGACAGCAAATAGGAGGGTATTGCATTATTCTAGATTAAGAGGTTATTATGATCTGGATTACAGTAAGAAGAGAAAAAAGTAGATTCATTCCAAAGATATTTATGCGATAGACTTGCCAGGAATTGGGGATAATTCATTCCCTTATTTGTTCCAGAAGAATTTATAGAATACCTAGTATGTGTCAAGCACTGTACACTCTAGCACATACAATGGTGAAGGCAGCTATCATCCCTTGCCTTGATATATCTTACAGTACAGAAGAAAGATACGAGACAAATAATTATACAAATAATTATAACTGTCTTCTAAAGGAGAAATATTGGGGGTTTTTACAGGAGAATCTGACCCAGTTAGACCAATGTTAGGAGTCAGAGAAAACTTCAGAAAGTGACTTTTTTATTGTGGTAAATACACAGAATAATTACCATTTTAACCATTTAAAATCATACAATTCAATGGCATTAAGTGCATTTGTAATATTGTATAACCATTACCATTATCTTGTTCTAAAACTTGTCTATCACCTAAACAGAAACCCTGTCCCCACTAAGCTGTCCCTCTCCATTGCCCTCTAGCAGCCACTAATCTGCATTCTGTCTCTATGGATTTGCCTATTGTGGATATTGCATATGAATGGAATCTTAAAATATGTGGTTGTATGTCTGGATTCTTTTACTTAGTTTTCAAGGGCTATCCCTGTATCAGTAATTCATTCATATTTATGACTAATTCCACTGTAGGGCTAGATCACATTCTGTTTATTCATTCATCAATTGTTGGACGTTTGATTTGTTTCTACCTTTTGCTTATTTCGAATTAGTGCTATGAATATTCATGTACAAATATTTGTTTGAATACTTTTTCAGTTCTTTTGGATATATACTTAGGAGTCGAATTGCTGGGTCATATGGTAGTTCTATGTTTAATTTATTGAGGAACTGCCAAACTATTTCCTGCAGTGGCTGCACCATTTTATATTTCCACCAGCAGTGGGTTCCAATTTCTCTACATCCTCAATGGTATTTATTATTGTCTATCTTTCCTTTGATAGCATCCTAGTGATATGTTATTGTAGTTTTGATTTCCATTTTCCTAATAACTAATGAGAATGAGTATCTTTGCACGTACTTATTGACTATTGGTATATCTTCTTTGGAGAACTGCCTACTCAAGTCCTTTGCCCATTTTTTAATTGGGTCGTTTTTTGTTGACAGGTTGTAAAAATTCTTTATTTTTCTGGATATTAACACCCTTATCAGATACATGATCTGCAAATATTTTCTCCTATTATTTGGGTTATCTTTTACTTTCTTGATAGTGCCTTTTGATGTACAAAGATTTTAATTCTGAAGTCCAATTTATCTATTTGTGTTGTTGCTCGTCATTTAAGTCATATGTAAGAAACCATTGTGAAATCCAAGGCTATGAAGATTTGACTCTATGCTTTCTTCAAGGAGTTTTATAGTTTAGCACTTAATTTTAGATTATGATCCATTTTGAGTTGATTTTTGTATGTGGTATGTAAAGGTCCAGCTACACTCTTTTGCCTGTGATTATCCAGGTGTCCCAGCATCACTGCTGAAGAGACTATTCTTTCTCCATTGAATGGTCTTGGCACCTTTGCCAAAAATCAATTGACCATAGATGTATGGGTTTATTTCTGGACTTTCAATTCTATTCCATTCATCCATATGTCTATCCTTATGCCAGTACTACACTATTTTGATTACTGCAGCTTTGTAGTAACTTTTGAAATTGGGAAATGTGGATCCTCCAACTTTGTTGGTTTTTTTTAATAATAATTTTTTATTATATTATGTTAGTCACCATACAGTACATCCCTAGATTTTGATATAAAGTTCCATGATTCACTACCTGCATATAACAACTTTGTTCTTCTGTTTCAAGACTGGTTAGGATATTCTGGGTCCCTTGCAATTCCATATAAATTTTAAGATTGGCTTTTCCATTTCTACAAAAAAACCAAAACAAAGCAATACTGCACTGGGATTTTGATAAGGATTGTATTTAACCTGAAGATGGTTTGGGGAAATATTGCCATCTTAGCAATATTAAGCCATCTAATCCATGAACGTGGGAAGGTTTTTCACTTAATCAGGTCTTCATTAATTTCTTCATTAATTTCCTACTACAATACTGTGTAGTAGGAAATGACATTTAAGTTGACATTTAAGTGTGTGGAGTGAGAGGGGAATGGAGTGACCTGAGATGGCATGTGGGCACAGGGCTCAGGCACCTGCATGGTAGCTGATGACACTCTACCATGGGAAACAAAGGCAGAGAATGCAAGGGGGAGACATTGTTGAATTTAGTTTAGATGTATTGAATGAAACACAACACCCATGAGATATTTAACTTGGAAGGTTAACAATATTCTTTCAAAACACCTTTACTTCAGCAAGAGTGGATGCTTTGTATTGAACATGACATTTCAAAGCTGAAAGCTTTTTTTCAGATTTTTTTGTCATCAAGAAAAGAATATGTTTCATATAGTTTTTGTATTGTGTATTTTACGATAGTCTCTACCATATCAATAGGCTATTATATATTTATCTCAAGTGATTAGAATCTCATTTAAAATGATATGTGTTCTAGGGGCGCCTGGGTGGCACAGCGGTTAAGCGTCTGCCTTCAGCTCAGGGTGTGATCCCGGCGTTATGGGATCGAGCCCCACATCAGGCTCTTCCGCTGTGAGCCTGCTTCTTCCTCTCCCACTCCCCCTGCTTGTGTTCCCTCTCTCGCTGGCTGTCTCTATCTCTATCGAATAAATAAATAAAATCTTTAAAATAAAATAAAATAAAATAAAATGATATGTGTTCTAAAATATTAACATAAGAAAAAATCCTTTCTTTGAGTTTCAACATAGAATACAGTTGCAGTTTCCCAACCTTTGGATAATGTTGACCCCTTCATACTTAGCATATAATTTTCCTTTAAACATTCTGTAATTAACGGCACAAGTCAAGTACAGTATACTTCTAATCAAGTATGGAAATATTTTCTCACGTACTTCATTCCTATTCTCTCAGGTTCCCCTCCCCATATACTGCCCTCCACATAAAACATATGTTAAATGCAAATGACAGGTGACACTCAGCTCCTTGTCAGCTCTTCTAGGAGGTACATAGACTAAAATTAATGCTGTGGTGACCTAGTGCTTAGGTCACTATATCACTTACCAATGGTTAATTTTGCATATTTATCTGTATATTACTTAATTCTAGCAAGAACAACATATTTATATATTATTCTCCAAAATGTTTATAAAAAGAACATCTTTTTAAAATTTTTCAATTTTTAAAACCAGTCTGTAATGACTGTCTTGAACTAGATGAGTAAACCTCAAGGTTTTTAAAAATCAAACTAAAGTGAATATATAGCATGAATTTATAGTAAAATATCAGAGTACTAGTGATTAAATAAGACCTAAATAAGGGCACTGTCCTACTGGAGAGATACTGCATACAACTATATAAAATGAGAAATTGTCTACTTGATATGAATATTATTAATGACAGGACTTTTTTTTATTAAAATGGCAAGAATACAAATAAATAGCTCATATCAATCAGTAAAATACAGTTGTGTTCAGGCTTTAATATCAACATTAAATCAAAGCCTATGGAGAGAAAAGGCAAGAGATTTAGGAAATTTTAGGAGAAATAAGAAAACATCACTAAACTTGTTACTCTACATTATAGACACCTGCCATAGGCAAAAAAATAAATAAATAAAATGGCAATTAAGTTGATTGCAGTACTTTAATATTTTAAAGAAAACTTATTAAAATACAGATTTTTAAAAAATCTTACATTCTTGACAAATAGAGCATCACCTACCTTTCTAAAAATAGTATGGGTAAACACAATTGCAGAAAATGTATGTTAATTAGTGGTACAATATTATGGATTTAAAAACTGTGACACACTCCTAATATCTGCTGCTTTGAAATCAGATTATGGCCTGGAAATTATGTCAGGTTGGTTCCCAAATGGAATATTGGGTCCCAGGCCAGTATTGGTAAACTTTGCCTATTTTGGCACAACTTCTCCAGCAATGAAAGCATAAATCACAAAGAAAAAATTTAACCAACCAATTATTTGAGATATCAAGAAAGGAAAGGAAATCAGTTTTGTAAAAACACTTTTCCCTCTTTTTATAAGCTTCTTTATTTACTCCGGATAGTTAACATAACAGTGTTCAATAGTGAAGTAAGCAGATTTTACACTCACTATTACTGCACGGATAGAAAGAGCCATATGCATTTTTGTTTTTATAAGTCATCTCAGATCACTGCAATATGGCACATGAGAACAGAGATTCAGAGGCACAAAGATAATAAATACATTTAACATTGTCAAGCATTCAAAAGATAAATGCAATCATGTAGCAAAAAAAAAAATCAGTTTGTAACTTTGACCTTTCCCAAGGATGTGAAGAATCTTTTCGTGTGTCAGAAATCTCTATAGCAAAGATTCCTATAAGAGAGAAAAAATTGCAAATTAATATATTTAACTCAAAGATTTCACCGATGTATAAAAAATGTATTCTGACATTACTTTGGCAATACTTAAAATTTTTTCCCCAGCCTCTGTGAAGGAAAATAATGCAATGTAGTTTTTTCATTCAGCTTTCACAAACTGTGATACAACCATAACATGGAATAATATTCAATAATAAAAATAAATGAACTATTTTTTTCTTTTTAAACATTTTTTATTTAAATTCAGTTAACACATAGTGTATTATTAGTTTCAGGGGTAGAATTTAGTGATTAATCAGCTGCATATAGCACCTGATACTCATTACATCAAGTGCCCTCCTTAATGTCCATCACCCAATTACCCCATCCCCCTACCCAGCACCCCTCCAGCAACCCTCAGTTTGTTTCCTATACTTAAGAGTCTCTTATGATTGATACATACATGGGTGGATCTCATGGGCATTGTGCTAAATGAAAAAAAGCCAATCTCAAAATGTTATACACTGTGTGTGATTCCATTTATATAACATTCTCTAAATGACAGAATTAAAGATGTGGAGAACAAATTTGTGTTTGCCAGGGAGGAGAAGAGGGCTGTGACTATAAAAATGTTTTCATATGAGGGAGCAAGTTCCTTGGTGCTGATGGACAATACAGTATAGTATCTTGCTTGTAATTGTGGTATATGTGTGTTGTGTAAAAAAAAACCTGCACACACATATATATGAGTGCATGTAAAAATGAATGAAATCTGAATAAGGCCTATGGCCTAGTTAATTATATTGTACTGATACCAATTTCCTGGTTTGTAAGATATTGCCATTGGGGAAGTTGGGGGATATGTGAGATTATCTGTACTATTTTTGCACCTACTTGTGAGACTGTAGTCACTTCAAAATAAAAAGTATAACAAAGCAAACAAAACTGTGGTGCAGACATACAAGGAAATACTGCTCAGCAGTTAAAAGGAGCATGCAACAACATCTGGTCCATACAACCTGGATATATTTCGAAAAATATTATACTGCGTGAAAGTCAGCCACTAGAGGCTGTATACATGATTCCATTTATAGGACAACTTTGAAAAGGTAAAACTATGGGGCAGTAAACAGATTAGTGGTTGGGGAAAATAAATTAAGTGCATTGACTGCTGGCTAGGTAATAGGTGGCAGTCAAAATATACCATTTAAAACTAACAGCAAAAGGTTAAGTAAGAAAAAGGGAATTAATGGCACTAGTAAAATTATTAATAGAGGGTGACTACTATAATAAAATACAAACCTTGAATATCAAAAGAAATGACAAAAAGCAAAGAAGAATAGTCAAATTGAGAAATACAATAAATGTCACATGGTAAACACTGTTATCATAAGATAATATGACAGAGTTGAGACCAAATTTCACAGTCATATCAATAATGTGAAAAAGCTTAACTCATCCATTATTTTAAAATGGCTCATAGAGCAAAACTTAAATCCATACTATAAATAAGAGAGATACTTAAAATTCAGTGACTCAGAAAAGCTAAAAATAAAGAGATGGACAAAGATTTGCAAGGCAGGTGGAGACATTAAGTACTTACAACTCTAATACTAGACAAAGTAGACCCCAAGCCCCTCCCACCTCCAAAAAATTAAATGCATCAGAAAAGTACACTTCATAAAATCCACATCCCACAATGAAGATATGACGGTTCAGAACATCCATGCAGCAAATACAACAATAAACCTACATAAAACAAAATTTATAGGAGATATAAAAAGAAATAAAAAAAATAATAACAGGAGATTTTAAAGCACCAGTCTCAGTAAAACAGGTCAAGTGAATAAAAATTAAGCAATGACATAAAAGAACGAAATAAAATAAAAAAGGTAAATCTCTTAGATATGTATACACTAGAAATATATACCTTGATAAGAAAGAATATATCTTTTCAGGTACACATGAACTACCCACAAAAATTGATCATGTAGCAAAGTACAAAGAAAACATCAGTAGTTTCCACAATAGAAATATTATAAACACTACTCTCTAATCACAATGCAATAACACTAGAAATTTAAAAATGAAATGGAAACACAAAAAGCTCTTCTTACTGGAAATTACAAGATTTTCTATCAAATAACTATTGGGTAAAAGTGAAAACACAAAAAGAAATTACAGAATTTGTAAAAAATAATAACAAAAACATGACATATCAGAAACTATGCAATACATTTAAAGCAATGATCACTGGAAAATTCATAGCCTAAAATATTTACATCAATAAGAATGAAAGAATGGCAATAAATTAATTAAATTCCTAACTTAAAATACTAAGGGGAAAAAAACCAACAAAGTAAATAAAAAGATAGAAGAGGAAAGAAATTATATTATATATAAACAGAACCATAAATTAATAAGATAAAGAAAAATAAATCAATAAAGCAAAATGCTGGTTCTTTGAAGCAATAAACAAAGTAAACAAATCACTGGCTAAGGTAACCAAGAAATAAAAAAGGAAAGCACATATATACAATTAAGAAATGACAATGGAACATAACTATTGATACAAAGGAAAGTTTAAAATTCATAAGATAAGGCATTGCTTACTTCTATGCAAATAAATTAAAAAACTTAGAGAAAGGCACCTCGTGGCTCAGTGGGTTAAGTATCTGCCTATGGCTCAGATGATGATCCCAGCGTCCTGGGATGAGACCCACAATGAGAATCCAGTGGGGTGTCTGCTTCTCCTCTCACTCTTCCCCTCCCCTGCTTATGCATGTGCTTATGCTCTCTCTCTCTCTCTAATAAATAAAATCTTTATAAAAAAAAAAAAACCTCTAGAGAAAATAAATTTTTAGACAAATAGAAATAAAAAGCTTAAAACAATCCCTCCACCAAAAAACCCCCAGAAGTATACCTCACAAAAAAGAAAGAACCAAGGCTGTGTGGTTTCACAGGTGAACCCAAACAAATCCCTGGAGATCAGATAATCACAAACTACATAAATTGTTTCAAAGCACAGTAAATGAAAAACTCTCAAATTCCTTTTTTGCAGCAAATGTAACACTGATATCTAAACTTGTTAAGAGAGTACAAAGAAAAAAATTACAGACCAATATCACAAATATTGATACACAAATCTAAAATAAAATATAAGTGAACATTAAGAATAGAATACACTAAGACCAAGTAAGGTTTATACCATAAATTCAAAGATGGTTCAATATCTGAAAATCTTTTCATATGATTCACATATTAACAGTTTTAAAGAGAAAAACTTTATAGATGCTGAAAAAGCCTTTGAAAAAATTGAATACCCATTCCTAATAAAAAAAAAATCTTGAGAAAATAAAAATGGGCAGATATCATAAAACATTTATACCTCAGTCCTAAAGCCAGCATCTTACATTTATTTGACAAACCCTAGAGGCATTCCCACTTAAGGTCAGAATCAAAACAAGGATGCCCATTTTCTCCACTACTATTTATCACTATTCTGAAGATACTAGCTATTGCAACTAATTAGAGAATACAATTCAAGAGATAAAAATAGGAAAAGAAGAAATAAAATTATCTCTTTTTTGCAGATGACATGATAACACATCTAGACTCCCCTAAAAGAATCAATGACAAAACTTAATGAAACAATAAAAAATATTTAGCAAGATAACATGATGATAAATTAACATGCAAAAATAGCATTTTTTGAAGATAAAATGAATGGGGAGAAAAACCTAAAGATAAAATATTTAGGAATAATCTTAAGCATGTTTAAAACCTATATAAAGAAAACTGTAACTCATTCTTTTTTTAATAAAGAAAGCTTTTGGTTTGATTTGATTGATTGATTAATTTTTTATTATTATTCTTGAGTGACAACATGAGTTTGAAAAAATGGGAAGACATCTCTCTTTAGGACAGCTCAACATTATCAAGATGTCAGTTCTCCCCAAGTTAATTGATAAATTTAATGTGATTCTAAAAAAAATTCCAGTGGGCCTTTTAAATTGGAGCTAGACAAGCTGATGCTAAATTTCATATGGAAAATAAACTCACATGAAAATATAGGCAAAGACTTTTTTTTTTAAGATTTTATTTATTTATTTGACAGAGAGAGAGGCAGCCAGCAAGAGAGGGAACACAAGCAGGGGGAGTGGGAGTGGAAGAAGCAGGCTTCCAGCGGAAAAGCCCGACGTGGGGGCTCGACCCCAGAACTCCAGGATCATGCCCTGAGCCGAAGGCAGACACTTAACGACTGAACCACCCAGGTGCCCCGAAAAAAATACAGGAAAAGACTTAAAAGGAAGAGCTCTTATAGGCACTAACCTATTGGTATGCTGGAGCTGGCTCACAGCTGATTGTAAATATTCAGAAATTTTGTGAGCTGGTGGTTAAACTAGCTTGGTAGCTTGAAACTGTACAATATATTTATAGACTGTATAGAATTGTGTAATCACTATATTGTACACCAAGACTAGGATAACATTGTACGTCAATTACACTTCAAAAGGAAGGAAGGAAGGAAGGAAGGAAGGAAGGAAGGAAGGAAGGAAGGAAGAGAGAAGGAGAGAAAGAGAGAAAGAAAGAGAGAGAGAGGGAGGGAGGAAGGAGGGGGGGAGGGAGGGTGGGAAGGAAGAAAGGGAGGGAAGAAGGGAGGGAGGGAGGAAGGGAGAAAGGGAGAAACTGGCCACAGTAGGCATATTCACACCACTGAAATTGGAAAATGCTACAAATCAGGGCTTCTCCTTCCCCTTCTCTGGAGAGCCAGTTTACCAACAAACCATCAGACTAGTCCTTAAAAAATTAAAAATATTACAAAGGCTCTATAATTAAAATAGTATGGGACTTGAACATAAATAAACCCAAAGGAACAGAAGAGAAAATCCAGAGAGAGACTGGAATCACTCGGACAAAATCTTTTTAATAAATGATCTTGGGACAACTCATTAGTCATTTGGAAAAAAGTAAGATTAGATCCATTCTTCATACCATACACAAAATAAACTCTAAATGGATCAGAAATCTAAGTGTGAAAAGTAAAACTATATATATATATATATATATATATATATATATATATATATATATATACACACACACACAAAACTTACATAAATTCTAAAACATTAAAACTAAAAAACTGATTACCTCAATTATCTATCTGAGTATAAGGAAAGATTTTTCTAACTATAAACAGAAATGCAGATGCTTAAAATATATTTAAAAATTTGACTTCATAAAAGTAGAAACTTTTCCATGTGAAAAATAATTTAAGTAAAATCAAAAGAAAAAATGACAAAATGGAAGAAAATATTTATAACATATATCAGTAATAAAAGGCTAATTTCCCACATTTATAAAAAACATTAACAAAAAGAGAACATTCCATTAGAAAAATATGCAAAAGAAATGGACAATTTAAAAAAAGATATAAAACAGTCCTTAAACATATGAAAAGATATTCAAATTCATTCATAAAAAGAGAAATGCAAATTAAAACTACACTGAAATACCATTTCTTACCCACCATACTGTCAAAAGTTCAAGAACTTGACAGTATACTCTGCTGATGAGGCTGTAGGGAAACAGGCACTCTCATTCATAGCTGGCAGGAGTGCAAAATACTACAACCCCTATAGAGGGGAATTTGGCACTACTTAACCAAACTATATACATACACATTTACCCCTTGACCCAGAAATCCTGCTTCTAGGAATCTATCCTGAAGATACACCTTCACCAATACGAAAACACATTCATTACAGCCTTATTTATAATTCCAAATTGTTGAAAACTACCTAAATGTTCAAATATAGGAGGTCAGTTGCATAATTATGGTACATTCATAAAATGGAATACTATGCAGCTGTAAAAAGGAACAAGGGAAATCACTATGAATATGAAGTGACTTCTAAAAGAAGTGAGAAAACCAAAGTGTAAAGAAGCATATACAGTATGCTACATTTTGCATATGAAAAGAAAAATAAGAAAAATATACCTGAATGTCATTATCATAAAACCATAAAGCAATATGGGCGACATGGGATGGATGGTATACAGGAGAAAGTAACACTTCTCTGAGTATTACTTTTTGCAGAGTTTTGACTTTCAAAAGCATATTAATCTACAAATCCAAAAATAAAACTAAATCAAGGAAAAAACTAAGAAGGGGAAAAATGAAAAGTGAAAGCAAATTGAAGTAAATGAATCTAGTATTATTTTAAATGCATATCATAATCACAGCAAAAGGGGAAAAGAGGAATTAATCCAAATAATTTATAAACTCAGTATTTGACTACATGCCCTCAAGATTTGGGCAGAGTAGTGTATGAAGACAGGAATTACAAATAGATCATGAACTTTTATGTTGGTCTATTTAATGCAGTGACATAGGTGAAGAAATCTTGAAACTATTTTAGAGGCACTCTGGGATTGAGCAAAAGAGTAACTATGTGCATATTGCTGATAAACACACTGATGTTGAGCCAGGGTTCCCACTGTAGAAGAAAGGACATACAAATACAAAATGGAAAAAGGGAAGGAAGAAACCTGGGAGGACAGTTTGGAACTGGAGGTATTGGTTATGTTTTTAAAATGTGTGTGTGTGTGTGTGTGTGTGTGTGTGTGTGTGTGTGTGCACCCATGCATGCATGGAGAGAGAGGAAACATATGCAAAAGCGTGAGTACGTAAGACAGCAAATGTGTTGTCTCAAACACAGAGAAAGCAAATGGGGTAAAATTTTAACAGTAATGAGTATGGGTAAAAGGTATATAGCTATTCTCTACATTATTTTATTTTTATAACTCCTTATAAGTTTGAATTTATTTCCAAATACAAGTATTTTTATAAAATTTGTGACATACAGGAATATATCTAAAATATTTTCCTCTGAAAAATAAACTACTTTCCTAAAGCATAAGTGTTTTGGTGCTATAATCAACCAATATTTTGTTAATGAAAGTATGTGGAAAAATTGAAGTTTTAGAATAAAAAGAAAATTACATTTTAAAAATATAATTTATGTAAACAGATAAAGATCTTTCATTTTAGCAAATTTACATAAAACTAATGATCAAAATACTTTTTTATGTCTATATGCCTAATCATGTAATTGTGTTTAAATAGCACTATTAGGGGCGCCTGGGTGGCTCAGTTGTTAAGCGTCTGCCTTCGGCTCAGGGCGTGATCCCAGCATTCTGGGATCGAGCCCCGCATCAGGCTCCTCTGCTGGGAGCCTGCTTCTTCCTCTCCCACTCCCCCTGCTTGTGCTCCCTCTCTCGTTGGCTGTCTCTCTCTCTCTCTGTCAAATAAATAAATAAAATCTTTAAAATAAAAATAAATAAATAAATAAATAAATAAATAAATAGCACTATTAATGATAGATTGACTTGAGCTACCTTACTCCCTCAAATATTCACTGTATATTGCTATATGGTCTCCAGAGAATGGGTCCTTGAACTACTTACTCTTCTAACGATCGATCTAGGCCTCGGTCAGGAGATCGATGGTGAGCACGTTCCGGTGAATGACATTTTGTATTTGGCTTTATTGTAGAACTCATATGATAAGCATTACTTGAGTAATTCTGGCGGCGAAGTTCTTGTACAGCCCTCTCCCTGAAGCAAAATAGTGCGGCTTTTAAACTTTATATCCCGTGATGTTATTAATACTGTCATAAAACTGTAGTTCAGTTCATACTTTAAAAGTTAACCATCATGAAATTACCAAAATCTATTGTTATGTAAAAAAAACAATGGGATGGGCTGGTGATGGGTGTTGAGGAGGGCACATATTGCATGGTGCACTGGGTGTTGTATGCAAGTAATGAATCATGGAACTTTACATCAAAAACTAGGGATGTATTGTATGGTGACTAACATAATATAATTTAAAAATATTATAAAATTGAAAAAAAAAAACCAAAAAACCAAAAAAACAATGCTTTCCAGACTGAACACTGCATAGAGACAGACTTACCTTTCAAAGCGCTCCGTCCCTAGTTGTCGTTTGGTAATATCTAAATCAGCTTCCAACTGTGTTACAACATTTCTGAACTGGGCCACGTCCCTACTCTGGATGGCCCTGTGTAAAATAGTATGAGTGACAGTTGATTAAATTTAAAATATGCCTAGGACTTAGCACATTAAACCATGTTGGCAATGGTTCCTCAGCTGGAACCAAGCCAAACTGTGATTTTTATGGATGTTTTAGTACATCTAAAATATGCCAATTTCAGATATAGTAAATGTGAAAGTAGCCTACTTGAAAAGCTTAAGCTCTCTCAGTCCCATTCAATTAAACCTTCTCTGTCTGTTTCTCTATATTTAGACGGGATAATATTATATATTATCTATCTATATTACCTATTTTTTAAAGTACTTTGAGGTATTATATGCAAAGTAGTATTATAACCAAATAATCAATACCATTATTAGTCTTAATATATATATTTATTAAATCAAGTGTTTTGTATATGCTTATAATGAAATTTGATTCATGCAATTTATAATGAAATTTTATATACAAACTGTTAAAAACATAAAATCTCTTCAATTTAACAGGATCAAAAGGCACACTATCATAAGGAAGATGATGAAAGCAATGAATGCTGTTTGCACAAAACATTCTATTCTCTTTGCTTGCCAAACAGCACTGCTGACTGCTGAAATCTAAACTTCAGAGATTAAGAACACAAAAGTTTATTATGTTTACCAGTTCTAAGTGATTGTACTTACCAACCAGTTTAAAACAGAATGCATCCCTAAAGGTGAGGGGTTGGGCATATTTCACTAAGGTCAATTTCCAAATACCAGCTTGAGAAAGTGATCCTGTAGAACCAGTTGGAGATATTACAAAAGCCCAGCTACAGTGACTGAAAAGAATGACTCACAGCTGCCATAACCTGAAAACAGTTTCTCAAGGAAACTGGCCCTGACTTTGCAGCCTTTGCTCAGTCAGGGGCTCCTAGGAGGGACTGATTCCTGAGACCATGATTCCTCCTTTCCCAGGTCCCATGCTCAGACGGGAGGGCAGAGTTGAGGCTGGATGAAAAAGTGTTATAGATGGGACAGTTAACACCAAAGGCTAAAGGTCTGCATCAGTTTTTGTGAGAGTTCACCAGATTTAATAATTTAGCATTCACTGTCCAGGTGGGCATTTCTACCCAAATTTCTAGCCAAGGGTCTTGTAATAAGATGCTAATGGAGCTAGGGATGCTTAAAAAAACAAAAAAACAAAAAATAAAAAACTCAAAATCAGTGCTCTACGGGAAGTCTTCAGTATTCTGTGAATGTAGGAGTTCATCCAGGTACCCAATATATACTTACAGGTGCATAAGGAAATACTAAGTGATAAGTCTAAATACTAAGCAGCAATACCAGGTCGGTCCGTAAACAGAAAAATTCCTCTGGTTTCAGTAGTGCCTAATTTTTTTTTCGTAAAAACTTGTTATAATATTTCTAAAAGATAATATTATTAGGTCAGACATTCTATTATATCCAAAGTTCTGTTGGAAATAATCAACAAAGATGGTTAAATTTAAATTTAGATAAACACATAATAGAAATGAGTATTAAATCTTAGGCAAATCCCAGTATTTCTGGTCCCCAGTTTAATAAATGGCAAAAGATAGGCACTAAATTGTCTAAATTCCAGCTTTAAAATTCTACTAACCTATAAAGTATCAAAAATTTTACAAATACAACTTCATGCTACTATATTGCTAACCAACTCACATTTTATTTTCTGCCAAACAAAGGTGTTCTTTAAGAAGCTGAATTTCAGATTCTTTTTCTTGAAGCGCTATCTGAGACTGGTATTCTTTGTCTCGGTTGGCCACCAGCAAAGCTTCTAGATTCTGCATGGAGATTCTCTCATTTGTCATCTGACTCCTGAGGAGTTCTATTTCAGAGCGAGCAGAATCTAACTCATTCTCCATCTGTACGATAATAGGAAGATATCTAAACTTATTCCCATTCACTTAACTGATCTATTATCAGACACATAAAATTTCTGTATTAGGTTATAAACTGACAACCTCTTTTAATTTCTTAATTAGAAATTATGTCCTCTTTCTTACCAAACACACACACAGAGTATCACTTTTTCCAACTCTCTGATCATATCAAAAAATTCATTAATTTAGCACTAATTATTAGTAACCCCGAACTGCAAAGGATTTCCATTTCAGCATTAATATTTCTTATGTATTTCTGCAAGACTGACATAGTGCTATACATGACTACTGCTTTGTCCTGAGTTACAAACACCTAACTACCTTGTAGAATATTATTGTCCTTCATAGTAAAGGAAGATAAGGAGTAACTGCACATTCCCTCTCTTGCATAAACCTGTGGAAAGCTTCATTTTTTGAAGGTTTTCTTGAGCCTCAAAAATGGTCTGTAAGCCAAATGTTTCTTCAGAAGGAGGAAAACCAGATATTGCTATTTGGGAAAAAAAAGTATTTTTATCTCATAATACACATTATAATAAATTATATATGTATTTAAAAAGTTAAATGTGAAAAAATAAAACCCTAAGAAAAGAGAATTTAATAAAAATGAAATTATGGAGGAAGAGTGAGCAGATAGGGGAAGAACTCTATCTGTATCTAGACTAGATACAATTAAAATGATGTATAACCATATAAAAAATAAACATAGCAATAGTCAATAGAAACCTAACCAAAATTTACAGGGAAACAACTGGAAGAATATAAACTCAGTTTGTATGGTGACAAATGGTAGCTACACTTGTGGTGAGCACAGCATCCGTATAACCTTATTGAATCATTATGTTGTACACCTGAAACTAATATAACGTTGTATGTTAGCTATACTCAAGTCTTTAAAAAATTTTAAAAGGAAACTCAATAAATAAAATGGTTAAATCTTACTACTGAAAGGGACTCATATGAATTGATGAGAAATATGAATGAATGATACAAATAGATTTACAAAATACAACTCATTAGTAAATATATGGGGAAAAATATTACCCTTACTAATAATCAAATGAATACAAAATGAAACAAGATGCTATTCCTAGTCCAGGGTTTCTTAATCTTGACACTACTGGCCTTTTGAGTTGGATAGTTATTTGATGTAGGGAGGTGACTTATGCACTGTAGGATATTTAGCAGCACTCCTGGCTTCTACTCATTAGAGGCCAATATCACCCCCCCCCCCCAGTTGTGACAATCAAAACTGTCACCAGGGGCGCCTCGGTGGCTCAGTCAGTTGTGTCTGACTTAGGATCAGGTCATGATCTCAGGGTTCTGTGTCAGGCTCCATGCTCAGCAGGGAGTCTGCTTCTCTCTCTCCCTCTCCCTCTGCCCTTATTCCACTTGTGCTTTCTCTCTCTGTGTCTTTCTCTCTCTCTCTCTCAAATAAATAAATAATCTTAAAAAAAAAAAGTCTCCAGACATTGCTAAATGGCTACAGGGGAGCAAAATCTCTTTTAGTTGAACCACTGTTCTAGTTCATCAAATAGGCAAATTTTTTGTTGTGTACCGATTAACATTAAAACGGGCAATGGTTGGGGGCGCCTGGGTGGCACAGCGGTTAAGCGGCTGCCTTCAGCTCAGGGCGTGATCCCGGCGTTCTGGGATCGAGCCCCACATCAGGCTCCTCCGCTATGAGCCTGCTTCTTCCTCTCCCACTCCCCCTGCTTGTGTTCCCTCTCTCGTTGGCTGTCTCTATCCTGTCGAATAAATAAATAAAATCTTTAAAAAAAAATAAAAATAAAAATCAAACGGGCAATGGCAACTTCATACACTCGGCCAGGAGGAATACAAAATGGAGCAACGTTTTTTTTTAGCATCACTTTTTTTGCCAATAGCTTTATTGGATTATAATTTACATATCATACAACTCACCCACTTAAAGGTACAATTGATCTGTTTTTTTGTTTGTTTGTTTTTATTTAAATTCCAGTTAGTTAACATGTAGTGTAATATTAGTTTCAGGAGCAGAATTTAGTTTGTCTTTCTCTGACTTATTTCACTTAGTATAATACACTCTAGCTCCATCCACATCATTGCAAATGGCAAGGTTTCATTCTTTTTTATGGCTGAGTAATAATGATGCAGAAAAAGGATTTGACAAAAGACAGCATCCTTTCTTGATAAAAACCCTCCACAAAGTAGGGCTAGAGAAAACATATCTCAACATCATAAAGGCCATGTATGAAAGACCCACAGCTAATACATCCTCCATGGAGAAAAACAGAGCTTTTCCCCTAAGGTCAGGAACATGACAGAGATGTCCACTCTCACCACTGTTGTTCAACATAGTACTGGAAGTCCTAGCCTCAGCAATCAGACAACAAAAAGAAATAAAAGGCATCCAAATTGGCAAAGAAGAAGTCAAACTTCCACTCTTTGCAGATGACATGATATTCCATGTAGAAAACCCAAAAGACTCCACCAAAAACTTGCTAGAACTGATGCAGGAATTCAGCAAAGTTGTAGGATATAAGATCAATGCACAGAAATCTGTTGCGTTTCCCTAGACCAACAATGAAGCAGCAGAGAGAGAAATCAAGGAATCAGTCCCATTTACAATTGTACCAAAACCCATAAGATACCTATAAATAAACCTAACCAAAGAGGTAGAAGAGATATAGTCTGAAAACTATAGAACACGAATGAAAGAAACTGAGGAAGACGCAAAGAAATAGAACATTTCATGCTCATGTATCAGAAGAGCAAAGCTGTTAAAATGTCTATACTACCCAAAGCAATCCACACATTTAATGCAATTCCTATCAAAATACCACCAGCATTTTTCACAGAGCTAGAACAACCCACCCTAAAATTTGTATGTAACCACAAAAGACCCCAAAGAGCTAAAGCAATCTTGAAAAAGAAAAACAAATCTACAGCCATCACAATTCTGGACTTCAAGCTCTATTACAAAGCTGTAATCATCAAGACAGTATAGTACTGGCATAAGAACAGACACATAAATCAATGGAATATAATACAAAACCCAGAAATGGACCCCCAACTATATGGCCAACTAATCTCTGACAAAGCAGGAAAGAATATACAATGCAAAAATGACAGTCTCTTCAACAAATGGTGATGGAAAAATTGAGGAAATCCTTTTAATCTATTTTTCCTGCTGTGGCTTGTGCTTTTGATGTGAATCTAAGAAAGCATTGCCTAACCCAAGGTCACAAAGATTTACTTAATGTTTTCTCATTAAGGATTTTATAATGTTAGCTCTTACATATAGGCCTATAATTCATTTTTAGTAAATTTTTGCATATGGTATGTGATAAGAATCCAACTTCATTCTTTTCCATGTAGATGTTCAGTTGTCCCAGTACCATTCATTGAAGAGACTATTCTTCTCTCATCAAATTGTATTGGCAGCAATTTTCTGAAAATCATCTGACCACAAATTTAAGAGTTTATTTCTGGATTCTCACTTCTGTTCCACTGGCCTGTATGTCTTTCCTCATGCTGGTATTATGCTACCTTGATTACTGTACTTCTATAGCTAGTTTTGAAATTGGGAAGTGCTAGTTCTCTGATTTTGTTCTTTTTCTTCTCTTTTATAAAAAAAAAGGTTTTATTTATTTATTAGAGAGAGAGAGAGAGAGAGAATGAGCAAGGGGGAAGGGTAGAGGGAGAAGCAGACTCCCTGCTGAGCAGGGAGCCCAATGCTGGGCTCAATTCCAGGACCCTGAGATCATGACCTGATCTGAAGGCAGATGCTTAACTGACTGAGCAATCCAGGCACCTCAGATTTTGTTCTTTTTCAAGATTGTTTTGGCTGCTCTGGGTCACTTGAACTTCCATATTAATTTTATATTGTCTTGCCAATTTCTACAAAGAAACCAGCTGAGATTCTTTTTTTTTTAAATGATTTTTTATTATATTATGTTAGTCACCATACAGTACATCCCCAGTTTCCGATGTAAGGCTCGATGATTCATTAGTTGTGTATAACACCCAGTGCACCATGCAATACGTGCCCTCCTTACTACCCATCACCGGTCTATCCCATTCCCCCACCCCCCTCCCCTCTGAAGTCCTCAGTTTGTTTCTCATAGTCCATAGTCTCCCATGTTTCATTCCCCCTTCTGATTACCCCCCCCCCTTTCTTTATCCCTTTCTTCCCCTACTGATCATCCTAGTTCTTATGTTCCATAGATGAGAGAAATCATATGATAGTTGTCTTTCTCTGCTTGACTTATTTCACTTAGCATTATCTCCTCCAGTGCTGTCCATGTTGTAGCAAATGTTGAGAACTCGTTCTTTCTGATAGCTGAGTAATATTCCATTGTATATATGGACCACAACTTCTTAATCCAGTCATCTGTTGAAGGGCATCTCGGCTCCTTCCACGATTTAGCTATTGTGGACATTGCTGCTATGAACATTGGGGTGCATATGGCCCTTCTCTTCACTACGTCTGTATCTTTGGGGTAAATACCCAGTAGTGCAATGGCTGGGTCATAGGGTAGCTCAATTTTTAACTTTTTAAGGGACCTCCACACTGCTTTCCAGAGTGGCTGTACCAACTTGCATTCCCACCAACAATGTAGGAGGGATCCCCTTTCTCCACATCCTCTCCAGCAATTGTTGTTTCTTGCCTTGTCAATTTTTGCCATTCTAACTGGCATAAGGTGGTATCTTGGTGTGGTTTTGATTTGAATTTCCCTGATGGCTAATGATTTTGAACATTTTTTCATGTGTCTGTTAGCCATTTGTATGTCTTCATTGGAAAACAGTCTCTTCATATCTTCTGCCCATTTTTTGATTTGTTTATTTGTTTCTCACGTATTGAGTTTGAGAAGTTCTTTGTAGATCTTGGATACCAGTCTTTTATCTGTAGCATCATTTGCAAATATATTCTCCCATTCCGTGGGCTGCTTCTTAGTTTTTTTGACTGTTTCCTTGGCTGTGCAGAAGCTTTTTATCTTGATGAAGTCCCACAAGTTCATTTTATCTTTTGTTTCTCTTGCCTTTGGAGATGTGTCATGAAAAAGGTTGCTTTGGCCGATGTCGTATAGGTTGCTACCTATGTTCTCTTCTAGGATTTTGATGGATTCCTCTTTCACATCGAGGTCTTTCGTCCATTTGGAGTTTATCTTTGTGTATGATGTGAGAGAGTGGTCAAGTTTCATTCTTTTTCATGTAGCTGTCCAATTTTCCCAGCACCATTTATTGAAGAGACTGTCTTTTTCCCACCGGATGTTTTTTCCTGCTTTATCAAATATTAGTTGCCCAAAGAGCCGAGGGTCCATTTCTGGGTTCTCTATTCTGTTCCATTGGTCGATGTGTCTGTTTTTGTGCCAGTACCATACTATCTTTGTGATCACAGCCTTGTAGTACAGCTCGAAATCTGGCATTGTGATGCCCCAGCTTTGTTTTTCCTTTTCAACAGTTCCTTGGCGATTTGGGGCCTTTTCTGTTTCCATACAAATTTAAGGATTATTTGTTCCAGTTCTTTGAAAAATGTCCTCGGTATTTTGATCGGGATAGCATTGAAAGTGTAGATTGCTCTGGGTAGCATGGACATTTTAACTATGTTAATTCTTCCGATCCATGAGCATGGAATATTTTTCCATCTTTTTATGTCTTCCTCAATGTCTTTCAAAAGTGATTTATAGTTTCTAGGATATAGGTCCTTTACGTCTCTGGTTAAGTTAATTCCAAGGTAATGTATCGTTTTTGGTGCTATTGTAAATGGGATGGATTCCCTAATTTCTCTTTCTTCGGTCTCATTATTCGTGTATAGAAATGCAACTGATTTCTGAGCATTGATTTTGTATCCCACCACATTACTGAATTCCTCTATAACTTCTAATAGTTTGGGAGTGGATTCTTTTGGGTTTTCCATATAGAGTATCATGTCATCTGCGAAGAGAGACATTTTGACTTCTTCTTTGCCGATTTGGATACCTTTGATCCCTTTTTGTTGTCTGATTGCTGTTGCAAGGACTTCTAGTACTATGTTGAATAATAGTGGCGAGAGTGGGCATCCTTGTCATGTTCCTGATCTTATGGGAAAGGCTTCCAGCTTTTTCCCATTGAGAATGATATTTGCTGTAAGCTTTTCATAGATGGCTTTTATGAGATTGAGAAATGTACCCTCTATTCCTACACTCTGAAGGGTTTTAATTAGGAAAGGATGCTGTATTTTGTCAAATGCTTTTTCTGCATCAATTGAGAGGATCATGTGGTTCCTGAGTCTTTTTTTGTTGATATGATGTATCACGCTGATCGATTTGTGAATGTTGAACCACGCTTGCATCCCAGGGATGAATCCCACTTGGTCATGATGGATAATCCTTTTAATGTACTGTTGGATTCTATTAGCCAGGATCTTGTTGAGGATTTTGGCATCCATATTCATTAGGGAAATCAGTCTGTAATTCTCCTTTTTGAGGGGATCTTTGCCTGGTTTGGGGATCAAGGTAATATTGGCCTCATAGAATGAGTTTGGTAGCTTTCCTTCTGTTTCTATTTTTTGAAATAGCTTTAGGAGAATAGGTATTATTTCTTCTTTGAATGTTTGGTAGAATTCCCCAGGAAAACCGTCCAGGCCTGGAGTTTTGTTTTTTGGAAGGTTGTTTATCACTGACTCAATCTCTTCATAATTAATTGGCCTGGTTAAAAAATCAATTTCTTCCTGTTTCAGTCTTGGTAGTTTATAGGTTTCCAGGAAGGATTCCATCTCTTCCAGATTGCTTAATTTATTGGCATATAGCTATTGATAAAAGTTTTTAATAATCCTTCCAATTTCATTGGTGTTGGTTGTGACCTCTCCTTTTTCATTCATAATTTTATTAATTTGGGTCCTTTCTCTATTCTTTTGGATAAGTCTTGCCAGCGGTCTCTCAATTTTATTGATTCTCTCAAAGAACCAGCTTCTAGTTCTGTTGATCTGCTCTACTGTACTCCTGATTTCTAATTCATTGATTTCTGCTCTAATCTTGGTCAACTGCTTCCTCGTGCATGGATTAGGCCTGTCCCTCTGTTGCTGTTCCAGCTTCTTGAGGTGAGAATATAAAAACTGCATTTTAGATTTTTCTATTCTTTTGAGTGAGGCTTGGATGGCTATGTATTTCCCCCCTTAAAACTGCCTTTGCAGTATCCCATAGGTTTTGGACCGTTGTGTTTTCATTCTCATTGGCCTCCATAAATCGTTTAAATTGATTTTTTTTTAAAGATTTTATTTATTTGACAGAGATAGAGACCGCCAGCGAGAGAGGGAATACAGCAGGGGATTGGGAGAGGAAGAAGCAGGCTCCTAGCGGAGGAGCCTGATGTGGGGCTCAATCCCATAACGCCGGGATCACACCCTGAGCCGAAGGCAGACGCTTAACCGCTGTGCCACCCAGGCGCCCCTAATTTGATTTTTGATTTCCTGGTTTATCAAGTCATTCCTGAGCAGGATAGTTCTTAGTCTCCAAGTGTTTAAGTTTCTTCCAAATTTTTCCTTGTGGTTGAGTTCCAATTTCAGAGCGTTGTGGTCTGAGAATATGCAGGGGATAATTTCAGTCTTTTGGTATCAGTTGAGACCTGTTTTGTGACCCAGACATGGTCTATTCTTGAGAATGTTCCATGGGCATTAGAATAGAATGAGTATTCTTTGGTTCTGGGGTGTAGTGTTCTATATATATCTATGAGGTCCAACTCATCGAGTATGGCATTCAAAGCTCTTATTTCTTTGCTGATTTCTTGCTTAGGTGACCTGTCTATTTCTGATAGTGGAGTGTTGAGGTCCCCTACTATTAATGTATTTTTATCTATATGTCTCTTTATTGTGGTTAAGAGTTGGCTCATGTATCTTGCTGCTCCCCTGTTGGATACATCCTTTAAGAATAATATAGCATCCTTCTGTATCTCTAACCATAGTTTTTAGTTTAAAATCCAATCTGACTGATATGAGAATTGCTACCCCAGCTTTCTTTTGAAGTCCATTGGCGTGAAAGATGGTATTCCATCCCTTTACTTTCAGTCTGAATGTATCCTTAGGTTCAAAATGAGTCTCTTGTAGACAGCAAATGGATGAGTCATTTCTTTTTATCCAATCTGCAACCCTGTGGCGTTTATGGGAGCGTTCAAACCATTTACATTGAGACTGATTATTGAGAGATATGATTTTAATGATGCCATGTTGCCAGTAAACTCTTTGTTTCTATAGATTGTGACTTTCTGTTCTGTATCACTCTTGGGGCCTTTTTATTTTTATAGAACCCCCGTTACTATCTCCTGTAGGGCTGGTTTCGTGGTTACAAAATTGGTCAATGACTGGCGATTCTGGAAGGTCTTTATTTCTCCATCAATTCTGAATGACAGCCTTGCTGGAAAAAGGATCCTTGGCTGCATGTTTTTCTCTGAAAGAGCTTTAAAAGTGCCCCCCCAACCCCTTCTCTCATTCCAGGTCTGTGTAGACAGGTCTGATGTAATTCTGATACCTTTGCCTTGGTACATGAGAAATTTTTTTGCCCTGGCCACTTTCAATACTGTATCCTTGGATCTAACATTTGCGAATTGCACTATGACATGACATGGTGTAGGTTTGTCATGGTTGAGCTTGGGAGGGGTTCTCTCTGCCTCTTGGACACAAATGTTTGTAGCAGAAAAAGCTAAAATAGAATCTGGACTCAAAAAAATCCACGCTCAGGAATGTAGGTTACGGGAGATTACTGACTCAATGAATCATTCCAATGTCAGAATCATCGGCATCCCTGAGGGGGTGGAGAAAAACAGAGGTCTAGAAGAGATATTTGAACAAATTGTAGCTGAAAACTTCCCTAATCTAGCAAGGGAAACACTGTGCCAAGTTTTAAATAGGTGTGTTTTGGTCCCCTTGTTAAAACAAGCTAGATCCTATTTTCCCTAGACCTGAAGCTTTGCAACACTCTGTGATCAGTAGACTTGGTGTGTGCAAGGGGTTTGTGTTGGTCTTTTGGGGGAGAGGCCTGCTTTGTGGATTCTCAAGCAGACTTGCCCTAGTGGAGATGCATCTGCAGGGCACCGAGGGGTGGGGCTTGGTTTAAGTGGGTCTAGTCTCCACTGGGGGGGTGCTGTGTTGCTCACTAAAGTTGGTCAGTGCTGATGGGTTGGGGGTGGCGCCATGCTCTCTCAACCCCAGGCTGTGGAGTTTGCACCCCCACTCTCCAGGAAGCTTTCACAGAAAAGCAAACACTCTCTCCCCTTGTGTCCCCAAATTTCATCAGATTGCTGGTTCAGCCTGTCTGTGTTTGATCTATCTGCCTGCTGGACAGCAAAGTACTTGTGTGTTTTATCTCAACATGTAGCTAGGTTTCAAAACTCCAAATTTTAGGGACTGCTGTGGCATGGACTTGTACTGATCCTCTGGAGGAGGTTCTTGCCATGCTGTGGCTGGTGCTGGCTTGTCCCAGAAAAGCAGTTGCATGACCATGCAGTGGTTCAGAGTTTCTGGTAAAGCGCAGCAAAAAAACTAGCACAAAGGTTTGCTGCCCTTAGCCGGTTTCTTTGTTCCTTAGCCAGTAAACAGGGCAGCACATTGGTGCCTGCCAGCTCTTTTGTTCCCAGTGAGGCCATGCCACCACTCCCAAATGCACTCCAATAAGGGGAACTGTTTCTCCCTGTAGGACCCAGGGGATCCTCACATCACACTGCCTACTCCCTGGCCTCTGCCCTCCTTCCTCACTGGAGCACTGCTAAGCCCAGCAGTCATGACTGTGACAATGGCATGGACTTCTAAAACTTCAGACTTAGAGCTCCACTACTTGTGGTAGGCAGTCCCTCTCCTTTTCCCAGTCAACAGTTATGAGGAATAGTTTTTCTTGTGCGCTCCCCTGTGCACTATTTTAACTCTTTCTCTCTTTCTCTCTCACCCCCCTCGCCATGATCAGGGCTCCCACCCCCCTGTAGCACCTGCAATTCTTTTCTTCCCCAAATCAACTCTCTGCAACTCCTACCTTCCACAATGTGGCCATTTTTCTATCTCTAGATATGCGGTTTGTTCTCCCAGTCCTCAGATCAATTTCTTGGGTGTTCAGAATGATTTGATATTTATCTAGCTGTATTCAAGAGATGAGGCAAGCTTATGGTCCCCCTATTCCTCCACCTGAACTCTAAAGGAAACCATGTTTAAAGAAGTAAAGGAATGTATGATGACAATGTCTCATCAACAGTGATTAACATTGAGGATATAGAAATTATAAACTATTCTCAAAGGTAGTTTGTTTGCTTGATTTACCTGTGGATGAGTCACACTTTCTTGTTTCTTTGAAAGTCAAATTCTTGTTGTCGTTGAAAACTGGACATTTAAGATACTGTATTATAACAACTTTGAATACTGATCCTCCCAATGTCAGGGCTTATTGTGGTCCTTCATTTCCTTCCTTCCTTCCTTCCTTCCTTCCTTCCTTCCTTCCTTCCTTCCTTCCTTCCTTCCTTCTTTTCTTCTTTCCTTCCTCCCTTCCTTTCTCTGGACAGTTTCCATGAAGTCTGTTTTCCTTGCAGTGTACAGCCTCTGATGTTATTCCTCATGGTATATGCATAATCACTCTGACTCATTTACCATCAGCATGTTCAGTCTTTCTAAACCATTCTCTTGGGATGACAGTGAATTTAGTCAGACTATCTTTGACTATCTCTGTCCTTGATCTTCCTGTTAAGTTTCTAGCTGGTCTGTCTCTATTGGTATCATCTAAATGTTAGCCTGCATTAATTGCTGGCTAACTGTTCTATTGATTTGACAATGGCCTAGGGGTATAAGTTGCTTTACAGTCTGATCCAATTAAATTTGGACTCCTTTGCAGGGCAGTTAGGGGTAAGTCTTTAAGCCTTGCTCTGACTCCAAAGGGACACTCTTAGTTATCACTTTCCATGGTTCTTTATTAAACTTCTAAGTAGCCTATTGTTTTGCTTCTTGTTATCATGAAGTTACTATAGTTTCCTTTAAAAAAATTTTATTGCATGACTAACTGCTGAAATCCTTAGGATGAACTGGGTAATGCAACAGCTGCCCTCCTGGGTTTAGGTGTTGTTTCTTCATGGAATCCATGCCTGAATGTCTGGTATACAACTTCTACACACCTCATTGGACTGGTCCCAGTGGTATTTCATCTTTTAGCCTTTGCACTCCAGTTATACTTTCTCTCCTACTTGGCAGGGCAACAATATTTGTCACATTAACTTCTAAAAGTGGTAGGCCTTAGAGCCACAGCAACAGCACATGTGCATCTTCTTGCCATGCTTTCCAAATGACATTCCCTTCATCATCTGACTTCTATGGCTGAGATCAAAGAGAAGCCATTTCTGCTACATCATGCTCAGAAGCTTCTGCCCAGCAGAGTACCACTAGTTTCTTCTTAATTGTGTATCATAACTTTCTGAAAGCTCTCTGGCTATGTATGCCCAAATTCCTACTTCTGGGAATGCATCTTAAGAATATAATGTGAAATGTGATAAAAGTTTTATGCAACAAAATAATTACCATATTGTTTTATACACAAATTAAAAATCTGAACATTTTTACTGCCCAGCAATAGGGAAGTAGTGAAAAGTAGACTAGTCAATTTAATATGCTACTATTGCAAATATGTAAAAGAACACAAAAATCTGGCTAGGAAAAGAAATGAGCTAGAAGAAAATATAACAAAACATTTATAATAGGAGAATGGCTCTCTTTCTAGTTTTAGGTTCTGAAATCTACTGTAGACTAAAATGATGATTACACTTCTAAAAATCGTTTGTTTTATTAAAAATTATATGAGATTCTCCAAAGCACTTTTCATATTATTCCTAAGAAAATCATCCATAACACAAGTATTAATTAAAGAACATTAAAGGAAGTATATTTGGAATTCATATTCTTAACATTCCTCTTGAGAAGAGTTAGATAAGAGACAGATTTACTATATTTATTTGAAAAATAGAAAACTAAGACCTGGGTGAATTGGTATGGTATACATATCTCAGTGTTGGGGAATATCCTGAAAAACATGTGACTACCAACTGACCTATGAACTGGACCTGGACACGCAAAGATTCCTTACCCCCTCCCCTGTCCTTGAAATGTGGGTTCCACTTGCCTCTCCCACTCCCAGAGGCTGCTCCGAGGACATAGCCATGATATAGTGATACAATGCTGAAAACACCCATGCAGTATACATGGCTGAATCCAGTTAGGGCCTCCTTATAAATGTTTAAGATTTGGTAGGTAAGTGCAAGGATCCATTCATCTTGCTGCTGCGCAAGACAAGCCTCATATGTAAGTTCCCTTTGCTTAATAAAACTGACACCTATGAACCTGGAGTGGCTTCTCTCTTTTTTTTGGTCTCTCCCTGCCTTCTGAGTACAGGGACTATTTTCAAATTACACCTAGGAAGCTCCTAGGCAGGTTATGAACCAACACTCAGTAAATAATATTTTTAAAGATTTTATTTATTTATTTGACAGAGAGAGAGACAGCCAGTGAGAGAGGGAACACAAGCAGGGGGAGTAGGAGAGGAAGAAGCAGGCTCCCAGCAGAGGAGCCCGATGTGGGGCTGGATCCCAGGACTCTGGGATCACGCTCTGAGCCGAAGGCAGATGCTTAACAACTGAGCCACCCAGGCACCCCAGTAAATAATTTTTTTAAAGAAGAAAACTAAGACTGTAAAAGATTCTAAAATTCCTTATTCTAGTGCTTTAAATAATTTCATTGGAGAACGAAGATGGAGATACAGAACTTTTCCCCTTAACCTCTACTTTCTCATTTAAAATTATCTGAATGATTCTTGGAGAAGGGAGTTAAGATGGCTGAGGAGTAGGGGACCCCTTTTTCAGCCGGTCCCGAGTCGAGCTGGATAGGTACCAGACCAGCTTAAACAACCACGGAAGCAGCCTGAGACACAGGAAGATACATCTGGATCTCTACAAATGAACATCTCCAGCGCTGAGTATTGAGGTATGAAGCGGGGAGCCATGAAACCGCGCACAGATATCGGAAGATAAACGGAAGGGGGAGGGAGCCGCCGCATTCGGGCGTCGGGAAGCGGTAGCCACCTGCATGGGGGAGCAGGCGGATTCGCGGACGGCACACGCAAAACAGCAGACTGAGACCGGTGAGCCGGGAGCACGTGCCACCAGGCTTCTCACGGAACTCTGGAATCCCGATGTGCTCACCGGACATAGACTGAGACCCAGAGATCCGGGAGCGCATGGGGGCGGCTGACGGATGGCGCCGTTAGAAACACAAAGGACAGAGATGTGCCAGCCCTGGAAGTGAGGGCTGGGATGCCAGGTGCGGGGCACACATCCCGGGACACTGCAGGGTTGAGCAGCACCAACAGTAACGGAGTTAAAGTGGCCAGAACATCAGTGGAGAATGGGCCGCAATCCCTCTGTTCTGTGACAGAGGCTGAAATTCGGCCTCTGCTGCTCTGACTCTCAGAAGAGGCACAGCAAACCGCCAGGGAAAGCCGCCAGAGAACAAAAGCCTGGAAATACAGGCTCACAGCATGCCCATCCCCATCCCCCCTCGCAGGGGACACGGAGACTCTACCCAAACAGGGTTGCCTGAGTATCGGCGTGGCAGGCCCCTCCCCCAGAACACAGAAGGCAGGCTGAAAAATCAAGAAGCCCACAACCCGGGGCGCCTGGGTGGCACAGTCATTGAGCGCCTGTCTTCGGCTTAGGGCGCGATCCCGGCGTTCCGGAAAGGAGTCCCTCATCGAGCTCCTCCACTGGGAGCCTGCTTCTTCCTCTCCCACTCCCCTGCTTGTGTTCCCTCTTTCGCTGGTTGGCTCTCTGCCACATATAAATAAATAAAATCTTTAAAGAAGAAGCCCACATCCCCAAGATCCCTATAAAACAAAGGGCACGGCCTGGGACCCAGTCAATAATTTGGGCTCTGGACAACCCCGCAACCTCTCCTCATCAGAATGACAAGAAGGAGAAGCCCCCCCGCCCCAGCAAAGAAAAGACAGTGAGTCTGTGGCCTCTGCCACAGAAATAATGGATATCAATGTAACCAAATTATCAGAAATGGAATTCAGAGTAACGATGGTCCAAATAATGAGTAGAATTGAAAAAAGTATTAACGAAAAGGTTACTGAGAATATAGAATCCATAAGGACAGAAATGAGAGCGAATCTGACAGAAATTAAAAATTCTATGAGCCAAATGCAGATAAAACTAGAGGCTCTGACGGCCAGGGTCACCGAAACAGAGGAACGGATTAGTGAATTGGAGGATGGGTTAATAGAGGAAAAAAACGAAAATAGAAGCTGGTCTTAAAAAAATCCACACCCATGAATGTAGGTTACGGGAGATTACTGACTCAATGAAACGATCCAATGTCAGAATCATCGGCATCCCCGAGGGGGTGGAGAAAAACAGAGGTCTAGAAGAGATATTTGAACAAATTGTAGCTGAAAACTTCCCTAATCTAGCAAGGGAAACAAACATTCGTGTCCAAGAGGCAGAGAGGACCCCTCCCAAGCTCAACCATGACAAACCTACGCCACGTCACGTCATAGTGCATTTCGCAAATATTAGATCCAAGGATACAGTATTGAAAGCGGCCAGGGCAAAGAAATTCCTCACGTACCAAGGCAAAGGCATCAGAATTACGTCAGACCTGTCTACACAGACCTGGAATGAGAGAAAGGGTTGGGGGGACATTTTTAAAGCTCTTTCAGAGAAAAACATGCAGCCAAGGATCCTTTATCCAGCAAGGCTGTCATTCAGAATTGATGGAGAAATAAAGACATTTCAGAATCGCCAGTCATTAACCAATTTCGTAACCCTGAAACCAGCCCTACAGGAGATATTAAGGGGGGTTCTATAAAGGTAAAAAGGCCCCAAGAGTGACACAGAAAAGAAAGTCACAGCCAATACAAACAAAGACTTTACTGGCAACATGGCATCATTAAAATTCTATCTCTCAGTTCTTAGTGCCAATGTAAATGGTTTGAACGCTCCCATAAACGCCACAGGGTTGCAGATTGGATAAAAAGAAATGACCCATCCATTTGCTGTCTACAAGAGACTCATTTCGAACCCAAAGATGCATTCAGACTGAGAGTAAGGGGATGGAGTACCATCTTTCACACAAATGGACCTCAAAAGAAAGCTGGGGTAGCAATTCTCATATCAGATAGATTGGATCTTAAACTACAGACTATAGTTAGAGACGCAGAAGGGCACTATATTATTCTTAAAGGAAGTATTCAACAAGTGGATATGACAATTATAAATATATATGCCCCCAACAGGGGAGCAGCAAGATACACAAGCCAACTCTTAACCAGAATAAAGAGACATATAGATAAAAATACATTAATAGTAGGGGACCTCAACACTCCACTATCAGAAATAGACAGAACACCCCAGCAAAAACTAAGCAAAGAATCAAAGGCTTTGAATGCCATACTTGATGAGTTGGACCTCATAGATATATATAGAACACTACACCCCAGAACCAAAGAATACTCATTCTATTCTAATGCCCATGGAACATTCTCAAGAATAGACCATGTTCTGGGTCACAAAACAGGTCTCAACTGATACCAAAAGACTGAAATTATCCCCTGCATATTCTCAGACCACAAACGCTCTGAAATTCGAACTCAACCACTAGGAAAAATTTGGAAGAAACTCAAACACTTGCAGACTAAGAACCATCCTGCTCAGGAATGACTCGATAAACCAGGAAATCAAAAATCAAATTAAACAATTTATGGAGACCAATGAGAATGAAAATAAAACAGTCCAAAACCTATGGGATACTGCAAAGGCAGTCCTAAGGGGGAAATACATAGCCATCCAAGCCTCACTCAAAAGAATAGAAAAATCTAAAATGCAGTTTTTATATTCTCACCTCAAGAAGCTGGAACAGCAACAGAGGGACAGGCCTAATCCACGCACGAGGAAGCAGTTGACCAAAATTAGAGCAGAAATCAATCAATCAGAAACCAGAAGTACAGTAGAGCAGATCAACAGGACTAGAAGCTGGTTCTTTGAGAGAATCAATAAAATGACAGACCACTGGCAAGACATCCAAAACAAAAGAGAAAGGACCCAAATTATTAAAATTATGAATGAAAAAGGAGAGGTCACGACCAACACCATTGAAATTGGAAGGACTACTAGAAATTTTTATCAACAGCTATATGCCAATAAACTAAGCAATCTGGAAGAGATGGAATCCTTCCTCGAAACCTATAAACTACCAAGACTGAAACAGGAAGAAATTGACTTCTTAAACAGACCAATAATTATGAAGAAATTGAGTCAGTGATAAACAACCTTCCAATAACAAAACTCCAGGCCTGGACGGTTTTCCTGGGGAATTCTACCAAACATTCAAAGAAGAAATAATACCTATTCTCCTAAAGCTATTTCAAAAAATAGAAACAGAAGGAAAGCTACCAAACTCATTCTATGAGGCCAATATTACTTTGATCCCCAAACCAGGCAAAGACCCCCCTCAAAAAGGAGAATTACAGACTGATTTCCCTAATGAATATGGACGCCAAAATCCTCAACAAGATACTTGCTAATAGAATCCAAGAGTACATTAAAAGGATTATCCATCATGATCAAGTGGGATTCATCCCTGGGATGCAAGCATGGTTCAATATTTGCAAATCAATCCGCGTGATACATCACATCAACAAGAAAAGACTCAGGAACCATATGATCCTCTCAATTGATGCCGGAAAAGCATTTGACAAAATACAGCATCCTTTCCTAATTAAAACCCTTCAGAGTGTAGGAATAGAGGGTACATTTCTCAATCTCATAAAAGCCATCTATGAAAAGCCTACTGCAAATATTATTCTCAATGGGAAAAAGCTGGAAGCCTTTCCCTTAAGATCAGGAACTCGACAAGGATGCCCACTCTCGCCACTATTATTCAACATAATACTAGAAGTCCTTGCAACAGCAATCAGACAACAAAAAGGAATAAAAGGTATCCAAATCAGCAAAGAAGAAGTCAAAATGTCTCTCTTTGCAGATGACATGATACTCTATATGGAAAACCCAAAAGAATCCACTCCCAAACTATTAGAAGTTATAGAGGAATTCAGTAATGTGGTGGGATACAAAATCAATGCTCAGAAATCAGTTGCATTTCTATACACGAATAATGAGACCGAAGAAAGAGAAATTAGGGAATCCATCCCATTTACAATAGCACCAAAAATGATACATTACCTTGGAATTAACTTAACCAGAGACGTAAAGGACCTATATCCTAGAAACTATAAATCACTTTTGAAAGACATTGAGGAAGACATAAAAAGATGGAAAAATATTCCATGCTCATGGATCGGAAGAATTAACATAGTTAAAATGTCCATGCTACCCAGAGCAATCTACACTTTCAATGCTATCCCGATCAAAATACCGAGGACATTTTTCAAAGAACTGGAACAAATAATCCTTAAATTTGTATGGAAACAGAAAAGGCCCCAAATCGCCAAGGAACTGTTGAAAAGGAAAAACAAAGCTGGGGGCATCACAATGCCGGATTTCGAGCTGTACTACAAAGCTGTGATCACAAAGACAGCATGGTACTGGCACAAAAACAGACACATCGACCAATGGAACAGAATAGAGAACCCAGAAATGGACCCTCGGCTCTTTGGGCAACTAATATTTGATAAAGCAGGAAAAAACATCCGGTGGGAAAAAGACAGTCTCTTCAATAAATGGTGCTGGGAAAATTGGACAGCTACATGAAAAAGAATGAAACTTGACCACTCTCTCACACCATACACAAAAATAAACTCCAAATGGATGAAAGACCTCGATGTGAGACAGGAATCCATCAAAATTCTAGAGGAGAACATAGGTAGCAACCTATACGACATCGGCCAAAGCAACCTTTTTCATGACACATCCCCAAAGGCAAGAGAAACAAAAGATAAAATGAACTTATGGGACTTCATCAAGATAAAAAGCTTCTGCACAGCCAAGGAAACAGTCAAAAAAACTAAGAAGCAGCCCACGGAATGGGAGAATATATTTGCAAATGACACTACAGATAAAGGACTGGTATCCAAGATCTACAAAGAACTTCTCAAACTCAATACACGAGAAACAAATAAACAAATCAAAAAATGGGCAGAAGATATGAACAGACACTTTTCCAATGAAGACATACAAATGGCTAACAGACACATGAAAAAATGTTCAAAATCATTAACCATCAGGGAAATTCAAATCAAAACCACACTGAGATACCACCTTACGCCAGTTAGAATGGCAAAAATAGACAAGGCAAGAGACAACAATTGCTGGAGAGGATGTGGAGAAAGGGGATCCCTCCTACATTGTTGGTGGGAATGCAAGTTGGTACAGCCACTCTGGAAAGCAGTGTGGAGGTCCCTTAAAAAGTTAAAAATTGAGCTACCCTATGATCCAGCCATTGCACAACTGGGTGTTTACCCCAAAGATACAAACGGAGTAAAGAGAAGGGCCATATGCACCCCAATGTTCATAGCAGCATTGTCCACAATAGCTAAATCGCGGAAGGAGCCGAGATGCCCTTCAACAGATGACTGGATTAAGAAGTTGTGGTCCATATATACAATGGAATATTACTCAGCTATCGGCAAGAACGAATTCTCAACATTTGCTGCAAAATGGACGGCACTGGAGGAGATAATGCTAAGTGAAATAAGTCAAGCAGAGAAAGACAACTATCATATGATTTCTCTCATCTATGGAACATAAGAACTAGAATGATCAGTAGGGGAAGAAAGGGATAAAGAAAGGGGGGGTAATCAGAAGCGGGAATGAAGCATGAGAGACTATGGACTATGAGAAACAAACTGAGGGCCTCAGAGGGGAGGGGTGTGGGGGAATGGGATAGACCGGTGATGGGTAGTAAGTAGGGCACGTATCGCATGGTGCACTGGGTGTTATATGCAACTAATGAATCATCGAGCCTTACATCGGAAACCGGGGATGTACTGTATGGTGACTAACATAATATAATAAAAAATCATTAAAAAAATAAAAAATAAAAAAATAAAATTATCTGAATGATTCCAGGAATACAAGGCTGGCTCAGTGTTCAAAATCCAATCACTTTAATCTATCATAATAACAGGCTAAAGAAAAGAAAAACACACGAGTATATTAATTGATGCAGAAAAAGCATTTGACAAAAATTCAATACTCATTCATGATAAAAACTCTCGGAAATATAGGAAGAGAGAAACTTCCCCAACTTGATAAAAAGCACCTACAAAATTCTACAGATAATAGTGTGCTTAATGTGAAAGGCTGACTGCTTTTCCCCAAGACTGGAATAAACCGAGAACTTTCACCACTCTTATTCAACATAGCACTGAAGTACTAACCAGTGTAATAAGGCAAGAAACAGCATAAAGATTGAACATAAAGAAATAAAATCCTTATCTTCAGATAACATGTTTGTCTACATAGAAAATTTCAAAGAATCTGCAGAAAAACTCCTAGAACTAGTAAGTGAACTCAGCAAGGTCACAGAATATAAGATAAACATTCAAAAATCAATACTTGTATATACTTGCAATGAACATATTTATGGCAAAATTAAAACTACAATACCATTTACAGTAGTTAAAAAAGAAGAAGAAATATTTTGTATTTTGTAGTTGTAAATCTGACAAAACAGGTACAGAACTTACATGCTGAAAACTACACAAAGCTGATGAAAGAAATCAAAGAAGATCTGAATAAAACATACCACATTCATGGACTGGAAGCCTCAATATAGTAAGGATGTCAATTCTTCCCAGGTTTAATGTGATTCCTATCAAAATCCCAGCAAGATTTTTTATGAAAATAGATACACTATTCTAAAATTTATATGGAAAGGCAAGGAGACCAGAATAGTTAGGACAATTTTGAAAAAGCAGAGTAAAGTGGATAAAATCAGTCTACCTGAGTTACAGACTTATTATATAGCTATGGTAATAAAAACTGTGTGGTATTAGAGAAGAGACAGATACATAGACAAATGTAAAAAATAGAAAACCGAACATAAATAAATCTCCCAGTCATGTATGTCCAAATGATTTTTCACAAACGTAAAGAATCAATTTAATGGAGGAGGGAGCACTTTTTCAACAAATGGTACTGAAATAATTGGACACCCATAGGCCAAAAAAGGAAGCTTGATGTAAACCTCACATCTTATGTAGCAACTGACTCAAAATGGATCATGGCATTAAACGTGAAACATAAAACTATAAAATTTTAGAATAAAACCTAGGAAAAACCTTTGGGATTGAGAGCTATGCAAAGAATTTTAGACTTAAAACCAGAAGCACAATCCATAAAAGGAATTGATAAACTGCACATCATCCAAACTTAAACTTTTGCTCTGAGAAAGACCCTGATAAGATGAAAACACAAGCTACATACTGGGAGAAAAAAACCTACAAACCACATACCTGATAAAGGACCAGTAACTATGATACATAAAGAATGGTTAATACTCAACATTAAAAAAGTAAATAATTCAATGAAAACGTGGGCAAAAGATACAAAGAGATGTTTCACCAAAGAAGATATATAGTTGGCAAATAATCATATAAAAATATGTTCTGCTTCATTAATTTAGGGAAATGCAACTAGATGATGATATAGCACTACACATATATCAGAATGGTTAAAATAAAAAATAGTGACACCACCGAATGTGGACAAAGATGTTGAAAATTGATCCCTCACACATTGTTGGTGGGAATGCAAAATGGTATAGACTGGGGAAAACAGTCTGGCACTTTCTTAAAAAATGAATTATGCAACTACCATATAATCCAAAAGCTGCATTCCTGGGCATTTATAGAGAAATGAAGACAAGTTTCACACAAAAACATGTAGACAATGTTTACAATAGTTTTATTTGTGTGATCTAAAAACTGGAAATAACCCAGGTGTTCAATGCATGAATGGTTAGACAAACTGTGTTACACCCAAAGCATGGAATACTACTTAACAATGAAAAGGAATGAACTAATACATGCAACAACCTAGATGACTCTCCAGAGAATTATGCTGAGTGAAAAAAATCCAAGCCCAAAAAGTTACATACCATATGATTCCACATTTATGTAACATTCTTGAAGTGATAAAATTAAAGAAATGGAGCCTAGATTAGTGGTTGCTATGAGTTAAGGAGGGTGTAGGGATAGGAGGGAAGTAGACAGGGCTACAAAAGGGCAACATGATGTACCCTGTGACGGAAATGTTCCATACCTAGCCTGATTCAATGTCAACATCCTGGTCGTGATATTATACAATAATTTTGCAAGAGGTTTATTGGGGGAGACCAGGTAAATGATACTTTGTATTATTTCTTACAATGGCATGTGAATCTATAATTATCTCAAAACCAAAATTTAATTTAGATAAAATTATTTGAGTTTCCCCTATATGCACAGTATAGCTGAAGAAATACAAAGGTAAATAAGATGGTCCTTGTGCTTGAAATTATAGCTTATTATGGGGATAAACATATATACATAAATAAATTTTAAGGCAAAAAAAATATGTCAGGAGTATTTAAAAATACAGTTAGACTTAGCCTGACCACTTCACAACCACTAGGATAGCTATTATCAAGAACAGAAAAAAACAAAGCTAAATCATAATAAGTGTTGGCAAGGATGTAGAGAAACTGGAACCTGTGTGTGCTGTTGTTGGGAATGTAAAATGGTACAGTCATTGTAGAAAATAGTACAAAATTCCCTCAAAAAATTAAAAACAGAACTGCCATATCTTCCAGAAATCCAGCTTCTGGGTATAAATTCAAAAGAATTGAAAGAAAGGTCTTTGAGAGATATTTGTACACCCATGTTCATAGCATCATTATTCACAATTACTAAAACATGGAAGCAACCCAAGCATCTATCAAATGATGACTAGATAAGCAAAATGTAATATAGTCAGGCAATGGAATATTATTTGGCCTTAAAAAAGACAGAAATTCTGTAATACGCTACAATGCTGATGAACCCTGAGGACATTATGCTAAGTGAACAAAGCAGTCACAAAAAGACAAATACTATACGAATCCTCTTACATGAGGTACTTAGAGTAGTAAAAATCGTAAAGAGAGAAGGTATAATGATGGTTGCCAGGGGCTGGGGAAAGGGAAAAATGAGTTACTGTTTAATAGGTATAGACTTTCAGATATACATGATGAAAAGAGCTATGGTGGTGATGGCTGCACAACAATTTGAATGTATTTAATACCAATGAACTGTACACTTAAAGATGGTTAAGATAGAAAAGGTTATGTTATGTGTATTTTAACATAATAAAAAAATAAAAAATACTATAAGAATAGTAAAGAAACTATAAAAGTTGAAGTAAACAGCCTTAAAATGTTTAAAAATTAATATAAATCACTTTCAACTTTATATATTGTATTTATAAGGGTAATGATTTTAAGGCATAAAGAAAATTACTGGTACTGGTACTGATACATACCCTACTTGGTCATGGTATATTATTACTTTAATAAGCTTTGGGATAATATTTCTGGCATTTCATTTTAATATTTTTTCATTTGCAGTGACATGTATTACTTTTCCAATTTGAAAACAGCAAGTAAAAAATATTTTTAAAGAAAAATTAAGAACTTGTTTTTTGAATTTTTACAGTGAAAATCTGTTCATGAGTTACTTCCATCATTAAAAAGTTGTCGCTGAAATAAGAAAAATAATTTAAAGGAAGAGTCAGAAACTTCTTGCATATACCACTTCATTAATAAAATGTTAACAGTGGATTCTTACAGAAACCAACAGACACATGATTCTTAAATTCATCATATCCTCCTAACAGTAGACTAACAAAATTAAAAAATTGGAAATGTAAGGGTGACCAAAATTTGTTGACTTTATAAAAAGTTTTTAAATTCCAGTTAGTTGTTAAGGATGTACTGTATGGTGACTAACATAACATAATAAAAATTATTATAAAAAATAAATTCCAGTTGGTTAACATACAGTGTCTAATATTAGTTTCAACTAATTCCAACACTTCCATACACCACCCGGTTCTCATCACAATAAATGCACTCCTTAATCCCCATTACCTATTTAACCCATCCCCGCACCCACCTCCCTTCTGGTAACCATCAGTTTGTTCTCTATAGTTAAGAGTCTGTTTCTTAGTTTGCCTTTCTTTTTTGTCCGTTTGCTCATTTGTTTTGTTTCTTAAATTCCACATATGAGTGAAATCATACTGTATTCATCTTTCTCTGACTTATTTCACTTAGTATGATACTCTCTAGCTCCATCCATGTCATTGCAAATGGCAAGATTTCATTCTTTTTTTATGGTTGAGTAATATCCCATTGTATATATATTCCACATCTTTATCCATTCATCCGTTGATTGACACTTGGGCTGTTTCCATAATTTGGCTACTGTAAATAATACTGCAACAAACATGGGGGCACATGTATCCCTTTGAAATAGTATTTTTGTATTCTTTGGGTAAATTCAATTACAGTGTGCAACTTGTATACATATCCCTTTAGGATCCAGGCTCCAATGTTCTCTCCAGATACATCTCTAGCCATTTTCACCTGTGCACGCTACAATGGCCATTGCAAATCACTTACTATTCACTCAAGAATTCATTTGTAACTCCATACCATTGTCTATGTTGTTGTTCTCTCTAAATAGGATGCCTCCACCCTTTTGAGCTCAGTAGTACATCCTTGTGAACTCCTTCCTAACACCCATAGGCCAATTAGGAATTCCTTCTCTCAAACCCTGAATATTTTTTATTAGTATAACATTCATATCAAATAATTTGTATCTCAATACTTGTCTCTTCTCTTCCTCCCTCTCTCCCCACTTTTTTCTTTCTTTCTTTTTTTCTTTCTCTTTCTTTCTTTTCTTTCTTTCTTTCTTTCTTTCTTTCTTTCTTTCTTTCTTTCTTTCTTTCTTTCTTTCTTTCTTTTTCTTCCTTCCTTTCTTCCTTCCTTCCTTCCTTCCTTCCTTCCTTCCTTCCTTCCTTCCTTCCTTTTCTTCTAATTTTTTTTGGTATAGATGACACATAATGTTACACTAGCTTCAAGTGTATAACACAGTGGTTCAACAACTCTATATGTTAGGCTATGACCACTGCAAGTGTAGCTACCATCTGTCATCATGCAATCCTATTACAATACTATTAACTATATTCCCAATGTTATACCTTTTATCACCATGACTTATTCATTCCATAACTGGAAGCCCATATCTCTCACTCTCCTTCACCCATTTTGCTCATACCCCCTCACCCTTCCCTTCAGTCAACCATCATTTTGTTCTCTGTATTTATGGGTCGGATTATTCATTTGTTTTGCACTACAGATTCTACATATAAGTGAAATAATATGGTATTTGTCTTTGTCTGATGTATTTTACTTAGCATAATATCCTCTAGGTCCAACCATGTTTTGAACCTTATGTTCATGGTGGCAAGCACAATGTCAGTAGATAACAGTCAAATGAATTACAGCTTAAAAGAACCCAACCAGTTAAATAAATTCAGCTTAAAAGAATATCATTAAGGTTATAATTTAGCTGAATAAACCCCAACTTTATAGTTCTTTGCTGACTACTATGTTAATGTGTTTTATAATTCTTCTGGCTAAAAGTAAATGTAAATTACATACTCAAAGTGAAAGTTTCTGTTACTTTCTTGAATTGTTGGAATACAGTTGTCATCAATTTATCTATTGGACTTTAGAAATAAAAGATAAAGTTGATAGACAAGGCTTGATGTAATATTTTATAAAAAACATTTGATTTTCTAAAATTGTAGTATTTCATAGTAACAATAATATTAAAAAACCATTTAAAAATGTATTACATACCATTTCTATTTCTTGATCTTTGGCAACCAGCTGTCGATTAAGAAGTTCTTTGCTTGAGTCAAGTTTAATACAAAGTTCTCTTGTGGAAGATAAATCTGCAAGGGCAGATACTTTTTCAAACTGAACCTTCTGAAGTTCCTCTTCCATCTTTACAACAGACTTGTGTAAGGTAGAAATCTGGGACTTGTAAGACCTTTCTGCATTTAAGTGCTGCAAGGACAAAATTATTATTATATATATACATATTTTTTAATTTGAAAAAACTAAAACATGGAAAACAAAGTGGGGAAAATCTTTTGATGGTACATTTAGATTATAAGGAACTTTATACAATATAGGTGGTAATACTATGTACGAAACACCCTGGGAAAGACAAATTCGGCTTTCAAATGTCTATACATAAAATCCATGAGTAAGGGGCGCCTGGGTGGCACAGCGGTTAAGCGTCTGCCTTCGGCTCAGGGCGTGATCCCGGCGTTATGGGATCGAGCCCCACCTCAGGCTCCTCCGCTATGAGCCTGCTTCTTCCTCTCCCACTGCCTCTGCTTGTGTTCCCTCTCTCGCTGGCTGTCTCTATCTCTGTCGAATAAATAAATAAAATCTTAAAAAAAAAATCCATGAGTAAGTTGGTCAACTGGTCATTGTTTTTAATGTGTTTAGAAAACAACTTCCCCCCTTAAAAGTCTCAGACCCAAAGCTATTTGAGATACATACATGTTTGGTCTGTAGTTCTATTTTTGAACAGTTTCAATTATTCTATAAGATAAATATTACTGTTGTTAAAGACAAAACATTACTCACCACTGTTTCACTCACAATACCTATTTTCCAATTCTTAAATGGCATGTTGACCTAGATCATAATATCATAAAATGAGGACTGATAGCTCTCTAGCACTTACTAATAACTCTGAGGGAAAAAGATTCTAGGCAAGTATAAATTAACGATAAATCCACATTATGGGACATAAGAGCATGTTTTAAAAACTGCACAATGAGATTCAAGTTATATAAATGCTTTTAAAAGTTCAAGATAATATCACCTCCTTTTCTTTTGTTTCAGAGAAATATTTCGTGTAAGTGCACTGCCACCTACAGAGAAGTTTTTGCTATTATGTGAGGGTGACAGAACTGAGAGACAAAGAAATTTTTCTGCTTTTACAAGTACAAAACACAAAAATATTGCTCCTAGAATAAGTTATTTGGCCACAATTCTCCCTCCCTCCCTTCCTCACTCACTCTATTTCTCACTCACTCTTCAAACAACCTTCTATCCATCCATTCACCCATCCATCCATCCACCCATTCCATATTTTTAGTATATTCTATGTTCCAGTCAATGTGCCTAGGTATATATCCAGTGATAAGCAAAATAGTCTCTGTTCTCATGACACTTTCAGACCATGCAGGAGCCATGCATCAGTCAAATATTCACACAAACGACTATATAAATACATATTAAGCAAATACTTCTATAGAAAAAAAGTGTATAACAAAGTAAAGTGTTCTAGACTAAGAGGGTCAGAGAAGGCAGGAAAGGTTTCCCTGAGTAAATGACACAGGAGCTGAGATCTGAATGGTGTGTAGATAGATATACAGTGTGGGCTGGGGAAGGTGGGTTTTCAAACTGAAGGAATGCTAAATTCAAAGGCCCCAAAGCGAGTGTGTTGAGGGAAGGAAAATGACATGCTCCAACAACAAAGAGAAGACTAGTATAGCTAGAGCTCAGAGACCACAAAGAAGAGTGATAGGATATGCATTTGAAAAGGTATTAAAAAACTCACAAGGTGGAGCATGATAAGCTGGGTTAAAATTTAGGTCTTTATCCACTGAAAAAAGAGGGAGGTAATATGATCAGTTTTGTGCTTTGGAAACATAATACTGCATATTTCAGGTTCTAGTAAGAAAGTTGATTAAGTTAAAAGGAAAACCTTTTGGGTAAAATAGATTTTTTTTTTTTTTTTTTTTACAATTCATAGCTGAGCTTGCAAGAAAGAAAAATAAATTCTCATATGCCAAAGACAAAGATAAAACAAAGCCAGAGCAGGAAGCAATTGAGAAGGCCTGAAGCTAAAAGTTGGGGGTGTAGGACAGGAGTGACAGTGAAAGGCTTGTGTTTAAACATCAAAGAATTGAGAATTAGAATAGGTGGAACTGGGACCTCTACATATCTGGAACACTTGAAAAGAAGCTCCAGAGGAAAAATCCACTCAACCTCACAGAGACCAACTGAAAGTTTATCTTCTTCTACTCTCTAAGTAGGAAAAAAATGTCTTCTGTAAGAAACCTTAGGTCTAACTTTATTCAGTTTTGGAGTCTGACTGCACACTACCCACTCCCAATTCTAAACTTTACATAAAGTTTGTCCCATGCCAATAATAACACAGAGTCCCTTTGTAGAAGCAAACCCATATCCCTGGCCATAAAAGATTCTGCAGGAAAGCCCTGCTTTAAAGGAGCTTACAAACTCAGGGTGACTTAATCCACCATAAGTGAGAATCAGAGCAACATAACACATAGCAGAAACAGAATTCTAGAATTTCAAGTTATTTTAAAAAATATCTTAGAAGACATGAAAAATATGCTTAAAAGTATTAAAGACATTAAAGAAAAAATTGAAAAGAATGAGACTTAGGAAAAAACAGGAAAATTTGAAGAAGAACCAACAGAACTTCTGGAAAGAAAAGAAGTCAAGAAAATTAAAAACATAATGAATGCACCAAAAAACAGGCTAGTACAGCTGAAGAGGGAAGAATGAACTAGAAGACAGGTCACAGCACAGAGAGATAAACATGTGGAAACTATGATAAAAAATATTAATAAACATTTGGACTAGGAGATCCAATAAGCATATTATAAAAGTTGAGGGAGACAGTAGAGTGAATTTAAAGGAGGTAATATTCAAATAAATAACATCTGAAAATTTTCCAGACCTACTAAAAAGTATGAATACTCCGACTTAAAAACTGCAAAGTCAAAACCCCTCCCTTCAATAAACCCCAAAACCATACCTAGACATATATAGTCAAACTACAAAGAGAAAAAGAATATCTTAAAAGGAAAAAATGGCAAACAGACTTATAAAGAAAACCGATTAGAATGAGAACAGACTTCTCAACAAATTATTTTTAAAGTTATCAAAGGAGAATAACCCTCAACCTAGAATTCTATACTGAGCTAAACTAATACTCAAGAACAAGGGTAAAAGAAATCCATTTTCAGGCAAAGACTGAGAAAAACAACTCACAAATCAAAGGAAGTAGTTTCAAGAAAGAAACTGAACTTAGAAGTAAGAAATAGAATGCAAGAAGCAATGTTGAAAAATTTTGTAAACATATAAGTGGATAAAAATAAGCATTGACTGAAAGAATAAGAACAAGAGTAGTGATTTGTTTTAAGGCTATAAACAACCAATGTGGAATTAAAAGAGTACACAACTATATTATAACAGATTGGGGTTGTGTAAAGAGAGGAGGGAGGGAGAGAATAAGAAAACACATTCATTAGTAAGCAGGATGTTGTGCTCAATATTCAAATATTCTTAGGACCACATATTATTTAGCAGGAGGGTTGGAAATACGAACAATAGACTTTTTAAAATATGCAATATTACAAATTTAATTACTAAAAGAATAGGTTGAAAAATGTGTAACTTCTAAACCAATAAGTAGCAGGGGTAGAAAGTGGG